>NC_089870.1:20097648-20755148 GCF_036373705.1 Amia ocellicauda
CAGAAACACACATACACACACACACACACACATACACACACACACACACACACACACACACACATACACACACACAAACACACACACACAGAAACACACACAGAAACACACACAGAAACACACACACAAACACACACAGAAACACACACAGAAACACACACACACACATAAACACACATACACAGAAACACACATAAACACACACAGAAACACACATAAACACACACAGAAACACACACACAGAAACACACATACACACACAGAAACACACACACACAAACACACACACACACACAGAAACACACACACACACACAGAAACACACATACACACACACAAACACACACACAGAAACACACACATATACACATACACACACACACACACATACACACACAGACACACACACACACACACACAGAAACACACACACACACACAGAAACACACACACACATAAACACACACAGAAACACACACAGAAACACACACAGAAACACACACACACACATACACATAAACACACACAGAAACACACACAGAAACACACATACACACGCAGAAACACACATACACACACAGAAACACACACACACACACAAACACACACACACATAAACACACACAGAAACACACACAGAAACACACACACACAGAAACACACACAGAAACACACACACACACACAAACACACACAGAAACACACACAGAAACACACACACATAAACACACACACACACACATACACATAAACACACACAGAAACACACACACACACACATACACACACAGAAACACACACATACATAAACACACATACACAGAAACACACACAGAAACACACACACACACATATACACACAGAAACACACACACACACACATAAACACACACACAGAAACACACACACATAAACACACACACAGAAACACACACATACACACACAGAAACAGACACACACAGAAACACACACAGAAACACACATACACACAGAAACACACACACACACACACAGAAACACACATACACACACACAAACACACACACAGACACAAACACACACAGAAACACACACACACACAAACACAGAAACACACAGAAACACACATACACAAACACAGAAACACACACACACACACATAAACACACACACACACAAACACACACAGAAACACACACACACACAAACACACACACAGAAACACACACACACACACATAAACATAAACAAACACACACACACAAAAACACATAAACACACACACACAAAAACACAGAAACACACACAGAAACACACAAACACACACAGAAACACACACACATAAACACACACACACACACATACACATAAACACACACAGAAACACACACAGAAACACACACACACACACATACACACACAGAAACACACACACACACACACACAGAAACACACATACACACACACAAACACACACAGACACAAACACACACACAAACACAGAAACACACAGAAACACACATACACAAACACAGAAACACACACACACACACATAAACACACACACACACAAACACACACACACACACAAACACACACACAGAAACACACACACACACACAGAAACACACACACACACACACACATAAACATAAACACACACACACACAGAAACACAAACACACACACACAAAAACACATAAACACACACAGAAACACACACACACACACACACACACAAACACACACACACATAAACACACACAGAAACACACACAGAAACACACACACATAAACACACACAGAAACACACATACACACACACACCGAAACACACACACACACACAAACACACACAGAAACACACACACAAACACACATACACATAAACACACACACAAACACACACAGAAACACACACACAAACACACACACACTCCTTAAGGGAAGCACAGGATTCGAAGCGCTGGTATTGGTCATTGAGTAACTGTCAATCATATTGTATGCAGCCAATCACTTTGCAGGAAATATACGTGTCAAATATATATATATATATATATATATATATATATATATATATATATATATATATATATATATTAACAGTCACCTGCCGAAGTAACTTGTCAGTCATTTTATATGCTAGGCAAGGCTAGTTTGATAGAAAAGCATGGTAATCGGTCGTGTTTCGAGCTCACTGTTTGTATCTGCAGGCGATTCTCCGTCTCTGAAGGCCTTGAGCGAGTTTAACCAATAGGCGAGTCGTAAAATGTCGTTTATATAGACAGTTGACCAATCAGGAGCGAGCAGAGGCGGGCCATAAACTTACGCGCGAAGGCCCCGCGTCAGCGACCAATGGGAGTCAAGCTCTGAGTGCTGGCCAATCATTGGGGAGCAACTGCGCAGCCGCAAACATGAGTATTTCTTAATCACCGGCAACCATTTTGCGTGATATTGAAAACACAAATATCGTCACAACATAATTATTTTACATTAAAAATAAAACGACAGCAATCTGGGATGTCTCAGCTCAAAAACAAGTAATACGTAATCTGGTGAGTAGCTTTCCACATTTGTATGATTTTCAAAGTGCAAAATAGTAAAACAAAAACGATTGATGTGTATGGTGAGTAACTTAGCTCTTTCAGGTTTTGTATCCATAACACAATACATGATGCGCGTTGCGATACAGTGATTCAGCTTATGCTTATGTTTGATCTCAGAATTGATTTGGCACAAGGGCCGACATTTTGCATTCTGTATTAACAAGTGGGTCTTGTTTGTGTTACGAAATTAGCCCCCCAGTATTGTTAGCGCCCCCATCTGTTTGATTTGAATGATGACGAATCAACTACGCACAAACCACGCCCCCCACTCGAAATCCATGTGCCCCCCAATCCTGAAACCAGACCCAGGCCAGCACATATAAACACAATGCAGTTTGCTTCTCCACTGGCGGTGCGGTCTCAATACAGATATTTTCATGCTGAATTACCGAGTTGGTTGATTTTGCCCCTGGCCTCAGTGGCAGCAGTTTTTTAACAGTCAGCCGGTCTGGTAACGATGGAGTGGGGTGTGAGAATATCCCCAGAAAACAGCCCTCAGGAAGCAGCATTTAACATGATCAAAATGATTTTGCACACGCTGAGAAAAATGCCTCTCAGTGTGATGATGTGGGGCAGAGGAAGGCCGCTGTTATTGTGTGTTAATGCACTAGAGATGGAGATGGATAGATGGTGCTTCCAGAGTGGACTGATTGTCTGCGCCCAAAATGCTATTATACATTTAAGTAACTTAATGAATGAATGAATGAACCACTGTCACATCTATATCCCAGTTATAAGAGTGCCAGATCACTGCATCTCTATCCATGTAACATTTGTAACTGTATTATACACACTGAAAGACTATTTCCATTTACTTTAATCTGAATTATTAGTTTGTTTGTATGTGTAATGGTAGAAACAAACATGTCTTTTTTATCTACCGTCTGTTATTGATACATTTTTTGGCAGCCTACAGACAGCATATTGACATTAACGCATTCAAGAGGAGTGCATTGCTGTGTATTGTAGTTGTAATTCAGGAGAGCTATCAGTCTACAGTGTTCAGTATTTCAGTTGTTCTCCAGTCATGACAGGGGTCTATATTGTAATGTAGTGCAGTAGTAACACACTACAGAGAGTAAACAGCGCTGCATTGCATCTGTACGTCGGCAGAGATGATGGCTGTCCGTTCACTTTATTACACCCAAATATCAAATACAGCTGGGGAATGACTGCAGACACAAACAGACAACCAGTCTCCCCCCATCTGTGTGTGTTCACTGCTGTCTTTATTTAGGATAATAATGCTAATGCTAATGTGTTTCATTAAATCAAAATTCCCGCAGCACACAAGATCCTCACTTTACAAACTCCCACAGTGCACTGTACCATCTGCCCTCTCTCAGATTGAGCTATAACCCCCGTCCACACAACACCAGCTTGGGTATCTTCAGGTATGGTACATTTTATTACTTTCACATGTTCACAGCCCATGTTTCATTTAGACTGCGGTTCCATGTCAGTCCTGACTTCTGTTCTGGTCCCTGGGCTCCTGGGGAATTGAGGTCTGAGTTGCTGTGATCTGAAGAGACAGCTCAGAAACCCTGCGTTTAAATTATATATGCGGCTTTTATGTGATTCGGTACAATAATTCATATTTCATAGTCAAAGATTTTTGTTTCTGCTGATAACGGAATTTATATTTTCAGTCGTCAGCATTAGTCCCAGAGGGGTGCTATTGTAATAACATTATTTTATTCTGCAACACAGAGAGTGACCAGCAGAGGCCACTGCAGACCCATTTTCTCCTCGTTAGTGAATTAGTCGCGGTTGTGAAGCCGTACTTCTAGGCACAGAGAGGAGGGCTGTATCAGACTCACTCATCTGTACCATTCTCAGCCTCGGAATGTGGCCTTTATCTAAGTGGGGCTGAAAAGATCAAGGATGGGTGACCTTTGATTGAGTTCAGGCCTGGCGAGGGGCACTAAAGCACAGGAAATTAATAAATTGTCAGGGAATACAAAAATAATTATTCCGGCATCAGCTCTTCCTACATCCCCCCCCCCCCACCAAAACAACGCCCTGATCCGAGCACAGTCTCCCGTCATTTACAGGGAGATGCTGGATTCAGAGCCTTCCAGCTTCTGGAGCTAAACACAAAATAACCAATTTGGATGTACAATTAGTCCTTAACGAGGTAAAGAAAAAACAACGTAACTAACGTAATTAAACCGAGCGGAGGACTCTGCGACAGACAGCGCAGCATGGGGGAAGGCGTAGCGGCTCCAGTAAACGCCTGAGTCTGCAGCTGATCCATCAGTGTGTTAGTTCATCTACAGCAACATCTACAGACACGCATCACAGCGACATGCACGTTCAGCCTGCTCGCCCGGTGCGTCAGGCCCGGCTGTGACGGCTGCTTCACAGGGGAGGGATGTCGAGCGGCTGACATCTTCATGTAATTTATGAATGCAGCAATTGAAATGAGGATCTGAGGATGGATAGACTTTGAACCCCCCCAAGACTAGATGGTCTCCAGCCTAAACAAGTTGAGAACAGCATAGTAAATGAGCACTGTTTGTTTTTACATGATAGCAGCAGCACAGTGCACTTTACACCTGTGTTATGATCCCTCCCAGGCACCTGCCCTGGACTCTGTCTGCCCCGACAGGGACTGCCGGTGGAGACCTGGACACTTCTGGTGGGGGATGTTCCCGTCAGTCCCAATGACTAACGATAGATTAATAAAGCGACCTCTCCCGTTACACTCCACTGCGGAGAGAGGACAGCAAGGGGCAAGAGAGGACAGGAGGGGGTTGGTGATGTTGAAGGCCATGACTGCCAAGGGAGGTCTTGAAGGTGACACCAGAAGAGAGAAGAGGCAAAATATCCCATTGCATTTTATAGGTCAGTAGGCTGCAGATCGCAAGGGGCATTAATTGGCTCCTCCTAGCCAACAGTGCGCTCGTGACTGGGCAGCGGTTAAAAACAACACAAAGGGACCCTGTGTGGCAGCAGACCCTGCAGTCGGGTGACCAGAGGGGCCGAGAGCATTCACTTCCAGATCATTGTACGACTGGCCGCCCACAGAGAAACACAAAGGCTTTTATTTGCGGAAGAAATTAAGGAAGTCCTCAGAGATCTAGAAGAGTGTGTATTTATCGGGCAGAACAATTCTCAGAAGAGCCAGTGCTTTTGGTCTCGGCAAAAGACAGAAACCCTAAAGGAAGGTTTAAAATAAAATAAAGAAAGTTGGAAACCCTAAACCCTCTGAGGTTTATTGTGTAATTGTAATTGGCTCACTTAAAATTGCTCTAACTGTGAGAATACTTTGAGTTCGTAATTAATCCACAAAGTCCATAAAGACACACGCGACGTCAGCGGACAGCTGGAGGTGCAGCACGATTATCCAACTCTCATCAGAACCGTGTAAAAGGCCCGGTAGGATCTAATTCAACATGACACCCCTCGTATTTCAGAAGGTGTATATTAGCATCACTACGTTCCTGCCGCGACAGAGGACAGGAGAGGTCTGTGGAATTGAATAGCTGAGGGGGGACCACGGGAGCAGAGGGACGGCAGAGTGAATAGGACGCAGCTCTGGTTTCATTTCCCCGGCCGGTTTGATGGTGCGAGGCAGCCAGACTAGGCTGGATCCCCCCCCACCCCTCAGGCGCCTTTCACGGTGAGCCAGGAGTGCAGAACATGAACGCACCAGCTTAACGCCATCCCACTGGTGGCATGTGTGCTGGTGAACCCCGCCGGCACGGGAGGAATCACAGACTAGCATCTTTGGAAGACCGGGAGTTCTATAAATAAATAAAATCATGAAAATTAATACACAACACACAGGGAAGATTAAATGAAGCCACTAGACCCCTGACCTCCTACACATATTAATTTGGAGAGGCTTGGCGGCAGTGTAAACAGGAGGCCGCCTCCCAACCCTGTCGGTCGGCTTGTAACCGTCTCTCTTGGCATGGCGCTGTCTAAAGGCTGTCTGGCTGATTGGTTTGGACCCACGCTGTAGTGTCTTGGCACAGACTGTGGCAGACGGGATTGTCTCAGGAAAGACAGAGATTTCAAGAATGGTTTTGTACCCAGACAAGATTGGACTTCAAAAACATTCCCTGGTAACACGGTAAGCTTCTGCAATGAAATGCCATTGGCAGATAAGTGTCCGTGTCCAAAGCATCAACGCACCGAGTGTACAGGTGGAATGATGAATGATGGAATTTGTGACTGCCCCAGATAACATCACTCTGAGAACACAGCGGTCACGTGTGAAGCCCATGTTTTGTGCCGTATCAAAATCCAACACCACTGGAATATCATGTTCTCAATAGAGCCATTCCCCTGCAATTCATAATGAACCTAAACAAGGAAGTGCATAAATAAACAAATCGTGACCTATTTTCTGTTTGTTTTATGGCGCCTCAAGTTCACCCAGATCGTGCTTCACAGATCCACGTTTTCCGGTCGCTGGAAGGCAAGTGTTGATGAATTGCGATACCCGGCGCTGCTAACTCCGCAACTCTTTCTATTACTTTTCCAGCAGCATTTGTAGAGCCATCTGTTGGATGATAGCGCCGGGTATTAGTCCAAATATCCTCTGCCATCTGTGTTGCCTCGGTTGTAGATCTTATTTGCGAGATGTAGCGGTTTGAGAAATGGACGCAGAGGGAAGATGAAGGATGAGGTTTCTGAAAAGGTCAGCCATGACACCGGGCTGGGGGAGGAGCTCACAGAGACAAGGAGCCAATCAGCACACGGGGAAATGCCAGAGGGGTGTGGCCAAAGGAAATTGTTATATAAGTGGTTTCATCTTTTTTAAGAAAATGTACACACAAAACTAAAACTGAAATAAAACTACACACAAAACGTGTACAAGAGTTTGTCTGCGGTGTTGAAACATGTTCCAACTCTTGTTAATTCATCACCAGAGGTAACGAGCAAAACAAACAAAAAAACAAACAAAACAAACAATCTTGAGCTGCTTTCCATTTCCACCTAATCAGCGGTGAAGAGTCGGCTGTCGGAGCTGCCAGCGCACTCGTCTGCAGGTGTAAATCTGTGCCGTCACTCTTTCACCAGGCACTTGAGAGCGTTACTGCCTTCCACTTCACACTGTATAAATTACATAATGTATTAATTAGCGAGGGAATTATGAGAGCATTTAGCACTCTCATTAGCACTTTGTTTGCAGTCCTTCAGCAAATCACAAGTCACCAGATTGCTAGAGAGAAGAGTTTTGTTCTCCTAATACTTGGTGCTTTTTAACGTACAATAATCAAACACAGGGTTGATTGCCGATCCTATCAGAAGCAATACATTTACACTCAGTGACCAGATAATAACAATGTCCACAGATTTCTGATCTTTGTTTACTTTTTTTTTACTGGTTTACTATCTCACAATAATGCTGCTAGTTGATATCAACCCAGTAACAGAAGTAAGATTGTGAAGTGGTGCGTTTATATACACACAATCTCTCTGTGCATGTGTGTGTATTTATGAGGTTTCTGTTCATAGTTAATAATGTTAGTGTAAAGATAAAGGACTGGGGGCTGCTCAGCAACACTTCTGGGTGACAGAATAATGATGCACAATGTGTGTGTTATAAAACATCACCAGCATTAGGGTTTCCTCAAATTATTTTCGCCTTGTTGAGGATTTTTTTCTTCTCAAACCTTATGAGTGACGAAGGGACCGTCTCGTCTGTGGATCCTATCGGTGGATAGGAGGTGGTTTTCATGCTGCTCTCCCTTATTCTCTGGCAGACTCCCTCGAAAAAAATGCTCACTTTCATCACAAGGATCTCATTTGTAATCAGTCGCGCGTCAGGCAGCCCGGTCAACATGGGTCGCACAGCTGCTGCTGTAATGGAGCATCTGGGTGAACCCGTAGTCTCTGCCAGGGTGGGATGGAAGGACGGTTTCCCAGAATTGTTTTTTAAAGGCGGGCGAGATGGTTTTGCACTCGCCTGTGGGGTTTGAGGCAGAGATGGTCGCCTAGAAAGGGACAGAAATACACTCCCTGGATTGCCAGATTGCAGCGCGGCTGTGGGGTCAGACTGTAGCTCCAGCTCTCTTCTCCCCTGGGACACTGAGTGACAGTCAAATCAGTGAGGGCACTGCCAGGGGAGGCACGGGTCTAATGGCATCTGAGCCTCGGACACCGGACTTTGCACCGAGACACAGACAGAGACGGTGTGCGATTAGACGGTCACAGTGTCCCCCTCCTGCCCTCTTGCTCCCAGCCCCGGCAGTCAGCAGTCTCCACACAGCCCCTTCATCTTTTTCTCTGGCACTTCCGTTTAATTAATATATGTATAGTTATTATTTATGTATGAAAGTATGTAGGTATGTGTCTTTCTATGTTTGTTTATCTATCTAATTATCGCAGCTTGGGGCTGTACTGATCAAAACTCCCAACTGTGGCGCATGGCTAAAGTATTCAGACCCTTTCCTGCCAGGGCCGAATTGTCCCTAATTAATAACCTGGGGAGCCAAAACTATCGCCGTCCACGGGCCGCCTCACCGATCTAGCTGCAGCTCTGAGAGACGCCCCACAGCTGTTTCCATCCCTCACAACGGGATGCCAACTGTGTCTGCGGGTACCACACCGAGAACTCAAGGTCCTCTAATGAAGAAAAGCCAGTGGGATCTCCACACACTCTGACAAGTCATTAATGTACAACAATTCACCTATAATCCGTCTAATTGGGACCCAGCGGCATTGCCACCACTCAGGGACCGTCTCTCAGCCTGCCTGGATAGTGAAGGCGCTGACAAGAGGAAGGGCCAGCCAGGACAACGGACGGGAATCAGGGTGCATGCTGGTGCAGCCTGGCACGGACAGAAACAACAGGACAGAGACGATGTGTAGTGCACTCCCGTTGTAGTTATTTATTTATTACTGTTTAAATGACACTAACAAAACCCTCCTCTTCTGAGTCTCAAAACAAAGACCATCTTCACAGAATTCCAGGATGTCAACAGTCAGTGTCCGTAGTCTGTAATATCACACACAGCCCCCTGGTGCCTGACAACATGACCAACATCCCAATTTCATGAAAGGGAGAGTGAGAGGGAGAGGGAGAGGGAGAGCGCTTTCGTGGCGTCAGCTAATTCATATTAAATGCACCTCTGCATTGAGGCCTCAAGAGGGACTGACAGACAAGGTATCACTTCTCAACTCCTCAGAACCACATTTCTGGCGCCGTGCAATCGTTTCAAAGTCCCCCCATCAGAACTATATTAAAACGCGAATCAGTCTGACTGCTAAAGGCCCATCAGACATGCATAATTAAACAGTTAATAAAATACACACACATATAGATGAAATGATGGACAAATAAAGTAGGTAATTAAAAAGGGATTTGCCGAGAGCGCTGGAAACATGTGACCTTATCTTTCAGACGGCACCTCTCCTCCGATAATGACGGGCTCGTAGTTAGTCGAGGAAAACTGCGCTCCATTCGGTTCTGTCCCTCAGGGGTACAAGGCAGGAAAAGCGTAACACCATTGTAGCTTTAAACTATTAAATTATTCCTCACATCTCTCGCAATAGCCGCCCGTCCAGGCAGATTAAATCTCACACTAAGTTGTGTGTGTGTGTGTGCATGGTGGCGGTGCCTATTCTGGACTTGTTTTTCTGATCGTTGAGGTTTAAAAGAGACGGGAAATCGAAATGCAGTGAAGTATAATCGCTGTCAATTTGACTCCTGCAGATCTTTTTTTTTCTTCTGATTATTATTGTTTTAATGGGGAATTTCCGATGCACACATCCACCGGGAATGGAGGGAACGGGGGACGAGAAGAGCTTGTGACAGGTTGCTGTGTCGCCTTGCAGTTGGGCCCATCCACGATTCATCCCCAGGGTGGCCCGGCGGCACGGAGCGCCCCCCCGAGAGGAGCAGGGTTTCGGCTTGGCAGAGGAGGCTCAACCGAGCGCCATTTCCTGGCCTCTGTGTTTCAGGGAATTCTTTCAGCACAGCAGTGACACCCACCAGTTGAAGCAATTTTCCAGTTAACAGATGTGCAATTAAGCCTAATTGAAAAAAGGCATTGCTAGGGCAGAGATTTTTTATAGTATCGCAGTCGGTCTGCGAGACTCAGTCGGTAAGATTTGTTCTCTTTCCTCAGCGGTGTGAGATGCTCGGCATGAAAGGCGCTATAAGCTATTTGTCATTTTTTCCCCCTGCTGTCATTCTAAGACAAGCAGCCTCTGATAATGGGGGGCAGCAGGGGAGTTATTTCAGGTGTCAAAAGCAGAAAGTCAAAAATGCAATTAATGATGACTCAACAGCCTCCCGGTGGGAACTACAATTTATTCCGGCACTGTTCACTGGCACTGAGGGGGGAAAGGTCCTGACACACTGTGAAAAATTTTATAGTGGAATATATATATATATATATATATAAAAATTTCAAAGATTTTATCGGAAAAGAAAAATTAGCTCTATGCCAAAGTATACCTATTCATTTCTGTCTCTCTCTATCTATCATTTAAAAATAGTTTTATATGCACAATTTATAAAAAACATTTATGTTGATCAACTGAAGCAAATGTGCAAAACTGTTTAATGCCAAGTTGTTTATGCATTCGAAGGGTTAGCATTAATAAATTAGATATTGTAGCAGCCAGATCAATTTAACTTTGACCCGAGCATCCCGTATCCCTATCCTCCAGTCACAGTGCAGCACAACTGCTTCAGCCAATCAGAAGCGTCCATGTGTGGATACCAGGGCACAGGCTGTAGGTTCCTTATCCAGGGTGTATGAATTCCGTTTGCATACGCTGACGAAATAACGTAAAGTATTTTCCAGTTGCATTAAATATATTATTGGTGTCAGTTATGAAACTCTTTCCAAGCCTTTTATCTTATGTGTGTTTGTATTTATTTATTAATTTATTCTTAGCCAAAAATGTGACAACTAGTCAAATCCCACAGTCTCACCTGCTCAACAGAGCTGTATCATCTCCATTGTTGTGCTGTGCCCTGGAGCCCTGGCAATCCCTTTCGAACAACTGTACCGAATCCCCTGCAGAAAAACAAAAACATCAGAAACAACGAACTAAACAAAAACACGCCGATGGGAGCAGCTGACGAGGCGGCCAGTGGCCCGACAGCTGATTGATGGCCGAGGGCTGGGAGGGCACCCCTGCCTGCCACTGCTGTAAACAAGGGTAATTGGATAAAAGCACCAGATTATAGAGGCGCTGCGCCAGAGTGATAGATAATTAGGTCATAAGGTGTGAGAAAGTGACAGCTCCTAGTGGGGCCTGAGAATCACACGGGCTCCTCGTAAGTCTGCCGCCCCTCACCGCCCAGTCCTCTCAGGCAGCACTGCTGCCTGTCAGTTGTACCTATTAAGACCAATTAAGCACAATTAATGCAGACTGTCCGGGTTAAAAGGAGCTGGCCGGCAGCGCTCAAGGACAGGAGCTTTTGGGTGACTGCCTCCCGTTCCCGTCAGAAAAAACAAAACATTTAAAGAAATAAAATGAAAGGAAATGCAGAGGGATGCAGGTCACAGTGCTGAGTGAATGGCTGTTGGTGTATGGATGTGAAGCAGGCGAGGGATGACAGTGGGTGCCACAGAGCTCTTGACAAGACCCGAAGATACAGCCCTGCTGATAGAGCCCTGCAGATAGAGCACCTGGCAGCATCTCTACCAATGTCTGCCTCCTATTGTCCTATTGTACAGGTTTTGGTGTTTCACTCAGATTAGGAGAATGTATTAATAATATATAAAATAATAAGGTAACAAAATAACATACATACGTACATACAGGTCAGATTATGCACCTCTGAGCGGAGCAGAGTGTGGGGGGAGAGGTGGTGCTCCCAGTCGCCAGCCGGCTGCTACAGTACAGAAGTACGGCTGTTACCAGCAGTACGGATCCGCCGGCGCTCTGCAGTCGTGGCTCACAGGAGCGCTGGCCCATGGCCGGGCTCTCATGTATAATGCAAAGCCTAATGTAATCTCATGAACCGCATATTGTTTCTCATTTTATTTGTGCATTTATTTATTTATTTCCGAACTCTGACTATTGTCATTACAAAACTAATTAAAAGAATAATGCTGAATTTGCATAAACAAGAAATTAACGTCTAACGGCCTTTTATGGAAAAACAACAAAACAAAAAACAGCTTCTGTGTGGTATGATACTCAGATTTTAAATGCCCTTTTTGCGTTCTGATTGGCCAGTGGAGCTTTAAGAGCAAAGCCTGGTTAGACTCCCTGGCGGTGCTCCCTGCTTCACGCCATGTGTCACGGGCGTTCAGGCACAACCACGATGTTTGTAACCTGTCGGCACCTTTTTATAAAGCGTGGGATCTGCATACTGCCAGCTGCAAGTCAATTAAAACAAGCCCTTTGGACACCAGTGACCCGAGCAGAAGTAATTACTGCAAACTCTCGATAACTCTGCACGCAGATCCCCCTGTGCCCCAGCAGTGGATTGACATGATGCACCTGGCGTACCTACACACATCGGAGCAGCGGTGTCACCGTGGCCAGTCATTTGAGTTATTCCATCCGGCTGTTTGTCAAAGTGGCATTAAGAGCATTTAGCCTAGTCTAGTGCCCGAGGTCTCATTCATGTGCGAGAAGGGCAGTCGACACTTTGTCTGTGTCTGCTTTGTGTCTCGTCTGTAAGGCGGCGGTTTATTTAATTTTTTCTGAGCGGCCGGGAGTTTACCTGCATCGCTTCCATCTGTTGTCTCCGATCTAATATCCTCCCACAAGACAGATGCAACAGTGAGAGAGACTGACATGTTTCCCTGACACACAGTGACTCGGCATGCCTGCATTCTGCTTACTGTACCTACAGCCAGATCGAATTTTACCAACCCACACTTTACTAAACCAAAATCACCATCCAACACTTTCGTTCAGCCATTTCATGACCAGCACAGAGCAGAGACTCAGGCATCAGTGTGGAGTCTGCAGCTCCACGGGAGGCCTTGACTCAGCACTGAGACCTGGCAAATTAGCTCCCGGACAAGTGGCTGCATAACGAGCTCGTCAGCGCTGCAGCAGGCCGGGGGAGTGGGAGGTGGATTTCATCACTTCAGATGCAGTGCCACTCATTTTCAGATTTTTCTTGCGCTTTCCGTGGCGCCGTTAACCGCTGCGGCTCCAGCGCTCCCTCTTGGGTACAGCTTCCAAAACACGACTCTTATCACACTGTAAACTGCTGTACAATACATGTTAAACAAAAAAATGGCTACTAGAATGTAATTAATAATTTAATGAGTTGGAAAACATAGTGTAATTTATTTCCCTGGGGCCTTCTGTCTGTTTAACGATATGCAACTCACTTACCCAGTGGTGTGGCTTGTCACATGATCAGTTTAATTCAACCCCATTTGTGTTGCAGATTTAGGATCAAATCGAGAGCTGTGTTGTAGAGCTGTAGTCGTTTAAGCTGTGCCCCGGCCAAATGTGATTTTGAGCAATTCTTGACTTTGACTATATATATATAAAAAGAACACCTCACAAAAACCTCAGATTACAAAAGCGAAATCCCCAGCCCACACCAGAGCACTGTACGAGCTCCGGCTGTGCCTACCGATTGATTCGTTCTCCTTCTAGCTTCCATATGTTAGTGTGTGGCCTCTACAGCAGAGCACCACGTGTTGGCAACATCTCCACAAAATCTATCAGAATTTCCTTCCAGGGAGAAACTCCAGCTGGGAGCTGCAGGTGGGTCGTCTCTCCTCACGGCTGAAGCGCCTCCCTGCAAGAAGAGTCTGACAGACAGTTCCCTGAGCTCAGTCTCGTGTGTGTGTGTGTGTGTGTGTGAGAGAGAGAGAGATAGAGAAAGAGACAGAGAGAGAGAGAGAGAGAGAGTGTGTTATGGAAAATCTATATCTTTCATTCACCACTTTTCAAGAAGTTTCCATTGTTAACATGTACCGATGTTCCATGTTCCATTGTTAACATGTGTCATGTCTGATACCTGTTTACCTCTGTGCTGGTTGAAGACATGAATCCTGGAGTAGCACCCAGTGTGTCGTTCCTGTCCTAGTTTTACAACAGTGCAGTTAGTTTAATCTGATGTCATGTTATTAAAAATATGTTACCTCCAATTAAATTTCACAAAAAAACACAAGGATGACTGATTGGGTGGGAGTTTGGACAGACAAGACTATTCAGATTCAATGCATTAAACCAGAAAAATATACACTTTATATATATATATATATATATATATATATATAGGGCAGCAGTGTGACCTTGACTGTGACCTAAAATCTTGTTCTCAGCTTTTACTGTCCAGGATGTAAAACCTCATTTACTGTATTCACTTGTGTAAATTGGAATTTGTAAAATGTATTATTCTTTGAATTGCTTTGTATTATGTAAATCTGAATTTGTAATGTTTGATGCCTTGTACTGAAATGTATTTTTGCACTTTGTATTGCACTTATGTTTTGTAAGTCACCCTGGATAATGGCGTCTGCCAATAAATAAATAATAATAATAATAATAATAATAATAATAATAATAATAATACTTTACTAGATTGCTCCAGTAAATGCCCAGCTGTATAAATGGGTAAATAAATATTTAAAAAAGGGATATACTGTAACAATTGTAAGTCACCCTGGATAAGGGTGTCTACTAAGAAATTGCGTAATAATATATATATATATATATAACACACACCCACACACTCAGGATATAGGCCTACATCTATACACAGAGGTTCTGGTTGAAGGAGCAACAGGTAAAATAGTTTAAGTTATTGAAACTGGTGCTGAATAATAAATAGCTTACATTTCTATTTCTATATTTATTTAAATCCTTTACATATATATATATATATATATATATATATATATATATATATATATATATATATATATATATATAATTGTGAATGTATAGTTATTCCTGGAAGCTGTTGGTCATGATAAATCCGATGATGAACCCGTCTGTGTTTGTTAGCAGCGAGGTGTTTTGGCTGCAGTTATTTTCCCAGATGCCTATAAGCCCCTGTGACGAATCTAGAGATGGTGTCTATTCAGCAGTTGACCGCTGCTCCGCGCTGCCAGCCGGCCCGGTGTGAGAGACTGCACTCCGGCTGCTGTCAGTTCCACTTCACCCTCGGTAATGGGATTTGCGGTCTGGTAAGATGCGGCCACCGTGCAGCCCGGCTCGCTCATCTTCTGCGCTCATTTGTAGGCACTATATAAATCAGGGATTTGTGAAGTGGCGGCTCGGCTTCCGAGACCTCAATCCAGTAACCGTCTCCATTGCGGAAAGTCTGAGAGTTTTAGCAGCTTTGCCTGCAGCACCAGGCTGGGTTGCATGCGGTGTTGCCAAATTTGGGGCATTCTTAAGTGCCATGGGCGAAATTTAATGGGGGTAATCTTTGGGGATAATGTTTTAACCTTGGGGGGATTTAGGGATGTACAGTGGATTTGCAACTGACTTACAATGCTCTCTGGGGATGTTGGGAGAAGTGTCTGGAAACCCTGGTTGTGTAATCAACCTGGCATCACAGCAAACTTTGGTGCAAAGCAGCTTAAACAGACTGCAAAAGACAGGCAGCAATAAATAAATGAATGAATACATAAGTTTTGAAAGAGAGCACAGTTGTAAATTATATCATTATGCTAATGTCGCTTTATTACCCATGTGCATAAACAAATACCTTGGGATTGATTAACGTGGTTTCCACTTCGGCGTGACATGTTTTTTTTGTTTTCTCTTGATGCTAAGTTGATCCTCTCCTTAAAAGAATCATTCTTCAAAAGGCAATTATTGATTTAAACTTGGCAAACACCAAGCAGACCCTGACACCGCTGTGAGCAAATTCCACACTTGTTTCACACGGGGAATTCAATTTAGTACCGTGAAGGATAAAATATTTGGTGATGAATTCTTAGAGCTGACTTGCTTAAAATATTATTTATTTAACCGCAATGTACAGGGATAGCAGCGAGTCAGCTAAAAGGGAATGGGGAGCCACAGTGAAAGATGGGCTTCTCTCTTTCATGCTTGCTGCTCATGGGGAACTTTATGAAACTCAGTGGACATTAAGGAAGCATGTGATCAATGCCATCTTCAGTGAGCTATCGCTACCATCTTCCTCAGAGACCAAATTAATAACCGTACAACATAAATACAGCTGACTTTCAGATCTCTGATGCAGAAGAAAATGGAAATAAATAAATGAAGGAATAAGAGGATTGTAAGTTTCAGTTTTGTGTGGATTGAACTCTGTAAAATTAAACAGGAGTCGTGTGGCACAGGGCACTAGCACGGCAGTTCAGTGTTGCTCTTCATGGCCGAGGAGCTCTCAGTCCTACCCACGGCAATCAGCAGATACATTAAGTCTGGATAGAAGCTGCGCTGCAATCAGATTAGCGTGTATGTGCAAATGGAGGGGGTGCGGCAATGATAAACAGTGTCAGAGATAACGAAATTATCCTCCCTCCAGGCGCCGTTCTCTGTACTTTGCCAGCATTTCAGTAATGGCTTTGAATTCTCTCCTGCTGGAGGTGTTTGAGTGCAATCTGGCCCCTCGTGTTCAGGTGCGCAGTCTGCAGACAGGTTTGGCAGAGACACTTATCCTCCCAGCACCGCCAGGCCGCTAAATAATTCAGGGTTCTTGATGTGTTGCCCCCGCCTGGTGACTTTTAAATGAGGTGAATCTGACCAATTATGTCAATTGCAAGTTGCTTTTTTTTGTTTTTAGTTTTAAGTATATATATTTGAGTTCAGTTAGTTCTACAAATTGCCCAGTCAGAGTGCAGGCTCAGGTAACTGAGCACTGTGGAGAGCAGAGAGCACCCCCTGTGGCTGTGCCATGGCTGTACAAGAATGTATGATGTCCTCTGAACCCAGACCAGCACTTGTCAACACTGTGACTTTGACATGATGGACTAGCATCTGCCAACAGCAGACAGCACTAGAGGAGTTCAGAGAGCAGCGAGGGGGACC
Source organism: Amia ocellicauda (assembly GCF_036373705.1). Taxonomy (NCBI): domain Eukaryota; kingdom Metazoa; phylum Chordata; class Actinopteri; order Amiiformes; family Amiidae; genus Amia; species Amia ocellicauda. The sequence goes on from NC_089870.1 coordinate 20,115,142, forward strand.
CAGTGCCCCAGCCCACAGCAGACAGCACAAGATGAGCTTAGAGAGTGGAGAGGGACACTCCGCAGGCAGGCCTGAGACAGGGTGAGGACACTGAGACTCCAGACTGGAGACAGACAGCTGTCATCATAGGACAGGACTGGCAGCTTTTTGCTGCTTCGGTTTGAATTTCTCAAACCACACCATTTTATCCTACACTTGCTTTTTCCTGCTCTCTCGCCTTCTCTGGTGAATTGGTGAATCTCTGGTACATTGATTCATTCTTCCACACAAAGGAGAACATTCAAACAAAACAACAAATTCACGGGAATCGGCACGTTTGGTGATCTGTCTCATTCCGGAGCAGATTAGCATTCTGTTGCGAGATAACAGATTGGCTACCCAGCCATATTAGGAATGCCATGACTCACAGCGTGGGGCTCAAGGTGTCGCTCTTCAGCACTCTCCATATGTCCTTTAAAACAGTAGACGTGTGTGAGGACCTGTGAATGGTGAAGTAGGTCCGTTTCTGTTTTGCTTGCATTTCGGCAAATTAAATACCCAGTTTGTGTGCTGCTGGCAGGGCAGAAAGCTGAAAGACAGTTTTCAGCTGAGAATGTGGCCAAAGGGACCGTGACCTCTTCTGACTCTGGAGAGAGGGAGAGGGTCTCCTGTCTCTGCAGGAGTCACATTCTCCTGCTAGCGAGTGCTTTAAACCCGAGAGCGCAGAGGAGGCTCTGACAGAGCCGACACAAAGTGATTCTTGCCTGGTAGGCGAGGAGAGGAATAGAGAAATTAAATTATGTGAACCGTGAGCTTTCCCAGACTGCTTGAGGGGATTAAGGCCTGGTTTGATTTAGGGAAATTGAGAGTTGGGGGGAGGAACACTTCACTTACTGGGCCAGTAGTTTCGAAAAGCCTCGAGCAACTGCAGCGAAACAGCTCCTGGATATCTGAGCCTATTCGCACAGCGATTAACCATTGTTAAGTTGTCAGGGCAGCAACTTAGACATAATCGTTCTAACAACCTTGTCACACAATTTGCCGATCGGTGCCCGTTCCTTGCAGCTGTCTGAGGGAGGGAGACAGGGAGACCGGCTTCACCAATCCCAGCAATGTGTCCGTGGTCTTATATGTTCAAGAGCAGCGAAGTCAAACCCTAAGTTTCTGCGATACATGAAACACGTGCACAGTGGGATGTTACTGAGCAGAAGAACATCCAGCTGTGCACCTGAAGGGCCCTGGGATTTGGTTGCGTTGGGTCCCTGTGGGACCCTCAGGTGTACGTGGTCTCTGCCACGTGCTTGGTGGCAACTCCTTTGCGAAGGGTGCCGTATTAAAGAAGAGCAATGGAGGTGGGGGTCTGATGGTACAGTAGCACCTGTCTGTGAGGAATGAACTAACCTCTGATCGCTTCACAGTCAGGATACAGTGCAGTTAACACACGGGAAAGGCAACGCAGCTCTCCGGCCATCGCAGAGTCTGCAGAGGGCAAGCAAAAGTACGGGTTATTTCAGAGCGACAATAGAACAGCCCACCCACTCCCGTTCACTCAAACAAACAAACAAACAATATGAAAATCCAGCAAACTAGATCAGACTGGCTGGATGCTTGTGCTGAGACAGGAAACGCTGACCTTCACCTTCCACGGGTGCCTTGCCTCGTGCTCTTCCCAGATAACCTGGCTCTGCAGACGAAACCAGATTCGATTAATATTAAACGCTGGTACCTGCTAATTAGGTAAATTAATCACAACAGGATGTGCAGAGAAATCTTGAGGGGCTGGCCTCCCAGTTTATCCCCTCCATCCCAAACCTGGACCAGTGATGAAAGCAACGTAGCTCTCTGGCCATCAAATTGGGAAGTGGGTTATGGAGGATGACACTAGTACAACTGCCTATTGATCGTTGGCTGATCATTTTTACAGTCTAGGTAAGGGATGCCTATAAAGATGAAATTGCACAACAGTAGCTGGTTAAAGTGAGAGTGACAGTGTTTTGAGGAGGCTCTGTCAGCACTGTGCCCTGGGGGGTCAAAGCTGGACGCTCTGTCCCCAATGTGTGCTGCCAAGCCACGGTTACATCACCCACTCCTCTCACTGCCATGCACACGGACACCCTGCGGGGACGCACGGAGAGAGAGAGGACAGCGCCAGGGAGGGAGATAGGGAGAGGAGAGGAGGGGGAATTCTGGATGACATGGTGTCTGGGGGGAGAGTCAGAGATGGGATGGAGGGGAGCAGAGAGATTTAGAGAAGGGACAACAAACATTTGGGCAAGTGGGGCAATGGTGAATTTAGGCTGCACTGAGACTGAGCTGCTATCCTGTTCATGTACAACGTGGTAGAGGCACCTGCCAGAAACGATCAGTTGGAGACTCTTCTGAGACCCCCCAGGAGCCCACCTGAGGAGTAACACGAAACTCAGTACAAGACCGAACAAAACAGGACAAGAGAGCGCTCAGCGAGGCGCAGCGAGGCGCCTCTGCGGTTGTCAATGTGACGATGGTTCGGTGCACCCAGATCATCGCAGGGGAAGGACAGAAAGTCACAGATCAGCAGGGCTGTCATTTCCGAGAGAGAGAAAAAGGGATGGCAGGGTACTGGGGGGGGTGTGCTGATGTCTGTAGGATTTTGCAATATGTTTATCAACACCCACACGGATGTCTTCATCCCGGCGGTGCTGGATAAATGTGTTTCCTTAAAGCCCGGTGCTGTAGTGCATTTAGAAGATGCAGATTAAAAACATTAAAATATAATGCCGCAATTACAGAGGATTTCGGTGCACAGTTTCATGCTGTAACACGGAAGTCTGGGCTCTGAGTCACCCTGCTAGGACATGGGAGGAACGCAGGATGGAAGCAGTGAAAAAAGGGGTGGGGAGGCAGATGGATGGCACCTTAAAGAAAGAGGAAAGATAGATGTGGCAAATCGATAGGCTGCGTTATCTAGCAGAGACGCCCGTGAGGGGCTTACCCACATTGTCAATGGCTGCCTGACACAGCGATGGTTACGCAAGATCAGCCAGCAGCCCGAGGCTCCTCTCCCCTCCCGGGACCAGGGAAGTGGACTCTGAGCTGGCCCTGGGGAGCGGCTCCGCCTCCCCGCCTCTCGCCCATCACCAGCATCAGTTTGGCATCCCACGACCGATCATTTACCACAGCCGTTTATCCTACAGTGTGTGCTAATTAGCCGTCTCTCACTCCTGCGAAGCCCAGTATGGAAATGTCTCAACTACAGCCTCGGGCACAGTCACGCTTGTGTTTCCCTGCGGCGCTTAACCACAGATTTCAAAAGCACTTTGATGAGATCACTTTTTAACGATCTTCTTGCAAATTAATACAAAACAAAACGGAACACCCCCTCCCAGCATAAACTGAGATTGTATCTGTCTATGTGTAATCCCATGATGTTCACACTGGGAGTCTTCACGGCTTCATTGGTGATCAACTTGATTTTCGTCCACTGACTGACAACATCCCCAGAGCTTGACAGACTGGGACTCTCCTGTCCCAGGGCTGAAGACCTCTGGATGATATACTAGTGTCTATATATATATTTATATATATATATAGTCATGTGATATATAAGTATAGGCAGATGCCTGCTTGGCACAAACTATCCAACAAAGCCCCCTGAGACTAAACAGTTTTACACTTGACCCAATTTAATAATACATAACTCTGCTTGGACATTAAGCTCATACTTTGTTGCTCTGCTGTTCAAGCCTGGTGGGGTGTGGACAGATATAGCGGTTTTATTTTATTTTTATCTGCTCTCAACTGTCTCGACTGTGGCGCACACTGTGTATTCACGACCACATACAGTCACTTCCCTGGCCGATTATTAGGCTATAAAGACGTTGCTGTTTTTTATATTAAAGACTAAAACAGTGTGAAATTAAAAAATAAATCAAAATCAATTTCTCATTTTAAAATGTATCGACACGTCCCGAGTGACCTGCTGCTGCGCTGTGTCACACCTATAGCAGCCGCAGCTGGAGAGAGAGGAAAGAAGAGGGGAGAGGAGAAGAGTAGAGAGAGGAAAGGAGAGAGAGAGGGGAGACGGGAGAGGAGTGGAGAAGAGAGGAGGGGAGAGGAGAAAAGGGAGAAGGCAGAGGCAAGCAGGGGATAGCAGGGAGCGAAGGATAGGAGAGGAGAAGAAGTGAGAGGAGGTGAGAAGGGGAGAGAGGATTGAAGAGAGGAGAGAGGGGAGAGAGGGTAGAGGAGAGGAGAGAAGGGAGAGGGCAGAGGCAAGCGGGATAGCAGGGAGTAGAGGACAGGAGAGAGGAGAAGGGAGACAACCTTTCTTCTGCATGTAATTCAAATGCCGGGCTCCACCAGCCGAAAAAGGAAGTGATTGTGGATGATGGTGTAGTTTTGTGGGAGACCAGACGAGATCCATCTCCCGAAACAAACGTGTAGCTGAACATGTACATCTGCGGTGACCGTTCTCCACCTGAGCACTTCAACAGGATCACCTTTCTCTTCCACTCCAGTGACGGATTCAAAGAGCATCGATAAAAACTGCATGAATTCGGGGAACCGATGGACTGCGAAAATGACTCCTAATTGAACAGCTGCATTAAAAATGCATTAAACGAGCGGAACATTTAAGATTTACCGCTCTGACCGCGGCCGCCGCAGTCTGCACGGGCACGCGTGACTGCAATGTTTATTTGATCGAAGCCAGCCTGGGTCAAAAGTCTCTCCTGCGATTGCAAACGATTACTGTAGAACAGGCTATAAGCAGGCGTGTGAAGACAGTCCCTGTGAAGACATCATCACAGGAAGTAACGCAGGTGAACGGGTTATAGTTACTGCCAATTTCCCTTCTCAGTTCTCTAACCCCCCCAAAAAAAGCCCTTGGACAAATCCATAACAATCCAATTCAATCCCTAGCCTGGTTTGTCGAGGGCAGGAGCGGGGAAAAATGTCATTTGTACAAGGGAGGAACAGGTAATTAAATAAAGCAGCTCTCAAAAGAGATACAGCTCGTAAATCTGGTTGTATCAGAAGAGCGAACTGACACCGGAGCTGCAGACTTATTGCCCTGTTACAAGAGGATGCCGATCAGGAACTGGGAATTGAAACAGCTCGTATTTTAGCCCCTCACCGTTGGCATCTTTACGGCCTGATAATACAAACACCGCGCTCAGGAAAATTGCCCAAAGAGAGAGAGAGACAGACAGAAGCAAACGTCTCTGGTATGACTTTTGCAGTTGTCACTACAGCCTCAGACGCAAACACTGACTTATCTGTATCTGTGCCTGGATTCACATGTATTTTTATAGCTACAGCGTGTGCCTATGTATATTTACATGCATACACCTACATGTACATCCGTGTGTCTACTGCGTGTTTGCATCTACACGTGTATATATAGATATATTTTTCTGTATCCGTCTATCCCTGATCTCCAGCCTATGGACTATCTATAGTCTATAATCTATATCAGACATCTCTCTCGTGTCTCTGTGGGTATGTAGGTCTGCGTGTCGGAAAGCTTGTCTCTCTCGCTCTCTCTTTGGGTTGTGAGATCGTTATTGATCCAAAGCTGCTTCCCGTAGAACCGGCCTAAACATGCTGCTGCGAGCGATTGTTTTATCTCTGGGATTATTGTAACAAACTGGTTGAATTAACAGTGCCAGTCTGGTTTGATGAAAAACAAAATGCAAAAAAGAACAAAACAACCAAAAAAAAAAAAAAAAAAAAACGTTTATTCTGCAGTATAGGAATATAACACCTCCTGAGGCTAATTAAAAGAATTTAAACCCAGCGCTTTGTTTTCTGCCTGGAGAGAGAGAAGCATCAGCTTTCTGGATATTATCATGACAATTAAGTTAGAGAGAACCGGAATGGAAGAATTCAAATGAAATTCACAAAACACTTCAGAAGCAAAGATACATATTTATAAACCTCCTTTTATAAAAAAAAAAAATCTGTCAAGGTGTGTTATAATGAACCCTTTCATAAACCCCTCGGAGGGAGACAACAGATCTCTCTCTCCCCAGGACAGATGCGATCTCCGAGATTGGGCTCGGCGTAATCGCATCTCTTAAACTGTCCTCTGCTCTCCAAGAGGGGATGGAAGTGGGTGCGATATCGCTTTTACTGACAAGGAGAGTCTTTGCTTTTCGACTCTATAGTCACCTCAAAGGAAAGCAGGCAAACAGGCGCGGGGAATGTACTTGGAAGGAGAGAGGAAGGATTGTGTGTTTCAGGGGGTTCCTGAAATCATATGCATGCTCTTAAGACGACGATTGGGTTTATTTATCAGTCAAGCTGTAGATATTCGTATAATCACGAGACACAAGCCGTGCACAGACCTGAACCCACTCAGATATTCCCGTCTCCTAAATAAGCGGCTGCAGTCGACACTTGAGGAATAAGGCCAACATCTTGACACAAACGATGAAATTAAATAATAAAAGCAATAAAACTGTAAGGCAATTCATACTTCATAATCTATGTTCATTTTGTTCCTGGGAAGAGATGTTTTAGTCTCTGTTATCTTCACTGGCCACGTCTGATTATTAGCGACAAACAAAGTCAACAAATGGAACGAGCCTCTTAGTGGCGCACGTTCGTATCCTATTTGAAACTGCATTTTAGTTTTTAAACTGTCAGGGCGAATAACAACATCCTGTCAGCTCTGAGGAGTTTTTTTCTGCAGGGCAAATGCCGTCAATTGTCTGTTCATCGGGTCTAACGGAGCAGCAAACTTCAAATTAGGATCGACACACTCGGCGCGCACAGAATGTGTGGTTTCGTGTCGCGGTGAAGAAACAGGGCTATCGTTTTTGTCACATGCGGATACGCTGGGCGTTAACGACTCGCCACCATCCCTCAGCCTGCATTGGCTTCTGGGCCACGTCCAATATCGATCTGAAGATCTGAATACTGAGGATATACAGTTTTTTATTTAAGCTGAGGTGTTACTATTATCTGTGAAACACCATTACTCTGGCAGAGCTAGGACCCACGCCACTTCCTCTTTTGCGTCTGTAAAAATGATGTGTCTCTCACAGGGGGCGCTCTGTGTTTTGTCGCTTCAGGTGGGAGGAAAGTCCGAGGACAGTGTATTAGACCCGAGCCGTTAATTTCAGTCACATCCCAGAATGCACTGGGCTCAGACGCAGCCCAAAACACTGGTCTATTTGTCACCCGGGTCCCAACATGTCAGCGGTCCTTCTGCTGTCGCCTCATTAGTGTCATCTTTAACACTCACTAGAAACAGTGATGATTGCACAAAAGAGGATATCAATCACTTCTCCTTTCTTCTCTCTTTCTTCTTTCACCACATGAATCATGGCTACACTGAAAGCTCATCGTTTTGCCTGAGGACTCAGCTGCCGGTACAGATGCCTCCAGGCTGAGGAGCATCCCCCCAACCCCCCAGTGATTCACCGATGCCCCAGCGCAGGGGCTCAGTCTGAAATGAAGTTTATCACCCAGCTGGTCAGGGCAACAACATGTTACCTGGCTACTAGGTGGCATGTCCTGGACTTTGCACTTAATTGATTGCCAAATCATGCCCCCCACACAGCACACACGAGCCAGCAGTGATGCAATTCACCCAACTGCCCTTTCCTGCAGTTTGGAAAGGCCAGTGTCGCCCACACACCTGATCATCACTCATAAACTCGGGTGCTTTTTAAGATTACAGAACAATAGATATTAAGCACCGATCGGTGACATTTTCTGCTGCAGGACATTTCCTGACAGACTGAAAAACAGGGCGTTCATTAACAAAGCGGTTTGCATTTGCTGATCAGTGCAGAAGATCCCAGACGAGTTCAATCACTGGGTGAGATTTCACTGCAGTCCCTGTCACGGATGTGAACGATGCCAAAGGTATCAAAATGGGTCTCGGGTTTCGCTGTGGCAAAACTTTAGATGCCTTTATCACAATAACAGTTAAAAATAAACTAAAAGAAGGTTTTCCGCGGAAGGTTTCCTTCTCTTGATATCGGGATGTGTGTGTCGGAGAGGAGCTGACAGTTTCCACGGCCCGCGCTGATGTGATGAGGACAGTCTTCCAATGTTTTCTGCATAATGCATGCTAACAATCCTTCACAGAGCACGTCTCCTCCGTTCCTCCGTTTCACTGGATTCCCGAGCTTCAAATTAGGGGGGAAAACGCATCCTGTGCCGCTTGTGGGCTGAGCGCTCGCTGCTCGGGGCGGAAACTCACGCCAGAGAGGGAAGACGGGTCATTAGGAAGTATAAATGCCTCAGGGCCACAGAGCCAAGTGGTATTGATGGCAAATCACATGTGAGCAGCACAGGTTGATAATTGCCTGAACCCCTACACTACACCTCCAGTTCTGCAGGAAAATAAGATAAAGATAGAGATAAATATGTGGTGTTCTGGTTTTATTCAATCATCTCTGCACTGCGATTCCTTCAAGTCGTGTTAAATGTGTCATACGTGTTCACACAGAATAGTCATACATGGACACATTGTTTGGAGTTTTTATTCCTAAAATGTATTAATTTCAACTTCTTTTACAAGATTTTTATTTTTAAAAACTAGTAGCTGTTTTCTAGAACTAGCCACCAAAAAAGTTGGTGCTCAGCTCAGCAGAAATAACCGCCAGGGCCAAATATAAAACTTGGGGAATGAGGTTTTCTCTCTTCTTTACACTTATTAAATAAGATGAGCGGAAAGAGGAATAGAACCCCCTGCTCTTTATTACAGTCATAAATCTCCCAAAGATTAGAAATGGAAATTGCCGTTCCTTCAGTTCACCTGTTACCCAGATCGTTCATCTGTGCGACTGAGCTGTCCGACAGGGGGGAACGGGGAAATGCGACAGTCCTCCAGCAGTGAGTCCCTGCCCTCGGTGCTTTCGCTTTGATCGCAGCGGTGCCTTTTAGTGTCTTAATGGCTGGTTTAATTTAGCACTTGAGTACATCGCCTTTACACAGCTAAGCCACCGCCATCTGAAACCGAATGGAAACCCAGGACACGCACCAACGCGCTTACCGCACGCCCTCCGTCTCCCGGTGTGTGTCCCCGGCTGTCCAGTGCTCAGGGCCAGCAGGCCACGGCCATCTAATCGGGACAAGAGGGTTCATGGACCTTACATTTCACCTTTAAGATGACGTAACCTGGCGCCCTCGTTGTTTGTTTAGTTTTTCATGGCGTTTGACAGGGACAGCCCGGCCCGTATGCGTTAACACGGTACTTACGTGTTCAGCCCCATCTCCGTCAGCTCTTGTAAGTGTCTGCCGGGGCCATAAATCTCCCTTGTTTTATTGCGATATTTTATTAATCAGCATACATCAACGGAACTGCCAGCGTGTGTTTAACCTTGTCGCTCTCAAGGTTGGAAATAAACAGTGGCGTCCGTCCTCTCGGGGGTTTCCATTCGACGGGTACAAGTTAATTTCCAATATGCATAGCGGCAGGAGCAAGACTGAAATGCTAAAACGATCCGACTTCAAATTATTCTTATTATTCCTCTGTCTATTGTGACAGGAATGGAGAGGAGCTGCTACCAGTCAGGGTAGGATATCGGCGTTATTTTTATTTTTTGTATTTAACTCATTTTAATCTATGTAAGAGCAAACCGAACGGATGAATTACTGCAACATAAAATGTGTAATGGAAAAGGCACGCACGACGGGAGGAATTAAATCATGCTGCACATTCTTATATCACGCCCCTGAAACTCAACACACGCGCACGCACACACACACACGCCCCGCCCTCAGATACTCACACTTTCAGTGGCAACTTCCTCACTCATGAAAAAAGTGCGTAACTCAGAGGTCATTGTTTTTTTGTCGTCTTTTTCTCTTCGTCTTTTTTGTTTTTGGAAAACCATTACACAGAAAAACAAAACTATTACACGAGCAAAGCACCCGCCGTCGCTGCCTTCCTCGCGAATGATTCTGAAATAATTGGCTAAACGATCCCAGTGGGACAGATAAGACGGGCGCACGTCGAACCGAGACACTCTGCACTCGCAGCAGTGTGTCGTGCTGAAATCTGTCTCGTATTTCTCTGCCCGCAGACATGCGCCGATCAGCCGAGAGACGGGCCTGATCCGCTCTCGATAGCTCCTCCGCTCTCCCAGTTTTCCCCGTGTAAATGAACAGCGGGGATATCGGCACAGACCTCCATTTACTCAAGAGCTTTCTTGAGTTGTGAACTTTGCGGATTCGATAAACCTCTGTTGTGCCCACAAAGGAACTCCGAGGGCAACATCATTAAGTGCTCATCATTAAGTGGAAAACCAATTAACAGAGTAGCTCAGATTTACTTAGACCTCTGCTCTAAGCTGGCTCTATTGATGTTGCATTGTGCGGCATTATTGCTGTATTCCTGGGCTTTGTATGACTGTGAGAAAACGCTAACAGGCCAGACAGACTGACTGACGCACTGATTAGCTGACCGATGGACTGCCTGACCGATACACAGAGTGACCGCCTGGACAACAGTAATGTGCAGAAGATGTACTGCTGTGTTTGAAACTGTGGGCCGTTTCATACAGTTTACATGCTACACTTTAACAGTACGGCCAACAAACATTTTTCCCGTGGGGTGAGAGAGGGACAGGTCCTCACTGGGGGTCTCAGCGGTTCTGTGTTGTCACCATGTCATTCTGTCCTTGTGTCTCTGCTCCTGCCAAGTCCACGAAGGTTGTTCTTCAGGGCTTCTTGTGAATGGATTGGCACACATGGCACAGTTGCCACCATATGCCACCTCCTGCCCTCCGTCCTCCTGTTCCACGGCACGGCACACCACATATCTGTACAGGAGCAAAACATTAATCACCTGCCTGGGGCCCTAATGATTATTTAGACCACGTTAAAGTTTCATAATACCTATTATGAAAATGAAATTTACATTTCAAGTGGATGAAACGCCGGCACAGAGATAATTGAGCTGACAGGCTGTGAGGGAGTGGGAGGCCGGGCACTGCAGAGGGATGCTTTCTCACTCAGGCAGCCTCCTTCACACGCACAGGATCAAGACACGGCCGGGTCTGATGGGACAGGCAGACGACACACAGAGCCATCTCAACATCATCATCATCATCATCATCACCATAATCCTAGAAACTGAAGTATATGAAGATTTTACCTGCATGTGAGTACTTTTTGCACAGTATATTATTATGTATTACTTTGTCTGGCATGCAGGTCACTATCATTAAGAACATAAAGTGTCCACAATCGAGAGGAGGCCATTCACCCCATCGTGCTCGTTTGGTGTCCATTAATAACTAAGTGATCGAGGATCCTATCCAGTCTGTTTTTGAATGTTCCCACATTGTCTCTTCAGCCACATCGCTGGGGAGTTTGTTCAGATTGTGACGCCTCTCTGTGTGAAGAAGTGTCTCCTGTTTTCTGTCTTGAATGCCTTGAAGCCCAATTTCCATTTGTGTCCCCGGGTCCTTTGATTATTATTATTATTATTATTATTATTATTATTATTATTATTATTTCTTGGCAAACACCCTTCTCCAGGGCGACTTACAATATAAGTGCAATACAAAGTGTGGAGGAAAGCTGGAAAATTGTGTATCAGCTCCTAATCCCGGTCTGTGAGCATTTATATTCGACAATCTGAGAGGGAAAACTGCAGCAGAAAGATGTTTGTTTTGCAGACTAAATGGGAGGGAGGGAGTGTGAGAGAAAAGAAAGAGAGCTTGTAGACTAATGTAAGTAGTATTACTATTACATATTAGGTTAGCAGTAGCATGTAGTAAACTCTTAGTAAACATAGCTGTAGTAGTAGTAAACTAACATCTCGAAAAACCTGAGATTAAAAAGGTTAAAAACCTCTAAATCCATATATACATAGTTTCTCAAAGATTATGTAATTGGGAGACCCAGCCCTTCCCAGCCCCAGATGAATTAGGCTTCCCCGCTCTCAGACCTCGAATGCACTTCCAACTCTGACAGGCCAGCGACGGTTACTCGGCTATAATCTCATTTGACAACAGTTTTGGTCTTAAGAACTCCAAAAGGAAGAAAGTCCAGGCAGGAATCTCAGTCAGCCCGGCTATTGGAAGCCCATAGTTCGAGAATAAACCCCTGATGTTGTCAGAAATCATTTGACAACAACCCTTGAGTAGCTTCCAGTGGAGACGTGGATTATATAAAGCTGGCTGTGATTTCCACGATGGCATGTGGGCGTCCCTGGGATGGGAGATATTTTTGCTCTCTATCATGAGTGGAGCTTCAGAACGTGAAAGCACAACACGTCCACACCAAACACACACTCCCACTTATTCTCCCAATTTTGAAATACACTATTGCTCACATACATTTTTAAATATAAGATTTATGATATATATATATATTTCAGAAATGTATGCTGAAATTCAATTTTAAGTTCTGTTTTTAACAGCATGAGAGTTTCAAAAATATGAAGGTAAAGTTATTTGGGGGAACCAGCTCAAATACAGGTACATTATTGTCATTTTGAAACAAACCAGTGTGAGTCAGTGAGAGAGTGTTGTAGGGAGAGCTGTGAATGTGCGGTGAGAGAGAGAGAAGGGGGTGGGCACCATGAGTCAGTCCCCTCACTGCCAGGCTGAGGGACACACACACACACACACACACATATACAGCCAGCAGCCTGGCGCATGCAGGAATGTACAAGCAAACACCATCAGCGTCATTAGAGGAAAAAAAGCAACAACAGAACCACAGCCAAAGCAACTCGAGAGCGGCTGCTAAACACAGAGAGCTAATAAGCTTTTTGTTCTGCAGCCCTGGAGAGCTACTTGTGTGCAGCACGAGGATGACCGGCACAAATCTCTCACACTCTCCGGGGTTAAGCGTCCCGAGTTCAACCCCCGTTGCCTGATCAGAGCGGCCTGCACACAAAGGCCTGCGCTCCCGGGCTCTCAGTGGGTTATACTGGTGACATTTCACTGAACAGAGGGCTTGAAGTGAGGAGGGGAACACATTGATGGCAGAGGTGCCGCGGGGGGAGGCCAGGCTGTATCACATTCCTGTGTTTCGCACATCACCAGGGCCAGGGTGCGGGACAAGAAATGGCGCAAACAAGACACTGAGGGCCGGTGGCACTTGGGGACAGCCGTGTGAGGCACAGAGCATCTCCGCTTGCGTGGCTATTTGAGTCATGCTGGTCTTTATTTCTTTTTGTCTCACCGGCTCGAACTTTGAGGAAAAGCACCCTGCCAGGCCTCCCATCAAAGCCCTTTTAAATAGCGAACCACGCACTCACGTCTCTCCTTTCTCATTCCCTGTCAATTTGTTCGTAGCAGTAAAACGGAAGGGAAAGTATGGTTTATTTTCACCACCTACTACAGGGGAATCCATTAGCCTTGGCAGGATTGTAAACACAGGAACAACAATGCACTCTGCACTGAATTAAATTGACAAGGTACAAATTATGGAGGACACAAAGGTAGATGGTGCATTGAATTGCATTGCGCAGCACATGAGCAGGGAAACGTGGAGGAAAGCTGGAGTCCCTGTCCTGGGAAAATTGTGTATCAGTTCCTAATCCCGGTCTGTGAGCATTTATATTCGACGATCTGAGAGGGTAAACTGCAGCAGAAAGATGTTTGTTTTGCAGACTAAACAGGAGGGGGGGAGTGTGAAAGAAAAGAAAGAGGGATACAATTGATGTGTTCTTTTTACGATAACAAAAAAGACACGTTACCAGTCTTCTCATTATCCTGTAATGAGAATATTAAAACACAACAAAACAGTGCCTGAAGACTTCCAGCTGCAACTTAAAGCAGATCTCACTACCACATCAATACGGGCAGTCTATGTGTTGACAGCACAAGAGACGGGTAATTAAAACAAATTCAACTGCAGGCAGGAATCAAAGATGCCACACACACACACTGGAGGATTTAAAGAAATCGCGGGGTAGAAATGGAAGCTGATTAAGTCCTACACTTCAAGAACACAAGCAGGACGGGGTGTAAAGAGATTGAATTTCTGCGATTAGAAAAACAAACATGATATCCGTATTGGAAGGTTGACAAAATATTAAAACATTTAAAAATGAATAAATGCTGAATTTTTTCAGCACTGGTGCTTTTTGACGGGCTGGTTTAATAAGCATTGAGAGGCTTTTCCCTCTAAACAGGTCTCTGAACAGCTGACATGGTGAACATTAGCCGAATTGGCTCCCGCTGCACCCCCCACACACCGGGAATGGGCCGCCCTGCCACGCTCGCCCAGCCGAGGCCTCCCGAGGTTGTTACCGTATCCATAATACGTCGTGAGTTATGAGGGGCGCTGACACATGCCGTAATCGAGTGTGTGGGGCCCGGCTATATTTAGAGCACGTGGTAATGCCTGCTTCATGTCCCCCCCCCCCCCCCCCTCGGGTTCATCTGGAGATTATCAGACCTGCACTTGGTGAGGCTGGAGAACCGGGCGCTGGATCGTATGGTGAAAGGGTTCAGGTCGGGTTGGGTCCGGTACCGCGGGCAGTGATTGACACCAACCCACACCAGATCACGGCAACTAGGACACGTTTCTCAGTGGAGCAAGCCACTGTGATGTGATGTAAAGTATCGTGCGCTGTTTAGTGTCAGTGTTTAGTGGACGTACAGCTGCAGATGTGTGAAACTGGAGGTCTTCACCCTACAGACTCAACCCACGTTGCCTGTATATAAGGGTGGTTTCTTACAGTGGGCCGAAAGAGTCCCACGCAAACAGAATTCAAATGGAGAAATGGAAATGAAGCAGGCAAATAACACACAGACCACAAGCAAAACACTAGGAGGGGATGCGATACGGTAACACACAGCCCAGTACAGCTTACAAGAAGTTTGAATTGAGAACTGGACGAGATCCAGCAGTAGATTTAAAGGAACTCTTACGGCTTCAAAAATAAGACAGAGCAGATGCACACAAAACCGTTCCAAACAGCATTCAACGTCAGATACTCACTTTAGGGCCACGGAGGAAGGAATGAATGAAAAGGTATTAACTGCACCTCTGATTCCCAGTCCAGAGCGATTTATCCTGTTTTGTTCCACTTCTCTGGCCAGTGCTGATGACGTCCTGGAAGGGGACAGGGCCGAGAGAGACACTAACAAGGACGGATGGACAGGTGGACTGCCCTCTCCGCTGAGGGGGCGCTGCCTAGATGCAGGTTTAAAATATTAAGCTGCATGGTAGATGGCTAAGTCAATAGAGAAACCCAGAAGGTGCCGATCAATGCAAAATTGCCTGTGAGCGAGGATTATTAGAATTAGTATTTATTTATGTAAATGTGTATGCTTGCATGCTGTGTGAAATTGACACATTGCAAATCAGCATCCTGGTGACTAACATGACCATGTGAAAACGTGGCAGTTGCTCCCACTACCATTAAAAGAAAACGTGCTCTTATTTGCTGCCACCCCAGTCCCCCAACCCGGGCCACCCAATCCATTAGCCAGAGACAAACAAACGGGATTCATAAATCATCTCGAAGGGCAGGGTAACCCCACTCTCTTTGGCTCCGTTCCATGAGTCGCAGAAAAATCCAGAGTTGTAATTTCACCGCAGCCCGGCTGTCACAAAGTTGGCTGGGAAGGAAGGGAAAAGCGAAAAAGGCAGAGAGAGAAAATTTGTGATTTTAGTTTTTCATTACATTGTTAAAGTATTGAACAGCGTCACGTAACTGCAGGCAAAACTCCTGCTTCCCAAACACCCTGTCATTTAATTAATTCATCCCAAAAGCAACCCTTTGTTTGCGGTTAAGACCAAGATATTCAAACCGTTTCACGCTCTTCATTGCCCTGCCAGCCATCTCATTCCCCCTGAATCCACAAAGACTGCTCATCAGAGAGTCAGAATATTACATTTATTAAATATTAAGGACGATTATTATCTTTGCAATAACATGTGACAGCATTATTGTTTTCCGAACAAGTCTTTTTGTCTTTTTTTTGTCTTACATTGCTGCTTCTAAGATAAGATAATTTGTTGAACATCGCTAAGGCAACTATGCGGTGGCATATTAAAATAGTTGGTTAAATTGTTATATTTCTTTCCCCAGATCCCACGTACAGTTCTCCTGCATAATAAGAGCTGGCTGTCACGATCGAATAATAATAATGATAATAATAATAAAGGCACAGCAAGGAGCGAAAGCCCTGCCACACTGACCCGGCACATTTTTGACAAAGCAGATATAAATCAAACGGACAGATACTGTTCCTACATTCAGCAAAGGCACAATTAACTTGACATGTGATGGTTTTCATAGGAGGAGGTATCATTCTCGGTCTCCCCCAAGATATATAAGGAAGGCAGATCCTGAAGGGGGTTTCCATCTCTGACTCTCTCTCTCTCCGTTACTTAATTAATCTCGTTACTAGATCAATCAGAGGGCTATAACACTGTTTCAGACTCAGTTTCAGTCAAAGCTGTTGTGATTCAGAGCGGCAGGACTACTAATAACATAATTTTCAGCCCAGAGAGACGTAATCAGTTCGTCGAGTTGATCGGCTCGTCGGATCAATTGAGTTACTGGGAGCTGGGATGCTCAGGGGACACCGTGGCCCTCGGGGAGGTGAGGGTAATATTTATGTGTCACTCTTCCTCTTCTGATTAAATTCAAATTGGGTTTTTATTATGATTTAAAATGTAGGATAATCTATCAAATTCCCGTCAAGTCTAGAGCAATAAAAGTAGAAATAATCAGTAGTCAAAGTCAATGTACATCTCATAAACAACTGCCCTGATTCCCCAACCCTTCATGTGCTCACGATCCAGGCCTTCACTCTCCATTGTCCTGGGTG
Organism: Amia ocellicauda; assembly: GCF_036373705.1. Taxonomy (NCBI): domain Eukaryota; kingdom Metazoa; phylum Chordata; class Actinopteri; order Amiiformes; family Amiidae; genus Amia; species Amia ocellicauda. Next base: position 20,131,863 of record NC_089870.1, read on the forward strand.
AGTGAAATATTTAATTTGTGTGTGTGTTTCTCTGGTAGGACTTCAGCAAAACGAACTGCATATTGTTGGTAACAGCGCATCGACCTTCCACAGCGTCAGTCAATAGGGAAAGTCTATGATGTTGCATTCACCCCTCCAGGCGTTTGACAGGTACTGCAGAATTAAATAAAGAATGATTTCAATCTTAAAACGTTCGCTTTAAAATGTTTTCCTGTCAAGAATTATCTTACTATATATATTACCCAGTTTAACCAAACAAATAAAGAAACAAGGACGTTACTAGAAATCAAGACCAGTCAGAATTAGTCTAATATTCTTGCATTTATTTATTCCGAGCATGATTGCACTTCAAAACGTTGTGACATGTTTGCATGTAGAATAAGGCCAACATCATGTATGTAGAGACCCCTTTATCTCAGTGCTGTGAAACACGGCCGCTGAGAACTGAGGCAAGAGAAAAAAAAGAAAAGACATACAAGTAGACTGATTTCCCCGACATGAATTTATTGTGCTGCTACTCAGTCTTTTGTATTTGCAAAACAATACATTGGAGTCCAGAATGTCAACAGTGCTTCGCGTTGCTCCTCGGCATTTATAAAACAGTAACATTCACTCGAAACAGCTTTGGCCGCTCATCCAATTAAACCCTGGGATGATGCGGTAAATCGTGCTTTGTACTCGCACTGAAAGATGACAGTTCTCCTATTGTTCCCCAGCCAAGCCTCCTGGGGGGAATACAAAAATTACCAATTGCCCGAGGGAAGGGAATCCAGACATAAGCTGTAAATTTACATGCCCATGACAATCAGTGATTTATATGGTGTATAAAGGCGAAAAAAATTACCTGTCTGTTGTAATATACTACGGATTCAAGTGGCCGTGATACAGCATTGTTTTTTTTAGCAATTTAAAGCTACCGGGGGTCTGCGGAGGAACGACTAACTCTCTCCCCGACACTCCCTTCCTCCCGAATCTCAGCATCGCGACACAGACGAGGAACACCGACAATCGAAAAGGCCTCCATGGTGTTCCTCACCCTGTGATCCTACAGTCAGCGGAATAAAAAACATACAAAACAGATTCCACGTGCCTCGAAGGTGCAAAAATAATCAAATCATACTGTAAAAAGAACGATAACAAGAATCTTTTAGGGTTGGTGCTACGGTTAATTCCAAAGCAGGAGTCTCTTGGTCTTGGGTCGTTCATCCAGCAGGGATCATTACATATAAAAGCGTAGCTGAAAAATACGACCACTCTCTGTACACAGTACTTTACATTCCACCATATTTAACTCCGGATGCACGGTATGGTTGGGCATACCCGACTCCTCACATGCACACAGCCATAGATAAAGTGCTGATTGGCCAAACGAGGAGACAGTGGTCTCTGTCCATGTCAGATTGGACATCTAGGATTCCCCATCCCACCCCAACAGAGGTACCCAGGCAAACTCCCCCAGCTGCGTCCGTTGCATCAATAGGGTTGCATAGTTAATGACACCACAAGATAAAACTACACCCTTCTCTCTGACCGACTCAGCAGAGATTACATGAGCAGATCTAACCTTTACAGTTTGGCAAAGACCATTTCAAATGACCTCCAATTACAAAACCCCCTCCTAAAACTTTCAAATTCAAAGTTGGGCCTCAATGTGGCCCTTTTAAGAGCAGCTGAATCATTGTATGTGTGGCAAATTAATTATTAGAAGCACCGAGTCTTTATGTGGACCTAATTGACCCTCCAGATATTGACACACGCGCTGTGCATTTAGCTGACCTGGTCCGTCGGTCTGGTCTGCGTGTCCAGCTGGAATGAGTTTCAGAGTCCATTTGAAAAGCTGTGCAGGGTAAGAGGTCGGCACTGGGAGGCTGGGGATCCCGGCTTCCCTCAATCCTATGGATCGATCTGATTGTCAGCGGCCCAGCGGACACTGTTCCTGGATGAACTTTATGGACGTGAACTAAGGTCATTTAAAGAATATACGCAAAGATCAGGGACCTCACTGGTGTCTCAGTGGTTTATGGCGCTCGACGGGCTTCAAGTGACTCCACTCGACACCGGTCAAGCAGCCTGGATAAACCCAGAGAGGATTGTCAGAACTGGGCTGCCCCTGGCCAGAGGACTCGGGTTTGGGTCATCTCTCTACGGTACATTCGAAACACGAAGCTCCGAGCGTCACATTACTGATAAACGACAGAAATATTGCACAGGCTCCACTGCATACCCAGAAAACAACAAGGCGATACAAAAGACTTTGGATATGATATCAACAGAATCAAAATAAGAACAGTATTAGCACAATTGTATTTATTATCATCATTATTATTACTATTATTCATCGCTTGAAAAATCTTTTTGCATTAGTGTCTTTTTCATATATAGATTCTCAACAAAATATAAAATGTGGTGCAAAAGGTCATGGAAAATTTGTCTCAGCACCAAAAATAGACCAGTTTAGGCTCCAATGACTAGTCTCGATCCTTGTCCATGTATTAAAAACTAACTTTCTGATTTTATTTTAATCACACCCCCAAAAAACACCTCTTCTTAAGAATATAAAGTTGATCTCATGTACGGTGCAAAGTGCGAAACAGACGCAGTGCTCCCTGCATTCCCGTGACACTGGCAGATCTGCGGTTGAACATCCTCGTATATCATGTACATGAAATTAATAGCAATATATGTCATTGGCATTTTTTTAAACAGTTCATAAATACAGAACACTTCAAAGCATGCAATTAACTTCCCCCTGTTTCCACGGGAGTGACCGCTGCCCTGCTGAGATCAGGTGAGGAAGGTCAAGGTACGCTTGATCGCGGCAGGCAGGAGTAGAAACCTCTGCCGGACGAATTCATTAATGAGCCACACAACCACGCTCCTGAGGTGCCAAGCTCTCTGGGTTGTAACCATTTGTGCATCGTTGAGTTCTGCAATAGCTCCACACGGTACTGTCACACCGGGGGCATCAGAAGACGTGGGCGGTCTGCGAATCTCTCTCCTCACTCTTAAGATAAAACTTGTGCTTTTTCCTGTCCTTAATTGATTATATAGGGAGAGAACACTCCCTCCTTCAGCTTCCCTCTCCTCTCTTAGAGACCCTCAAACACAAAGAGAGGAGGGCAGTATTTTTGTGTGTGTGTGGACTCTTACAACGGCACCACAGCTGTGATGAGAAAGAGCTCTGAAAGCTGTCTGTCACTTCCATCTCTGTGCTTAACCATTCAAACAGTGACACATATGCAGTCAAGTCCCGTGAAAGAGTCCTGAGCAGGGGACTGGAGCATGGGGGGCTGGGGGGCCAGGCAGGCAGTACCGTCCTCACCTAAACTCAGCAGGGCAGTCGCTGTGTTCCGGTACCGAGGCTAGAAAAGGTCTTGTCACTTGGCAGGAGGCGTTCGAGAGACCAGGCTTATTAAACCACCTCGACTCAGACCCTGAATTTCTTCGTTGCACACAGACGTTATGAAAACAATCTAGTCCCTAGAGATAAGGTAAGGTGTCGAGCTATAAATTCTCTGTTTTATTAGCATGCAGTCAACTGCATAATTTACAAGCAACCACTATGTTGAGTATGTTTCTTTGGCAGGCCAGAATCCAGCTGGACATGCAAACAGTTATTTACAGTAAAAGACTGTACTCACTGTCCATGAAAAGTATCCAAATAAATAAATTAATAAACAAACAAAATCAATAAACTTCAAAACTGAACATCGTCCTTCTCTGACTCAGGCGTGACGGGCCTCGAGACGGTGAAAATGTCCTGGCATTTGATTTTGGCTTTGGGTGGCGCTGTCTGGGGATTCTGCGCCTTCTTTTCCAAAAGCAGTTTCAAGATCTCAGCCACCTGCGTCTCCAGGGTGGCCATCCTGGTGCCCAGCGTGCGGATGTCCTCCTTGAGCTCCAGCTTTGCCTCCTGCAGGGTGGTGTGCAGCGCTTGCTCGGGGATGGGGTAGAAGGGGTGCCGGAGCTCCACCTGCACAGGGCTGTGCTCCAGGGGGCTGCGCGCCTCCCCGGCCTTGTCTATCCGGAGGTCGCTCTTGGTGATGCCGCTGTCGCACGAGTCCGTTTTGCGCAGGGGGTTCTTCTTGCCCCCCACAACACCGCCACCAACACTGCCACCGCCGCTGCCGCCTCCTCCTCCGTCTGCCGGGCCCTTGGACTCGTCCGCCAGCAGCTCCATGGACTCGGCCTTCGTGACGTTGTTCCACTCCTCCTTCCTCTCCTCCCGGGCCTCCAGCGGAGCCATGTTGTTCCGCAGCCGCATCCACCCGCGGTTGATGGCGGGTTTCATCCGCATGGGGCTGCTGCCCACCTTCAGGCAGTTCTGGTCGCTCATGCAGTTGGGCTTGAGCTCCATGACATCGCGGTTGTTCTGCCGGCTCGGCTCACCGCTCTTCATGAACACCAGCGAGTTCTGCAGGGGCGTGATCTGGGACACAGTCACCACGCTGCTGCCCGTGGTGGAGGCGCCATTCTGCATGGGGTGCGGGTGCTGCAGGGGGTGCTGGATCTGCAGGGGGTGCTGAAGAGGGTGCAGGTGATGCTCCACCGTCAGCTGGTTCTTCTCCAGGTCGTGCTGCGTGGAGCCCTGGTTGCGCAGCTCCTTCTGCTGCTTGAACTTCTGGAAGAGCTTCCTCACCGGGTGGTCCACTGGGATGGACAGCGTCACCTCGTTCTTCTGCCGCTGGCGCTCTTCCTCCTCCTTCTTCACGTCGCTGATCTTGCGGAAAATTATCTGCAGAGGAGGAAAAGAAAGACACTTGGTGAGTCCCGCCATCGTCCCTGGTCTCACCTGGGGAATAGACGGGCGACTCCCTAGCTCTCGTCTCCGGCCCATCAACCGAGGTGGGCAGGAGAGTCAGGGGGCACTGGGGGGATGCAGGGAAAGCTGAACCACCAATGGCAGCTGTGGCAAGACCAATGAAGCCACCTTCCACAGGGGCAGCAACTATACCCACACCCTACCAGAAGAGACTTTTAGTAGCAGTGAAAGTCCCATCAAGGGTATTTATTGGGTGGTTGGTTGAACAAAGGGTGGAGTCAAATATATCTTTATAGATCTGTATTAGTGGAATCAATTTCACTTTCAAAACGTGTGTAAAGACCTGAAATTTCTGTTAAAGGAGCTTCTAGTAGAGACTTTGAAGAAAGGAGTGACATTTCTAGACTTCACAAGAATGAAAAAAACAAATGCCGGGATATTAATTATGGAATGAATTGAATGAACAATCAAACTATTGTACCATCACAGGGTTTAGTGAAGAAATGGCACAGAGATCTCGAACAGCAGTTTAACTCACTGGATGAACATGCTACACGTGATCTCTGTAAAGCTTTAGATCTTGCTCTTTGAGGTGGCCTTTGATCCCCCTCCTGCAAGAAGCAGTAATTAGACGCTGGCTCGCCCCGACGCTCACTAAAACCTACATTTAAAGAATTCATTATGATTTTTTTACCCTATTTCTTTTCATTCTCTGGTGCATTCCTCTGGGTTCTCTCTCTCTGAGAAGACTTCTCCATGGGGATCTTTGCTTAATTCATTAATTCATTTATTTTCCCTTTTCAGGTCGTTAATAAGTAAACATTTGCTCTTATATTTACTGGCGTATGTGGAGATGGGGCAGGAATACTGTGGTTCCCTCACAACAATGAAAATGTGCTGATTATTATAAATAACTTACTGGAGATAAAAATAGCAGCGAGAGATCACGTGGGCTCATTATCTCCATGCAACATCTCCCCTGAAGTGTGAGTGCCATGTGTCGCCTCCTACCTTGGAGGGACAGGCTTTGATACATTATACATTCTCCTTCTTATGTTTTTGCTTGAATTATTTAAGTGGTGATACTCCCTCTCCCTTCCCAAGGTAGTTCTGGAGGGGAGGATGTGGTGGATGAGCTTGGGGTCTGAGACGGTTCAGTCACTAATGAAATGGTAAGTGACACACACTTGTGGTTGGAGTCGCCGGATTAATTTGATTGGCGTGATTTGTATTTTTGACAAGAAACGATGCCACGTTTAGGAAAACCCCGCAGGTCTGGAAGGTAATCGCTTTCCTTGGTTTATTTTCTAACCCTGGGGGCACTGTCATCTCCCCCAGACTGGCCTCACCCCCACAGACACACACACTTCCTCAGCACGAGCGCGACTGTGTTTGATATTGTTCGATTGCGATTACTATGCGCTCGGAATCACGGTCAGCTGAAATAATCAATATCGTCAATCACACCTCCTACAGAGATCATTATTTCAATGTTTCGACGTATGATTCTTGATAGTTACTTTATTCTTCACAATAATTGGCATCAGAAATGGTGAAAATAAAATAAAAACACCTGGAATCTCTTGCCAGGAGGGATAAGAATTTGGAGGAAAAGCCAGAAAGAAAACTCCTTCAATATCTCTTCCTCCTGAACAGGTAAACATGACTGCGGGGCTTCACGGGAGAACGGCAATCATAACAGCATTAAGCTAACTCTGGCAGAGCCTCGGCACATTGCTCAGAAATCTTCCCTCTGTGCTGCAGAAGTTTCCAGCTCAACTTAATGCTGAAACAGTTTCTGACAGGAAGATGCTGGAACCACACAGAATTAAATCAGCCAAGACACACCACGCCATGAAACCAGGACAGACGATGCTGAACCCCACACGGCAAACGACGTCCGGCTCATGCAAATCAGCGACCTAATTTCCCATAATTCCGTGTGACATTGGATATGTGTTACACACAAGCGAATGTATATAAATACTTCTTCTGCTCCAAGCTAATTACTCTGTTCTTGGACTCCGTACCATCGTATTTGTTTTTATTTCTGCCGTTGTACCACTGCCAGTTACTCTTGTCATCGGGTTACAAGCGTCACTCTGAAGTAAGAGGCTTGGGGAGTAATCATGGCTCTTTCAACAGCCGAAATTCAACCAGAAACAGATGGATTAAAGGCTTTGAATCAAGCAGCCGAACTCGCATGGCATCCTAAACCCAGCCCCCCGCCGGCCTATGAATTTGGATGATCCTTGTATTATAGTACATAATTAATATCCTTGCTGTCTTGTAAGTATTGCTGAGTTTTCTGCGTCAAGGATATTTCAGGCACTACGAGACGGGGCTGAAGCAGAGTGCCAGGCCACAGGGAAGCGTGTCCACAGGGCTGCCACTTCCCGTCCCTGGGTCCCGGACTCTTGTGGGGCCTATCAGCTTCCTTACAGACTCATTAGTAAATCCTGAGTTGTACTGTATGATGCAGAGTTTACCAGAAAAAAAGCAACACAAGCCCCTGTGAGATTTAAGCAATGTGTGTGGTCCCAGCTGCTGTGTGAGTTTGACATACACACCCTCACTCACAATAGAGTATTCATACAGTATGAGCTCACAGGTGAGGCACCAATCTGACACTTAAATCTTAAACATTACAAATATGAGGATGAACCACAATGTTAATCTCAATTTTTTTCTGTAACATTTAATTTCCCTTCTTCTCTGCATACATTCGCTCACTCTGTGCGGCGTCTTCAGTCGGTATTGATGTTTGCTCTTTCATCCTGGCAAAAACGTATCGACTTACAAAAATCCGAATTTAAGAAAATATATATATTTTTTGTCAAATGATTTCCAAATTGGTATTCACAGGTTATTTATACGCTTCTGCGGGCCAAACCAAGTGTGGCTGTGGGCTACATTTGGCCCCAGGGCCATAGTTTGGGCATCCCTGACTACTTATCGACTCAATTGGCCAAAACTAGGCTCTCTCCCCGAGTCCTAATCATTCCCTATTGCCAAAGACCGGTGACAACTCTGCCAGACTGTAGGGTTGGGCGGAAGGGTGTGCAATCTTCTCTTCCAGCGATTCCAAGGCAGAGGAACAATACACAGGGCAATTGTTCATTACAATATTGCGGTGCTTTTCAGGCTAATTTCCAGTGCGGTAGAATAGGTTCACACAGGGGCTTAATGCCCTGGGTAGTGAGAGCGTGCCCCCATATGTTTGCACAAGAAGCCCTGTTTAATATTCTCCTTCTTCTCCTCTTCTTGTGTGTGGGATTACTGCCGGGACCACAGAGAGCTTTTCTATTATAAGACAAGATGAAAGAACAGAAACATCGTTTTCAGAGCACCGAAAATGTCAACAGTGCCTCTGCTGTTAGATCAGAGGGAGACTAATTAAACAAGACGCAGCAGTTAATTAAGATTTTCTTAGAGTAGACTCTTTAAAGGGGCATATTTCACTCCATACGCCAAAATATTGTACTCTACAAACATGAGCCGCGCAGATCGCTCTGTCATTATCTACCTGGCGACACCACACGTGTTGCGCAGGACACCCAGAAGGGTTTTCCATCTCCCTCCATCAATCAGGATCTGCGACACATCCCTAAAAACTATTTGGAAAAAGACTGTCTAACACCTAACTTCCCCCATCGGGCAAGTGATCGTCTTAATTAAAATTGAGTAGATCGTGGTGTGCCGTAAGAGACCGTCAAGGGAGACAACTTTTCTTGCATCGCTTGTTACAAAACTCTGAACCGATCAGAGAATTCCGTACAACCGAACTCCTCACAGAAATTAGTCTCCCACACTAATTAAGAAGGTTTTAAGATCATAACTCCTTTAATATGTAAATATTATACAAATAAGGGAACAACAGCCACAGGATTGTATGGGACAAGTCTGAATATTAATAATTTCGATTTTGTCCTTGTTCTTAATGGAAAATCGAGTGGGTGGTGTAATTTGGTGTATCAGAGCAATAAAATACCCCACTGGCCAAGGCAAGGCATTAGGTAATTCTGGCAAAGATGTCCACCATTTTCTGGAATCACCCACTCATATACAGTGAGGGAAAAAAGTATTTGATCCCCTGCTGATTTTGTACATTTGCCCACTGACAAAGAAATAATCAGTCTATAATTTTAATGGTAGGTGTATTTTAACAGTGAGAGACAGAATAACAACAAAACAATCCTGAAAAACGCATTTCAAAAAAGTTATACATTTATTTGCATGTTAATGAGGGAAATAAGTAAGGGAGTGCTCCTAATCTCAGCTCATTACCTGTATAAAAGACACCTGTCCACAGAAGCAATCAATCAATCAGATTCCAAACTCTCCACCATGGCCAAGACCAAAGAGCTGTCCAAGGATGTCAGGGACAAGATTGTAGACCTACACAAGGCTGGAATGGGCTACAAGACCATCGCCAAGCAGCTTGGTGAGAAGGTGACAACAGTTGGTGCGATTATTCGCAAATGGAAGAAACACAAAATAACTGTCAGTCTCCCTCGGTCTGGGGCTCCATGCAAGATCTCACCTCGTGGAGTTTCAATGATCATGAGAACGGTGAGGAATCAGCCCAGAACTACACGGGAGGATCTTGTTAATGATTTCAAGGCAGCTGGGACCATAGTCACCAAGAAAACAATTGGTAACACACTACGCCGTGAAGGACTGAAATCCTGCAGCGCCCGCAAGGTCCCCCTGGTCAAGAAAGCACATGTACAGGCCCGTCTGAAGTTTGCCAATGAACATCTGAATGATTCAGAGGAGAACTGGGTGAAAGTGTTGTGGTCAGATGAGACCAAAATCGAGCTCTTTGGCATCAACTCAACTCGCCGTGTTTGGAGGAGGAGGACTGACCCCCAAGAACACCATCCCCACCGTCAAACATGGGGGTGGAAACATTATGCTTTGGGGGTGTTTTTCTGCTAAGGGGACAGGACAACTGCACCGCATCAAAGGGACGATGGACGGGGCCATGTACCGTCAAATCTTGGGTGAGAACCTCCTTCCCTCAGCCAGGGCATTGAAAATGGGTCGTGGATGGGTATTCCAGCATCACAATGACCCAAAACACACAGCCAAGGCAGCAGGAGTGGCTCAAGAAGAAGCACATTAAGGTCCTGGAGTGGCCTAGCCAGTCTCCAGACCTTAATCCCATAGAAAATCTGTGGAGGGAGCTGAAGGTTCGAGTTTCCAAACGTCAGCCTCGAAACCTTAATGACTTGGAGAGGATCTGCAAAGAGGAGTGGGACAAAATCCCTCCTGAGATGTGTGCAAACCTGGTGGCCAACTACAAGAAACGTCTGACCTCTGTGATTGCCAACAAGGGTTTTGCCACCAAGTACTAAGTCGAAGGGGTCAAATACTTATTTCCCTCATTAACATGCAAATCAATTTATAACTTTTTTGAAATGCGTTTTTCTGGATTTTTTTGTTGTTATTCTGTCTCTCACTGTTAAAATACACCTACCATTAAAATTATAGACTGATCATTTCTTTGTCAGTGGTCAAACGTACAAAATCAGCAGGGGATCAAATACTCTTTTCCCTCACTGTACCCTGACAGAAACTCAGCTGAATAAATGTCTGAGTAAAGAGCCGCTGAATTCAGATGCAGACAATAACAGTACTTTGAGTATGAAATAACAACTGTACGGGAAAACAGCACACTGTTTGACAATTTTAAAATAATAATAATAAAAACCACAAATAATATATTCGGCTGTCAGAATGCACAATGTGCTCAACCCTGATAGCTCTCCAGAAAATAAACAGATTCCTCTCACTGACAGGAAAATTTGTAATTTTCCATCCGCACCTTCCTATTAATTTGTGGAGAAGATAAACGCCAGCCGCTTTCGGACGATTATAGTGGCGGGTCACGATCTTCAGGTGGACCCGGTGAACTTTTAATCTCCAGCACTTTATTTTCACAACAGACTATTTCAGAGAAGAGAAAAGACGAGAACTCAGAATGCCAAGGGCAGCCAGGAGCTCAGAGCAGATCAATGATGGACTTGTGTGGTCAAACCTGTGCTCTTCACTGTCCTGTAACACAATCTCAACCCCCTCGGTCCAACCATACACCAGCGTTGGAGTTGACAAGCTTTAACCGGCGCTTCACTCCTACCAAAGAATACCACTATAAATAGCAATGAAAGTTTTTATGTTCAGCACTCGTTAGTTTTTTGTCCCGAGTTGTGATTTCAAATCATTAAAGAAATTAATCACCCAGCAGCAGATGTCTTTGCAGCCGTTGGACTGCATGTTGGCAGTGATGAGGTGGTGCTTGATGCCTTGAAAGGTTGATCGTTGTTTCTTCAGTTGCTTCAGGAGGCAGAGTAACTGAATCGTTTCAATATTTGTCCTAATTTCTCATGACCTGGTTTTGTTTGTATTTTTAATGTGTGGCATTTCTGTCGCTTTTAAGACTCCCCTTTATGGAACAAGACTAAGAAATTGACAGCAATTATCCCTCCTTCACCTCTGTAATCGATCAGTGTGGTTTATTATTGGCACATAGACCTGGGGGGTATGAGAGTTACACATAGAGAGAAACTGTATTCTACCTGGATGTAGGTAGACCTGGCAAACCTCACGTCACCAATCACAAATCTGCTACGGCTTAATGGACTGCATTCTTCTTTCTACATTGAAGAGAAATTAATGGAACCCTTTGTTCTTTTGAGGGAAAGAAATATAGAAAGTGAGTTTTCTTGCTCTCATCTCTCTTGAAGGAGAACAGCTGCTGTTTCTGAAGCGCGTGTCTGCAGTTATAAGGGTTAAGTGGCATTCTGCTCAGGCAGATGGATTTGAGAAAGTGGGCCATCGCACGCAGGGCTCTGACATCTTGCTGTTGGACGGGGTTTCAGCCCAGGAATGCAGGCAGGCGTTCAGAAGCACTTACTGTACTGCCACACCCCCACAATTCCTGCTCAGCCCTCCTCCGCCGAAGGGGTCAGCCGTGCAATACTCGCTCCGATACGGAAAAGTGTGTCAGAGGTTGAAGCCAGCTTCACTCGGGGGATTTGAAGGGAATAAATAGGTAAATGGAAAAAGAAAAAGAAAAACCTCGGCTTCCAAATTTAGTCACAGCAACGTGTTAAAGTGCATCTTTTCACTGGTGGTTTAATCCTTGAAGGAAAAATACATTTTAACAGATTAAAAAACAAAACTGCAACATGGATTATTTTAATTAATGTTTGAAAAGATTTTCTCCTAGCATGTTGCATTACACATATGTGTAAGTATGTATACAATTCACATGACACACTACAATAGAGCGCAATGGAATGCCAGGTCAGCAGGTCTCCCGCTTTAAAGCAGTCAAAAGGAAAATATACTAAAAGCCACCGGGAAAGAGGAAAGCTCTGGTGCTCAAACCTCCGGTACTGTTCAACAACGGAGGTATTTGCTCGATCAGCAATCGCAGGGAAAGGATTTCTCTATATCTGAGTGGCACCACCTCTGTAAAATATCTGTCAGGTACAAAGGTTCACACCCGTCCCTCTTACGCCCACTACTTAGTAGTGCACAGGACAACAACAGTACACAGGACATATTAGGATCCCACCGACCTGTAACTCAGACCAACTCAGGGACTGGCTGATGTCACAGTTAAAGCACGACAAGGTTACGGGTAGTAAAACAAAAGCCCGGTTCATCAGCTGGGTCATCCTTCTCCAATCCCCATGACAGGATTCGGGGAGATGCTTTGTTTGTTTGTGTGTTTGCGGTTTTGGCTAATACAGGATCGTTCCTGTGGAATATGAGAGGAAGGAAGCTCAGAATATGATATTTCTGCTACAAAGTGCGACATCCCACAAGAAAGCAGAGTGCCAGCAGAGCAACATAGCTTAAAAATAAATCAACCATATCTATCCCCTCCTTCTTCCCCTCCTCTTCCAAGGGCAACACCATCTGGGAGCAGCGCCCTCGGTAGGATTGTCCTGCCAGGCAGAGATCAGCCTCAGACAAAATCCTTTGCTTCGGTCACACCGGTCACCTGTGCAGGCATCTTCTAAGCCGACTCATCAGGGAGTGGATGACTTCCTTCTGAGCCTTCAGTTCTTTTATTTTTTCCTTTTGTTTTTGTATTTTGTGAGTTTGTTTCTTGGGTGATTTACATTTCTGATTCAGAAGAAATTATGTAGTGATATCAACCAGCAAAGCATCTTCCTCTCGGTCTACAGATCAAAACATGGGCCAACTCTAATTAAACACTTCGGTTCTTCCACACCAGACAGCAAGAAGAGAGAGAGACACAGAGAGAGAGAGAGAGAGAGAGAGAGAGAGAGCAGCAGAAACAGTGTTTATTGCTGACATTCTGGAGATGCATCCCAGCATGCACACAGACCTGTTAATCAAAGAAAGTCACTTTGAAGTCTTTCTTAATATTGCAAAGTGCAGAGGATACGGATGCAGCACGAGCTCCCCCAGCACACACTTCCTCAGCCAGGATTGTGATTGTTTACAGAAATGATTCACCAATTGTCGACTAACCAACAGAAAGGGAGAAAGAAAAGAAAAAGAATAGAAAAAAAGTGCAGCGGGCTCTGACTGAACGACATGGTTCATGACGCATACTAATGAAAAGAACTAAAAAGCCGTGTTGTGTTTAAAGTGTCATCTCTGTTCTTTATTTTACCTCTGAAGAGCTTTTAATTCCTGTGTCTCTGCTGAAGTACCTTAACCCTCATTGAAACTGTATATCAAGATAACATTATTGTAGTTTAATGCATTCTGCATTATGCATTTAATGAATTCTGCTCAATAATTGGAAATCATACACAGAAAAAATCCTCTTACAACGTTATGCATGGGACCGACCATTTCCAATTAGCAAAACATAGTTGCAAACATGTAATGAAAGGGACTGTTTTATTCTTCCTGCCTGGAAACACTTAAATGTATCTCACAGACACAACTGGCCACCAACTCCTCTCACTGCTGCACCAACTACAGCGTCAGGTACTGCAAACGCAATTATGAAAATGTAGAGACGGCTCTGTGTCTTAATTACAGTCCTACAAGACGTGGACACAAATGCAATACAATACGCATTGTTAAGTATGTTTGCAGAGCCAGATAATATAATCATCGCTTCTAGGGCACTGCACCATCAATGCGCTCAGACTTAATTCAAACAAAAAAAAACTAAATGACAAGAGAGACGGATGATCACCGGCAGCCACTGAAATAACGCAGTCCTTGTAACGGTATTTGAGGCTTTTGAAACTCACCGGTATTAAATCCAGGTGCAAACACCGAATTATGCCGTGTTATCTTGTAATTGAGTTACAAGTAGCAAACAATTTGGTTTTGTAGCAGGTGGGAAATTAATTTAATTACTGGTATCACTGCCTGGGAGCAGAGCAAGCTCAGCAGGTTGAACTCTTCCAAGCTGTCAGATTTTCAATTGCGCACGCAACTCGCCGAAGTTAATTTAGGGGACAATGCCTGGAATAATAAAACGCCAGAAAAACCATTGAGCTATTTGTGTTTCATAAGATTTCATTCTCTGTTTTCGGTGGCATCAGCATTTGTTCTGTTGTTCCTCTCCGCCTCGCTGTTAACCCTTTGCAGCTGTGTAGCTCTGGTCCCTGCAGAGAAGGAGCAAAACCCGGCAAAAACATCATTGTGTTTAGCAGCGAACAGAGTCGTGTTCTCTCGTTCTCAGATCTTTCTTCTTCTTCCAATCCAGTAAACACTAACTCCTCAAACATTTATGCACTACACATAACACATGTTGTGCAGTGATTTAACCTAATACCTTATATGCTGCTTGCACTTTTCTTTAATGGATATGATCAATAATTATTGATTTATGATGTTTGATAGCCAAACAGGAGTGACTCATACATTCGATAGCCAATCAGGAATGACTTATACGTTTGATAGCCAATCAGTAATGACTCATATGTTCGATAGCCAATCAGGAGTTACTCATGCATTTGATAGCCAACCAGGAGTGACTCATAAATTTGACAGCCAAACAGGAGTGACTCATACATTCAATAGCCAATCAGGAGTAACTCATACATTCGATAGTTAACGAGGAGTGACTCATATGTTCGCTAGTCAATCAGGAGTGAATATTTATGGCCATTCAAGCAACTGCATTTATGTTTTAAAATATAAACAACCATTACAGTACGTCTGTCCATTCCCTACGTAACGGGGTTATTTTAACTGTGTTTGCGTGTTTGTGCTGCACAGAGATTTCCCATCACTGTCCTAAAGCTCTGAATATGATTCCTATGAATAATAATCATAATCCTCTTTATAATAATGAATAATTACACTGTGTGCCTGGGTACTGTATCAGGGGCCCAGCTCCTCAGGGCCCCAGGCATCCAACCCCCTCCTCAGCAACACACTTCTGAAGGAAAAATACAAAACCCGCTTCTAGCCCTGGGACCCTGGGTCTGATAATCTGCCTTTGCTAAGCCTTGTAATTCTCTCCAGTCCTGCCTCTGTCTTGACCCCGTAAGCCAGGCCTGGCAGCGAAGGAGCTGACCGTAGACCTCCAGCTCCAGTAACCCCCCCCCGCTGATTCAGCGCAGAAGACGGATGACCCAGCACTCGATTCGCTCTCTTCACCGGAAAACACCGAGCAATCTGAGGACGGGCTGGCGAAGACACAGAATTAATTTCTCTGCATCCACAGCAAGACAGCTGGTTCTCAATTTTTTAGCACTTCGTTTTCCATCTTTAAAAAAAGGGGGGAAGATATATTTAAAATGATATAAAAGCTTCAAGAAGATGGGCACTAGGTGTTTAGAAAAGCAGCCAACAGCAGCCACACCCAGAGATAGTGATACACACAAATAAACACACACAAACACAGATGCACGCACACACAGATCTGTCAACACATCCACACTATCCAGTTGTTCATCACCGACACTTTGAAGATGCATTGATTGCTCGGTTTTGCTCTGAGCTATAAATGTACACAAAAACAACAACACTTTAGAGTAGTGGACTCCGTAGGAACTTGGCTCTCAAAAGCATCTGACATTGAAAATCTTCTGTGAAGGTTTGTATGTGTGATTGTACAGGACGAGTTGGCCGGTGGGAATGGCTCACGGACACATCCTGGCCTCGGCAACTAAATGACAAAGGCAAATTAATTGGACCTGCTCACCTAAACACACAGTTTAATGTGCTCATCGCAAATGAAAGTCAGCAACAATTTGCCATTTGCTAAACCACTTAGGACACAATGAAGGCTCTCCTGGTCAGCTGCCAGGGGCTGCCCCGGCCCGCCGTTAATAAGACTCGCCCCCTCCGAGCGCCAGGCCGGATCAGCAGTTTCTCTTCAATGTGGCCAATCAGCAAGTTAATAACTTCCACAAGCAGCTCGTTTTATCTTCTCTCCTCTTCAGGAGACAAGCATTTTTTAAATTTATTCACTCTCAATGGTAATCCTCCCCCTGATTTACTTCCCTTATGGCGTTCATAAGGCTGGTAGAGAAGGAGGGAAGAAACAGACCTCTCCTTTCATAATAAAGACAGGGAGAGCCAGCGAGGGGGGCGTTTCACAAGTATAGCAGTTTGTTGTATGAATATTACTTCAGTAGACGCATTCCCTGAAGGCTGTGTATGTGGCTTGCAGGTTTAACACAGAAGACACATCTCTTTGCTTTATTTATTTATATACTTGCTTCTGAAAAAGAGAGAGTGAGGGAGAGAGAGAAAGCGACCCAAGCAGAGGAGCCAGGTTCCTGTCTAAGGCGGGACAACAGCGAGGTAAAAATTGCTCGTGAGAGTCCACAGCTGAATTGCCTTAATTGATTCCACACGAAAGTCCCCAGCTTCTGATGATGGGATTTGTCTTCACTTATTAATATTGATTAGTTATTTTTAACACCACATACACACACGTTTCACATGTTTCCCTTACTTTTTCAAACAGCATAGCCCCCCAATCACTATAAAGTGCTCACTATGCAATTTCCCTACACAGGAAATCAGTTTATTACAATACAGAGGAGAAACAATTATCTAACTTGACAGTTTTAAACGGACAGTATCTGTTAAACTGTACAATTTTTAGAAGCCTGATTTCTTAGCCTAATCCGAATCCCCTGATGTTTATTAATGTCGTTTCTGGCGGCTGGAGAAATGAAATGTAATCATTTCCTCGGAGCGGGACAGGGGAAGGGAGAAGTGCGAGGCTGGGAGGTCTAGCTTGGGCACAGGCAGAGACTGGAGCTGGACAGACAGGGCGAGAGGGGTGGGGATATCAAGCCACAGTGGACAGCCAGTGGCGCTGGGTCAACACTGCAGGTCACTCTGACGGACAGCACGGTTATTGCTGCTTTTATTCTTTATGCTGTTTTGTTTTGTTCCATCAATGATACTTCTGTAGAGAGAGGGGCTGAACTGACTGCCCAGAGCCTAACACCACTGCTTGAATTCCCAGTTTCATTATTTACCAGAAAGGAATGGAGAGCATGAGTTAACTGGCATCAGGGAGTTCATTCGCCCCTCCGCCTCCACCTCCACCTTCCCCTCTCTCTCTCTCTCTCTCTCTATCTCTCTCTCCTTTTTTCCCCAGAAGAGTGAAACATGTAATGCTCTCCTACAGTGCTAATGTATCTCCCTGCTGGGGTTCAGTTCCCTGCAGGTTGGGCCTCTTTTCTTTATTTCTTCTCGCTGCTCCTGCGAGGAGCGATCCGATCTGTCAGGTTGCCAGGAGGAACTCTATAAAGCCCGGCTCGAAGGACAGCAGGGAGCGCTGGAGCTGCAGCCAGTGATGTGCCACTCACACGGATGGACTGATGGATGACTGGAAACGCATTTATGTACAGATTTTTGTTATGAAGAGGGATTTGGTGTCTGTGGACATGGGAGGCAGGGCTGCTGAAGCTAGGTGGTCCCGTGCTCAGGCATGGTGTCCCTAAGGGTCCTGGCCACAGCAGCCGGCCACCCACACATTTTTGTTTCCCTGCCATGCATTATTGTTTTATTATCATTTTGTTATTATTACAGAACGCTCATTATTTCATATTCCGTGAACTCAGCCCGTGAGCCCCACAGCCTCTCTGTGCTTCACGGGACGAGCCGGGGACGTTGAATATGCATGGCGGATTAAAATACTGCATGTCTCCCTCTTGAGTGGCTGCCGGTGAGGCGCGGGGCTCTGGTTCGATGAACACGCCCGGCACCCGTGTGAAGCGCCGTGTTTGCATGAAGCGTCTGCTGTTACCCTGCCTCGACGAAGCTCCGTGCAGCGCCAGTGATGCAGCGAGTGTCGGTAACGCTGCACGAACCATGACCCCCCAAACAAGCAGCCTGCTCATCCACATTTCATACATAAATTAGGGCGTTAAGTGCGCAGGGATTCCTGCTCTTGATAGACGCAGAAACACGCCCTGAAGGCAGCCGAGAGCATCTTGTCACCGCTTGCGTCGTGTCAGTGGGAAAAATTATACAAACTGTGTGATCTCCAAAACGGCAATCAACCGTCCCCTATAGGATAAAGCCTGAGGTGCGTTTAGCTTCCCATATGTCGATGGCGTCCTGTACGATGCTCCAGTAGAGTCACGCCATTGCGACAAAACGACCCGTCTCCTCTGACACTCTCCCTCTGCCTCCACACTTCCTGTTGCTCATAATTGAAACCCACTACAGACAATGAGTCTCATAATGAAGATTCAAGAACAATCACTACCAAAGTAACCACAGATAGACAGACAGGCGGGCAGACAGAAGGACAGACTGAGAGTGAGCTTCTCTTCCACTGAATATATTCAATTAAATGCAGATGGCCTGCAGGGCAACACTTATAATGAAATAACTTTCCAGCACAGAAAAAATAAAGGAGCAAAGATATTGAAATGTGTGTATAAGTCTCTGGAGTTTCCCTCTACCCAGGTAGACGGCTGATGTCTGAACAGCCTTGAGCTGACAGTCATCTCTACAGCAGAATAAGGCATCACAGTGCGAGAAAATAGCAATCAAAGTGAGTTCATCTATATGTCTGTTTTCAGGGCTTTTAACACCGCAGTGTGATGGCGATGGCAATCTGAGCTCATCGGTGTGCAATGTAGCTATTACAGGTATATAAGAACAAATTAAAGTTCTACAAAAGAAAATAAAGGCACTAGATTCCTTGGCAGAGAAAGAAGAAGAAAAAATGTAACAATGTGAGCTCATTCATAAGAACATAAGAAAGTGTCCAGTCGAGAGGAACCCATTCACCCAATCATGCTGGTTTGGTTTCTATTAATAACTAAGTGATCCAAGGATCCTATCCAGTCTATTTTTAAATGTTCCCAAATTTTCAGCTTCAACCACATTGCTGGGGAGTTTGTTCCAGATTCACACACCCCCGGTCTCCCAACAAGATATTAGTTAACTGAATAAGGAAGGTTAACTGAAAATTCAAATGATATTTTTCATGATCCTCCATTATGGCCCCAAGGCCGCCGTACCCATCAGCTCCGTCAGCACATCCTGCAACCCTGCTAACCCATCCTGTTTTCTACACACTGAGAGGGAAGGGACTCAGACTCGTTTAAGACCATTAGCTCGACATCAAGCTCTTGGGGCCCAGAGAGGAAACACGGTGCGCTGAGATGTCGGGCTCTGTTTGTAAAGTTGTTGTTTTTTAAGTGTGTATTTATTTTAGGAAAGTATTCTGTTCTCATTTCTTGAACAGGAAGTTGGCTGATGGAAAAGAAAAAACTACTTAACCTGCCCATATGTGGCTTTCTGGAAATATAATACTCCGAGCAGACACGCTTCAGCGGCAACCCACGGGGGAATACGACAAAATTAAACTGTGCAGTGGAGGCATAATGCAGGACTACCTCACACGATTACACACAGGAGATGCAATAAAAAGAGAATTTCCACAAAAGTTTTCGAGGAATCAGAGGCTTTAACTGAACCCAGGCAGCGATAAATACATATACATATGCCACTGTGTGTGTGCGTGTGTGTGTGTGTGTGCCAGTGGCCTCCTGTTTGTAATATTGTTCCCTAATTCAATCTGTGCTCCCTTCCCTTAAAAACTCTCTTTCTTTACATTGGCGAATTTGACTACTGCCAGGTAAATAAAGTACAAACATCTCTTATTAGCTTTGAACACACCGTCACGAATAACAGCAAAGATTGTTCGCTGTTCAGGTGTTTGGGTTCGGTCACTGTGCCGATTAAAGGGGATTTAAGACTGGAAGTGCACAACCTGAACAGAGCAGGTTGTGTTTGGGCACTCTGTAACAATATGCTCTGCAACGCCACAGCTGCCGGTTTAATCAATTTGCACGTTATACTCAGGAGCTTTGGAAAATTGAAATTTGCATGCATGAAAGGTTTATGCTGATTACTGACAATTTCCAAGTTTAAACAATCAAAATCAAGCACTAAACAGGAACCTTGTGCATTGTTTGCATGATGTGTGTGTGTATATTTCAGAACCATCTTTGTTCCATATAATAACAGTTAATAAACAATGAAAGTAGAAAAGTGTCCCCAAAGCAAAACTACACCGGCAGAAGTTCAGGCATCATTAGTGCTCTGACAACAGTCAATCCATAATCCATCTGCAACCATGTATCACCAGCAACATAATAGGTCATCTTTCTCTAAATGGATGCAAATGATATAACAACCAAAGAAAAAGGAAAGAAAAAACTGTTTCCAAGCACAACTTGGAGTTAATGACAAGTGAGGATTTGATGCTGAAGCTTTTTTTATATTTAGGGGATCTATTCTCAATTACATTGTGCAGATAATAAAATGAAGAAAAATCACGTCTAAAACTCATGGAATTCATCACTCTTTAGTGACAAGAGGAATAAATTCACCAGCACAATTCCGCAACGTATTCAGGAGGCGGCCAAATCTAATACCGTACTTCCAGCAACAAGCAAAAACAAATATTAATATAATCCATCATAGATACCTTTGAATCCCAGTCGCACTGCCGTCGCAGACAGTGAATTATAGACAGACTCCGACTTCGCGCTGTCTCGGGCGAAGAGGTGGGAGAAGACTTTTAAAGTCTCTTCCAAATTGTCTTCCCACTGGTGTCTCCCATTTTGAGTGTGGAGGCGGAAGTGCCTCACATGACTCTCAGCACCTAAGACACTCGCCGATACGGATTCCGTCAAAATTTGTATTTTGCGGAGTTGCGGACAAAACCAGATTCTGAAATCTTACAGAGATGGGGGTTTAAATTCTGTTATTCTGTGTGATTTGCATCCAACCCCGTGGTGAGTCCACAATACTAACAGATTCGTCCCCGGCTTCAAGGGAGCAGGACACCAAGGGATGGACCAGGGAAGGAAACTGGCAGTGGACTATCTGCGCGTAAAGACATGACGTACTATGATGTTCCTACAGAGCCTGCTCCTTCTCATCCCTGGCCCCTAAATGGTGGAACGACCTGCCCACCGAAGTCAAAACAGCAGAGACCTTGACCTCCTTCCTGCGCTTACTCAAGACGCATCTCTTCCGACAGCACTTGTAATATTAGTCCTCTATCCCTGCCAGATAGCACTTCAGCTTATTATGCTCCTCGCGTTTTTGATTGTTTCCTCCTTGCTCCCTTTCCTGTAGCCCTTGACTGTGACCCTACATCTTGACAGCACTTAGCTTTCACAGTCCAGGATGTAGGAAGTCTCTTACTGTACTTGTGTAAATTGTAAATTGAAATTTGTAAAATGTATTATTTTGAATTGCTGTTTTAGCCAAATTGAATTTGTAATGATTGATGCCTTGTACTTCACTGTATTTTTGCACTTTGTTTGCACTTATGTTGTAAGTCGCCCTGGAAAAGGGCGTCTGCCAAGAAATAAAAATAATAATAATAATAATAATGTTATGTACATCGTGCTATGATTCCAGAAACCTCAGCTGAGTTTATATGATCATTATCATAAACTAATTTGGTTAAACCCATTGGAAGATAAATCTGATTAAAAATGCTCTTTACCAGTACATGAAAACCATGCATGTTCAGAACAGGAAGTGGCTGCTGAGCAATTAACAGGGACCCTTATTGATGTTGCACAAGGAAGGTAATACAATTCAGAAAGGTTGCTGCCAACGAGGTTCAATCGGCTGTGTGCGTCGGGTCAGGTCTGCTCGTGCCCTGCGGAGGGGAGGCTGGGGGCAGGTGGGGGCAGGTGGGGACAGGGCTTACCCTCTTGCGCAGGTTGCAGGTGAGGATGAGGTTCCGTGAGAAGGAGTTGGCAAAGGCGGTGTAGAACTCCAGCACCTTGAGCAGCGCCTCCCTCTTGATGATGTGCAGGTCGCAGTAGGTGAGCGCCCGCACGTTGGCACAGGCGTGGGCCAGGGTTGTCTCCTTCCAGAACACGTCCCCGAACACGTCGCCCTTCCCTGGTGGAGAGGAGAAGAGGGAAGCAGGATTTTACTG
Organism: Amia ocellicauda; assembly: GCF_036373705.1. Lineage (NCBI taxonomy): Eukaryota > Metazoa > Chordata > Actinopteri > Amiiformes > Amiidae > Amia > Amia ocellicauda. The sequence continues at coordinate 20,154,032 of NC_089870.1, forward strand.
CACGGCCAGGTGTGTACGAGAGGAAAAACAACAAAATAATATGAAATGCAAAAGAACAAGAACATGAGCCGGCAGGGTTTCGGGTAAAGTGGTGTCTGACTTTTACTCGACTGCACCTCGTGGCTCTAAAGATCAGACAGCTCCTGCGGGCATCTGGATTGAGATACAGCACAGAAAAAACCTGCTTAAGCAACAAAAACAGCTGGGCAAGAAAGGGCTTCTATCCTTTAAGCTTTGGGCGGGGGATTACAAACTGAAACTGGTGGTTTCATTGGACTTTTTCTTCCCGGGCATTGGGATGCATGTTTGTAGATATCAGTCTCAGCAGATCTGAATTTGAGGCAAGGTTTACAATAGATAACAGAGGCCGAGCCGGTCGATGGCAACTATCTGCAGGATCACGAGGCCATACATAGTGGTTTACACCATCTGTGCTTTTATAATCAGATGACAGCCTTCGGTGCCACCAATTGGGATCCGGTAACTGTACTATATAGGCATTCCCTCGGCCTCGCCAGCCAGCGCTCGGTTATTGCTGAAAGGAGGATTAATGTCATCATAAACTCCCCCTTCCTTGCACTTAAACTTCATATTTAATTTATTTTAAATGTGCCAGACCTCTCGATCCAGCCAGTGCATCCCATTACCCAATTAGAAACTGAGAAAAAAAAATGTAATTGCAGATTCATTCAACCAAAAGAGACATCTGTTTAGATGGCCCCACGTATGGTATATAATAAATAATTCTGTATATCAAAATGAGACCGCGAGCCTGAATGATGTTTCTGTGAGTCTTCGTGGATCTTATTAAAAATGTCTAGTTGGACACCATTGCCATAGATTTGCTTTGTGTCAGTGTTCTGCACAAATGGCACTTCACTTCATTTCATTTCCAGCACTGCGGACAGCGGCATGGTCAGCTAATCGTTTTACTAGACGCAGATATTGATCCATCTGTGCAAAATGAGCTGTACCTACAGATTTTTAAATGACTCGTATTTTTATTTATTTATGTACATCATCCGTCGTCATCTGTGTCACCATGTGGGATATACACAGCTACAGGGGAAGTACTGCACACCTTGCATTGGAAACTATAATTATGAGGCTCGCTTAGCTGACTAAATGTTGTTCAGGCAGCTATATTTATTCATCAGAGATATCTTCTCAGGGCCTGCGGAACAGCGATTCAACCAGGGGAAGACAGGAAAGATTCTAGCTATTCTAGCTAAGGCGGGTGATTCTGGACACGTTTTAGTGCACTCCTCCACAGAAATGCAGAGTGGCCATTCAAAAGTCTGAGACACACACCCATCACAACTCACAATGCGCTTGCTATTGTGCCGTTCTAAATTGATGTGCCTTTCTATAAAGATGACATCCTGGACCAGCTGATTGGAGAGTCGATTGAATACAGTGTGGCTTTTGCTGACTACTGTAGAACCAGGAGCGATACATCCAGCAAACTGGGGATGATTTAGAGTGGAGCAGGTCAGAGATCATCAATCCCAGAGGCGGCCACGGGCAGACTGGCTGGAATCCGGTGCAAAACCCCTCCCGGCCTGGGTGAGACATCGGCCCCAGTGACATCCATAATCCACAGAGAAGAAAACTGTCATTTAGGGAAATTATTTGAAAAATGTGCAAGTGTAAATCAATGAGAAGGCATTTAAGAAAGGAAAAAAAAAGATGTTTCCATCTCCTCGCTGGCGGTTCATTTTGGGTCAGCTGATCCAGAAACAAGTGAGTTCCCTGCTTTAGTTTAGCCCAATGGTGCGCAATGCTGCCCAATACTGCCCAATGGTGGCCTATGACAGCCAATGGTGCTGGGCATGTATATTTCTTGGCAATTGTTCAGTTGTGTTTGGTTGAGGCTGACAACTACCAGGGCTATTACAGTGGGTCTACTCCATCTTGTGAATCCCAGATAGAGATGCTAAATATATTTTACTACCATGGGCAAGCTTGGGCAAGATGTTCTCTGACAGGGGACTAGTGTTTTCCGCACAGTCAGAGCTAATGGCTGCAACAGAGGACCACATAAATGTTGGCTTAAATCACTCCTCTAACTGCATATCCGTCTCCGGACTCAGAGGCCCTCAGTGTCACTGCGATAACGGCACCTGACAGTGATTCGGGGATGCAGTTTCTCCACTCTGGCATTGCCCTGCGATTGGCGCCCGCCTCGCCTCATTCCCCGTCCCTGGCACCACAGCGGTAATTGACAGTGGAAGAGGAATAATCTCTGCATCTGCCTGCGAGACCACAGAGGCGTCCCAGGTTCCCTCAAGAGCTCCTCCGTCTCCGAAACGCTGACAGGTACTCAGTTCGCATCATTAAGATGGCCCCACTTGTGCATCATTGAGGCAATTAAATGCATTACCAACCGGCAATCGCCTGGCGCGAGCGAATTACGATGCGCCGCTGATGAAAGATTCAAACAACAGAGTCATGAAAAAGGAGTGTTTAACCGTGGCCTGGGCTTGAGGTTTGTCTTCCCTTCCTCAGTTTCTCACAACGCACTTTGATCAACGATTCTTATGATGAATAAACTAAAGAATCCCATGAGTGCCAAAAGAATAAGGATTTGGATTTGGTTGGGTTGTCATATTTTCCAGCCTGCGTCAACATTGTGTTTACATTTAGCTACACTAAAAGTCATCTGCATCTCGTGACAAATCTCAGAATGATAAGATGTAGTATTGTTTGCCTGCTGCACAGCCCGGAGAGTAAAATGAGTTTGTAACTATATCATATTATTAAAATTACAACGACCACATAAGTACACTCACTTGAAATAAAAAAGTCAGTTTGACAGAAGGGACCCCGCACCTGCAGTAATTGGACACTAAAGCACTCGGAGATATTACAGTCTGTGAAACAGGGGCTATAAAATAAAAATAATGAAAGCTGGGCTGTTTTAAAAACCATCACAATTTCTTTTCGGGCACACAGACGGTAGTTAACAACGACACCCAGCGCCGAGCCGCACGCAATGTCGTTTTATTAGCATGTTATTAAAAATGCAGGTTTGGAACGTTAACACAGAACCCTAAATTGGTTAAAATGCAGAATATTAGTTTCTCAATCATTTATGAGAGCACCGTAAACCTCCAGCCTCTCCGATGTGCAGAGTTTGACTCTCTTAAAGATGTAAAGCTTGGTGCCACAAACTCTTCTGCAGATTACAGCTGGATTATAGCAGTTTTATATCCTATAATTGTGTTTGAAGGACTTATTTCGTGTTGTTTAAGTTTCCCTCTTTCACAGGTCATTCTTAATAACTGTGGAAGAGAGGTGCTTGTTGAATCAGTGGCCAGGATGCTCATTACCCCCCGGTTTTGTCCCACAGGACTGCCAGGCTACCAGGATAGATTTAAACGACCTCACAATTAATCCCTCAGTACCAGCCTCCACACATTGGCTGCTAATGATGCTGCCAGGGAAGGGACAGGCATTGGAATATATTAAAAACATGGGTTTACACCAAGTTAATTCGAATGTAATATGATTTTATGCATCTTCCTCCATGCAAAATGTGTTGCAGTTTTGTATTTATTTGTTTGTTTGTTTATTTATTTATATAGAAGTAATATGAAGTCACAACAAAGGAAGTTTTTCTTGTCTGAAGCACAAATAAGGCTATGAGCGCCCTGCTGAACGCTAAACGAAGACACCTACCGAGGATGGCGATGACCTCATCGTCCTGGATGACCTCCAGGGAGCCGGACACCACGAAGCACAGGGTGTCCACGCTCTCGCCCGCGTGGTAGATGAGGTCGCCGGGCGCGCAGTGGATGGTCTGGAACTCCACGGCCAGCGAGCGCAGGCAGCCGTCGCTGGCCAGGCGGAAGGCCGGGTGCTCGTTGAAGACCTTGCGGTTCAGGTGCACGCAGATGTCCGCACGCATGTCCTTGGGACAGATTGACAGCACCTGGACAGAGCAGGGGAGGGGGACAGGTCAGTCACAGAGACAGTCCATTTGGCGTCTGCGCAATCATGCTTCCTTTACTTCCTGGAGGAGCCCCTACCCTGCTGGTTTTTGTTCCAGCCAAGCTCTTAATTACTTAATTGAACCTTTAATTGAACTAATAATTTGCTTACCTTTGACTTTTTAAATTATGTAACTGATTGGTTCCTTAAAAAGATAAGTTCCTTATACAATTTTATAGTTAAAAGCTCTACTGTTACATTTTTTAAAGGAAATTATTAGTTACCTTAAGGGTTAAATTAATAATTGAGAATTTTAATTGAGAAACTGATTCAGCTAAAATACAGAGAGCTCAACCAGAAAACCCCACAGCCCGCCACGTCCAAGGAATGTTCCAGATTATAGTTTGTTTTTATGATTTACTTTAGAATCACACCTATATGTGATACTGCTCTGTGCTTTCCTGGAGTTTAGATAGAAACTGCCAAATATCTCACACATCAAGATTAGGTGCAACGGAGGAAATATTCAATAGCAGACACCTGAAACAAACAGAAGCTCCTTTCCTTTGCGGAACAGGTCTACGCTCTGAAGCTGCAACAACTGGAATGAGTCAATTAAAAAACCTTAATGAGGTACTCGGAGCTCATGTGACTGCTACACTCGGTACATTATGGTCACGGCCACACACCTGTCTGATTGAAAGACATGCTATAACCCACGGCCCTGACAGCCGATCGACAGTGTGGACTCCTTCCCAATAGGTGAAAGAAAATAAATAAATAAACAAAAAAATTAATGCAAACACACAACCGGGCAGACTGCCAGAGTCTCTGTGTCGTAGGCTTATTTTTAAGCACTGTCGTTCAAATCTGCAGCTTTATAGATTTACCAAATCATTCCTCTGGCAGGAGTGCGGCGCGAGCGTGGCTGAGCCCACGGGGGAGAGCGTGTCGTAATTAACAGCGGGATCAAAACGAAGGTACGCGAGTCTATGTCTGAGATTAAGCCTAATAGCCTGACTGCGAAGGAACGGCGGAGGATATTGATCAAACATTCATCACTGTCAGATAATATGGGTTGAAAACTAATCAGGAGAGGTACGGCCTGCTGACAGCGGCAGACAGTGATTGACTGGCATTGAGGCTGGCAGGACGGCGGGTACCGAGTGGATTACCGACAGATTGGAACTCAGACTGCGGACCCACCTCTCTCCGGCATCACTACCGACACCAAACTCAATTAGCACACTCCCCACTGCCCTCTCGTCATGGGAGACACTTTTATCATTATTTTTGGTTTTCTAACAAAACACACAAAACTATGATTGACTGGCCAGGGATTGTTTTTGTCCTGCAGCCCCTTCAGGTCTTTGATGCATCAGGCGAAGGGCAGGGAGGGACAGAGAGGTTAAAGTAGCTGAAAATAATCACATTTCGTTTTCTCCCCCGAAATATATCCAGTGAGGGGTAAGTTTGAGTATAATAAGCACTGTATTTTCATCCAATTGTACTGGCAAAACCTCAGAAAGCGGCCTCATGCGTTTCTCCCATTCACATGCAAATCGGGCACATTAAAGCTGCCAAACGCGTCTCGCAGCTTCTGCGGGGTTCGCAAATTGCCACTATGCTCTCACAGCTTCGTTACGATAATTAAGACTCTGAAACCCTTTATCACCTCGCAGGAGCAATCAGTTAAGAGCCATGGCACTGCGCAGGAGACCCTCAGACTGTACCCCGTCTTGGCCACGGGAGCCCCCCTACTGCCTCTATTCAATCAAAACAAAGTTCAAGTCTCGAATCCATCGAGGAGTTTTTAATTTTTGTTCTTTTCGGAGGCCCAGCTGGAATCCAGCAGAAGCACAAGGTCGCTTGATTGACGGGTGACAGATTTATAAAGCTTTGCAGTGGCGATGGGAACACACAGCTGCCTTGGGCTTAGATCAACACGTAGCCTCCTAATTAAAATCCTTTTATTTATCCTCTTAAACCATTTCTGGGGGGAAAGAGAAAAAAAAAGCTCCTCATCTTCTAACAAAACAAACAAACATGAAAAGGAAAATGCAGACGCAGTGTTTACATGCGAGACTCCGTCAATAGCAGCTCCTCTCCCCGGCCGGTCCAATGGGTTGGATACGCCGGAGTGGAATTCAGCCAATTGCAATTAAAATCTCTTCAAAATAACAGCTTCTGATTTATTACCTACTGGCGAGCAGTTCACCCAGGAGATCGAGCCGATCCACTGAGAGCTGAGAATCTATAAATACAATCTAGAAAGAAGAGCTTAAGCAACTAGCAAAACACACTCGCCGTACAAAGCACTTCCCCCCGACACGTCCAAAAACGGTCACCAGGGAGAGCAGACTCCTAAAGTCCAGACCATTCCAGCACGGCTCCGTCATGCCATTTGAAAACATGACTCCACAGCCGTGTGCTTTGGGGGTCTCTTCTGGCTGAAGAAAAAAAATCTGAGCTTTTCTTGCCTCTCCGAAAGGAAACCAGGCTTCCATTGGAAACTGGGCCACTTATCCAGATGCCGTGACGCACCTCAACAGATGTGTCAGTGTTTAACACGGTGCTGAAGGGATTCGTACCTTCTCCGTGTCGATGCCCTTAGACATTGACCAGGTGGACACGATGTAGTCCATGACCCGTTCGCTCAGGCCCTTGGGCACCTGGTAGAGCTTAAGGAAGTCCCTCACGTTGTTGAGCATCTCGTGATAGCGGTTGGTGTTGGCGTACATCTGCTGGAAGATGGTGGTGACGTTCCCGAAGATGGTTGCATACAAGAGAGCTGGAAGAGAGGAGGAAAAAAAGGGATCACGCTTGAGGCAATGCACGCCACTGGTCAATGGCTGATGACATCACTGCATGAGGTAATTCTACACCGCCACCCTAGACAGGAAGTGCTTGTTTATAGCATAGGAAACTGGGGAAAGTTGCGTGTTTGCACTGTACTGTGGGTAGAGAATGCTGAAGTGCCACTAGAGATCACGGTGATTCATCTTTTTCCTGTAAAACATATTTAAAAAATAAATAATCAGATTATGAACAGAAGACATACATTTACTGTCATGATAAGCAGTATTGGAATAATTCAACTCTCATGTTTTATTATATTACAGACACACGCTATGAATAAACTGCTCCAGTCAAACGTCTCTTTTCCATACATATTCATTTTGAAGGCACGCGTCGTTTCGCTATGAAGCAGAGAGCAAAGGAGCCGAGTTTTATTTAAAAATTCCCTTTAGAAGCGGCGAGACGCGGAGCAGTAATTCAGGGCTTTTTTTGGCTGCTTGGAAAACATTTTAAACCTCGTTTTATTTGTATTGTTCTGCCCGGCAGAAAGCAAACTGCCTCGGTTCCAGTTTGTGCCGCAGCGACTGAGAAAAAAAATAAACTGAATTACGGAGGGAAAAGAAACAGCAGAGGGATTTTTATTATTTTATTTGTCATGAAAAGAAAAAGGAAAGGAAAGAAAGCAGGGATCTGGGCGAGTGGATTCTGCGGCGGCTCGGTGCTGTTTACTGACAGATATAGACACAGCTCCCCCGTGCCACGTTGCCATAGAAACGTGACCCAAAATAGTTCTCAAAATAATTCAGTAATTTTCTTACGGATAGAAACAATCTGAGAGAGAGGCTTCGGGTGGCGGCGGTGTCAGTCGCAGGACCGGGGGACGTCCGAGCGGCGGGCCCTCACCACCGCAGAATTAACCGCCAGCTTTCAGAATTAAGAGACGGGCACAGGGTGGGGGTGTGGGGGGGGATAACTCATTATTATCATCATCTTTATTATTATTTATTGCTTCCGTTTAGTATTTTTGGAGGGGGCAATTGCAAGGCAGGGGAGAATAAAAATTACAAGTGTTCTGCATCACCCAGAAATGAAGAGGCTCGGGAAGAGGCTGCCTGTATCTAACGGCCCTGGCAGTGCCGCGCCGGCCAAACGCTCTGAGCAAAGCAGCGCCATTCATCCTCTGCGCTTTGTGCACTTAATGACGGCAATTATGGAAGAGTCCAGATCCCACTTAACCAGATTATGGCAACAAATAATCTCACACTCATCCGATAAGCGCAGGCTTATGAAGGGACTAAACTAATAACTGCGCCGTGTCACGGTTAGTTTGAATTGATGGCTGGAGAACACATTACTGCGGCCGCAGCAGACTGCTCACCAGCCTCGGCTAAAGCCTGGCACTAAGAGACCTGACTCTGGACCCCGACCACAGACACACTGGCCACAGGGGTGCTCTTATATGAGTCCTGTGCTCTCCTATGTTACTCAAAGTCATGTCTACTAAAACCCCAACAGGAGCTGCCGGTGTCTCGCAGGTCGGTCCTTGGCGTGATTTCTCTTGCTACCGACAGAAGGCCAGCCTGGGCCTGACAGACAGAGATATAGACCTGCCTTCAGCTCCATCCCTCCGAGGTCTCGAGCTACGCCCTCTTAAGTATCCCTGCATGCCGAGGGGTCCAAGCTGGTCCGCTTACACACATGTATCAGGCACATTTATCAATCGACGGACATGCGGAGTAAGAGCACTCTCCCACGTACTCTGTGATTATTGTCGCTGTGTTGTGATGACTGACCATGGACGGCCAGAAGAGAGAGAGAGAGTGTGGGGGGGACTCACTGACTTCAGATCTTAACTCACTCCATTAATTACCAATCAGACGCTGCATGCGCAAGTGCTCCTCTGTAGAATTAGTCATCACGGTGAAGTGGCCAGCTGACAGCCCACCAACTTCAGATTAAAACTTGTTACTTTTTTTCTTTTTTAAATGCCATCGCAATTTGATACAGATTTTAAGCCCGACGGTGAGTGTAATTGAAAGGTCATACATTTTAAAAGTGTGGGGGAAATAAGAATTGATCTGATGACAGAAGGAAGAGAAACAGGAAAAAAAGAGAAAGAACAACAGTTTAGTCACATCTCTAGGGTATCGTACTCTGGATACTTTGTTGCTGAATTGATACTTTAATTTCTCATTATTCCAATCTAATAGCCAAATTAATCACATTTACTACAATACGGCAAATAGCACAAACAAAAGAAAATGAATTGTGATGATTGGTAAGGTTTATCTGTGTGGAATTATCCCTGCGTTAAATACATAACTAGGCTTTCTTAACTACTAATATTGATTTATCACTTTGTACACAACAAGAGATATATAAAACTAATTTAATTGCTTTTATTATTATTAATACAACTAGTACAGACACTTGAAATGAATACCTACGAGACACTTAAAATCACAGTTTTGATTTTATAATCCGTCACAATAAATACAATGTACAGCTAATTTAGAGAGAGAAAGCGAAGCGATTCCTTACAGCACAAAACCACAGAGAAAGACTACATTTTGTGCATATTAATTCATACATATATACACACACATATTGGGAAAATACTCTAAGATGAAGCAGCTAATTAAATATTTTAATGAGGTTCATGCATCACATTAAAAACAGACGCAAGGCACCCATGGCTACGGTGACATTTGCATTGTAATATAAATGTGTTTCTAGCTGTTCAAAGCTTTGCAAGCTTGAGGGTCTAATTAAGTTTCAATACAAGTGTTGCAATATAAGCGTTGCGTTACAAATGCCTCTACAAGCTTCTTTTATTGATGTAAAACGTATGATTAAAAATATACTGTAACCCTAAGAGTGACCTTCTCTTCAGTCTGATAATCAATGCTCATTTGGAGACAATAATATCATTAAGATAGATCTTGGAGAGAGAGAGAGATAAACCATGGCTAATTTCACTGCTGATAAAGCGCCGTGGTCTAGTTTGTGGTGGAGTAATTACACATTCTGTTATTTCTGTCAGAGGGATTTTTGGTAATTGTCTTGCAGCGTCAAAGTCGTGGAATAATTTATCACCTATTGTCGGCCTGAAACACTGCCTGATAATCAAACCAAATTCACCAGCTGCTTTGGGAAGACTTGCCGAGAGAGCAAATGCTGTACAGATTGATGAAGCCAACGGGCTTCGCTTCTTAGGTATTTCAAGAATACCCTTCCATTAATATCCACATAATTGTGACTAATATAGCAATTATTAGAAACTCAACCTCTTAAAACATGTGGAAGTGCAAAAGTAGGATTTATTTTTCGATTGAGGAGCAATTTCAAAGACCCAATTAACGCAAACGTGTTTTGAGCTCCGTCAAAGAGGATCCACCGCTGATTTCAAAGGGGACTGAGATTGGGCAGGTGGAGGATTTCAAGGAAGGGGAGTGTATCTGTTGCTCTACATTGTGAAGGACATGCAGTGGCCTGTGTACATATCAGCAGATAAGACTAGGAGGATAAGTCTAAAGGGAACCAACACCAACAATTATCCGTTCTCCATTTTCACCTGAATTATCATCTACTCATCCGACAGGGCGGGGCTTTGCCTTCGATCAGCAATTCACTTCCACTCCAGCAAAAAGATCAAACCAAAAAGCCGCTCTTGCTCTCCCCATCCGCCCGACTACCAAAGCACCGTGGCTCAATCGGTTCAGGAGATCCTTTCTCTGTGAGCTCTGACACCGGAGCCCATTCACCGCATCGAACGCCCAACGCAGGCAATTATGTTAAGAGGTTATCCATCAAGTCAGAGATCTGCGAAAATTCAATTACGGCCGCAGTCATTCACACTCCAAACTCATTTATACTTTCAATTAGAATAAATAGTATGATAGAGAAAAAATTAAATATATTAATAATTCCCCAGATGGGAGACGAGTCAGCGGTTTTCATTGCCGGAGATTGGGTTTGGAAATCAGATCACAGGGCACCCCTCCCTCAGTATTTCAATACTTCAATTAATCTGCTTTCAAGGACCGTTTGAAGACCGTTTGCGTGCGTTTCCGCTCCACGAGTTCCCTCTTGTTGGCACCTAATGACACATGCAGCATACACAGTGATCCGAGACCAGCGTCCCTGCACCGGTACACCGGTAAAACGCTTTACAAACAGGGAACCTTGTTATCTTGTCTATAACCGCAGTACACTGGATAATATTCAGTTGTGGGCCGGCAAGGTATTACATGCAGGTCCACTATAATGACACTATGGGAGGAACAGAACTAGATGAAGTAACACATGAGAAAGACCTAGGAGTCTACGTGGACTCCTCACTTTCTCCATCCAAACAATGTGTGAAGCAATAAAAAAGGCAAACAGAGTGTTAGGGTATATTGTCCAAAGTGTAGAATTGAGCACAAGGGCAGTGATGTGCAGACTGTACAATGCACTAGTTAGAGCTCATCTGGATACTGTGGACAGTTCTGGGCTCCACACTTCAAGAAAGATATCGCTGCTCTAGAGGCAGTTCAGAGGAGAGCAACCAGACTTATTCCAGGTCTGAAGGGAATGTCCTACTGAGAGACTGAGGACCTGAACCTTTTCACCCTGGAACAGAGGAGACTACGTGGGGACTTGATTCAAGACATCGACCACATCAAACCAGAGGAGGTTTTCCAGATCAGCAGGGACACACGCACCCGGGACACAAATGGAAATTGGGCTTCAAGGCATTCGAGACAGAAAACAGGAGACACTTCTTCACACAGAGAGGCGTCACAATCTGAACAAACTCCCCAGCGATGTGGCTGAAGAGACAATTTGGGAACATTCAAAACCAGACTGGATAGGATCCTTGGATCATGATGGGGCGAATGACCTTCTGGCATTTGGAAACTTTTTCTTACTTTTGTGAGTCTCACAGGTCTTTCCTGTGGCGCCCCTGTGACTGTGCTCAAGCCAACATCGACTGCATTACAAGACTTCAATAATTCTGACCTGGGGCCATCGGCCAGCTATCCTGCCAAGGTCTGAACTACAGATGTCAGGGGGTGGGGAGGACCAGGGACCACACAAAATGACTAAAATACCACACTCAACTACCAGATAATTCTCCAGAGTTTTAGATCAGCCAGAAAAAAAAAATATATATATATATATATATATAAATTATTTTGTAAATCTGTGACATGTCCCTCTGGGCCCAGGTAGCACTTCCAAAGAGAGATATCGATTAGAGCTGCAAAGAAGTGTCCAGAAAGGTGACTATCGATTCACCGCACCATCCCCATGAGACCTGTAATAAACTTTCAAAGCACACACAACACATCGCGGGTATGAATATGCAGCGCTGGAATGAATGATTCATGCGTGGAGAGACACGGCTGTTTTCATGACTGTGGTCCTCCGAGATGCGGCCTGCTGGGAGTTACTCTTCTACGTTATGCAACTCTGATGTGGGAGACGGAGGCGCTCAAGATATTAATCAAATCAAATAAAAATGTTTAAATTCCCGTCAGAAGACTCCCAGCACAGATGGCGAGACAATGTGAAAGACAGTCTGGCCTGTTCGGCACATCACACAGACCTTTGCCACACAGATGTTGCTCAGGGGGTTAAAATCAACAACAGCAAAAAGGAAAAAAAAAAGGTTATCATGCAGTTAGTTTGAATATATCGGATTACAGCTCAGGCTTTTGCAGTTTTTCGTTTCATAAACCACATTAAATAGCAGCCCATGAAATGTGAAATAATTGGATGTTGCAGAAATACTTGCAAGAACGAGAGAACCAAAAAAATAGAAAATCTCCCTTTCATCTCCCTTTCATGCGAGATCTGTGCCGCGTTCCACAGCTGCTCGTGAGCCGCGAATGTTTCATACCCATGATGCAGTTCACACGCTTAGCAGGGAGGCTTTTAACCCCAATAACAGTCTGACCGGTGGCTTGACATACAGGTACGTTCAGCGGAAATTGTACCACTGCAGTGGAGAGCAGAGGTTAAACGTGCGAGTTAGATTACATCTGCTGTCTAGCCATCGGGTGCTGACCGCCTAACCGTGTCAAAGATTTAAAATCTAATAAGATTTAATCGTTTTTTTATTTACCTATCGCTATCAACGCACTCTGCACTCCAGCCACTCCAGAAGAGCGCCGTCCCAATGAGATTTAACCACAGAGTAAAGTGACGATCGGAGATGGGAAGGCTTGTCGGTTGTGTCTCAGCTGTGTTCCGTAATGCTCTGTGGAAATCTCCGGCAGTCCTGTGGCAGCGCCGTCTCTCTCCCTAATTGAAGTGGTATCTGAACTGCGTTCGGTGGTTGTTGACAGCAGCTCCTGCCCGAGTGACAGCAGACTCTGCTCTGGCTTTAATTGTCTTCTGGGGAAGTTAAGTGACTGCGGAGGAACAGGAGGGCGCCACTCCAAGCCCCCCCAAGTGGGCAGTGGCTCCCACGGGCTCCGAGAGGCACAAACAGCTGGGCTGGGCTCTCTCCCATTACAGTCTAGCCTGCAAAGATTTAGCTGTCACTATGGACAGACATTAAGACTCAGCTCTTCCTCATCCAAAGACCTTTCGATGAATGACATGAGACACCGCCCGGCTTTCTAACCAGCGCCTCCTGCCGTGTCTCCCGGCTTGAGTTCCAGCCCGACTCCCAGCCACTTAATTGGCCTGATTAGCTGACAAACTGGATGAATTAAAGACTTTGCTGCCGGCTACACAGGATGTGACTGGTGTTGTAGCTTGAATGAAAAGACAGTTTTAAGCTATGAACTGTAACAGACCTTTACACAGTGTTACACCCATATAATTGGGCAAAGAACTCAGTCAATGGAGTGCCTGAGAGCTCCTGCTGGAATGAAAGACAGGAGACACAGTCTTTCGGGAACTGGGTTTGGTTTTTGAGCCCGAAGTGGTCCAAATCCACAGCATGCAGGACCCACCGTGCTGCCGGTTCGACTTGTCCTGTCCTGAACTATGCGGTGAAGGACTGCCAATTCATTACATCCCAACGTGTGCATCAGTGCAATACGCATTTTTGACTGGTTCAGATCTCTCCTCAGATACACTCTTCTACGCACAAACTCAACGCAGCGCACAAGTCGTTTGTACAGAAACCCGCCTCTGACATTTTGAGCCATGGAACTCATTTCGCAGTGAAGTTTGCAACCTTTCAGAGTCAATTTACATAATTCGCCCCGTGTCCATTTTTAGCTTGTCAAACATTAAGGTGTCTATTTAAATATTTAATACGCAACAATCAGATCATTTAAACTATTTTCATGATGTTTATGTAAAACGAATCAACTCCTGCCCTTTCCATATTCTGAAAAAAATGACGAAGTTGGGGTTGCAGCCGCTTCCAAGTTTCCCTCACTAAGATGGCAGGCTGGTAAAATCCGCTTAACAACACGTCAACTGCTGTATGAATACCTAACCATCCTTTAACTGGGTGAGAACGGCCTCTTCAATGGCTGGTTAGCTGCTTTGAACCTGGGAACTCGGCCCTGGTATTCAAAGCTTTAATTTCCTCTCTTTGGCATATGATTAAACTGGGAAAACACCCTCGATACCTGTCCCACGGAAGTCAGCGTGAGGCAGAGAAAGACACTGACAGATGAACAGGGCTGATGAAACGTGGAGGGCTGAGCCAGCGATCTCTCAGTCTGCTTCTGTGACTTGAAGGCAAAAATCAGCAACAGACTCCTTGAAGCATATTGGCCAGGTGCGATGGGTGTTGTCTTGTTTTCTGTTTGTTGTTTTTCTGATGCAAGAAACAGACAGAGCCTACGTACAGCAGTTTTCTACCCGGTACCTGCCCGTGGCGCTGGGCAGGTCACCCATTACAGTCAAGCTAAGAAAACAGAGACATCAGCGGTCTTTCCGAGGGTGTTTATGGATCGAGATGACTAAGCGAGTGGCAGGAGTGGGAGTGGGGGAGGGTGGGCTACACAAAAGTGAAAGGATGACACTAATCCTGTTTATCTGCTTTACGCTAATTGGTTTTATCTTGCATGGAGCCAAACAAATCAGAATACCGGAATAAATTAGCACCGGGGCCAACGCTATAAAAATGATTCATCTCCTACATCAATCCTCGATGAACGCTGCAGCGTGTGACTGGGGTAATCCGTTTTTATTTATTGTTTGTTGTTGTTTTAAACCAGACTGTTATTGAGGGGCATAAACTTCGCCAATCTGTTCGCCGAGCCAGAGTCACACTATCATATCCCAGAGCAGGAGGCACGGGTTATAGTTATATATATGAAAAAATGTAGCAAATGTACCAAGAAAAATCCCCCGATGTTGTCTGCCAGATCCTAAAAGGAGCCAAGCTGTTACAATCTCGGTAAAACAGACTCCGCCACGTTTATAAATATCTCCAAGCGGCCAGTGAGAGCCCAGCATCGCGCACCCCCCCATCGCGGAGAGCATTAGTGCATTAGGGTGTTTTGCCAGCTAAATTACATTCAAATTTCAAGCTTGGCACAGCACGGCTATTTATAAAAGAAGTTGAAAGAAACAAACGCAAGGAAGGGGACTTTTAAGTATTCATCAGACTTCAAGACACCCACACGCAAAAAGGTTAAACTGGGACACGGGATTTGTTCAACAAAACAAAACGATTAATTTCCTCTGCTAGACACACAAACGAATCCACCCCCACTCTCCGGCCCCAATACACACAGTCCCTTCAGTGCACAAAGCCCCCCATAGTCACACTACTCATTATAATTTAACTACAAGGAAAACTACAAAAATATGACATTAGTATATTTGACACTGTGCTGCAATCCCCACAGGAAAGCCTTCTCTCGTCGTAGGGCTGTTTAAAATACGTGTCCAACCCCCACTTCCAACTATATTACGTACAGGAGAACTGTAATGATATGTTAATTTGTTAAACAATGCAAAGGCTGCTGTAATTAGTGGGGGGTTGAAAGATTTAATCTCCTGGTCTCTCGCTAATCCATGCGTCTATGCAACCTTACAGTGGAGGCGCGTGAAGAGCAATTTTAAGAGAACAGAGATTTATAATCACATTCGGCAAAGTCTTACGCTGCTCAAAGTCGGGAGACGAGATGACATTTTCAACCAGATGAGGGGGAAGGAGGTCTTAGGACGGACCAAGGGGGTGTCTGAGAGCAGGCAGCAGGAGGGATCTGTCTTGGTACGTCTGGTGAGAAGAGACAGATGTGTTTCCTAACCATCCAAGACGGAGTAGGACCAATTTATAAATAAATAAAGAATACATCAATTAATAAATAAAGCAAGGCACTTACACTGCCAACCTATGGTCAGTTGACTCACAGCTGACTCGAATTAAGCTGCACAACTTCATCCCCTCTCTGAGTCTGACATCAGCAGAAGGAGATCATGAACAGGAAGTGGTCCCATTGTTCTCCTGGTTGGGGGGGCTTCAGAGATTAAGCATCCACCTACGGATCGCTCTCACCTCATATCTGTTTGCTTAATTTCCTCCCCATGAGCGCATCACCTAATTAAATTAGCTCTCTCACCAGGAAACAAATTACTGCTGTATTTAGGCTGTGTCCGACCCAGGAAGGATGTTTATGCTAGAATGGGAACACGACCCGAATGAGTCAGTGGACGTCTTGGGAGCGATACATCACCAGGAACACAGCGTTCATCGTTCAATTGTTCTTCAGGTAAACACAGAGCGCTTGTACATACGAATCACGCGGACAGCGGATACCTGTCAGGCCCGTATCATACAGTAATGGAGCCGGTTCATCTCCAGAAACCCAGCCTTCACTGCCACATTGTCATCTTGCAGATTGTCATTGCCGAAGCCCTGCTCCTGTCTAGAAAACAGCCAACCCACCCACCCTGTGGTCTAAGTATAAAAATAATAATGAATAAGTCGATATTTTGGGATGTGGACCATCGCTGGCAGGATAGCAGCAGTTGCGGAGGATGAGTTCGATTGAATTGGATAACCTTGTTGGAATTCATATCATAAACAAACGGCAAGCCAACTGGAGGCAGCCAGCGGGAAACGAACCTGGATCATCCTGACAGTCTTGTGTCATTCAACGCAATGCAGGTGTGTGCCGTCCTAATCAGCTACAGGTGGAGTATTTAACAGCCCCCTGGAACCTCTGCGCCAGCAGCCTCAGTGCCCACCTTCCGAAGGGCCCCAATTCCAAAGGGCAGGGACTCTAGCTCTCCTCACAGGTGTTCCCCAAGGCTCCGTCCTGGGCCCCCTCCTGTTCTCTCTCTACACTCGCTCCCTGGACCCCCTCATCACATCCCATGGTTTCTCTTACCATTTTTATGCAGATGATGCCCAGATCTTCCCGTCTTTCCCCTCCTCTGACCCTCTCATCCCCTCTCGCATCTCTTCCCGTTTGTCTGCTATCTGCCTGGATGCACTCATACCACCTCAAGCTCAACCTCTCCAAATAGGATCTCCTGTTTTTCCCCCAGTCTTCCTCACCTTCTGCTGATCTCTCCATCTCAATCCCCTTGGAATCTATGACACTCTCACCTTCTTCTTCCGCTAAGAACCTAGGAGTCACCCTCGATCCTGCGCTCTCCTACAACCAGCACATCACCACGCTGACACGCACCTGCAGATTCTTCCTTAGCAACATATGCCGGATCCATCCCTTCCTCACCAACTACTCGACTAAGCTGCTCGTCCAGTCCCTGGTCCTCTCCCGCCTGGACTACTGCAACTCCCTCCTGGCCGGCCTGCCTGCAACTACTACCCGCTGCTCCAGCTCATCCAGAACTCTGCGGCTCGTCTGGTATTCTCTCTGCCACGATTCGCACACGCTACTCCGCTCCCTCCACTGGCTCCCGATACCGGCACACATTCAGTTCCAGACACTGACCCTGACCTACTGCTGTCTCAACCACACTGCACCAAGCTACCTTCAGACACTCGTCTCCCCATACATACATCCCCTCCAGAGCACTGCGCTCTCCTAGTGCCAGAAGACTAACTCTGCCTCCTCTCCACTCTCCTTCCTCCAGAGCCGCTCCTTCTCATCCCTGGCCCCTAAGTGGTGGACCGACCTTCCTACTGAAGTCAAAACAGCAGTCCCTGATCTCCTTCCGGCGATTACTCGAGACACATCTTTTCAGACTGTACCTGTAATTTAGTCTTTCATTCTCCTATAAAATTGCACTTATACAACATTTTGTCATACTCTTGCCTTTGCATTAGTAGCACTTGTCTTGTTTATTTTGATTTCCCCTATGCTCCTCTCCCTTAGTTCTTAACTTTGACTTAACATCTTGTCTGCACTTATCACCTTTTACAATCTAGGATGTAAGACCTTATATATTGTTTACTGTATATCTCGATTACACTTGTGTAAATTCTAAATTCCAAAATGTTCAAATGTATTATGCCTGAACTGCACTGTATTATTATTGTATTGTACTGTATTGCACTGTATTATTGCACTTTGTGTTGCTCTGATATTTTGAAAGTCACCCTGGACAAGGGCATCTTCTAATAAATAAATAAATAATAATCAGCCAATCCCACGCTAAAGGAGAAGGAGCTAAAAGAGCTAGGCTCCTACTGGAGGACCGGGGAGTTAGTTGCATTATAAGTACAATTTCTGTCAGGCATTTATAAATGGATTAGAAGGCAATGGACAATGTCTCTCTCTAGGGACGAATCATTCTTTTAATAAAGTCTGAGAAGATCTCATTGATTGAAACAATGGGAGTGAATGTTTTACACCACTACTGTATTTATGGAAAGTCTCATTGTCTCCCAAAACAAAGCAGTGAATTGCTTGAAGGTAAGCCAGCCCCCTGTGAAACACTGAAGATAAACCAATGCATTCCTAGGTAGCTGGAGGAGGGGAGAACTGGAATACTGGATACGGCTACTTACAACATTTACAGATCAGTATAATCATTCCAGGTCGATTATTCTGCACACCTCGAAGAGTCTTTGATGAAAGTGTGGTGCCGGTGCTTCTGTCTTCCTCGTTCACGGACTCAGAGATCAAAGGGCTGTCGCTGTGCCATGTGGCTGTGCCATGTGGCAGTGCTGTGTTGCTGTGCCGTGTTGCTGAGCGATGTGTCCATCCATGTTTCACTTTCCTCCTCGGGGCCACAGAGAGACAAGGTAGCAGGATTCATTTCCCAAGACTAGGGCTGTACAGTCCCCTCATCCACAGTTCCACCTCAGTCCCAGAGTGAAATGTCATCTCTAGCATCTCAGCTGGTCCATAGTCCCGGGACCGGTCAATACCGGCACACTGAGCTCAGGAGACTGAACGCAGCTTGACGCACCAGGCTCTGCTAAACGCCGGTCCGCCGAGCCCGTGCTGTTTTTTTAAATTGTTGTTCAAACAGTGACAGCAGTTTGATTCTTTAAATTTCTTCACAGGCAGCAATTTCCATGATATCTTTTATCACTGCAGACGAGCACACCCACTCACCCTGCCGGAGCCCGCGCTCGTCTCCGCCGCCTGTGTAGATGAGTGGCCCCATTAATCAAGAATAGAGGATTCTGACAGAGTGAGAGAAACGCGTGGGAAAAGGACAGGGTGCCCTTTAAAGTGAACGCAGTCTCAAGGAAGAATGGCTTCTTTTATCTCTCTGTGCAGACTGCGTTATCAAAAACCCGCTGAATTACACATCATAGCATTATTGTGTGTGCTGGTTGTAATTAAAACAAACAAAACCCACAACAATATAGCAAGTATTTAAGTCTGTAAACCGTAAACACTGTGGCTGAGAGTGGCTTTGGATTCTCTTAAAATAAACACACCATGAAGGCAATCCTACTCGTCTGGGTTAAAATGAGTTTCTGAAACAACAAATCAGTAAGAAAGGCTCTGTCCGCCCGAATGGCCTCTTAAAGTGTCGTCATGAAAGATTTCCGGGCCTCTCTGTGGCTCTGCTGCCTCGTCTCTCCTTTTGGGAGGAACAGGTGTTGGCGTGGGTCGCCGGTAAATGATGTATGGATATATTCCATTAAGGTTGCAGCGCAGGCAGGGTGCTGAAACCTCCACACAGCCCAGAGACACAGCCGCTGGCTTTGAACACTGTTAAAAGGCTTCAGTGTGAATATTCTCCAGGAGCCGAACACGTAGCCTCCCTCCTTCCTGTCACATTAAAGTTAATTATTTAAGTACTGCTTTACAGCTTTCTTCTTCCTCCACTGTATCTTCGTCTAAGGCCCACATTGTGTTTTTTTAATATAGCTCTCTATAGAAAACTCAGCAGTTTGATACTGATGGCCCAGTAAAGACTGAACAGGTCATTAAACAATGAAGAGACGCCTTTTCTTTTCCCCAGGTGCAATCGATACTCTCTCCTGTCTCCGGTCTGTCACCTGATTCCTGTGGGTAATGAGACCGTGCCGGAGAAAGGCCAGAAAGAAAGCAGTTCTCAAATAAAAGTGGTCCTGACATTCAGTTGCTAAAATAAAACAATACATTCGATTGTAACGATTACCTTCCTTTAACTCACTATGACTAGTAACAATAATACAAAATTTAATGATGATCGTAATCACCTTCCTCATTAGATCGTTCTCCTTGGTCAGGGATATTCTGATATTCTAATACTCTCAACTCTGACAGTCATCTCATTACAGCATTGGACCCATACCAGAATGACCCTGTTGCTCAAGCTCTGTTTCAAGTATCGCACAAGAGGGGGAAAAGCCGTCCCTGTGTTCTGTGGAGAGAACGGATCAGTGCCACGGTGCTCTCGGCTCTGAACCTGCTCCTCGACAGCCGAGCGGTCTCTGCTGATGGCTACGAAACGCTCTTGTCCTTATTCGGCGTTTCTGTCTTCAGGATCTCTACGCCCTGGTACGGCGCAGCTCCAGATCGATAGCTCGAGGTAATGGGGGAGATCTACAACTCCGGTTCATTAATCCACTTGCATAGTAGGAATAATTACGGCCTCCTGTCACTCGGCAAATGAAACATCATAATTAAGGGCTCTCTCGAACGTTTACAGGAGCCGGAAAGACGGAGGTGATTTCCGAATCGAACAGAAGTTGAATTCAGGACAGTCGGCATTTCTAATGGCACTGCGGTATTGTGAACTTCTTTCTGCATTATCTGAAAATGTGTGATTGCGGCGCTCCGAGGGTACACGAGGGGATGCATTAATATAGTTTAATTGCAGAGTAAAAAGAATCGCCAAGCAAGACCAATCGCAGTCATCCATTACTCCGATTTGTTGGCATCACTGAAAAATTATACAAACCTATCAAATGTATTTACTATAAATATCTTTGTTTGTTTTAAGTGCCGTGAGGGGAAGCATAAGTGCGCTTCTTCACATCCCCCTCATTAGGATTCAGCAAAATGGAACTGAAGTGCTTCGCTTAAATCAAACACGCGGTAATTAAGCCTTTAATAATGCGCATTTGTTTCCATACAAGTGGCTCGGACTGAAAGCTCGCACTCGACAGCCAGGGCAGCTATTCATACGCTGACAGAGCACAATTCTCACTCTCCGCCAATTCTGTAGAGAGCAAAACGGCGTTGACTGCCATCAGCGGTCCAGCTCTGAGATTTACGCATTGGAAATTCGGGATGTTGTGTACAAAGTGGCCACATGGGCAGGGAGAAGACAGGTTGCACACAGGTGACCCGAGAGGAGCACAGAGGTCTGTCTGGAGGACGGGGTCCATGTGAACAGGGATACAGACCATCCTTCAACCGTACTCTGCAAAAGACTGGAAATCATTGAATATTCGCTAGTTCAACAGGTGGTGCGTTTTGGTAAATCACGTCATTCTCAGGTCTTTTGGAAACACAGCCACACGAAACAGCCGGCACCCATCGATGTCCAGATTCCCCTTAAATGACCAAGTCACTGCACTCGCTCAGTTAACCAAAATCAACATGTGTCTTCAGAAACAGGTGATTCATGGGCGAGCGACGATACTGGATTGGCGCTCTGCAGGGCCGGGGACTGGGCCCCAGTGCCCCGTGTGTACAACCGAACTCGCAATGAGCCGCGTCGCTCCGAGGGCAGGACGGCGACTGCAGGTGGAACAGCCTGACTCAGAGCCGCCGGCGCCGCCACGGTGATTCAGAGACCGAGGCATCGAGAGCGATAAAAGCGGGGCTGGGGAAAATCAGTTTGGCTGCTTGAGAACGAGAGCGAGGGTGATTTAAAAATAACCTACTCTACACACACCTACTTTCTGTATCATTGCCTACTTTGTGCTGCCAAATGCATTAGTCAGGGCTGGGCTGCAGTGCCCGTCTCCCGAGCTCCTCCTTCCAATCCATCTGGCAGAGCCGTGAAGCGGGAACGTTGCCGCTCGGGATAGACCCGTGGTACCACAGTCACTGACATGCCCACAGATTCAGGGTTCACACATGACGTCTGGAATGAAGGTCCAACCATTTTTTAAACATATTATTATTATTTTAAACTCCTTAAGCTGAGGACACAATCCTCCACATGACAACTGAGTTAGAAACCACAGCCGGCTTTTGCGTGAGAGACTCGCTCCTCATGCAACACTGCACTTGTTCGGGTAACACTCTTGTCAAACCACACAGAAACATTTCGGTACGGCGCTCGATGCGCCCGGTTATGTAACGCAGGCAGGCAGGGGGGGCTGAGCCATGCTGCGATCTCTGGATTCTCATAACTTTCTAGACGCTGCACCGTTGCAACCCAGGGCTACTAAAATGCAGCAGCTCAGCTCTGCAGCCACCCCAGACACTCCCAAAGAAAAAGAAAAACTAAACAAGAAAAGACTGAGTTCAGGTGCCGCTTGGTGAAACCTGCCATTGTAACAGTGTTGGACATCAAGGTTGTGTAATCCAGGTGTTGAAATGATGTGCTAGTGTCTGACACCTAGTTTGACATCTTCAAAGCCTGATCATCCCTCGAATTGAGAGGGGAAAGCCAAGCTAACAAAAAAGGTGTCATAGGAAACAGACCGGCTAAAGTATCCATTTGTGACACCCTTTACTTTTGCTATTTTTGCGCATCCTCCACACTTTTTACACGTGTGTACATTTTCCTCAAGGAATTATGCGAGGAAATGTTGCCGTTCTCTTTTCAAAACTGATTATGGTTCAGTACCTTCGCTCGGGCCCTGGTATGTACAATAAAGATGCCAGGAGGGATCAAACTATTTGTTTGCGAGTACCGGGGTGTTTTTTTGGCACGACACTGTAAACAACTCGCTGCGCTAAACTCAGTGCGTTACATCACTTCTCCAGTGAGTCACCGGGCTTAGCCCTGAGAACGCAGGGATGTAGCCGTTTCAGAGGTTCAGTGTCATGCACAGGGCACCGGCATCCATTATTGTGCGTTTGTTCTCAGTTCAGATGTAATTGCTCATTGGGGGTGTTCAGATGCTTGTCTGAGATGTGGTGCTAAGAACTATTGTTCAAATCCATTACGACACTACCCTGTTGAATTCAGCGATATCAAATTATAAATAGTTATTATCAAAACCCACAATTAATAAACTGTTACAAAAGGAACCCACACAAAATGTTACAATCCCAATGCATGTACAGAAAATGACTCTTCTCCCAGTGCGCCTCACTTTGAACCATTTCTCTCAGATTTGGCATCACGTGACGGGACTCGGAAACACATGCCTGGAAATCAAAGCATACGAGGGAGCGCACACTACAGGAACGACTTGCTAAGGAAAAAAAAAACAAGCTGTGCGCCAGGAGAGCAGATGCTACAGCAAGATGCTCATTTCTCAGATCTAGGAAAAGGGAATATTCAAACGGGCGCCATTCAGAGCCCAGAGAGATGGAGACAACACACAGGACATGGGAATGACAAGCCCGAAGATTAAAAGGTAGACTAGACAACTAGGGAGACTATTTGAGACAGGGATAGATCACAGGGCAAAAGGCACACACTCAGTCATGGCACAGGGGGATGTTTTGAAGACGACACAAGCTCAGCTGGGTTCTCTTTTCTAAACTATATCCAAAACAGCAGCCAAAGAACAGACACGACCGATGGAGCTCAACGCAGGAATGGTCACTGATGAAAAAGTTACATTTACAAATGTATTTTTGTGTGTTTGTGGTGTTTGAGCAGCCTTCTGGTTTTGCTCCGTCTGTTTAACTGGAAACTCGCCGATGAGGGGAAACTGTTCAGGCAGCTGAAGAGACGCACAGCATCCCGCACTTGCTTGAACACTTTCCACAGGCCGGGTGGCTCAGCGTCCACAGCTGTTCGAGACCTGCGGAGGATTCCTCTTCACGTTTTCGCCACAGGGCCAGAGTCTAGAGCCAAATACATGGGGCCGATGGTGCCACGAATCTACTTAACTGGGAATGGCAGAAAAAAAAATAGATACGGCACATTTTAAAACCTGCGCGGCTAATTCTATTTACGTCTGAAATAGTAACTCGGGGGTTTGGCTCAGGATTGCTGGCATCTCTGTAGTGTCAACAGGCATCAGGAACAGTCCTGGACACAAACACCTGCGGATAAATCCAAGCTGTGCCATGCGGACAGCGCCGGTATGGTTTGCGGTGCGCCAGATCCAGTGTGCTTTCGGGTACCGCAGCGGCGAGCGCCATGTTTGTATTGCGCGGTTCACAGTTGCTATGGAAAATACCATCCGATCCTCCCGTCTAAGGGCCATCCTTGTAGGTACACATTTGTATTTAGATTAAAAATTAATCCTTGGAAGTAAGCAGGAGTGTTTCACTGGACAACCGCCAAAAAAGCTCTGCGGATTGTGGTCGGCGGAGAGGCACAATGTGTTTTCCAGGGGCAAACAGGCATTACGTAAAAGTATTTGTAGATAAAGCGTGTTTATTATTAACAACACCAGACGGGTCTCCACCAGAGAGGACCAGAGAGGAAGGGGGGATTCACGCACACACGGCACTTCTGTAGTGTAACGTGTTTGGGAGCGCTGGGGTAGCTGTAGGGCTCACTTTCTTAAACACAAAACAGAACCAAAAACATCACACAACCGGCCTGTAGCTATGCATTGAGACTTGTTATACGATCAATGATCTACTCTTGGTATGTCTTTCAAATAATTCAAAGAAAGAGATTCAACTCAAAAGGCAATTAAATGGATTCAAAAGTCGTTGTGAAGACATGTCCTGAAGTCAACGACACCTGACAGCCCACTGACCCGTTTCTTTGGCCATGACTCCGCCATGCTTTGGCCGTAAGACTGAACTGCACTGGTCAAATGAGAGTCTGTACAGATGGGGGCAACATGACTGAGAATAAATAAGAAGCTGTCAGAGGAACTGAGCTCTGCGGGGCAACACAGGAGCAAAACCCCGCGCTGCCATTGCTTCAGCTTTCAGATTGACAACATCTCTACCGACAGACCTGGACAGACAGGAATATCACCCAGCAAACTCAGTATTGCCACCTTTAGTAGTACAAGAGGCTTTAATTGTATTGTTACACAATGACGGGGAATGATAAAAACAGTCTCTAATGATACAAATAAAGAAGAAGGGACCCGTCACTAGATCTCCTCCTATTGATTCACTCCACTCCACACAAACCTGTCCCTGCGAGGCTTTCAACCGAGCAGCAGTGGGGGAGCTTTTAATTGGCCCATTTCCTGCTGCTGGGGGAACCAGGGGCGATTTAACAAGGCTTTGCCGATCAATTATTCTGCGGGACGCTGTGGGTTATAGCTCGGCTCAGCCAGTACTTGGTGGGCATAACTACGAGTGCATCAGATGCGACGCTCAGCCCTGTCACTGCCTCTCGTCCCCCGCTTCACCTGAGAATGTCTTCAGAGGGAAGACAGTCCTTTCTGTAACACAGGCACACCTCAATAACAATGACAACTGCCCCAACACGGCACGCCATGAGGTAAGGGCAAACACAAGCCCATATCAGTGCTGATATATGGGACACAATAAGTTTAACAATCAATCAGTCCCCTTATTTAACCAGGTGAGTCAACAGAGGCTTGGGTTTGGGCTTATATTGTCCATCTTGTCAACACATAAAATGTATAACTTGAAATAAATGTGAAGTTTCTAGATCAACTGTCAAAGTGAGAAAACATGCCATGAATTCAAATTGTTTTGCCGACATTAAACACGGTCGGGAAAAGGTGACCTGCAGGAGCTCCTGTCTTTATCGCCTGATACACAAGATCCCTGCCTCTCAGAGATGACACCTGTGAGGTCCTCACACATGGGAGCCACATCTGTTGTACCTTTCTCACGCAAAGATAGACAGATACATAAGTAAGTAACAATGAAAGAGTCACGTCTCCTGTACGTATATCTATGAATCTATGAGTGCAGGGGCAAGTTGGAGTGAATCATAAGTGTGGGTTCCAAACTGGGGGGTTAAAGACATTCAAATAAAATAAAAAAGCCATTATAAAAGGCACACACACATACGCACGCACACACGGCAGCCATCACGTTCCAAGCAGCAAAACGCAAGAGATCAAATACTTACAACCAACCATCATCATCGCCACGGAGAAGATCTTCTCCCCGTCGGTGGTGGGCGCGATGTTCCCAAACCCAATGGTGGTCAGGCTGGTCATCGTGAAGTACAGAGACGAGATGTACAGGGTGTCCTTGGTGGGCCCGCCCTCCCACTGGCCCGAGCCACTGGCATTGTAGCGGTATGGCGAGCCGATGCTCACGGCCAGCTGGTAGAGCCAGCTGTCTGTCTTGATGGTGTTGGTGAGCTCGTCGATCACCTCGTAGTCCCCGATGCTGTACCAGATGCAGGCCAGCCAGTGGGCCACCAGCCCGAACACGCAGACGAGCAGCACCAGCACCGCCGCGCCGTACTCCAGATAGTGGTCCAGTTTCCTGGCCACGCGACCCAGCCGGAGCAGACGCACCACCTTGAGGGAGCTGAAGAGGCTGCTGATGCCCTGCAGGACAGAGAAGAGCCAAGCGGAGACACAATCACAGAGCGGCCTTCAAATCTAGGTTTCACCGCAGCGGACCCGGACCTGCTGTGCGAACAGAGTCCTCTGCATCAGTATCTGTGTGTCCAATCTTGCTAGAAGACCAGGCCAGACCAGAATGATAGCGTTTGTGTTTGCACGACTTCCAGTTTGGTTTGGCATTGCCTAAACATCATTCCCTCTGTCTGTGGATGCAACATTCAGTGTTCGCTGTTCGAATGGTTATAATATACGTTCATCCAGATCTGTACCGCAACACTTTTAATATATTGCACGGAAGGATATTCAGAGTATTTTCTTGACATCGCAGTCAATTTCCTCACCTCATACAATAGAGAGCAGAGATATATGCGCTTAATATGCACCCTGCAGACTCACACTGACAGGGGCTGGTTTGCATAAATGCTTTTATATGGACTGCTGGCTCTGCAGGTTGCGTTTGAACACTTCATTTAGAGCCTTTTTGTGTGTGCTCTCAAATGGACTCCAAAGTGGGCGAGCTGATTGAGATCGACTCTAAGGATGCCATCACACCATACATCATGTAAACCGTGAACCCGGTGATTTATTTCGCCGCTGTGCCGCACGGCAGATGATAGTATGCACTTATTCATATATTATGTCAACCTGTGAGTAGAAACACAATTTGTAACGGTGTTGTTTTGCCGGCAAATGCATTCATACCCAGCCTGTGAGAAGCCCCAAAACCTATTTATAACAATAAAGCCCCGGCACAGTGACATCGATACACTCTGCCACTTCTCCCTGCCAGGATTCCCGGAAGACAGGAGGGGTGACCTTGGCCGTAGGTAATCCACCGAGGGGAGTGCGCCACCGACGTCCAAGTCCGGTCAGTGAGATGAATTCTAGGACGGTTACAGGGAGATGGGAATGCCCTGTGGTTCTCCCTTCCACGAGGTGGTGTGGAGGGAAATTATGAATCTGGAGTCCGTCAGTAAAGAGAGATCAAATACAGCGCGCTGCGAAGTTATTAAACTGATTAAACGAGAATTAAATGGGTTGGAGGACTGCAACACAGCTCTCTCTCTCTCTCTCTCTCTCTCTCTCTCTCCCTCTCTCCACCTCTCCCCCTCTCCTCTCTACTCTCCCTCTCTCGCTCTCTCCTCTCTTCCCCCCACCTCTCCCTCCTCTCTCTTTCTCTCTGTTGACCAAACCAGTAATCAATAGCGTCTCAGTCGACCTAAATTCCACTTACACTGAAACAGTCAGCACCTTCTCTGGTACTTTTCTCAAGACCCGGCAATCATTTGAAATGGAAAAGGAAGACCTGTTAATGGTTGAGTGGCACAGAACAGGAAGTGATGAAAGTGGGTAAGGACGAAACGAAGGGCGCCAAGCGAGTCTCCACATCCACCGAGGCGGAGTCCACAGGGCCCCCCCCACCCCGCGGCGCATCAACTACACAACTAAACCTGTCTTGTCAGGTGGCTGCTTTTAAGTGCATCGGGGTCCTGCTAGCCTGAGGACATCTAAGGGTCCTCCTGCAACTCAGGGCTGTGAAATTAGCAGGAAGGATCTCAGAGACCAGCCAGGCCTGAATAATTCATCGGTTATAGATTCTGTCGGCCCCGATGCCTTTTTGCCTCACCTCTGTCTCTTTTATCTGTAGCCTTTCATGTCTTTGAGATCGACAGCGGCTCTCTGTTGTTCAGTCCTATTGACTCGTCTCTCTGGGACGCCTGGCGGTGGGCGTCTGACCCAGCAGTGCCAGCGGGAGGGTTACCTCGGATATGAAGCATCCACTGAGTGACCCTGGGACTACATCTCCCGAACGCCCACTCCCCAAGCCAGAGCTGATTTTGATCCATTTCGTTAAGAAGTTATCGGATTTACTGCACAAGCGTCATGTGAATGTGAGGCAGGGAAAGCAGTCGATAGCAGGAAAGAGAAAGATAAAAAAATCTGCTCTCCTCAAGGTTTCACAGTCTCGGACCCTTGTCTCTACCCCTGCAGGAAAGTACACAACATTGTCTTAAACCATTGTGTGAGAAGGATTGCTCCGTGGGATGCAGCAGCAGGATTTGCCTTCGTACTGCAGCTGCAGAATGCATCTTAAAATAAAAAGTGTGTGGTGATGCAAGCTCGTATCTACACACACACACACACACAAGCACCCTCCCACCCCCTCCAAAAACACACACACTTCGCACGCACACACCGCAGCACGCTGGTTCTTTGGCCCCGCATTAGCTCGAGCTATGCACCAGCGCATTACTAAGCTGAGAGGGGTAATTATATTGTCAAGCTCTAATAATCTCCTCCCTACCGCACATCGGGAATAATCACACAAAGTTATAATCTCTCAGCATTCAATTATCCGCATTGTGCCGGCTCTTCCAGCCGAGCCCCGTATGGTCAGACTCTCCCGCCGTGGCAGTTGGACGGACACAGAACCAGAACCGCACTGCTCCGGTACGGCCCGCGGGCTTGGTTTCTCCCGGTTTGGACGAGGAAGCCGAGGACAGCGCTCAGAGACACTGGAAGCCATAGGTTGCGGTGTTTGAAGAGGAGTCAATTAATTAACATTTCAATTAATTCACCAACACCAATTATATGCACACACACACACACACACACACACACTCTTGTAGTCAGATATGTTACATCGCAGCTGAAATTAGAGCAGTGTTTAAAAATAACACACACAAAAAACACGCAATGCATACATCTAATTAGCATTTCAACCCTCATTAGGCTATTGCTTTTTAATTATTTTTCTGTCGTCTGGTCCTTGACACCCTTGTTATTGTACGGCTGCTGATAGGAGCCTATTGTACCGGGTTTAGCTACTGGATCGGGAACAAAGCGAGATCAAACAAAGGGATATTGCTAATGGGCAATTAAAGAGAGCAACACAATGCAAGACACCAGGAGGTGCATCTCACACAAGCAGGGAAGCAGCCAGGCTGATTCGACAGTGTGAGTGCCTGGAAAATAATCCTGAGATTGTCTGAAGGCTTGTTTTTAATATTTCCCCTCTTTATGTATGTAAGTATGTATTTCATGTATGTTTTCTTGTGTGCTGGAGTTCCACGCGCCTTCCCAACAACACAGAGGTCCCCACACACATTTCACATAACATGTCTAGTGTTTCATAAGCTAGCCGTTCACCGCAGTGAGGGGGGGCGGGGGGTTGCTGACATGCACCTTCTGTGTCTGTTTTAGTTCGTCGATCGTTTTTTAATAATTAGGACAACAAGGTGTGGCAGAGACCTCTGTCACCAGCCTTCAATGTCCACACCCCGAGTTCTCCTTTGAAGGGATTCTGGGAAGGATTTTTTTTTTTTTTATGCTTATTTCCCCCCTGAGCTTAATTTTTCTTCTGCAAAGCGGCCCAACGGGGCTTTCAGATCATCTAGTTTTATATTCAAATTACACTTTTCTGCTCCCACTGAGTAATGTCGGTAGCAACGAACTCATCAAGAGATCAACACACACACATCTGTCTCTCTCTCTCTCTGTTATATATATATATGGTGTTGCGGAAATTAATGAACACGGCTAATGCCGAGCAGAACGCTGTTATTAACTTTGTCATCTATAATTCAGAATTAACTGAATAAAGATTACTCTTATGCAATAACGACGTTAATAACGCATGGGCTCAAGACCCCGGAAAGCTGGGCGTGGGACTGACTTCACTCACTGTAAATTGCAACACTCACAGCTGACACTGAACACTAATCGCTGACGGGAACGCGGTCCCTGCGCTCCCCCGTCACCCCCTAGACGGTGCACTCGGCACGCATGCCAAGTGTGACATGATGTTGTCGTGTCCATTCCTAATAAAGCCGACCTGCTCACCGCGCCGCACGCGTACCACGCCTGTCTCCTGACGAGCTGTCAAGGTTGCTTCGATGTGACACCTGCTCCCATCTCCCCGCCGAGGCCGCGGTCCGCAGCGGCACCGGAGACAAGATTCACCTCACAGCCCATGAGCAGCGAGGTAGCCAGACAGACAGGTGTCAGCGGGTCAGCGATGCCGGCCCACCCCTGGGACACAGCCGGTTTAATTTGCTCAGTGCTGCGGTTATAAGATCCACAGGTCTGGCGTTTGCCGGCTTCCCAAACCAGACACTGACAGTTGGGCGACAGTGCATCAAAATGTGAAGGCTTGTTTAATTGTGTGTAGCTGAGTAGACCCTTTTAAAACTGACAAAAAACGTTAACCGCAGTGGACATGCATGTATTCTGCACATCTGTAGGACTTGTTACACAGAGTCTCGTGTCGTGTTACATGCACGTCTATAACGACATTTTCTTGTAATCGCTTGCTTCAGTTACATCCATTACAAGTATGCTGTAAATAGGACGACCGAATCGTGAGTGTTTATGCTCTGAGATCCTGAGCGAGGTTGTCACCAGCACAGAGGCGTTGCCGACCAGCACCAGAGCGATTCTCAGTCAGGCTCAGCTCAGCTCGGCGCTGGACACGGCTGCGAATCGCTCCTGTCCGCAGAAAGAGAAACACAGACCTGCTGCAAAAGCCCTTCGATGAGAGCAGGCTGGGATGCATTAATTTCAAGAGACATGAAACAAGAGGATTATCCCGCCCCCTGGGACACAAAAAACAAAAGAAAAATCGTACAGAAACACAAAATCCGATCCGAGCAGGGGGCCTAATTTATACCCCAGGCATTTTGACACTTTCTGCTGGAAAAAGGCATTTTACTCGGCAGGCAGCTAAAGCTCCGTCTCCCTCTGCAGCTCGGCGGCTCTGGGGACCCGTTCACCTGTATCGAACACACCTGTATCTCACACACCTGACAGGAACATCTGTATCTAAAAATACCCACTGACGTTCACCTCTTATTCTCGTGTCTAAAAATACTGCAGTACCTGCACTTTCGCTGACTAACAATAACTCCCCGGTGACTTCTGGAAGCTGTCCTATATTTATACATAAGGAGCCGACGCTCGGCGTTAAAATGCCACTCTTCCCTTGTCACTTAGCTCTTCCACACCTTTAGCCACTTTTCTTGACAATTAATGACAAGAAACGAGGCCACTGGCCCACTTTGCTGGTGCTATTTCTCCTCAAAATCTCAAGCTTGCTTCCTCCAGCGCAGTCCCTGAATGTGGTTTTGAAGTTTGTTGTCACCCAAAGGCTCAGCCACTTTGCATAGGCTTTATTTGCCACTGCTGGCTTCCACCACTTCTCCTCCAGAGCCGCCACGACTCTCCACAGGAGATCAGGGACAATCAGCCGTGTGTGGAGAGAGCGGAGAGCGGCTGAGCGCCAAACCACCATCACCACCGACTCACACTCGCCGAGAGAGCCCTGACCTTTCCAGCCCCCCGCCCCCTCGCCACTCATAAGGCTCTAATAAGGCTCCTTACGTCAGCGTGTTTCAATACAAGGTAGAGAAAATACGTTTTTAATCCTCAGAAAGAATTGAAGCTGTTGAACCTGCACTGCAGCTCTTAGACATAAATGCCGTGTTCTACATGCGTGTCACTCCATCAACCAGATTTAACACACTGGATTGTGGAAACATGGCCCTTCTACAGCATGACAACAGTTTTACCCACGACAATAAATCCTAAACAGAGAGAAACAAGAAATTGATTTTACGGCAAGTTTCCGTAAGGCAATTACTTAATTGAACCTTAATTGGACTATTATATTTGTATTTTTAAATTGTGTAACAGATACAAATGCATTTCCTTAACAAGATAATAAGTTCCTCAATTGTATACTTAACTTAAACCCCCTACTGTTTAAAATACTTAAAAGCCTCTGATTTAGGGAATTATCAGTTTAATTAAGGGTTCAATTAAGTAATTGAGAGCTTGGTTGGAACAAAAAACAGCTCTGTAAGTCTCCCTAGCTTCCACCATTACAATTAAGCCATTTCAATCACTCTTACTAACCCCAAAACCCCACCCCTCACTCCTCCTCTGAGTGGGAGAGAGCTGATGGAGGGATGATATTTCTTTATAACTAGGCACGCAGGGAGCTGTGAGGATTGATTCAGCTGGCCTGTTCTTTTATTGCTTCTGACTCAGTGTCAAGGCTCTGGCTGTTCAGATGGTATTTTTATTAGGCAATACTGTGCGTGGATATTAATATAACGGTCTATAAAAACACACTTGAACTAATAAAGCCCGACGGTGGAGATCCCCCCCGAGCGAGACCTGCGGACACACCGACGCCGCACTCCTGTTCAACACGCACTCTGTTCTCCTCTCCTCCCCGACCCCGAGAGAGAGAGAGAGAGAGAGAGAGAGAGAGAGGGGAAGGATCTTTAGAATCCTTTACACAGATTGTTTTTTAATAGATAAAACTAAGTGAAAAAATTAACCAGGCAGGAAGAGCAACTCGATAGGTCAGCTCGGGAGTTTCGGGAGTGGAAATTGTGCGATTGCTCTTCAGCACAGTGCTGCTAACTCTGTACAGCGAGATCCTGGAGGCATCGCTGGAGCAGATCATTGCGGTCCATTGTTCCCGCGGCAGACACACCGCACTCCTTGTGATGCTGCGGAAAAGCGTAACCAAGGAAACCATAGAAGTAAAAGTACGAAACAATGGTTTGAGCTTGGAAAGACTTTCCTACTATATGTAAGAAATAATACACATTCATACGTACGTAGACACAGATATATTCAGATATAAAAATGTGAGCTACCACAGAGAAACACTCGTTTTGTTTGTTTGTTTGTTTGTTTTTGGTCTTCTGGTCATCTTTAGGTACAGAGCCGTTGTTCTCTTGAGCCCTAGCTGGGGGAGGTGGGGGGTGCTGACAGAGTCTGAGAGCCAGCTGGAAAATACTAAACGCCGGCAACCTGAAATCTCCCCCAGCGAGCCATAACGCATTCGGATCAAGTGCTGGAGAAACAGGGAGACGCAGCGCTGCTCCGGATGAGTTATACTAACGTCTCCTCATCATCTCAAACAGAGTGGAAAACAGACTGAGTAAATAAAAAAGGAAGGAGGGTTTCAGAGGGATCGCTGGACTGGATCATCTGCCAATAGCTGGGGAGAGAGCTTTGCTCACCTATCGACCAGACTCTGCTGCTGGGGGAGAGGGAAATATCGCTTGTCTGCTGCCCTGACAACCTCATCCGTTAAGGTCAGGTCGTGTTTGGACTGGGCTGGAAGGAGATGCTTCAGTACCAGATAGGAATCCAGGCGTCCCAAAGCTTTTTATTTTTTATTGCCTGTGCTTGTAAATCTCTGAGAAGTAACAGGATGAGTGACAGATTACAAGCGAGACTCAAATCACCTGCGAATACTCGTATCAGCAGCTATTCTCCAAACGAAGCAGAGTCTTTAAGGAATGGAGTAGTATGAAATAGCAGCACAACGGTTTACAAAAAGCTTCATTTCTCATCCCGAAGAGCAGGAAACCCCATGAGTTTACTCTCTTTAACCCAATCTGCACGAGTTAAAGAAGAGAATTAAAAAATGGAAATCGTTGTGCTCTTCTTTTCAAATAACAACATTCGGAATAATCCAGCCGAACGATTCCGATTCACAAACTTAATAAACACGCTGTCAAACAATATCCGCAACACCACGACAAGAACTGTGTGGAGTACGCGAGGATTTGAGAATAATAAACCAATAAACCTTATCCCTAACTTCAGTCTGTCCCAAAGGGCTGAAATAAAAGAGAACAAAAAAAAAACTCTTTCACGGACAGGACAGATATCAGCGCCGGGTGGCCCAATCAGCCGTTGCTTCAAGGGACACAACGGGAAGCCTAGGTCTGAACTCATTAGCTTCATATCCTGCCCTTTGCCATGATATCTGACTGCATCATCACAAGGGCATCTTTGTGAGGTGCCCTACTCACACCGGGAGCACTACCATTGCACTACCCAAACTGGAACCACTCCTCTCCAGCACACCAACACTGACGTCCAGGAGGTTGTAATGGGGCCGATGACATCACAACCATGGACAACCCACCCTATCCAGAGACCCAGTGAAATTCAAACACATGCATTATTTTGCTTCCACCAGGATATAATCAATAAAACGTCTCTTTGATGTACAAAGCCCTGACCCATGACCTCTTAATAAGGTCAATTCTCCAGTAGATCAATGAAGTGTGTGGTTAGAAAGACTTGTCGGTTCTCATTGGTGGGTATTAATGGACAACAGATAGTTCAGAACAAGCTGCAGGGTCCTGGACCAACCTCCAGAAGCTCTGAGGG
Source organism: Amia ocellicauda (assembly GCF_036373705.1). Lineage (NCBI taxonomy): Eukaryota > Metazoa > Chordata > Actinopteri > Amiiformes > Amiidae > Amia > Amia ocellicauda. The sequence continues at coordinate 20,188,836 of NC_089870.1, forward strand.
TGTCATCCAAACCAGTTAATGATCTTGGAAACCAGAAGCGAAAAGGAGTGTCCCCCTCTCATGTGCTTCTCTTTCTTTGTTATCGAAGCCAATGCCCACTTCCGCTCACGAAACTACAGGGATTTATTCTCCCATCTCCCCCCCCAGTTTCCACTCACCTCATCCACGTTCTCGAAGGCGTTGATGATGTCATAGGGCAGGCACGACAGCAGGTCGATGACAAACCAGGTCTTCAGGTAGTTCATGCGGATCAGCTTGGGGTCCGAGATGACCTCGCCGCCGGGGCCCACGAACGTGGTGTGGAAGTTCAGCACGATGTCCACCAGGAAGATGACGTCCACCACGCTGTCCAGGACCAGCCAGGCGATATTGTTCTGCTTGGTCTTGAAGGACACATTGTACGGGACCATGATGGCCGTGTAGAAGGTCAGGATAAGGATCACCCAGTCCCACGTGGTCTTGAAGGCGCAGTAGTGCAGGATGATGTGGGGCGGTGTCTTCGGAGCCTCCTGCTTGTACTGGGGGAGGATGTCGGAGCCCAGCTGCAGAACCTGGAACACAACAGGAGACCCAGCGCCAATTAGCTCAACACACTCACCACTGGGGTTGCTTGGGTTGGAGACAAGAGACTCACAGCCCAGGATTTTGATTGTGGTAGCATGTAGACAGGTAGGGAATCAAAGTTGGCGTTGGTTTGTTTGTTTGTTGGTGTGTTTATCTTAAACGGACTCCAATCCCCGACGCGTCACTTCACCAGGACAGCCTCCTCCTGCACATCGCGATCAATATGCAAGGACTCTGCCTTCCTCCGAGAACTCTCCCGTTGGCCGCAAATCACGGAAGGAAGACTTGATTCCTCTGTAACCCGACCTTTCCCTGCAAGACTCTTTATTGCCCATGTGGGTGAGATGGCGTCCTCTACAGCGGCCCCCCATGATCGCTGTCACACACAGAACCTATATTATTACTGCCAAGTCTCTCTTTCCCCAGCTCATTTGTTTCACACAATCCCAACTTCTCTCACTGCAGAGAACTCCTTCATTTCGAACACAGTGGCCGTGATTCGCTGTGAGACGTTACACCACTGGTGGGGTATTAACTGTAATATTCTGCATTAAAAAATAATTACATCGGCTTAAAGCGCTTACTGCACCTACACGAAGTTAAATCTCTCCGAAGTAAGTGTGACGATTTATCTCACAGCTGAAACGAGAATAGATTACTGCAGATACTTTGGAACGGATCAGACACCAGAGCGCAACTGCCTAATTACTGATCGGGAGAGAGATTCCACAATTAGGCCCTAAATGGTGGCTAAACTGGGAGTAATTGGGTGGTGAATGATGCCCGACAGCCACTAGTGTCTCTCCTAGCCCCCCGGGCAGATGAGGCCCGGCCCACCGCTTTAATTTGTCTCTGAAGATTAAAACGCTAATTGAATTCCTGGCTCCGATTCTCTCGACCTGCCTGTCCGAGGCTAAGGGACGGGGGAGAGAGAGAGAGAGAGAGAGAGCAACTGCGGCAACTGGATCTAACGAACTCCGCTGATTACAGTTGTGCGGCTGTAATCACCCGATGGAGAGACAGATGCATTCTGTGATTGTGATTGCAATTTGCTTCGAAGTTGTGCAGCGCACTTTTATGTTCATCAAGTTCTGGAAGTCTGGGGGGGGATTAAATGAGGAAGTTTAACAGAGCTGTAACCGTGCTGCAATTGAGCAATTAAGCTAATTACACTGTGTAATTACAGCGGCACAGATGCGCCAGGGTTTAACTGTGATAACAATTACATCGTAGCTGCAGGCGGCGGCCGCGTTTCCTGCACCGGCACCCGTCAGAGTCTGCGGCTTCTGTCGAGATCAGTTTACCTGACTGCTGATCCGACTGCGTGTCTATGTCAGTGTCAGCAGCGCCGTATCGGGGCCGGTGTGTCAGAGTGCGTCAATGTCAGTGTCACTCTGTCAGTGTCCCCGTGCCCCAGTGCCCCGGTGCCCGAGTCCCGCGCTCCCCTCGCTCACCTCGGCCAGCCGGGAGTGCTTGTGCGCCACCTCCGCCTTGTTCATGGGAGTCAGCTGCTGCAGGACACTGCGGCTGCTCGTCAGCGCTCGGGTCAATCGAGCGAACTTCGTCCATCCTGCGGGGGAGACAAGAGCAGCATTTCAGCATCACCTCCTGCGCTGCTGGACAGAGAGAGATCATTGGTGAGGACACACGGTCAATCGCATTTGGATAATCGGTCATCTGGGCTGGGAAGTGACCCAGGATTGCCGAGATAAATCCAAGAGTGCATGAGGGAAGAGAACCTGAATGAGAGGACAAGTGTTTATATTCCAGACAACTCCACAGTTTTAACAACAACAGGCACAGCACAGTTTATCACAAGAAACCACACAAGGAAAAAAATAAAACAAACAGAAGAAAGCGTTCAAACACCGAAAGAGTTACAGGTCCTATTCCCCCGAGGCCGAGTCTGTGTGTTTGTTCGGGATGATATAAAAAAACAGAGGATACAGTTACAAAACCCAGAGACATAAATCTCCCTCTGTTAATTATGAGCGGGTGAGAGATTTTGGTGCTGACGTGTGTCGTGAATGCTGAACGGCTCACAAAGAGGCCTGGTGACACAGAGACGAGTGCAGACAAACAGCTTGTTTAATTAACAGAGAAAGCAGATAATGAAAAAGGGCTGTGCGGTGTAATCCATCAGCTAACAAGGCACCGACCCTTCAGAGGAGAGAGACGGGGCTTCAGAGGGAGGCAGGATTCACCTCTCTGTGTCAGGCCGGGACACTGTGACACCTCGGCACAGACCGGGCCCTTTCACACCTTCGTCTCAGCGGCCCTAGGGTCAATTAAATCAGCAAAGAAATCGAGACACTTTCTCCCCCGCTGTCTCTCCTCGGTCACAAACCTGTCTCCGGCCACCCCTGTTCCCAGAGAGCTGCAGGGATCCAACAGCGTGTCCAATCAGACAGGGGTCCAATCAGACCAGAACCGCCCTCTCACTGCCGTTCGCCAGTGAAATACATCACGGCCCGAGAGAGAGAGGACAAGGGAATCGAAGTGGGAGCTACTCCTGGTCTTTAAGACTCACAACATATTCATCTAACTGTATTGGTCACCTAGTATTTCATTTTATTAATTTTTTAGGTTCTGTTTCATTAATACATTAAAACTTAAGCCACACATTCGTTCGTAGGCAGTTTTTTACCAAGTCTGTGTGATTGAGTGAACGCCGCAAACAGCCTGTCAGGCAGTCGTAAACGGCATCATTGACGGCACCCCTGGGACCAAAAGCGTGGCTGAGGACAGCAACATCAGATACGTCTACATTCTGCATGAAGTAGAAAAAAAACTGCTTGAACTGAGCATTTATACAAATGATGCAATCGCTTCAAAGTGTGGAAGAGGAGAAAGAAAACTGTCTCTAGGCATGACAATCCTGTTTAACAAACAAATGTTGTAAGAGATCATGCCTGACGTGGGCTTGTGGATGATTTTGGAAACATTCTGGTGGACCAGCAACAAAATAGAATGAATTAATGAATAAATGCAGAGATCATTTAAATAAAATGAATGATTGCACTGCAGTTGTTTTTGTCTACCACCCCGCCATCATGACTCTGCATAGCACAGACCCACAGTCCAGTGTGCAAGCCTGAGCACAAATCCTTAGCCCTGTGGGTGGACTTTACAGCACCAGGGAGAATCCCATGATGCCCTGCCAGAGTCCTGACAGTGACGTGGGCAGACATTCAGCATTTGTGCCGCAGCATACAGGCCGAACAACCCGAGTGCCAGAGCTCATCCCTTCTTTACAGCCCCTCCAGATGTTCTATTCTTTCTAATTCTCATATCACAGTATCCGGGTCTCAGCCTCTGGCGTTGTGGGATGAGGCGGCAACTGGATTATTCTGCCAGCCGTGTGCCAGCTAATCTGTTTGTCTGAGGGATGAACTTCACAAATCGGGCCCTTTTCCCTGTCAGTAGAAATGCCACGGAGACCCTGGCTGATCGGGGCTCAGGGCCAGAGAGAGGCGGCGTTGAAGAGCTCAGCTCAAGAGCAGAGGAGGGAAAAGATGAATTAATGAGAAATTCAAATGCGAAATATATCCCAGGAGGCCAAGCTAGACCAGAAGGACCATCCTACCATCTTAGCACGCCCGGGAAATCAGTACTGTGTGTCAGTGGTCTGCAATCCTGGGCCCAAAGAGTCCCAGTTCCTTTGGGATCTGGCGGTGGACAGAGCCACTCCAATCTGATCCAGGCCGAACAGTGCCTTGGGAAGGACAGGGAGATGGCAGCGTGGTTTGTCAGGAAAAGCGCACACAGCTTTTTGCCACCAACACGGAATGGCATTGGGGACCATGAGTGTGCGCAGAGGAATTTGATTATATCTTTATATATAACATACAGATGGTTTATTTCCACTTTGAAGAATACTTCAATAGAAACGGTGAGCACAAACACGTGCAAGAACATCAGCATCTGGGCTGCGCCGCTGTCCCCAGAGCATGAAGTGAAGCTCTCAAAATGACCTTCTCTGGGGAGGGCAGCATTTAAATAGACCCATCTGCCTGGCATTCTGGCCAAACGTGTCTCCACAGAAATAAAGCATCCTATACATGATAGTTTCCCCACTGGGGGCACTAATAGCCAACCGACACTAACGCACATCAGCCTGCCCTGCTGGACACATCTGGCTGTACTGCAGATCCACAGGACACAGCCCAAAGGCAACCTCAGGCCCACTGGCACTGAGATTTCTTTGTGATCCCCCGTCGGGGGAGCCCAGGGCGCAGGAGGCAACACAGCCAGGGCAGTTGTGTCAGGAAGCGGACAATCTCGGGCCTGAGTCCATTTACAGGGAGGTGATTTTGTTGGTACATCCTGAGCGTCCGTCCTGCAGATTTGACTGTGTTTATCCTCAGGGGCATGGGCAGAAGAAAGGCTTATTTATGTGCATGGCACCCCTGTCCTCTCTGCCATTTTGATTAAATGGACACGGGGATTGATAGTGGGAACAGCCTTGGAAGCATCACGCTTATGCAATGGCTCAGAATCGCTCCCCAGCACACGGCATCCTGGGTAATAAATTAAGCGGGCAGTCACACCTGATCCATCTGATTGGTTGGGGTTTCATAGGAGTTACCATAAATATTGTTTTCATTACCCAAACAGCATCTGATCACAAATCCAATCAAGCCGTCTCTCCTGACCACAGCGCTGTGCCATCCATTGCAATCTCTGCTGTTTCCCCCATGACAATGAATGTTACTTTCTGGGCTTTTGGGAGATTCCCTTCCCCAATCCCGATGTGCTGAAGGGTAGCCTGGTTTTCTTCGGATCAGGGTTGTGTATTCCGTCTGTTATTTGGTCACGGCCGTGTCGGGAATGGGAACCGGCCACAGAAAGGGCAGGAAAGGACTGCCCAGCCCCCTCGTGTCGTGGTTTGTTCCCATCTCCACGTTACAGTTGAGCTGAGCTGACGACAGGGCGCCGTTTGATGACTGGGCGATTTCACAGAGCAACTGAGTGATTCTCAATAAAGGTTTAATGGCGGCTCTTAATTCCAGTCCGCTGGGCTTGGAGAGGTAAAGGCAGCGCTATACATCCCATAAAACAGGCAGCGCCCCATTCACAAAGCATGCCATTACCCTGCACCGCTGTACAAAGGCTCACCGGCCCACCTGCTCCTGAGGGAACAGGACAGACAAGAGGGCAACACATCAATTATTCAGAGCCGCTATAATCCGTTTTAAAAGCACAATCTATTCAAAGTTAACACAATACAACCTGGCTCACAAAACAAAGCGGTGTATCGGAACCAAGCAGACACGTTTTCCTAAACACATCTTCCTAAATGTACAAAAAGATGATAATACGGATATCACTCAAGTGTCAGCATACAACTCCACATCACAACAGCGTCTCTGAGACAATACAGGGGCCGAGAGGAGCGTTCGCCGATTCCTGTCACGAAACGAGTGCAGGGATAACACCTGTTTCAGCCGATTATAATAAAACACAAAGACGCGGAGAGCGAACTGCCAGAGTGATAATGTAATTGGGAAAAACAGGGCGTTAAATGCTGTGTTTTTTCTCGTCTTTTAGAAAGGAGGTGGTAAATTGAACATGAATACAGGCCAGGGAATCTTTCTCGCAGCTCTCCCGAGTAGTGAATTACCGCGGTACATTAACACACCTGCTTGGAGTATTTACAACCCGTACTTTCCTCAAAAACGCTCAATCTTTCGACCCCAAACACATCACTGTTGACCGTTTCTCGCAGCGAAGAATGGAGCGCTTTCGAGCGATACTGAGCTCGGGCAGGTCCACCCGTCAATCAGTCGGATCTGGGCTACAGCTACTTGAGGCACGAAGCTGTTTACAGGGAATTCTTCAAGTGAGATCCAGTATCATACATGTATTGTTCTGGGGTAAGAGAACGTTGTCTAAAGATGGCAGTATTAGGAGAATGCAAGTTGGAACTTAATCGTTCATGCAGAATTTCGTATTTACATAATTTCTTAGTATATATTCTGTACATCCCTCGCCGGGTGTCTCTGCGCAGGATTAATGTATTCGCGCCACGGAGACGCAGAACCCACCTTTGGTCGACTCGTCTTCAATCGGCTGCTTGAAAACGGTGATGTCTTTGAAAGTGCACAGGAACAGAACCACCTTGTCGTTCTCGTTCCTGATGGGCGCGATCTGCATGTAGAACCAGACGGGGGTCCCTGCAGGAAAGAGAGTGAGAGAGAGAGAGAGAGAGAGAAGGGGGGGGGGGGGTGGTCAGGGTGTGCTGGAAACACAGAAAGAGGAAGAAGAAAACACTTGCTTCTTCAATACTTGGGCCACCTGGGCCATAGAGCCGGCCTGAACGAGGTGTCGTCTCTGCCCTCTCCCTCTTGCTCTCTGTCTCCCCCACCCCCACTCACTCTCTCTCTCTCCCTCTCCTTCTCCCCCACTCCCTATCCTTCTCCTTCTCTCCCACTCCCTCTCTACCTCTCTCCATCCCTTTCCCACTCTCCCACCTCTCCCTGCCGGTAAAGGGTTAAAGATCAGGCCTCCACTCCCGGAGAAGCTCTAACGCGGTGAAGGATCAAGTCTGATGATCTGAACGGGCTCACGGCACCACGGGAGAGATCAGTAAAGCTGGTGGTTTGGGGGGGAGATAAAAGCCTTTAATCTGCAGTAATTGCAAGTGACAATGTTGCCGAATACTCACTGTTCTTCTTGTACAGCAGGACTTCAAAGCAATTGGATTCATAGTTATCAAACGTCTGCCTGACTTTGTCTATTGTCTTCTTGTCAGTCAACTCGCCGTACATAAAACTACAGGAAGAGAGAGAGGGAGAAAGAGAGAGAGAGAGAGAGAGAGAGGACACACACACCTGCGTTACACAAACATCACCGCATCCCTGTCTGTCACCAGCAGTTCATTTAAGTGTATCTAAACACACAAGCGTACAACACCGGAGCGGAAAAGCACACAGCGAGTACAACACATGTGGAATGAGCCGCCCTCCCCGTTCGGTGTATTATTAGTGTCTTATATAACACATCCCTGCCTCCAGCCGCTGCTCGAGAGGGACTCCGTCGTCAGCGTAAGAACAGTAACATCGCTTTTCAATCCACTCGCTCCTGCGGTAATGCGATCTAGTGTTAATTGTGTCACGGATGACTCCACTCCAGACTGACAAACACTACAGTCAAGGGGAATGCTATTAATCATTAATGTTCGCAGGAGGAGATGTACACAGATACAATTTAGGGACCAACTGAATGAAAGCTGATGTATACAGTATAAATATACAGTTAGGTCCATAAATATTTGGACAGTGACACACTTGTCCTCGTACGCCACCACAATGGATTTGAAAGGAAACAATCAAGATGTGCTTTAGGTGTAGACTTTCATCTTTAATTTGAGGGTAGGAATTACACCATTTGTATATGTGGTCCCCCCAATTTTAGGGTCTCAAAAGTAATTGGACAAACTAACATAATCAGGAATTAAACTGTGAGTTTCAATACTTGGTTGTAAATCCTTTGCAGTCAATGACTCAAGTCTGGAACCCATAGACATCAGCAGATGCTGGGTTTCTTCTCTGGTGATGCTCTGCCAGGCCTGCACTGCAGTGTCTTTAGTTCCTGCTTGTTCTTGGGCCGCTTTGCCTTCAGTTTAATTTAGTTTACAGATGCAAAATTGTGACAATTGTGTCACTGTTCAAATATGTATGGACCTAACTGTATATTTTTATTGATTTTCTTTAAATGGTGCTTTAATCAGAGTCTTGTCCTGATGTCGTCCTTTCTGCACAGACTGTTGCATGCTGGGAGTATAAAAACATTAGTAAAATGCTGAGTTCCCCGAACTGCGGCAGGGATACGGCAGACAGCGGTGCGATGGGCATCCCTCCTCATTGGCTGCCCAAACCTAAAAAGCTTAGTCACAGTTTCCTACAAGCGATGCCAGTTTCGTGTGCCAACTGGAGCACATCTGTCATCTAAAACGGGCTTACTGGTGCTTTTCCATTAATTTCTAATTCCACAGTTGGGAAAGGCATTTAATCTTTTATTGGCGGGGACGAGATCTATCTAAGCTGGACCAATTTAATGTGTGTGACCCCTTTGTTAATTATGCCATAAGACCCCGATGTCCGTCCAATTATCCACATTGTCATGCATAGCAAACCCTGTTTTTTTGTTTCCTGGCCGAGGTCCCATGAAAAAGACCGATGGAGTTACTCAGAGCTCAACAACATTTCCATTTCACAGCCATGAGGAAGAAAATGTAGAAAATAAACTTCTCCCAGGTTGCCCTTTGTACAGCAAAGGTAATGACACACTTGGTCACACATGACGGTCGAGTGGCTCCCGATTATGAGTGGTCTGGACCGGTTAGGTCACAAACGGGTGCTAATGTTTCGGAAGGCACCTCTCACATATATTTTCCAGTTTGTTAGCAGAGTTAATAAAGCGGTAAAGTTAACATTTTTAAAAGAAGTGGCACAACTCGACAGGGAGGCATTTCCCTTCATGACGATCTGAGGACTGAGGGGTTGTGTTTCTGTTTTGTGTAGATTTTTTCCACCCCCTATTCCACAAAAACAGAACAAGAGAAGTCATCTGAGAGGACGGATGATCCAAGGACGAATGTGTGGCCATCTGTGCAGTGACACGCTTCTCCCAGCCTGCCATTCAGCTCCAGTGGAGGCTGAGATACAGAACCAGTGATGTGAATGAACTGGACCTTGGGGCACAGTGGCCCCTCGCCCCTTCGCAGAGTCACCACAGGGCCGCATAGAGGATGGCCACGGCCAGGAACGAGCACACGGATGGATTAAAAGTGAGAAAATCTTCTCTCGATCGCGTTCTTCTCTTTTTTATCCTTGTAAACCATTAATGCCGACAAGGAGTGGCAAATAAAAGGCTCTGCCTATTAAACTTGGATTTCGGTACCAACCCTGGGTGACTCGCCCGATTGTTCTCGTCCGCCAACGTTCTCGTAAACAATCGCTCACATTTCATCTCCTCCCAATAATGCCAGTCTTGCTTTCAGTTGTGAAGCAATTATACGGTAGCTCACTGGGGTCAATGCTGGACAAGAAACCACTATCCTGAATGGTCAAGTCTGCAGGGCACAGGCCCAGCTGCCACACAACAGCACCTACAGAACTGGGGAGTGTTTTCGAGTCGGTCCAATCGAGCCAATAATGCATACAAATTGGATAATGATCAGTTATCAAGTCCCCCTACCTGCACGTGCTGCTCTTCTGCATGACTTCGGCCCTGTGATATCCAGACAGCTTGCAGAATCCGTCATTACTGTACACTACTGGCCACTCCACGATCTGGGCATTGCCGAGGAGGAAACTGGTTTCTGGAAACACAGGAGGAGGAGGAGGAGAAGATGAAGGAAGAAATGCATTAATAAGTCAGGAACTCAAACAGCGTCCCATTCTCTACTGGCCTCCCCTTGCTTACCATTAAGCTCGGCTGTCCTAGGAATAGGCAGCTGCTGTTTTTCTAGTTACCACCATTGAGGCACGTTTACCTCTCTGTGTTTGGACTCCATCCCAGGGCTACATAAAGAAGCAGATATATCCAGCGTTTTTATCCTGTTAACGTGTCAGAAATCATTACCTGAACACAAAAAGCATAATCACTGAGTGTCTTTTGAACTCATTAAAACACCACCGATCTTCTAAATGAGCCCGTTTCCTACAATATCAATTATAAGAGTGTGTAACTCCCCTGAGCACCACGTTCCACAGCACAGCCTGATCAAACGAACGAGGGAGCAGGGCAGGAGGAGTGGGAACAGACATTAGTCCTGTGCCTCAGACAGCAAGACCTGCCCATGGGTCCATGCTTGCACCTGAACCTGAACATTACTCTCTTGTAAAGCTCTGGTTGCTATCTGCCCTGTCACTCGGGAAGGATACAGCAAATACACAAACCGCAGAGCTCCTGGGCTATAATGAGAGTTATAACGGATCGCAGTGCATTTTGCGGTGTTCCTGCGGTGCTGACGCACTTCAGAGAGGCAAAAGCCCTTGGTTTTGGCCTGCAATAAGACAGCAGGTCCCCTTCAAACCACTTTCTGTTAACGGTCATGCGTGTGTGTACGTGTGTGTGTGTGTGTGTGTGTATGTGTGTGTGAGCCAGTAGGCAATTTTCTGCTGCTGTACTCCAACAGACTGGCTCTGTGCTGCCCTGGCCCTAGAGGGACCACAGTCCTGCAGGGAACTTTACACGGCCCACCTGCTCTGCTCACCAACCCGGAAACAATGCCTCATTGCCTCAGATTATTAAATACAGCAATTGATGGCTGGGACGGAACGGGACACAGAGGACACCGCGATCTTCCAGGAGCAGAGCTGCAGACCCGGCCCTCAAACCTGCACCTCCTGCGCCGGGCTGCTCCTTCGGAAAAATAGGTCAACACGCTATTAACAGAAAGAGCCGCCAAAGAAACTAGGCCTCTGGAAAACAGCATGGCTCATTCATTATTCAGGGCGGCACAGGCATGGGGAGGCGCAACACACACACCTGTTCTTGGACAACCACTGTGGTAAACTAACACAATGTGAAGGCCTGCCGACGTTCCAGGCTTTTACATCCACTTGCATAGCCCGACCGTGCCAAACCCAGTCCCAGACCCTGTTATGCCTGGTGATGTGAAAGCAATAAATGTTTAAACCCGCTTCACACATGCTGTCTGCTCTGTGTTGTTTTGGGGGGGGGGGTGGGGAAAGACACAAAATACATGTCGAAGACTCAGTGAACGTGCCGCACAGAAAAGGATGTCACAGTGACTCACTTCTCCACCGCACCGCCTCGCACCAGCTCAGCAGTGCACGAGAGGGATGCACAACCAGCCTCTACTGTTTCTACTCTGTGGCGGCCGTGTTCGCCAGAGTCATTTAGTGTCACCATTAGCGGGAGACGAAAATATAAAGGACCGTTCAGCTGCGCCGGGCGGTAATGCGCTGGAATGTATTCCATCTGAAAATCGGCAGTGATTCTTGGGACGGGTGGGAATTCTCTCGCTGGTTTCAGCTTCATGGTAGTCAAATGAGTGAGCATCGATTGGCATCGCATGCAAACTATACCAGGAGGTGCCCTGAGCATTGCAGTTTGAGTGCCTGGGTTGAAAACAGTGCCATGGGTGAATTCTCCCCATGTAGTTGCGAACCATTTGGAAACACGTTCGGACATGGCTGGACCGCACGAGGCAACGGGAATGGGACCAAGACTGGCATCCCAAAGACTGGCTGCTCACTGGCCACATCACAGACCTGGGGTTTTACGTTTCTTCATGGTCTAACACCTAAATGCCACCAGTTAGGATAATTACACACGAGAACAGAAGAGCGTTGTGAAATAAACACAGGCCGATTAGGCGTGAACTTACACAATTCGACAACAGCGGATTTCATCTGGGCTTTGTTTCTTCAATTATGTATCAGTAGGTTCTACTCCTCTCACCACTGCCAGCAAACAACACGCAGAATTAACAATATAACAACAGGGAAATAATGACTCATTTGCATTAAAGGACTGCTGTTTAATTACTCTGGGTAACTACGGATAAATGAATACGCTGTGCTCACACGGGTGGGCAGGATGGAGGGACGGTGGGGCCGATACACATTAAGAAGGATAATTTATAAACGTCACATTCCCATCTTGTTATGATGCTTTTCTTGTGACGGTCCAGCTCTATCTTGAGACCAGTGCTGCCTCGATGCAATGAAAGGGTGTTTCTCTGCATGTTATTTCCACTAAGGGGGCCATGACTCCCACAGAGCTGCTTCACAAATGACATCGAGGCTAGGGGGGCTTCTTCAGACACGATTTGCACCCTAAACAATGGGCTTCATTACCTCCTCATCTCAACAACCACTAAGGGCCCTCAGAGCCCACAAAAATAGAAAGTTTTACAGTTTTTTAATGACAAATCCTGCTGAGACTACATACGGACCGCCTTCACTCTACTACTTCCATTTATACACACACAGAGGGACAGAGAGAGTTGTTTTCGAAGCAGGGCAGGTTGTGAGATGCTTGTTACAGCTTCCTTTTTCACCAGCAAACATACTGTATACTTTACAGAGAGTATAGACACGTATCTCAGTGATTCTGGAACAACACAGAGTCCAGCTGGGCAGCAACACAGGAGAATTCTGCACAAGACCTCACTGCCCTCCTCTCCTGATCCGGGGAGACCTGGATCGTGTCTCTGGGACGGGAACAACCCTCCCTGCGGCCATGGACTGGGCCCGTCCTTGACCTACAGAGAGGCAGAGCAATCCCTGCGCTGCGTGGAAGAGCTCATTAAAGAGACGAGTGCAGACAGACTGGAGTGAGGGAGGTGAGCGTTGAACACAGACAGTGTCCTCCAGGGGGACGGCACAGACATTGCTCGCATTCCCGCTCCAGAGAGAGCTCCCGAGAGAGGATAGAGGCATCTTCACGGCACTATAGGCACATGGAAGCGGCCACCGATGAACCACTTGTGAAGTCAGTTCAAAGAGCAGCCGGGCAACATGATCCAGCAGTTCGTTTCTGTGCATTTGTGGGGTGGAGGCCATGCGCAAACAAGACAACACAGAGAAGAGACAGAAAGAGACAGATAGGAGAGAGAAAAGAGACAGGAGAGGAGGGTGAACAACAGGTTATTTAGTCATGTATTCACCCATCCATCCATCCATCCATTCATTCATGCATTGATACACTAACAGCACAGGGGGTTGTGATCAAATTAATTACATGTAACCCTCATTCAATTGAACACAAAGAGGCAGAGAAGAATCTGCATTTACTCCCAGAGTCACAAAAGCTTATATTGGAATTGCGTTGCCCCCGCAAGGCGTTTCCACAGTTTAATTATCCATATTGTAATCTAATTTGTCAAACCAAAATTATTCCTAATGCAATCTGTTCCAAGTATTGACATGATTTAGTTCCTGTTTTAATTATCCATTTTAAAACCCAAAACGACAGAGCAGTGCCACACACCCTACTCGATAAAAACACACCCAGAACACCAGCGCGGGGGTAACTGAATCATTTAATTTATTGATATACAACAGGTCGAACTGTTTTTCTGTTGTGTAATTCAAAGGTCCATTTAGCATGTTGTGAGCTGCCTCCGGTGGTCTGAATCTGTATTACATAAATCTCACAACACAAAGCAACAGCATGGGAAGCATTGGAGAGAAAACGACCAGTCAAGCACAAAAGAACAGTCCACGGTCTGAACAGCAATGGTTATGAAACAAGGTCAGTACAGGGAGCATTGTCTGAATACTGACCAGGGTGCAGGGTGCAGTAAATGGAATGCAATTAATTAATTAACAAGAAGTTACTGCATGCAATTGCGCCGACACGGATAGCGAGTTGATCGTCTTCTTACTCCGAGACCCACTTTGCTAGAAAGCTCTTTCCACTAAATGTGGGCAGTTTGCTGGCATTACATAAAACAGCCGCCGCTAACAGACTGTCTCTGGTGCTGAGAGAAGCCGTACACATTGCACAGCTCTGTCGCCTGGCCCTCTGGAAAGCAGACCTCCAGTGCGGTGCTGAAGTGATTAGTGATATCTCATCAAAGGGTTAATGTGTCTTAGCGCAGAGTGTTTGTGTTTTGCCTTTTCTGTTGCCCCAATTAATTCCTCGAAGTGTGGAAGAGGCTGGGAAAAGGCTTATGAAAGCTGCACTGGTTTATCTCCTAAGCCCGGCTTCACAGGCTAAATATTTGGGGGAAATAAATAACGTTAATTACATCAGTCATTATTTCTGTATCAATTTTCCCTGCTTCATTTGCCGTTTTTTTGTTTCTTCTCTCTCCCCCTCTCGTTTTCTCAGAGATGTGCAGCCGGACATCCCGGTGTGAAGGAGTGATTTAATGTCCGGCCCTGTGGCAAAATGACACTGGCACAGCTGGCCTCTGATTAAAATAATTATTGTTATTCAGGCAGAGGCAGTGTTTGGAAGAGGAGCTGGAGTCTGACATTAGGAAACGCTGGGCATGTTTTGCACTGGGGTGAGATGCTTTGAAATCCGTCTTAAAAGTCTTATTAATTGTAATGAGCTTCCCCCGGTTCCTGAATGGCGTGGTGTGGTGTCGCCGCTTTCCTTTGCTGGGAAGGAGGAAGAGCTAATTGTTAGTCTTTGGATTCCCAGAGGGATTTCTCTGCGAAAATCAATTTCAGCTCCGCGGGGCTCTCTCCTTCTCTTCGCAGTCACTCTCTCTCTCTCTGTCTCTGGCAGTTACTAACTCTTTGTGAACTGGTGGCCTGACTGGCCTTCCTGCATCTCCACTCTCTGAAGCACAGAGCCCTGCTGGAGTAGGACATCAGAGTGCCTATTAGCTTCACACAGAGCTGCCCTCTCTCAGCCTCCAGCACAGCACAGAGCAGTGACCCCAGCCTGCCCGACTACCAGCAACATGTGCAGTCAATACATCTGAAAAGGCCAGTCTATCAATTCTGCACCGACACGGCACCCCGAGCACATTATCCATGAAGACGGCCCAGCAGTGTCCCTAGCAGCCCTGCAGAAATGGTGGGTTGTCAGCAGACAGGTGAACAAATACACTGATCCTGATTTAATCAGCGAGAGTCTGGCTGCCAAGACACAGACACCACCTCAGCGTTTCCGTCCGCTGCCTCCTCCGTTACCTGCTATCATTACCTCCACTTCCCAAACCTGACAGAGACACACACAACACACAACTGACATTCCTCGGGAGGGTGTGAGAGCAGCACGCGGCGCTGTCGAACCAGAGCACAAAGTCTCCCCTCCTTCGCAAACGCACTCGAGCAAGCCCTCAGCCCCAGCCCTGTGGGGAATCAGAACCTATCCGACCCAAGCGTATCGCAGGCTTGACGGCCACGAGTGCCCTGAAGGGGTTAACGCTCAGCGGCTTGACCGAGGAGACACCAGAGGGCTAATTTACTGCTTCACACACCTTTAACTCCGCTGATTGTAATCCTGCACAGGGTTTCTGGGTAACCTAGGTAACTCTAAAGAATGAGGAGAAAAGAAAGAACCGTTTAAGAACAGGCCCGGCCCAAAGCCACTGCCAGAGATCCAGAACGACGCCACCATGATGAGAAGCTTAGTGGTGATTAGATCATCTGTTCCACCACTTCACATGGATTCACACGGATGTATAGATCGACCACCATTGACTCTGCCTCCACGAGTGATAGCAATCTAATGGAACGCACCTTTTTGGGCACCTTGAAATACACAAAGTGCTGTAACCTCTTGAGCTTTTGCCACACGTCACACACACAACACAGGTCAGCAACACACACGAGCCCATAAGCACCTTTAAATAGGAGATCTGTGAACTGCGCAGTAGCATACCAACACATAGGCAAAGTCTATACATCGACTAATGGGGATCCCAGCTGATCAGTTGACTCTTCTATTTGTATATAAATATTGTGCCATTGCTTTACAAGCAGGGAATTGTCTTGTTAGCTTTAAAGCACAAAGTAACAAAGTTTAAGCTCTCGAAATATACTTATTTTTATTTTATTTTACACTTCTGTGGATTAATGTTACCCAAAAAAAGTATCGAGCACAAAAGGGATTACATTATGATGCAACTCGATGGCGCAGGGATTCTTCCTCCGTCTGAGCTCGTAAAGAAAGTAAAGTTCAAACAGGATATTTTTTCGGGTCCTTTGTCGGCATTGGCTTTATGTCGGTGTCTATGTGTTTGTTTCGAAGCTACGTTTCTTCAAGATGAACAGATCGGGGCTTTCATTGTGTCTACTTGTGTTGGCGAGTTTTGCAACATTTGCCAAGGCAATGGCGTAAACTACAGCCCCGCAGTCTAACGCATGATCACAGTCGCTCAGCACTCAAGCGCAGGAGCAGGACGAGTTCACTGTAACGCATCTCCATGCGCAGCGACCAATGCGCCCTGAGCCAATGAGCTAATGAGAAAGGATCCTAAAGCGCGTATAAAGTGGTGGGTTTAAAAGAAAAAAGAAAAGAAAAATGAAAGACAACGGCAAGCAACGACAGTGGAGCATAATGAGAAAAATTACATCAGATCTGATCTAATCTAAATCCTGCACAGATCTATACCTTGGAACCAATTGCATTAATAAGTGTAGATATGCGCACAACTGCGGAATTCCAGCGGTGCCATCGGTGGAGCAGCGCAGATCTGTGCACAACTGCGGATGTCTGCGCTATATGGACGCGACCCCGGGACCGGTGCCGTCTGCGCTGCTGCCCAGATCGCTGTCAACCCCGACCCCTAGCGGTCCCCCCTGCACGGACCTCCCGGCCACTTCCTCCAGTGATGAAGTCCTGGCACATCTTAATCGATTGCATTTTCATTATTTAATTGAATTATTATTATTATCATTACTACTACTACTACTACTACTGCCACTATTGTATTTTATTGATGTCTAATTTTGGTTCGTTTCTCTCCTCATATTCACCGTGTGTTTTATTTTTGTCCTCGCTTCCCTTTCAAGTGCAAATACATTTTTTTTTTCATAATAAAATAATGTAAAGATAAAAATAGCATCTTCAAAGCGCCGTGAGATGCGCGTCACCCGGCGCCTCTGCACCGAACAGCCGCTTTAATCGAGGACCCGAGTGACAGCCAGTCAATAGCGCGCACCTATTATAAAAGACTGCTGAGCCGCATTTTTATTTGCGACAATAATCAGACTCATCCGCAACACCTGTAGAAAAATAAATGAGGCCTTGCATTGAAATGTTCCACTTGGATCTGCCACAGTCCTGGGAGGGCTGCAACATCCCCACAAGACAGAGAGAGAACAGCCTTTGTAATTTCAGATTGTCTGGAAGAGTTTCTAAATATTGCTCCTGAAGGACACGTCCATGTCTGAAAGTGTACTGAGACTGAACAGAGTCCAAGGGGTGTACATATTATCTGGTCCTAAAATACTCCATCTCTCAAATCTACGCAATGCCTACAGCGCAGTGGCACGTTGCGCCTGGCCGGGTCCCCACAGAGCAAACAAATATCTGCCTATTATAAAAGAAAGAGAAAAAGAGGGGGAAGAGAATAGAAATGACCAAATGCAGTTTCACAAAGTGCTTTTTAAGCTCTTTCACTCTTACCTACCCGGGAAATCCGTCGGAAGCGGTGAAAAAGAAAAGACTAAAATACATCTCAGAACTAAAATTCATGCCAATCTTGACTACAGTGTGTCATTACGGCGTTAAAATAGTCGCTATTCTATATTTAGCCAGTGCTGTCATTGGCCTCAAGTGCACAAACATGCAGAAAGAATCATTAACCGGGTGGCACACAACACACCACCACTGCAGCCCACGCTGCAACACACACCGCGGACAGGTGAGCACATCTGGCAACATCTGGCATGCAGAATGTTTTCTAACTCTCACATTTCCATGTATTTGATATGTTTTAAGGCAGATGCTGTTCTCGGTTTGTGGTGCAAACACATTCTACGGGCGACGTAAAGTGTTCAGAATATGCAGAAATAATAAAGACGTCCAGACTGGACCTTAGTGGCAGAGCTTTGCGCATCTCTCTTTTCTTTTTACCTGGTCAACACATTCAGCTTCATGACGTACATCTGAAACTTGTCCCATATTTTTAAACTATAACTGACATTGAATAATAGCATAGACTCCTGCTGTAAGGTACCTGCTCACGCCACAGCTGCAACCCAGTTCACACGGCCTACATTACAAATAGAACTGGGAGAATTGAGCGCTTTTACATTGAAGAGGCCTGTGAGGTGATTTTGAACATAATTTCCGTCAGCCAATACTATACAAATCCAGTATATAATAATATTATTAATAATAATAATACAATAATAATAATAATAATAATAATAATAATAATAATAATCAAATTAAGAAGCTAAGTGAAAGTTAAATCGAACTCTATTGCGCCTATATCGCAAATATATTTATATACGTTTATAAGAAGAGGGGGACATTAATGGGTTATGCGTTCGTCGTGTTTTCCTTGCACCGAGAGACGGAGGTGATGTTTTATACATTTCAGGGAGCATTTCTCCACAGGGGCTAGATTATATATATTATCAATCGGGTAGAGTGCTGGTGCGCCTGTTTGCCTTCAGTGAACAGGGCGATATGCAGTGGTGCCGTTTCAAATAGACAAGCTGCCAACGCCTTGGTAGGTATATTTTCAACTGGTAACACCGTCTCATGTTGGAAAGGGAATTTCAACTTTAATAATAGTGCCTTAAAGTCGCCAAGTGGTTCATGCGGTCCTGCCGAGTCGAGGAAAAGATACTGCACATACATTCATGGTTTCCGGGCAATCCTATTTTAATTGTAATAACAGTTAATAGCAGGTGCCTTGTTCTGCTCCGGCAGGTGACGTATTATTGTGAATAACTATTCATTAAAACACACACATAGCATACATACACACACGTGTGTCACATGTAAATACACACATAATCTACATCAATACATTACATGAACATCAAAGAAGTACCTCGATCCAGTTCACAGACAAATAACATTGGAGACCAACAGAAATGAAACGAAAAGCGTTATGGGAGTATGTTACATCACACAAGAATCTCGGGGAACTAAAATGCATCTTAGTAATAGTAGTAAATAGTGTAATATTAATAGTATATTATTATTATTATTATTATTATTATTATTATTAATAATAATAATAATAATAATAATGTGATGTCACGTTAAATTGTAATTTTTGTAGTTCATCACCCTTTCAATTCACCAAGTATGGACTCTTCTCTGTCGCCCCCAGTACCCTGTCACACTGGTATGAATTGGCATTGAGAAATTAATAAACAACCAACAATTAAATAAATCAATAAATAAAATAACTCCTCCATCATGCCCGAGATGCGCAGTCCATATCTACCCAGCGAGCCAGTTGGGCTGAAGCCCGGAGGAGCTGCTCTCCAAGAAGCCCCAGTTCTGGCCCTTTACTGGGAGTGCTGGGCCGCTGTGCCCCACTCGGTACTGACTCCACCGGCAGCTGGGCAAGCAGCTCTGGCACTCACTGGCCGTGTGGTTCATCTGCCATAGAGACACCGCACCGCAAACTTTGCAAACACACAGGCAACTCGCACCCGTCCGTCCAGACACGCAGGGAAACCAGACTGCGACTCCCGGTGGCACCGATCCTGTATTCCTTTTCCTCAGCCAAATCAGCCCAAATCAACCAACCGACCAGACAAGACATCCCAGGAACTTTAGCAGCTCGATCCCCCCGGTGTTCGCTTGTTCAAAAGGCAGAAAGAGACGAGGGAGAAAGTGGGGTGTGTGTGGGGGGGGGTCCTTACCACTTGAGCGCCTGACAATATTCTCCAAAAAAGTGTTCTGCGGTGCCACCAGCCCTCTCTTTCCCCCGGGCATCCTGCGGTCAGACAGTGTCGGTCAGGGTGGCAGGCTGCTGCGATGCTGCTGGTGAGAGAGGAGCAGTCGGGGTGGGTAGCTGTCGGTGGGATGGAGAAGCTCATGGTAACGATGCGCCCTGGCTGGTGGAGACGCTCTGACTGCCACCGGCGCTCGCAGCTCTGCAAACTGCGGGCTGCCCGTCCCGCCGCGCATGCGCAGCTCTCACCCGCGCACCGAGCAGCCCGGTCCAGCGGCACGGCAGGGCTGCCATGGAGATGCAGAGATGCGCAACAGCCGCCGCGACCTGTCGTTCGCCATCAGAGCCGGCGTGTGCTTGCTTTTCAACTGAATCTCTGTTTCCTATGCTTGGGATTATGCTTGCGTGCTGTATTCGGGATGAGTGGCAAAGCAGGGCAAGCGAATCGCAGCAACGGGCCGGTGGGGATTGCGAGCAAACATCTTAAAATACGATCACCTGGGAAGCCTGTCCTTTGAGCAACAGCAACAACCAAGCTGAGCCCCAGAGACTGCTACCTAGCGGCACAGTCATTGGAGGCGCTGATGGCATCGCAGACACCTGCAATTAGAGAGGAGAGCAGCTACAACACGCCGGAGCTGCAGCATCTCCTGCGCTGATGGCCACAAGAACAATACTATATACAATGATCAAATCTACACTCAAGGGAATATTGTTGTCTGACAATTGGGAGATTGCGCACAACTGTCACTGCCCTTGCTTGACAAAGACTTCTTTATTGTGGAGAAAGGTGTGCAGGTGCGTTTACCTGTCCACAGAGAGCTGCGCCAGTTTATAACCGGACAGCAGGACCTGGATCACCTGGGTGCCGGTCAGGCGTCGCAGGTTTCTTAGTGGGATGCTGCTGGCTGCCTGAAAGGAAACTAAAATATATAAACAATATAAAGGCAAATGAATACAATAAAAAGGGGCATTTATATGTAAATAAATTATATCACTTCATTGCTACAGGGTCACTATTATTAGCACTTATTATTAGCACTGATCAATCATTCAACATTTGATTAACCACATCATTTCTACTACCGCTAAATTTCTCCCTAAAATATGCCCCCTACAAAAATCCAGATTAATAATTAAGTATAAGCTTGAAAGAGTACAATCAAATAAAGATGACATTCAGAAAGAAACCCCGATGAAAAAGAAACCACAGACACAGACAGCTGTTTAAAATGTTTAATAAATATATACACATTTTTTTATTAAAAGCGCCTAGCTACTAAATAGATGATAGTTTACAATAGCAGCAACAACAGCCCACCAGAAAAGCAGAAATGTTAACACTTGAGAAGTACAATTGTTACATCTCATTTAGTCATATAATTAAAAATATCAGCCGCCCATTCATTCAATGACGCAGTCCTAGACTCACAGTGCTGTACAGGAGTTTTTATATTGTATTGTTGACCGCATACCAATGTACATTATTTGTAAAAATGAGCATTACTCGATTGTGACAGTCCCATCTTCGGGGCATCTTTATGATCCACTATAGAGCAAATCTGTTCACAGAGAGCTATACTTAGATAAATATAAAGTATTTTAATTACTTAATTGGTCGTGCCGCATGCTGTTCTCGGGGGGTAGCACAGGCTTGCAATGCAATGGATAGCAATTGCAAAGCCAGCCCTGGAAAGTGTTTTTCTGCTTCATCTGGCTGGGCGTCACTGGACAGGGCAATCAGAGGGGTTTCACCAGCGGGCATCAAACGATCAACCACCCTGATGTGTTTCCGATTAAGTGAACTCGATTAATATGTTACATAACGAAAAGAAAAGGAGCCGCTGGATAAACGATTACAGAAGGTGCACGGGTGACTGGTGTGTGGACTGCATGCGTATCGGGGAGGGAGAGAGAGAGAGAGAGAGAGAGAAGGAGGGAGGGAGAGAGAGTCTATTAAGAGTTTATTTATAAATTATATTGTAGTTTCAATTTTTTTTCTTCTCCTTTTTCTTACCTTTTATTATTTTTCAATGTATGTATATAATATCAACTGCTTTGGCAACACTACGAAACTGTTTATCATGCCAATAAAGCACCCTTGAATTGAATTGAATTGAGAGAGAGAGAGAGAGAGAGAGAGAGAGAGAGAGAGAGAGAGAGAGAGAGAGAGAGAGAGAGGAGAGGGAGGGAGAGAGAGAAAGGGGGAGAGAGCGCTCAGTGGCGATAAAGTAAATATAATTTCCTGTACATCCCAGGGCCACCTTTATCATTTAGAGATCTCTTCAACTGCCGTTCAAGATACCTTAAAATATTTACGGATATCTTTAAATATTTAAAGATATCTGTAAATGTATTTAACATATCTTTCATTATTTAGAGAGATCTTTAAATATTTAAAGATATCTTGACAAGAATTAGAGATCTCTAAATTAATTTCAGATATCTTTAAATGTTTAGAAGATAACTTCAAAAGCATTTTAAAATAAGATATCTGCAATTCATTTAGTGATATCTGTAAATCATTTCAAGATATCTGCAAATAGCTTCCTGTTCATGTAGAGATATCTGTAAAACATTTAAAGATATGTTGACATATTAAAAAATATCCTGAAATGCAATTGAAGATATCTCTAAACGATAACATGGCTTTTTATTTGTAGGTGGTGTTGAAGTCTTTATGTCAGAAGATCTTACTTCTTAAACCTGTGACAGGTATATAATTACCAGAAGAGCAGAGATTGTGGAGACTGTTTCCCAATGAACAAATTCACCCTGGAGAGTCGTTTGACTGATAAGATCATAAAGAGACTGCTTAAAACGTAAAGAAATAAAGAAATAAATCTCTTCCAGCACCATTATCAAGTTATGCCCCCAGTAGACAGATTTACAGCCTGTTGTAAATGGTTAAGTGGTAGAGACCTGTTGGAGAAGATGAATGTCTATCCTTTGTTTCCCAGCTCATTAGGCAATAGCCACCAAAAGTAATTAAGCGGTTACTACATCACTACCCCTATACTATGCAAGTTGTTACAGAGTGTCAAAGGTGTCCAAAAATACATACACAGTGAGCCAAAAATGTCATGGAGATCAAACAGTATGATACACGATTACAAAAGGTCTTATTGAGCATATATTGGATTAATAGCAGCATATATGCGTGGGGGCCTGTCCTGTGGTAGGTGAGCCTGTTGCACAGCTGCTCTGTACCTGTGTGTATACTGTACTTTACCATATTTTACCATGCTACACCACACTACAGTCCCATATGTTCATTTTTTTAGAAGTTACAATGTTACATACACACTGCATATTATAACTGTTACATACTATCATGCATACATTTTATACTAACCTACTTACTGTCAAATACTATCACTTCTACACACGACTGAAACCCGAATTGATTACAATTACATCACAGAATGTCACACTATCATCATCATAATGCAGGCCTATTGCGCGAATAATAGTCACGTACATACAAAGGTATGTATCTTCCACTTGCAATGTGTTATTTGTGATTATTATGATGAAGCAGAGGACAGGAAGAAAAGGGAGAAATGCGCACTAGGATCTCTGAATTGGCGCTGATGGGGTGCGGCTGGCGGAGTGAGATTGTGCGGGAAACAGGATCCCCTCCGCGCTGTGTGCGGGTTTTCCAGCCGGGTGTCGTCACACGCCCGGGGAGGGAGAGGAGGCGGGGAGCGGGGCCGCCGTCCTGGGACTGCAGCCCCCCCTGCCTCAGTTCCTGTGCGGGACTCCGGCAGACAGAGCATCCATTGTTCCCGGCCCACTCCGCCTCACACGGCCTGCCCTGCGCAAGGAAACCCAGGGAGCGGCCGGGGGCAGAAACCGCTCTCAGGCACTCGGGGTTGGGGGAGAAACCCGGACAAACACAATAAGAAGAAGCTGGAAGTCCGTACCTTCCTCCGGGACTGCGCTCTTTGCCGCCGTTTGCGGGGACAGGACGGGGATTTGTGCGGGATGCGACGTGGTGCCGGTCCGGGCTGTAACCTTCATGGAGTCCGCGTCTCCTGCGCCGAGGAGCTGAGCAACAAGCGCGTAGACCGGGGGTAGGAAAGAGAGAGAGGCAGGGAGGAAGAGAGAGAGGCAGGGAGGCAGTGAGGCAGTGCAGTGGCCAACTCAATACATTGTAACTGGTTGCGCTGTCAGAAAGTTTCACCGCACACACTGCACAGTGAAGCGCCGGGGCGATGGGACACGGACCCGCCACAGCACAGCCGCTATAACCGACCCACGGCGGCGATATTTGCTCATATCCACTCGCTGATAAGAGTCCTCGTCGGCTTTCCCTGCCGGCGCCAGACAGCGGGGCGAGCGGGATGAACCGCCGGGAGGAAGAGGAGGGCAGCGGCGACAGCAGCAGCCTGGCCAGTCGGGTGAGGAAGATGCTGAAGTGCGTGGTGGTGGGCGACGGCGCGGTGGGCAAGACCTGCCTGCTGATGAGCTACGCCAACGACGCCTTCCCCGAGGAGTACGTGCCCACCGTGTTCGACCACTATGCAGGTACAGCACGGCACGGCACGGCACGGCACGGCAGATACAGTATAGTACAGTACAGTACAGCACGGCACGGCAGATACAGTATAGTACAGTACAGTACAGCACGGCACGGCAGATACAGTATAGTATAGTAGCCTACAACACAGTACAGTACAGTACAGTACAGCACGGCACGGCAGATACAGTATAGTATAGTAGCCTACAACACAGCACAGTACAACACAATGCAGTACTACACAACACAGTACAGCACAGTACAACACAACGCAGTACTACACAACACAGCACAGTACAGCAGCCTACAACACAACACAACACAGCACAGTACAACACAACGCAGTACTACACAACACAACGCAGTACAGCACAGTACAACACAACGCAGTACTACACAACACAGCACAGTACAGCAGCCTACAACACAACACAACACAGCACAGTACAACACAACGCAGTACTACACAGCACAGTACAACACAACACAGTACTACACAACACAACACAGCACAGTACAACACAACTCAGTACTACACAGCACAGTACAACACAACACAGTACAGCACAACATAGTACAGCACAGTACAACACAACACAACATAGTACAGCACAGTACAACACAACACAACACAGTACAGCACAGTACCATACAGTAGCCTAACCTACAACACAGTACAGCACAGCAGTGTTGTGTAGGTCGCTGGCCCTTGCACAGCCCCCTGGATCTGTCCCTTGGCAGGGGGTCCTCGGGGAAGGGCCGGGGGGATGAGTGTAACTGCTAGTCCAGGGATGAGACCCAGACCTTGGTTTATGGCCATATCGGACAGCATCTTGTTAAAGGATGATTTAAAGTGGATTTAAAGTGGTTATGTCTGTGATGGAAGAGTGCATTATCTGTACACTTTATGGCGGGTGGGGGGAACGGACAAAAATGCACACACGCTCCAGTAAAGGAACTGGGAGAGTACCCTGTCTTTCCACTGGACCAGTTAGGAGAAATAGAGGAGAGCACGCAGAACGCCTCTTTAACAACAACAAATTATAATTTACTTTCAAACAAAGTCAGCAATAAACAAAAGCTTAAATCAATTAAACAATTACTGCTGTTGGGTGTAAAAATGCTTTGACATCCTTGGTTCTACAGCTCATCAACAGCCCAGTAAACAAGTCCCTTGTGATTTTCACTGTCATAAACGTGTGGGAAAAAGATTCATCTGCTGCGATCATGAGAACGGTTTATGACCCAAGGGTGTGACTTATTAATGTATTTTTTCCAAACATAGTGAATAAAAAAAAAACCTAGCTTTGAAAATGCGTTTTTGTGTGATTGTGTATCAAAGCTGCTCATTGTTTTATGTCGCGGGTCATTTTCCACGAGGAAAGCAGTAAACCTTCACTTTAAATGACTCGGAGGCGTTGGAGTGGAGTATTATGAATGCAAAACTGTAATTTATAAGCAAATAAAATTTAGGAATGGAAATTGTTGAATAAATATTATTTTATGTGCGGCGTATCACTACTGTTCTCTCTCCGCTTTAAGCACTGAAACCAGATCAAATATTCTTCACTTAAATCCCTACAACCAGAAACACCTCTCTTGCAACGGCAATTAGAATGACATCATAAAATTACACTTAATGCCGGTCTCACGTGACTCCTGAGTTTGTGTGGGACGTCACTTAGCACAGACTGTGTACCAGAGCCTTATTTTAAAGCCATGGATATCTGCCAAACTTTATAATGGAAATCGTTTTACTTTATTTTGTCAGAATTTAAACCTACATTAATCAATGCAAAGTTTGTACTGAGTCAGAAGCCAAATGTAACTGATACGCTGAATTTTCCACTGCCGCACGCTGGCTGTCTTGTCCTTATTTGGCTAAAATTTACATGATAAAGGAAATCTGTTTTTAAAAAAGGATTAGCATGCCTCTGGGACTATTTCTGCTCTTTGATTAGTTCAGTTGTAGCAGGAATGCTCTTGTCAATTCCAACCTCTGTTCTAATGCTCGGTGTTCATAAGTCTGCCAAATGAAAGTATTTGTGGATGGCACTGCGATTCTGAACCCTTCTGGGTGTCCAAATGCACGGTGTTACAGACGTGGGCAGTGGAGAGAGGTTTAACAATTGATACTGATATCGTGTCAAAGCAAATGTTTCATCAGGCCTTGCACATCAGTTCCTCTGTCCAGAACATTACCTTTATCGCCACGGTCCGCTCACACAAACGAACCTGTCTGCTCTCATAAAGGAGATTGATATTTGAAATGGGGTTGGGGCTGTATTCAGATATACCCCGCTACAGAAAAGCACGTGAGGAAACTGTCTGCACAGGTTCTCACACGCGGCCGGTGTGGAGGCGGTGTAACGCAACAGGCAGCAGTTGCACAATTCGCCGGTTGCACGAGGAGCCAAGGAGATTTGTGACGGAGCAGGAATGCATCTGAGCCCGGAAGCTACCGGTGTGGGATCAAGGGGGAAGCTTAACTCGTGGTCTACAGCTCACTCGTGTTAAGTAACGAGACTAGCTAACATCTGACAGTGTGGCCGGGCCAGGGAGGGAGGACCTGTTTCAGTTGCAGGGGCGATCCGTGAAAGCCGGGAAAGAACATAAGAAAGTGTCCAGTCGAGAGGAGGTCATTCGCCCCATCGTGCTCGTTTGGTGTCCATTAATAACTAAGTGATCAAGGATCCTATCCAGTCTGTTTTTGAATGTTCCCTGTCTCTTCAGCCACATCGCTGGGGAGTTTGTTCAGATTGTGACACCTCTCTGTGTGAAGAAGTGTCTCCTGTTTTCTGTCTCGAATGCCTTGAAGCCCAATTTCCATTTGTGTCCCCGGGTGCGTGTGTCCCTGCTGATCTGGAAAAGCTCCTCTGGTTTGATGTGGTCGATGCCTTTCATGATTTTGAAGACTTGGATCAAGTCCCCACGTAGTCTCCTCTGTTCCAGGGTGAAAAGGTTCAGGTCCTCAGTCTCTCAGTAGGACATTCCCTTCAGACCTGGAATAAGTCTGGTTGCTCTCCTCTGAACTGCCTCTAGAGCAGCGATATCTTTCTTGAAGTGTGGAGCCCAGAACTGTCCACAGTATCCAGATGAGCTCGGGCATTGTACAGTCTGAACATCACTGCCCTTGTGCTCAATTCTACACTTTGGACAATATCATCAGCTGAGGCCGCCAGCAGATGGGAAACAGCTTTATCAATGAAGTTTGTCACATTGAATGTACGCCCACGAAGGAAATGCCATGAATCTGAATCCGTCCATGGAGACCGTGACTCGGAGTGTCGCAGCGTGGGAGACGGCAGCGCGCTCAGCTCCCCCGAGAGACGCATTCATCGAGAGCCGCCGCGGAGACGCATATGCGGCCGCCAGTTTCTCCGGATGGCTGTCGTCTTCGCGGTAACGAGGTTAAATTGGAAACATTGGGTGGTTGGTGTAGAATCGGGGAGAGATGTTTTTTTCTTCTTCTCACAGACTGATGATTACTAACGCAGGAATCTCAACTGCTCTGTTTCTCTGGGATTGGTCTCTGTAGTGATTTTACACCAGTGAAAACAAGCGAAAGAGCACCTCTAAGTGTGACCTCTGACCTCGGCTGTCCAGAGAAGTGCCCGTGCCAGAGACGGGCTGCAGTACGGTACTCCCAGACCACTGCTTTTGATAGAAAACGTCAAATAAATAAACAAATGAATACATAAATAGAGGGATATATCAAGGTTTCAGCTGGGGTTGTGTCCGCATTCACATTTTGCCCACCCGAGTGTTTCCCATGAAGAGAGGCTTAACATCCTTATATAAGGGCACCATTGTTACACAGGGCTTCTGTGTCCGGAGAAAAAGAAACACAAAGCAGCCTTTATTTATTTATTTATTTATTTATAAGAAAGGACGTCATTGTGTGTGAGAGAGAGAGAGAGAGAGAAAGAGAGAGTCCTATGTGCAATTTCTGTGTTAAGTGCGGAACACCACAAACCTTATCGCCCCCCTCCCGTTATCCCTGCCAGTGTTTTAATTCCCCCTTAAAGAGCTCCCAACTGAGCGCCTGATTAATGTGATGAAGTGACGTGAAGTGGCAGTAAATGGCCTCCAAAGTGGGGGCTGTTTAAAGCGCTCGTGGATCAGCGGGAGCGAGGGGAGGCGGGGGGCATTAATGGATGGATGCTATCGGCCCCCCGGCTGCACACATTAGAGCTGCTGGGCTCCACTAAAGGAGCAGCTCACCTCCACGTCACAAACGCACCCGGGCCCGTCCTGCTGCCGGATATAGGGCGGCTGTTTTTAGCTCCAAATATTTTAACGGCTTTCCCGCGTTGCCTTTCATCCGTCAGGGTTGTTCTGTCCTGCTTTGAACCGGCCGGGGAGACGCAGAGACTTGTGCTGGAGCCCAAAACAAACACACAACAACACATCTTTCTGTCAAAATCCCGAAACCAGGGGAAACACCTGTCACAACACTGCTGCCCCGGAGCGTAAAGATCAGGAATCAAACGCCTTTGATCCGCAGAGAGAGCAGACTGAGTTTTTTTTAATTAACAGTTTTAGGAATATTTCCTCGTGAAGCCAGAGCTCCGGCGGTCGTCTCGCTGCGTCCTGCTCAGTGTTGTCCCCCTCGGCTCTGTGTCCCGGCACTGCTGCCCCCCACGCAGGCCCAGCACCGCACCGCAGCTCCCCTCTGCCACGATCTGTCTATCGTGCTCCCTGCAGCACCACGGCTGTCAAGCTCGCTGAGAGAACGACTTACTTATTCTGGAGGAGGTTGGAGAGCACTTTGATTCAGCACGGCTCATCTGAAGTGATGTGGTTTCTATCAGGGGGATGACTTAGTTATGAATGGACACCGAACGAGCATGATGGGTCGAATGGCCTCCTCTCGATTGTAAACTTTCTCATGTTTCTTATGACTGTCCCTCTGTCACTGACTCTTGTCCCTCTGTCTCTCAGCAGAGACAGAAATCCTCCCCAGTTTTTAGCTGTCTGTGCGCTGTAACCGGGGGACAGGCTGGGGTCCGGAGTCTGCCGTTAGGGATAGATCGCCAATCCTGCCTGACCCTTTTGTCTCAAACTAGGAAGTGTTTCCTGTGACCCGTTGACTCCCTCACATCGATCGCTCTGCTCTGAGGTACCCCAGCGTACCGTTAAGCGCGCAGATTTAATTAAAACTGAAGTGTATAAAAAAAAAAACACTGCAACATTTTAATTAGGTTGTAGCTGCCGGGAAAGCGATGCTTTAGATACACTTCAGAAACTCACTGTAGGCAGTTAGGAGTCGCAGCTCGGTGGGGTTCGTACTCAATAAACTCTTCAGGAGCGTCAACAGCCCTCGGCCCTGAACACTGGCACTCAACACTCGGAGAGCGTTCAGCGGTCCTTGGCCCAGCGAGAGTCCAGTGGAAATGGACAGAACTGTCTGAGCTCTGCTGGAGGTTGTGCACGCCTCACACCGTGCCTCTGGTGCTCGACAACGCCTGGACATCCACGGATATTTGCGGAGCTGCGGACACAGACATAATGCTCCCCGGTGTCTCGGCTCCATCCATGCGGCCTCCAGGATTCCACTGAGACTCTCTGAACGAGCGTGCGCTTGGCTGGGAGAAATCTTCACTGCTGTGGTGAGTGTGGTTCTCGTAAACTGCGTTTCTTTAACTAAATAACCTCACAGTTAACATTGGCTTGTGCGAGGAGTGGCCGATGCTTTAGTCTGTTTAGCCTCGGTGTGTATTGTGCCGTTTCCTGTTAGAGAAACAGTGTCTCAGCCGCCTCCTGAGCCACAGCTGAGCAGGACTTCCTGTTGCTGGACTGGAACAGCCCTGCAGATCACAAATACAATTTCCTGCCGTCTCGGGGGCTATAAACCATCCCCCCAACCTCCCCGATTATAACCGGATTATATTTCCCTCGATATAAACAGCTCCATTTTCTTCACTTATCGCAGTCTTTGCGCCGGAGGCTGGGGGGCTCGTCGTACATCACCAGAGAAACCACTTTTTGACGTGGGTATCTCTCAAGCAGGAGATTGATTCTTAAATATGATAATGTCTCTGGGCGTTTTAAATATTCATCGGCGCATTATGCGTTCTTCAGAACTGCCGTTATTTGCATTCAGCTAATGGGGTTTATATGGCGAGCGTCCTCCGTGTGCGCCCGTCGCGGGGGGGTGGGGGACAAACAGAGCGCCCCGGCGTTGCTGTCAGGGGCTCCGTTAATGCGTTTCACTTTGTCTCTCATCTCTTCCCTTTCTGCAAGTATCCATTAAATATTTATTTTCATTAGATCCAACACCCTGCATTTCTTTGCTGTTTTCAGTCGCTGCCTGCGGGCTCGAACCAGCGATCTCCCGCCGAAACTGTCTTCCCTAGCAAGTATGAACTGAACCTACTCCAACCCCCCATGCTTATCTCCCCAAATCTGATGCCAGAGTCACCAAGAGGAAAGAGATGCCCGTTCCTGGTTAGACATTTCCCCGTCTTACACTTTGCTTTGAGGCACAGAGACACTCAGCCTCTTTGGTGGCACCATCGCGTCAGCCGCCGGCTGGACTTTTACAGATTTTAGAGATTCAGTCAAAACCTTGAACATCTCTGCACTTTAGCAGCGGCCAAATGCATCTGTGATGTCATTCTCCAGATGTCTGCTCACTGATGCTGCTCTTTGGATCAATCCCCAGGCTAGGGTCTGATCTCCCTCGGGTTCATGTTGCAAGGCCGTCCAATTCCTGCCTCACTGCGGCCGGCGCTCTGACGGAGAAGCCTGGCTGTGGTTTCTCACCTGACTTCACTTTAGGATGGCTGCCATGAAAGGACGCTTTCTATCATGGAACTGATTGGTGAATGGGTTGATTGAGAGATGTCTGAAGACTTTGATTTGAAGACAGCTTTCTACATTCTCTGGCTGTCAACGTATCTTTCATTGCTCTTTAAAATTAACCATACATCACTTTTTTGGTAACGTTAAATAAAACAGAGAGATATCTTTAGTTTCGCTGCACCACTCAGGCGAAGAGTGCTGCTCTCCAAGTCCGGATTCAAATCACGGCTCCCAGCCCTCGCTGCTGTTTCTCTTTCAGTGTCCATCTATACAACATGCATGGCCGCCCCCAACTACCACCTCGGAAGGAAGCGCTATCTGTGGTCGGCAGTAAACCCAGAGGTTTTGAAAACAAACACAAAGACCACCAAAACAAGACGGGGTCTGGAGGCAAGGTGGCCGTTATCTGGGCACGTCTGTGAAAACAGGCCCGTCCTCGGCAGGATGTCACAGGCTTTGTCTGTCATCCATTGTTTCAGACAGCTGGTAAAAGGGCTCTGTGGTCACAGGGAACAGTGTGAAGCCCATGGAGGAATGGCTGCGTCCAGAACGAGCTCGGACACAAGAGTCTTTGCATTTGGATCATTTTTGCTTAGAGAAACTTGGGGCTGAACCACATTCCTGCTGATCCAGGCAGACAGCAGGGCTCTCCCTGTCAGGCCACATCGCCACAGCGGGATAAATGTGCTCTCTGAAGAGGCTTGTGTGTGTGTGTGAGAGAGAGAGAGTGTTTTTGTGAGAGTGTGAGTGTGTGTGTGTGTGTGTATGGCAATTGAATTCATATAATGAGACTATACACACACACGCATATGCAGCCCCAGTGTACACACACGTATGCAACACCCGTGTACAGGAGGACTGTGTCGCGCTCAGAGATGTTATGGAAAGACAGACACCTAATATAGCATGATCTGAAGGTTGCATAAGCTTAATGTCAGTTAAATTACATGACACTAATCTGCCAGCCACCCATGTCGAGGATACCGTTTTGAGAGAGACGTGAAGTCAGCCAGAAGGAGGCCGTGAGTTCCCCTCGTGTGTGGGTTCACAGCGAGACTGTTCAGAGGAGCGCAGTGTATTATGGTCCCACACACATAAAGACTGACACCCTGAGTGCGGCTGATCTCCGGCTGGACTCCCGGTGCCGCCTGGAGGGAGACACTCGTACAAGACTTTTTGTGTTGAGAAAAAAGGAAATAAATCACTCTTTCACGCTGTCTTAGTGTGTCTGTGTCTGTGTAAATATATATCTATACCATGACCTGTATCTGTCACTCAAGTGTTGATCATTGTGTTGCTTCTTTTCTTTCAGTGAACGTGACGGTGTCGGGTCGGCAGCACCTGCTGGGACTGTACGACACCGCGGGACAGGTAACGCAAGATTTAAACAATCCCTGTGCGTGTGTGTGTGGCATTTCCTCGTTCTGTGCACAGGCACTGGCCCCGCAGTTCGTTGTGTTGTTGTGCACGCCGGGAGGGTTTTCCTTAGCAATTTGAGAAGGAGTTCAGTTCACCTGGGCTTTGGGGAGCAACTTAAAAGATGCATCGCTTTATTTTAGGTCTGACTAATCGATGTAAATTAAGGATGCCCAGTGGAGCGTGAAGCACTACGGGGGCCATACATTATTGAGGAGGACACACTAAGACTGCCAAGACTACTTAAGCGGCAAGTGCGTATACAAGAGACCTGCTCAGACATGCCAGCGCCAGTGTTTGTGCGTGGTTTTGCAGGGTTTTTTAATGATTGTGTGAGGGAAGGAGATGGAGGAGACACTGGTACAAGACTTTTTGTGTCGAGAAAAAGGAAAATAAATTGTTCTTCGCGGGCTGGCCGAAATCAAGAGCTGGTGGCACAGTCTGGTTATGGTCGTAGTTCTACTTGCCGAGAGTTTTATTTTGTGACTTCAGGGGAATCTCGTCCACGGTGTCCCTGTGGGTGTCTGTGTCTCACGGCCTTGTGGTGTAAAAGCACAGCCAGGACGAGACGGGGCCCCAGGTGGCAGCTGTGCAGTCTCGTACGGTGAGGATTTTCCAGATTAAAACGGCACATCGTTGTTGTTTTTTTGTGTTTGTTTGTTTAGTCTTTTCGTCCTCGGTCGTGTGAGTTTGCCTATGTTTAACATCTTCGACAGGAACTGCCCCAGACGCCCTGCGAACTGTGCCGATGACTCGGGGACTGGGGGGAGTTGGGCATCTGTCCAGACAGGGCGGGAAATAGTATTCACTCCCAGGCATGCAGTCGAGGTTTCAGAGGAATGTGTGTAACCAATACACGCTTTCAGCAACACAAACGCACAAAGACACAAACTGAGGGTCTCGTGTAGTTGTTTAATTGCATGCATCTGAGTTCTTTCTTTGGCATTTCGGTAAATAGAAAACTAATAATAATACAGGAATAGACATGATCCCTATTGAAGTTTCGAGGGAAATTGCACTTTGTTTTGGACGCCGTTTGAATCGCAAGTCGCCTGCGAAGCGTCTCTGAATCGAGCGGACGAGGAAGTAGATAGAGACATCGAGTGGACGTGCAGTGTGCTGTTTTTGAATATCGATCAGGAGAGGAGGGATCAATAGTGAGTGAGTGATGGTCTGAACGGTGGCGAGCACACAGCGATCGGCATCGGCCTTTGGTATTCGAATCTCAGCTACAATTAAAGGAAAAATGTGTCTGGGCAGCACTTCATATCTGTCTTGTCAACCGCAGGAGGACTATAACCAACTGCGGCCGCTGTCTTACCCCAACACCGACGTGTTCCTCATCTGCTTCTCCGTGGTGAACCCAGCGTCCTACCACAACGTGCAGGAGGAGTGGGTGCCCGAGCTGAGAGCCTGCATGCCCCACGTGCCCTACATCCTCATCGGCACACAGGTGAGCCCTGGCCTCTGCCTCTAACTCCCCCGCGGAGTAAATATCACATCACCGTGTTCAAGACAGTTAAAACGTGCCGTTCTGCTGGCAAGACTTTAAAAGTTATTTTTACTACTGGTAATTTTATATTAACACGGTGTGCACTACTATGTTTTTCACAATCATTTCCACACAGACACTGGTTCCATCAACACAATATCCCAAATCAGTAGTTTAGTTACCAGAAGAGAAGCTATTTCAACACCGCTATCAGCGTCAGTCACCTGTTTCCTGAGACTTTGGAGGTTTGGCCTGTACAGTTTGGAGTAAATGGAGTATAACTGCAGGAAACGTTGTGTAATAAGCCTTATGAAGGAGCAGGACACGTTGTCTCATAGATCGATCTGCGAGACGACCCGAAGACGCTGTCCCGGCTGCTTCACATGAAGGAGAAGCCCATGAGCCACGAGCAGGGAGTCAAGCTGGCCAAAGAGGTGAGCAGTGCATTGTGGGAGCAGCTCAGTAACAATGTGGGATGTGGAAATGTCCTTCAATGCCTTGTCAATCAGTCCCTGGGACACATTTGAACAGCTGAGGGAGATATCAAAGTTGAATTCACCCACTGGCTGTTCATTGTGTTTATGTTTAGCTGACAGATGCTTTCAGCTCCGTGTCCGATACCAGATTTGCCCAGAATTGTTCCAGCTCTGGCCCTGTGGGCCACTAGAGGGCGACGTGTGTTTGTCAGGATGGCTCAGACCAGCGCGAGACGCTTCCTGTTCTCTGCAGCCCGACAGTCCACACTTATCTGTACGCGGCAGGCGGCCGCAGACACGCCGAGGGCAGAGATAAGAGCGTCCCGGTGTCGGGGAGCCGTGTCGGCCCTGTCCTGTGACACACGCTGACGGGAAGAAGTGTGAGAGGGCAGATAAATCTCCGATGGGGAGGAGATGGCTGGGCGGTGTTCGGTTTGGAACGGGAGCCCTTTGCACCGCAGCCTGGCATCGGCGGTTCACTCCGAATACTGTCAGTGTTTTCAAAAGCCCACCCCCCGCCCAAGGGAAACGGCACATATGTGTCACTCGTTTCCTGGCTCACGCTCTGGTCCTGTTACAGCCTGGCTGCTTTGGTGCATGAACAGGAACACGAGAAGGGATTTGGACTGTGAGCAATGAAATTAAAATCACGAGAAATTAATGGGAAAACTATCTCTTAATGTTACTTAAATCAGTTACTTAAAACCTGGGCGATGTAGGTGTACTCTGTTATTGTCTGAAGACAACAATTATAATAATAATGAACATCGCTGTGGATGTCTCTGGCAAGCCTTTGACACCCTGCCAGGTCCAAAACGTTATTTACTGCCTTCCACCAGTTGGCACAACCAAACCTCCGATATCCAACCCCATAGCAGCCAGCTGGCCCGGTGACCTCGAGCCGCGTCTAACCCGGCGCTGTGTCTCCTCAGATCGGGGCGCAGTGCTACCTGGAGTGCTCGGCACTGACCCAGAAGGGGCTGAAGGTCGTGTTCGACGAGGCCATCCTCACCATCTTCAGCCCCAAGAAGAAGCGGAGGAGCTGCGCGGCCTGCCGGAGCTGCTGCACCGTCGCCTGAGAGCCCCCCCGCCCCGCCGGACCCCTCTCCCTGACCCCCTCTCTCCCACTCCCTCCCTCTCCGTCATCTCGGCCCGGCGCCCGACGGGGGAGATACGGTCCGGATCCGGCGCCACCTCCCTGCTCTCTGCCCCCCCAGGGAAGGGTGAATGAATGATACTCGCCGCTGCCCCCCTGCCCTTGCAGAAGCGCGTGCCTGACCCCCCAGCAGTCGAACCAAAGAGCAGCGCAGATCCTGCACCCCCACACCGAGGCCTTATCTTCTTCGGTATCTTATCCTTCTCACACACCTGTCTGTCTGTCTTTTTACGCTGAAAAATCGCTGGTGTCTTTATTATTCTTAATTGTTTAATTGCCTTAATCCAGAAAAAACACTTAAAGCGTGTGGTTTTAAACCTCTGTGTGTTTTATGCTCTGGCTTCACAGCGGCCCCTCAACACAAACTGTGTGAAAAGTGCCAGATTTTTTTACATGCAATATTCTCAACACGCTACAGTACCGTATGACCAGCAGCACCATGTGCTTTTCCTTGCATTGCATCTGGTTTTGTGCAGTTGTTTTATGTAGATTCAAATACTGTACTTGTCTGGGTGGTTAAATGCTCCCTTAAATATAAAGAAAAGAAACACTTGTGAACGACAATACTGTAGGGATGTTGCACAAGATTGACATTTCCTCTGGGATACTGTGAAGCAGCAGCAATCAGACTGAGCTTTGAGGTGGAGCAGCCGTCCTTTTAAAGGCGTCTGTACGAGCACGGCGGTGTCCACCTTTCCTGTACCGGGGTTTAAAAGTTGGCAGTCGTTCTTGAATAAACTGCGGTCAGTAAACGCCTGTCCGTCCCGCGGTGCTCGGAGATCTCTGCCAGTCATCGCTCAACACCCGGAGACGGACGATCCTTCTCACCAGTTCAGTCCATCTCTGCCTCGGATGAAGCGAAAGTCGGCAGCTCTGCGGCTCCAGGATCACAGCTGGCGTCCTCTCGCCATCCCTGCCCTCGCCCTCACTCGCTGGGGACCCCGTCTGCGTCTGGCCGAGCCTGCCGGTCCGGGGGCCGCCCTCTCCTCGGTGCCTTCTACCTCCTCGAACGCAGCTGCAGAGACGACGTGCAGAGACGCAGCTTGACCAACCCGCGTCGGCCAGGACGTTAAAGGAGGAGCGCACACGCACACACAAGATGGATTGTAAGTTTACGTTTGCCTACACGCTCTTCCCGTGCCTTCCACCAGCATGGCCACCGCGTCATGGCCGTCCACGCCACCTCCGGCAGCTGTGAACCGAGACAGTCGGGGTCTCCTCCTAAACACAGCATTGCAGTGTTTAAACCAAGTGCCTTAATTAAGTCTTCTAAACAGTAACCAAATGTCCAGAGCGTGGCTCAGACACCCCGCACTGCGCCGGCCTCTCCGGGAAGCAGAGTCTGAGTGCCGATTCACCCGTTGCGACCCGGCCTTGAAGCGCGGGGCGGTGTGCCGCACAAAGGGGCTCCCGTGGTGTTCGCCCAGCGGCCAGAGCTGCCCAACACCTCAAGGGCAGAGGAACTGTTTCAGCGTTTCATATCCAGTCCCCTTGTCCGAGACAGTATTTGTGTTTGTTCGACTGTTGTTGTTTTGTAGGCTTTTAAAAATGTGTCCGTGCTCTGAACCCACAGAGATGCCTTCCGCTGCTCTCGACAATCACAGAGGTAACACGGAAGTCGGGTTTCCTTCGTGTCTGAAGGTTTGCAGGTTGAATTTTTGTATTTCTGTAAAACTGTGGTCTGGGTGGGGCTGCGCAGTCGCCAGAGTTGGGGATATCGTCTTATCGTCTTTCACAGGTGCCTTGAATCCTATAACCCAGACCTGCTGTCCGAAGGGTCGCAGTGTCAAATGTTCCTCTGCAAACATACCTTACTGAAACCTCAGTGTGAGAGCTCAGCAGTGAGGTCAGGAACCACATGTAACTGAGCTCCGCCTCTTTACACTCCGGTCACCTCGTACAAGCTTTGCCACCACTCTCTCACAGTGGATTCACATGTACGTGCATCTTGCTTTCTGTCACACAGGCTTTTGTAAACGTTCGCCAATAGCAGCCTTGTGTGAACAGCGGCTCTGTCTGAATGAATTCCTGTGTGTGTGTATTGTGTGTGAGTGTGTATTGTGTGTTTGTATGTGAGTGTATTGTGTGTAGTGTGTGTGTGTGTGTTTATTGTATGTGTGAGTATTGTGTGTTTGTATGTGTGAGTGTATTGTGTGTGTGTGTTTATTGTATGTGTGAGTATTGTGTGTTTGTATGTGTGAGTGTATTGTGTGTGTATGTGTGTGTATTGTGTGTGGCCTACTTCAGTAGTGCGCTGCGGCCGCTCCACTGTGTGTTGTGCCTCTCTAACCCAGTGAGACGTACAGCTGACGGGAGACTGGGAGTCGATGAAATGCCAGTATTAATGAGTGGTGTGTCCTTTTTAAAAATGATAATGATGACAAACACTAAATGCATCTTCCGTGTGGAGAAGCTGTTTCAGGGGAACGGACGGTCAGCAGACAGCAGCTTCCTGTAGTGCAGGGGACCTCAGCCCTGGCCCTGGTGTTCCAACCGAGCTCCCAGTGACTTAATTGAACCTTAATGGAAGAAACAATCTGCTTAGATTTTACTTCTTAAATTGTTGTAATAAAATAATTGCTTCTTTAATACGTTCTTTATACAATTCTATACTTAACTTAAACCCCCTACTGTTTAAAATAATGAAATGGCTCTGATGTAGGAAATTATTATGTCAATTAAGGGTTCAATTAAGTAATTGGGAGTTCGGTTGAAATACAAACCAGCGGGGCAGGGGTTGGGGCTTCCAGGGCCAATAAACTTTAAAGTCACTTTCACAGATGTATCACTAGGGGGGGCACAAGGCCACTGACTTGCCTTCCCAGCTCTGAGCCCTGGACGTCACCCTGTGTGAGGGGGGGCAGGCCGATACAAAGGTTTATGTGGACGTTTGCTTTAAGATGAACTCAGGAACATCAGGCTTTGGTCATTATTTTATGTCTGCTGTGTCCCCTGCGCTCGCCCCCGTGCCTGTACTCTCTATGCAATAGCTCCGTACTGGACACTTCCTGAACGCCAGGTATTACACTGGTAACAGCAATAACTCGAACCTAATCAAATACAAAATGTATTTAAATCTGTTAGACGTAGTTAATATCCATGACTTTTCTCTCTTTATTTCCTGCGCACCCTGTAGTGTTTGTATTCTGCTGTTTGTATTGTCATTGCTTCGGTGTTTTCCAGTGTAAATACGTTGTGGCAATTAAACTATGCAACACCTGCGATCGCTCACGTCTGTTCATTTGAAGGAAGCTTTTGTGAAGCCTCAACAAAATGTGTGTGTGTGTGTGTGTGTGTGTGTGTGTGTGTAAACACAGGCCAGTAAACCAGCCAACAGGATTAAGTGAAACCCCGGTGAGATTATATACGGTTCTCAAAGTTATCCCAGACCGTGCTACAAAACCTCCCCCCACCCCCCGCTGGCCGGACAATGACTGAACACACGAGTCGTTACCAGATCAGCAGGATTTTATTGTATCAGTAGCCAGTTTAATAAGAGCTTCAGGGCAGAAACACTCACCCGCGCCCGGGACTCTACGAGTATAATAGCAGCGGACAGTTTTATGTATTTTTCGGATTCTTTTAAGTAAAAAAAATAATAAACAAGCTAAATAACCATGAAGTGCATATAATAGCCACGATTCCCTACATGAATCAAAAAGGCCCGGCTGCCTTGAGAACCCCCCGTCCCCAATTATCGGCATTATTTTGGTCTTTTGAGAAAGCAGTTTGGGAGACGTTAATGCAGTGGGTTCCGTAAAGCCCAGATTTACGCATCAAAGACCTTGCAGGATGGAGAGAACAGAGAGAGAGAGACAGACACACACAACCCAGGTAAATACTGTCTCAATTAAACAGGAAAAGGCAGCTTCAAACAGGTGCCGGCAGACAGATTTTGTTCGAGTCGTGAGTTAATTACAGGGGGCTGCTGGGTAATGCCCAACTTAGAGCGCCTTCCACACACCGGCGTGGAAAAACACCACGAGGACCCGTTCTCCAGGTCCCAGTGTGTCCAGGTGGCTTAATGTCCCTCACGAGACCCGGCGACAGGGAGGGGAGATCGGGGAGAGGCAGGAGGAGGAAAGGGGGGAAACCTTTCCGGCGGTGCGGTGATTTGGTGAGCGAGGGCCAGCGCCGAGGCTGGGGTCGGCGAGTCCCGATGGGTGCCAAAGGCGCGCCACTCAGACATAGGTGACGCACTCGGTGGTGCTGGTGAGACACACGCCGCAGTCGCAGCGCAGGGCCACGGGGTAGGTGTAGAAGGGGTCCACGTGGGCGGAGCAGTTGGGCAGCTTCACCGTCACCATCCTGGTCTCGTTGTAGGTGCACACCCGCTGGTAGGACTCGACGTAGGGGGGGTCCAGGACTGGCTTCTGCGAAGACAACACGCGGGGCGTTTCCCTTTATACACAGTTCAGCTCAAATCAAAGGCCCCCAGACAGCAGCTCCCAGACATTCTCACTCTCACCATAAAACACCAGATCGGTCAGTGATCTCTTGCCACCTGTTCACCGGCCGTGTAACTCGGCACGCTTCGAAGGGGAAAGATTGACACGTCGACATGGGACGCACGCATGGACCCCCCCACCGCACACGTCACACGCCTGTGTCTTTGCCATATGTCTCCCTACCTCCCAGGTCTCGCAGCGCCCCCAGCAGGCGTCCGTGGTGATGTGCAGCCCCCGGCAGCCCGGCTTCCTGGCCAGGAAGGTGAACTCTCGCACCGCGCAGCCAATGAACCGCTTCAGGTTGACGGTGGGGGGCTGCGCCAGGGAGCAGGCGGTCAGCACCACGGCCAGCAGCAGCACACGGGGCATGGCGGGGCGCTGGCTCCGGCTCCACACACTGTCACACAACACAGCACAGCACAGTGAGGGGACAGTCTCACACAGCACAGCACAGTGAGGGGACAGTCTCACACAACACAGTACAGCACAGTGAGGGGACAGTCTCACACAACACAGTACAGCACAGTGAGGGGACAGTCTCACACAGTACAGCACAGTGAGGGGACAGTCTCACACAACACAGTACAGCACAGTGAGGGGACAGTCTCACACAGTACAGCACAGTGAGGGGACAGTCTCACACAGCACAGCACAGTGAGGGGACAGTCTCACACAGCACAGCACAGTGAGGGGACAGTCTCACACAACACAGTACAGCACAGTGAGGGGACAGTCTCACACAGCACAGCACAGTGAGGGGACAGTCTCACACAACACAGCACAGTGAGGGGACAGTCTCACACAGCACAGCACAGTGAGGGGACAGTCTCACACAACACAGTACAGCACAGTGAGGGGACAGTCTCACACAGCACAGTGAGGGGACAGTCTCACACAACACAGTACAGCACAGTGAGGGGACAGTCTCACACAGCACAGCACAGTGAGGGGACAGTCTCACACAACACAGTACAGCACAGTGAGGGGACAGTCTCACACAGCACAGCACAGTGAGGGGACAGTCTCACACAACACAGTACAGCACAGTGAGGGGACAGTCTCACACAGCACAGCACAGTGAGGGGACAGTCTCACACAGCACAGTACAGTGAGGGGACAGTCTCACACAGTACAGCACAGTGAGGGGACAGTCTCACACAACACAGCACAGCACAGTGAGGGGACAGTCTCACACAACACAGCACAGCACAGTGAGGGGACAGTCTCACACAGCACAGCACAGTGAGGGGACAGTCTCACACAGCACAGCACAGTGAGGGGACAGTCTCACACAGTACAGCACAGTGAGGGGACAGTCTCACACAGTACAGCACAGCACAGTGAGGGGACAGTCTCACACAACACAGTACAGCACAGTGAGGGGACAGTCTCACACAGCACAGCACAGTGAGGGGACAGTCTCACACAACACAGCACAGTGAGGGGACAGTCTCACACAACACAGTACAGCACAGTGAGGGGACAGTCTCACACAGCACAGCACAGTGAGGGGACAGTCTCACACAACACAGCACAGCACAGTGAGGGGACAGTCTCACACAACACAGTACAGCACAGTGAGGGGACAGTCTCACACAGCACAGCACAGTGAGGGGACAGTCTCACACAGTACAGCACAGTGAGGGGACAGTCTCACACAGTACAGCACAGTGAGGGGACAGTCTCACACAACACAGTACAGCACAGTGAGGGGACAGTCTCACACAACACAGCACAGTGAGGGGACAGTCTCACACAACACAGTACAGCACAGTGAGGGGACAGTCTCACACAGTACAGCACAGTGAGGGGACAGTCTCACACAACACAGTACAGCACAGTGAGGGGACAGTCTCACACAACACAGCACAGTGAGGGGACAGTCTCACACAGCACAGCACAGTGAGGGGACAGTCTCACACAACACAGTACAGCACAGTGAGGGGACAGTCTCACACAGCACAGCACAGTGAGGGGACAGTCTCACACAACACAGTACAGCACAGTGAGGGGACAGTCTCACACAGCACAGCACAGTGAGGGGACAGTCTCACACAGCACAGTACAGTGAGGGGACAGTCTCACCCAGTACAGCACAGTGAGGGGACAGTCTCACACAACACAGCACAGCACAGTGAGGGGACAGTCTCACACAACACAGCACAGCACAGTGAGGGGACAGTCTCACACAGCACAGCACAGTGAGGGGACAGTCTCACACAGCACAGCACAGTGAGGGGACAGTCTCACACAGTACAGCACAGTGAGGGGACAGTCTCACACAACACAGTACAGCACAGTGAGGGGACAGTCTCACACAACACAGCACAGTGAGGGGACAGTCTCACACAACACAGTACAGCACAGTGAGGGGACAGTCTCACACAGCACAGCACAGTGAGGGGACAGTCTCACACAGTACAGCACAGCACAGTGAGGGGACAGTCTCACACAACACAGTACAGCACAGTGAGGGGACAGTCTCACACAGCACAGCACAGTGAGGGGACAGTCTCACACAACACAGCACAGCACAGTGAGGGGACAGTCTCACACAACACAGTACAGCACAGTGAGGGGACAGTCTCACACAGCACAGCACAGTGAGGGGACAGTCTCACACAGTACAGCACAGTGAGGGGACAGTCTCACACAGTACAGCACAGTGAGGGGACAGTCTCACACAACACAGTACAGCACAGTGAGGGGACAGTCTCACACAACACAGCACAGTGAGGGGACAGTCTCACACAACACAGTACAGCACAGTGAGGGGACAGTCTCACACAGTACAGCACAGTGAGGGGACAGTCTCACACAACACAGTACAGCACAGTGAGGGGACAGTCTCACACAACACAGCACAGTGAGGGGACAGTCTCACACAACACAGCACAGTGAGGGGACAGTCTCACACAACACAGTACAGCACAGTGAGGGGACAGTCTCACACAGCACAGCACAGTGAGGGGACAGTGTCACAGGGAAAAGGAAGGAGAGGGAGAAAGAGGGGAAAGGAGGAGAAAGAAGGGGATAGGAAAAGAGGCAGAGGGAGAAAAAGAGGGAGAAAAGGCAGCGAGCAGGTAAAAAAGAGAGAGGGCGAGAAGGAGAGGGACAAAGAAAGGGGGAGAGGGAGAGGGTGATGGAGAAAGAAAGGAGGAAGGGGGAGGAAGAAAGAGGGGGAGAAGTAGAAGACTGAGACAGAGGAGAAGCCCCGCAGCCGGGCCGCAGAGGGGGACCGCGGCAGGTCGTCACCTCATCAGTCCCCGGGCGGGCGGCTGCATGGCTGCTCTGCGGCGAGGCGGTCGCTCTGCGGATCAGGAGGCGGGTTGCAGCCGGAGGAGATCGCACACACGGCCTCAGCTCCGTCTCTGTCTCCTGCAGGGGCCGAGCGACGGACCTTTATAGAGGACGACTCGTCACAGGGGGCGGGGCCTCGACCACGGCATCGCTGTATATGATTCTAACGTTCCTATACATACATACGAGCCGAACTCACTGAGAGACACGGACACACCCTCCCTTCCCTCATCCTCGCAGCCCAGCGCCGCACCCGTGGGGCCGGACGGGGAGAGAACAGACACTGCGCTTGTTCTCATTGTTTAATCATTATTACAAATCAGTCATACTGACTTAATCTCCCTCCCCCCCCCCACACACACGCACACACGCACACACGCACACGCACACACAGGACTG
This sequence comes from Amia ocellicauda, assembly GCF_036373705.1. Lineage (NCBI taxonomy): Eukaryota > Metazoa > Chordata > Actinopteri > Amiiformes > Amiidae > Amia > Amia ocellicauda. The sequence goes on from NC_089870.1 coordinate 20,232,728, forward strand.
AATGGAATGACAAGGCGCTTTATTTAAGACCATTTAAACACACACACATCTTTGGGAGACTGAACCCCCGGCACCGGTGACGACAGGCCAGACAGGGCCGGGACACCAGTCGTCTTCGTGGGAATGTGGGGACCCCTGTGAGCGCAGTGTGGGGCGCCCCTGGTGGGGGGTGGGGGGGTGCTGACTGGATATCATATGGGGCTGTGAATGAGCTGAAGCACCCAGCCCCCTTTTACTTCATCAACTCAACACACAGCGGAGGGAGTGGCCACCCTGAAGACACGCAGACAGATGGGCATCTCTGAGATCTGAACGCAGAGTCCATCCTGCACCCGCACACAGAGACAGACATACAGACAAGCATGCAGACACACAGAGACACGGAGACACAGAGACACAGAGACAGAGATGCACAGAGACACAGTGAGGGAGACACAAAGACAGAGACACAGACAGGGAGACAGAGACAGAGAGACACAGACAGGGAGACACAGCGACAGACAGGGAGACACAGACAGAGAAACATAGAGACAGACAGGGAGACACAGAGACAGACGCACAGAGACACAGACAGGGAGACACAGAGACAAAGACGCACAGAGACACAGACAGGGAGACACAGAGACAGAGAGACACAGAGACACAGACAGGGAGACACAGCGACAGACAGGGAGACACAGATACACAGACCCAGAGAGACACAGACAGGGAGACACATAGAGACACAGTCAGGGAGACTCAGAGACACCAACAGGGAGACAGAGAGACACAGACACAGAGAAAGGGACACAGAGACAGACAGGGAGTCAGAGTAGGAGACACACAGAGACAGAGAGACAGACAGGGAGACAGAGACACACAGAGACACAGACAGGGAGACACAGAGAAAGGGACACACAGAGACAGACAGGGAGACAGTAGGAGACACACAGAGACAGACAGGGAGACACAGACAGACAGGCAGTCAGGCTCTTGCATGTTTCAGATGCATCCTCTCCAGACACTCCCATGAATGAGCGGCTCCACGTTTGTGACGGGATGATGAGCCGGCCTCTAATCCTGCCCCCCGGCCCACCGGCGGCCCGCTGAGCCGCTCAGGTACATTAGCTTAATTGGGAAAAGATCGGTCTTTTGTTAAAGGCCAGTCGAGTGGAAAGAAAAAAAGACGGGTAGATGTTTCTGCTCGAACTCACCTGTTTATGGAGATGACACTTCCAGATAATAGAGAACTGTTCTAACTAGAAAGCCCCGTCCCGATCATTAACCGCAGCGCCGGGTCCTCACACGCGACAGACAGATGCACCTCGACATGAGTGACAGCGGCGGTAAATCTGCAGCGCTCTGGAGTCAAAACACTTTGAACTCGTGTTGCTGAACGCGGCTGTGTATTTCGGCTGTGTAGCAGACTGGTACGAGGGGTGTCTGTGTACCTGGTGATACCGGCGACCAGTTTGGCCTCAGCTCGTGTCACTGCGGTGTCTCAGGACAGGCTGAGCAGAGCTGCCCGGCCCTCTCCAACACCGGGCCAGGGAGAGAGAAGCTGTCCCTCAACCAGGGTGGGACAGACCTGTAATCAGACACAGCAGCCCTGTTAGTGTCAGTTGTTGTTTTGTCCTAAAAAGGAATATAGTCTGCTCCCATTTTGGTACATATTTAAAGGTCATCCGGAGAAAATACTCACAAGCTATAAATACATCGATGTCTTTAGCGAGATTCCAGCTGAAACAGCCCCCAAACTAGAGACAGGAGGACTCACAGACCTCGCTTAGCAAGTCTTGGACTCCTCCACCTCGAATACCACTGAGCCACGGAGCCAGAAATCAGCCCAAACTCTCTCTCTCCGCGCTGCCAGACGCCCCTCAGTCGGGTCGCCGTCCCCCGAGGCCGGAGCAGGGCTCTGACACGGCGCTGTTTTCCTTACCTCCTGGCTGGACAGGCCCGGGGCCAGACAGCCGCCCGTCTCCGTCTGTCCGTCTCGGAGGCAGAGGAAGTGATGCGAGAGTGTGAGCGGCTCGGGGAGGTGCGGGCCAATAAAAACAGTGGAAAAGTACACAGCAGTGAAACACATCCCCCCCAACACACACACACACACACACACACACCCTTCCTGCTCCACTGTCTTTCTGCCGTCTCTCTGAGGACACAATCCTGTCAAGAGAGCACAGGCCAAACTCCGTGCCACAGATATTGGACTCAGACACATGGCCCGGTTCTCTACAGCTCGTCTAATCTGAATAAAAGTGACTTAATTACAGAAACCTCCCCCCCAGGTACTCACTCTGCATCGGGGAACCCTGAGCCCGATGCCGGGGGGCTTCAGCTGACTGTGGGAACCAAAGGCTGAGACGACTCCTCTCATCTCTAACCTTTCTTTTGCTCTTATGTTGTAGACAGCACGGTCTTCACTCTAACACATCCTCTGCTGTCCAGTTCTCTATCTGAGCAGCCAAAACCACCCAGGTAGGGTCAGCTGACTACTGTCCACCCTGGCTGAGTGTGAACGGACTGGGTCGGCCCATTCAAACAATTTCTGACCAGACGAGGGACACACGAAGTATTTTCTCAGTGTGGACCAGAACACGCACTGTGGGATAGAGCTCTGATGTCCTATACGCACAACTAAAAAGATCCGAAAACCCCATCCAATGAGGAATCCTTTCAGTCTCCCAAGTGGAAAAAAGCAATATTCTCTGGCAGTTTTGCCTCGGGAAGCTAAATAAAGCCAACAATTCAGACAGCAATTGAGGATAATTTCAGGAAGACACAAGGAAGAGATCTATTTCGGTCGTTTCCAAGTCTGTTCTGAACGGTTTCGGAGAGCCTCTGCGGTAACAATCCCATTGCGCGCCGCGTGGCAAACGTCCCTCGCATCTGCCGTCTTAATTAAATCGAGTTTTTCCGATTGACAGAAAGGAAAGAAATGGAGAAAAGTGCCCCAGTGTTATCCAGGCCCTCCTGACAAATTAATTCCTTCCAGTTGGAGAACAGAGCCGGGCTTTCACAACTGTTTCCCTGGCAATTAAGCCACACAGACATTTTCTTTTTTAACCATCAAATCCTAATAATTCCGGCAGGATTATGTCTGTGGGGGGGTGGATTCCGTTGCACCACTTGGCCACGAAGCGTCAAACCCCACGGGGCAGAAACAGCCCCTCTTCGACACAGACGGGGCATAAGAGCACAGCCCTGGGGGTCCGGCGAGATCCTTCTGGGGAGCTGGGCGTCCGAAAAGAGAAAGACAACCACAATAACATTCATGATAACTGCTGCCAAGGTCTGATAAACGGTTTGAAATAAACAAACGCATGAAGGAGTCCATTGGAATCAGAAAGTGAGTATTTTAAAGTTCCCTCACTGTCAAGGGTCTTGCTCTGGGTGGGGGATCGTCTCATCTCCCACCAATGATGGTAACACGACGTCTGAGAATTCTTCACACAATTCAGATCGAACTCGATAGGAAACACAACGCTATCTGACTGGGGGGCTACAACTGGGCGCACAACAGTGAAGCGCTTTCACAATTTCACTCCATATCTCAGCTCATTTCCCTTCTCCGGTTCACAATAATGAGAGCGGGAGTGATGGTGAATTTCACAGCATAATAAAAAAAATATATATTTTCCACACAAACATTTTTAAATCAAATTCCTTGCAGGTCCAGGAAGTACCTTCTCTCTATCGGCTTCCCGTGTCCAGAGCAAAGGCTGGAGCGATAACCGTGTCAATACTGCCCTCTCGTGGCATAACATTTTAACACACTTTATTTTTTTAAATATATATTTTCAAAGGCCTTCAAGCCAGACTGCCGTTCGGCACACTCTGCCAGCTGCCAAAACTCACAACAGTGCGGTTGTCCTCAAAGCTCAGCAACACCAATATCCTTTTCATTATTTTAAACAGTAGGGATTTTAAGTATATTGTATAAATTCATTTTATAAATAACTTACAAACTCGTCTTATACAATTTCAAAAGTCAAATCTAAGCAGATTGTTACTTCAATTAAAGGTGCAATTAAGTAATTAAGAGCCCAGCTGGAACAAAAACCAGCAGGGTCAGGGTTCTGCCAGGACCAGGGTTGAGAACCACGGTCTAGTCCACACCAACACAGCCAGAACCAGACGACTACATCCTTTTATCTTCTACAGGCATGAATTCAAACAAGCAAGCCGTCGCTCCTCGCAGGCGTGACGAGTCCTTACACGCTCCTCTCCCCGGATCGACCAATCACAGTCCAGAGCCTTCCTCCCCGGGGTGAAGGTGTCGGCATAACCTGCCCCCCAGCGGGGTCCGCGGCACGCAGCACGGCCGCCCACTCCTTTATCGGACCCTCACGGCAGCGAAACTCGACACAAGAAAGCAGTCCGTTTTTGTCATTTTCAGTTTATTATGAACAAGTTGGTTTTTCAAACACAAAGGGTTTTCAAATGAATACTTATATATATATTCTCTTTCAAAAGTAATCCAATTTACATAGTTACTTTCCGACCCTTTAAATATATATATTTGTCATCATCCTTTTTTTTTTTTTTTCTTTTTATGTAGAGATTACATTCAGTCCATGACAAATTCCTCTGTTTCGCCACCAGCTGGTTTCGCTCCCGGCCACGACGTCATCAGCCGGGCCATGACATCATTGGAGAGGTGCGGCCTGGATTGGTCAGTCCCCTCCGTGGGGTGACGTCACGATGAAACAGCACCTGGAAAATCGCTCCAACGGTCCCCAGCTGCCGAGCCCTGTGCCAGTGCTGCCCCACGGCGTCCCCCACACCGCCGCCCCCCGGACAAGAAGTCAACGAAAGAATGCAGAAAAAACACCAAAGAAAATAAAAAATAAAATAAATAATATTAAAAAAAGAAACATCCCTCTAACACCTGCAGGCACATCCACTAGTCCGGACTGTCCCTCGAGGCGTAGAAGACATCGCTTAAACTAAAGAGGTCAAAACAAACTACTGCGGATCACTAGCCCAGACACGCGCTACACAAACTACAACACACCGAGCGAAAAACGACAACGCAGCCAGGAACGTAGTGGAAAGACACATCGGAGACCCCGAAGGTCGACAACCACCGCCAGCGGCCTACCGCACACACAGACTACCCCCCCCGGACACAACGGGAGCGATGGTGGTTGCGCCGCAGGGGACGCCACGCTCCCCTCACAGTGAAAGGCCGTCGAAAACAGCCACCGAAAAATGGCGTCTCGGAGCCCAATGCCGGCCCGAAGACGCGGAGACGTTGGCACGGACAGGTACCACACCGGGACAGAGCGCCGTCGACACAAGCCTCCCTCTCACTCCTCATTGCAGGCAAAGGTGCGGGTCGGGGGCGAGGACAGGAGGCCTGGAACCGGGCGACTCTCGGACCTCCGGACAAAGTCAGAGTTAAACGGCTCCCCGGAAAAGAGACCAAGAAAAAGACAAAAACGCAAACGAGCGTCACCCCCCCACACACACACACGTACATATTCACAGCTAAGAACGCTGCCGTTTAGAGTAAACCTGTAAACCACACAGAGACAGACAGAGACAGACAGAGACAGAGCGCCGGTCGTCCCGTAATGCCTCCCAACCGCGACGACGACAACAACAAAACAATCCCGGACCTTTGCTTTATCACAAAAAGAGTTTAATTTAATAATTCTTTATTTTGTTTTTTAAAATAATTAGACATTTTTTATTCATCCAACCATTTTTTTGTTTTTTTTTGTTTTCCGTCCGTTTTTCGTGTCTCTCGTGTCTCACATCTGGGCCGTCTTAAGCACACATTACCTCCGAGAGGGTCGATGCAGATTCAACAGGACTGTGTATCAGAGCAAGACGTTGCAATACCACCCCCCCGCCCCGCCACCCCCCCCACAAAAAAATAAATCTCCCATGTTCACAGGAACTTAAAAAAACAACCAAAAAATCCTAACAAAAACAAAAAAACAGCATCATAAATACCAGGAAGTCTTGTTCCATTATACCACTTTATATAGTAGATACTCCTCAACTGTTCCTAAGAAAATATAAGCTAAACTACAAGATACAGGATATCAAGGTACTGCATTCAATAACAATGTTATACAGAGTCTTAATACTGTGAAGTACTGACACAAGTAGTGTATCCTTTTCACAATAAAGGAGTTTCACGAGTCCGTTACCGTTGGGGAACCTCCGCAGTGGCCGTGCGTGTCTCGCTTTAGCTACCGATCGATGGTACCAATACCAGACTGATACCAGCAGGTACTGAACAGAAGCAGGAAATGAGAGGAGTCCGATCGCGTCTCAAAAGAACGGGAACGGGGGGGAGGAGAGAAAAAGACGTGCAGTGGTTTTCGCTTTGTCCTTGGCCGTTAAAATCTACGCCTCCGCGCGCCTGGCGATGCAGGGCGTCTCGGGAACGCTTGGCGTCTATTTCTATTTCGCGTTTCCGGTCAGGAGAGGAGGGGCGGGCCGGTGTCGTCCCGGGTCCGGAGCGCGCCTCGGCACTCGGGGGTCCGCGCCGCCCGGACGAGGAAGGACAGAGGAGGAGGAGGAGGAGGAGTGGGTTGGGGGGGCGCATGGAGGGTTAAAACAAGGTTCTATATATTTTTTTTTCAGTTCTTTTTATTGTTTTTCCATTTTTTTTTTTCTTTCGTAGGTTTTTAAAGTTCTACTGTCCAGAGTTTGTGTTCTTGTTTGTTGGGAGTTTTTTTTTTTTTTTTTTCTTTTTTTTTCTCTCTCTCTCTCTCTTCCGGCGTAATATTTAAGGGAAAGAAAGTTATTTACAGTGCTGCTGAAATAATGAAACAGACGTGTGAATCTACCGTAAAGTAAGTTGCACAATACAGAAAAAACTGTTGCTCCATCTCATACTACATGGACGTGGATCCGCTGGGCCCGGCGGGCCGGCGCCGTTAGGTGGGGATGATGCCGTCGCTCCGCAGACCCCTCTTCAGCTCCAGGTCCTCCAGCTTCTTCCACAGCTCCTCCCGCTCCTTCTCCTTCTTCTTCTCACTGCAGGGCGGGAAAGACGGGAGGCGCTTTAGTGGCTCGGCCCAGAAAACCACACGGTAACAATCAATTAACCAACAAATGAACCAATTAAACTAAATAACCGGTCCACATCCTCATTGCTCTGTGTGCAGCTTTATTTGAGAGAGAAAGTAAGACAGGATGAGAAAGTAAGAGGAGGGTGAGAGAGAGAAATCAATCAAACGGGCGGGTTGAAATCTCTTACCGCTGGCGGTCAGACTTGTAAGTGGCTGTGAGTTCGTCGAACAAAGTACTGTTCATTTCCATGAATGCCTTGAGTACGTTGTAGACTAAAGCTACTATCGCCCTGTGGGGAGACGACAACAACAAGCGATTAACACACAACACACAACCACAGCAGCTCATGGACTCGGACTCGGGGACCGCAACTGGGACAGAGGGTTACACAACCGAGCCGTCGCTGCTGATGCTTCACAGATTTTACAAACAAACGGCCCCTTCCATCGGCAGCGACAGCTCGATTGTGTAACATTGTATCTCTCGAGTTCTGGCTCATTCATAACCCCCCCATTCCCTGGTGCCGGTCAGCGGCGTGCCCTCCCCCCCGGCGCCGGCCCGGCGGACTCACGGGTTCCAGTGCTCTTTGGAGATCCGGTAGAGGCTGGAGAACATGATGGGCAGGATGACGGTGGAGTTCTCCTCGATCAGACTCATGATGTACTCGTTGTTCCAGTAGTAGAGCGCGCGCTCCGCCACCTGCACACACACAGCAGTCAATTCACACAAATTCACAGACATACACACGCACAGCGTAGTAAATACACACATTTACAAGCTCACACAATGATAAACACACAGTAAATACATTTAGACACTTACACGCACACACAGCAGTAAACACACACACACTAATATGTACTACGCACCTGGAAGTGTGGGCTGGAGACGCACTTCGAGATCTGTTTGAATAGCGGCTCCTGGATCTTCACAAACTGCGTGGGTTCGATCACATCCAGGATCTCCTCCAGCTCTCCCAGGAACATGACCTGTGGGGGTGGCGGGGACGGGACACAGGGTGAGGAGGGCGGGACACAAAGAACCCAACACAAAAACCCCAGGAGCTGCGGGACCGGGACAACACACTGCAGAGGGCCGGACAATATCGTGGCACAGATATCCCTCACCACCTGAACCACGCGTTTAAAAGCAGGGGGAATCAACCGTATATTTTAACCCTGTATCAACAGAACAACGAGAGTAGGTACCTCTTTTTGACTGCAAGTTTTCGGCCAGAACTTTAGTAACCCTCGGATCACCTGCGAGAGAAACAACAACGCACACAGACAGGTAAGCGGGGCCCTGCAGAGGACAACGACAATACGCTGAAGAGCAGAGACTTCGAGACCGCTTACCGGTTCCGTGAGTGCTGGGTCTTTCTCGAGGAACTGAACGATACAATACGCCAGCTGGAAAAAAAAAAAAAACATAAAAACACACACCTGTTACAAAACACAACCCTCCGTGAGTCACGCGACCGGGTGGGGGAAAGATGTTAGCGGATCTCCGAGCGCTGGAGAGCGAGACACGCACATTTCTCGTGTCTCTGTTCTTGGTTTCTAGCAGGAAGCGTGGGCCTCCGAGGCGAGGCGTTGCTTCATTTTGGTTTGGGGACGGTGGTTTGCGTACCAAAAAAAAAAAAAAAAAAAAAAAAAAAAAAAAAAAAAAAAAACCTGAATCATCTGATTATTTCGAAACCTGTCCCGTTTCACACAAACACGCACACACACGCGTGCTTACCTGTGCGTGGAAGAGAGACAGGCTCCGGACAGTGTGCAGGGGGATCAACACTTTCACCAGGAACTGTTTGTGCTCCGCCTTCAGAGGGAGAGCGAAGCCGTTGATTATGCTGCAGAGATGGAGACACAAACGGTCAAAGCGGTAAGGGGACGTCACGGAAGCCGGACGGGCAGTGACGGACATCTGTACAAACACGCCAAAGACGCACTGTAGATTCACTCACCTGCCAAGGATCTCCAGCAGTTCTGCGACCCCATTGAAGTGCTCAGTTTCATAGACAAAACTACACACAGGGGAGAGAGAGACCGAGAGAGGGGGTTTAATTTTACAGCCTCATACTGATGCCAAATAAAAAAATCAAATCGATAGAAACGCCGTCTTACCGTAGAAAAATATTGTTAATCTGTTTTCGTATAAAAGCCCGCAGTCCGAGGAACTTGCCGTAAATTCTGTGTAGGACTGTCTTCAGGTAGTCTCTCTCCCGGGGGTCTTCGCTGTCGAACAGCTCCAGGAGCTGAGTGGGGCACGGTCAGAACGGTCACACAGTGACACACTCTCACTCTTGGTTCAATCAAATGGAATTACAATCAAACCAAACCAGCTAATTTCTTTAAAAAAAATAAACAAACCAACAGTATTCACCTAACGTAAACAAAGCACCGAACAACCCTGCTCTACACGGCACACACACACACACACACACACACACACACACACACACACACACACACACACACACACACACACACACACCTGAAGAAGTGTTTTTAATGTTTTTTAACTCTAAACCAATACCAAGCCAAGAGCCTCTTACCTGCAATACAAATTTCTGGTCTATGTATTTTTTGGCAGTGCTGGGCTGGAATTCTTGGCTCTCCAGAAACCGTATGAAAAACTCATATACGAGCTGTGGGGGGAGAGAGAGAGAGAGAGAGAGAGAGAGGGGCAGGGTTAGTCTGTCTCCCACCTGAGAGGGACAAAGGGACAGCGGGACAGAGGGACTGCGGGGCGCCGGGTCATGGCACTGAACACACACACAGCACCGGACACTACAGAGGTGGGGGGGGTTTGGCCGTCTCCTCTACACAGGTCCGTTGTCAGCGATGCGAACATCTCCGCTCGATCGGTTTCTCCTCCCGTCAGCGAGGGTCTCCTATGCAACACAGATGGGGGTCCGATCGGGGGCACAGAAGCTAAACACCTCTGTGTGGTGTGACACTCCCGTCCACCCGGCGGTACCTGTAAGTGTGGCCATGAGGCTTCAAGCGTGGGTTCGTCCTCTTCTGGATCAAATTCATTACTGTCGCTGGGAGGGAGGGTCCTGAATATATTGTAGGAGACCTGCGGGAAAGAGGAGAAGGACAGAGTTATGAACACTTCCCCGTGAGTAATGCTGTAATGCACCGGCGGACACTCCCTCGCACCCCTCCCCGGCCTATTCACCGTTTCCACTGCATTTAAATCTCTCGTGAACAGATGTGTGTTTCCACTGCGTCTCCAGGCTGAGCGTGCGGGAGCGGGTCTCTGCGCAGCCACAGCCAGAAGCTCGGGGTATATTTAGTCTCGTCAGGTTCACACAGGAAGCCCAACCCGCTCCTTCTGTCAAACACTACGGCCTTAATTACCACCCGTGGGTGGAACGCATTCAGCGCAGCCGCGACCAAAACACAAAATAAAAGAAAATAGAAAAAGAAAAACACAACATCCTGCGACACCAACAACGAGAGCGTCTTCGCTAGAGTTCTGGGCAAGGATTGTAGAAAAATAAATATAAATTCATAAAAGTGAATTTCAATACAGAAAACACTGCTTTGTATCGAAAGGAACTGTGTGACTTGGAGAGAAAACGTCTGGGCTGTGCATCGCCCTTATCTCTCTCTGCCAAATGCATGCTTGCTCGGGGTATTTGCATGTCGGGTGTGGGCATGGATCTGTGTGTAGCCTATGTATGTGTGCAAGTGAGTGAAGACTGTTTTGCATTCTTATTCCCTGAGGTGAAACATGCTCTGTGTGACAGGGCAACTCTGTGTATGTGTGTGTGTGTGTGTGTGTGTGTCGCACCGTGCCTTACTCACCATCTTTACCACCTCGGGGTAGGCCTGCTCGGTTAGACAGCCCCTGCTGACGGTGACGTAGTCCACCAGCTCGTTCAGCGTGGATCGCTTGTACTCTTTCATCTTGAGGTCGGACAGCGTGTCCATGAAGTCGAACACAGTGCAGCACTGCTGCAGCTTCTTCAAGAACAGCTCCGGCTGCTCAGGGGCAGGGACGTCTGCGGGGGGAAAACACGAGATGAGGCCTGGTCAGCGGAGAGGGCGTCAGGGCTCCTGAGTGGAGGGTACGGGGCTCAATCCCAGGTGGGGGACGCTGCTGCTGTGCCCTTGAGTGAGGCACTGTACCCAGAATGCTCCAGTAAAAAACAGCTGTATAAAAATGGGCGATTGTATGTAAAAGTAATGCGATATATTGAAACAACTGTGAAACCTGGACAAGGGCGTCTGCAAAGAAATGTAGTAATAAAGTCCTGAACCCCTATGAAACAATTTCCCTTTAAAAACGTTCAGACATGTAATTTAACACGCAAAGCAGCACACAGATTGCCAGAGAAACCGCTCGAGCGCCGACAACAGCACAGTCCGAGGTTCTCCAGGAGAGGAGAACAAATAAAAGTCGAATCCCTCTTCAATAACATGAATGAAAGAAAAAAAAAACAAAGACTCCAAAAGTTTTACACTCCTCCGTGTGCCACAAAGAAAAAGAGAAACACGGCACAGCACAGGGGAGGGAGGGGAGAGAAAAGGAGAAACTCTTGACATTCACAAAGATTTACTCACTCTTTAATGGGGCTCCTTCCCAGCACAGATCAGAGCGAAAGTCATTCTAGAGATCAGAGAGCAGAGAAAGTCGGCGCGCTCACAGACACACAGAAACACAACCACACAGACGCACGGGGGAAGCGCCACTGAAACTGGAAGTTACAGTAAAAGGAGACGCTATTTAAAGCAAACGAAGACAGAAATACACAGATTAACGTGCCAGTTTCAGTTTAGCACCCTCCCCGAAAGACTTTCCTTTTCTTCCATTTTAAAGCCGCCTGCTTTAGTGCACAAATGACGAGAATAACAACCGGGGGGAAAAAAAACAAAAAAGAAAAAACTGACTGATCTTTGTCAAGTGATCAAGAATAAGGGCTGTTTTCACTCATTCTTCCTTCCTTCAGTGTAATTAACCGTCAGGATTTCCACAGGTCTGGACTCAGAGGTATGATGAATGGCCTTAAAGTCATCTATTAATAGAGCAGATAATCGCAGAGAAGTGGGAGTGTAATCTGTTTACAACCCGCCACACAAAGCCCTGACAGAGCCAGAGAGCACGCCCTCCTGCCGCTGGTGATGGTTCGGCCTGACGGGCCACAGTGCCGCTCAAAACCTGGGGTTCTGGTCCACAGCCCTTGCACTCAGACCCATCTCCAGCGAAGTGGCAGCAGAAATCTGTCTGTACCGCAAAAATCAGGTGGTTGACTTTACACAACGCTGTGTAAGACGGGCACTGAGATTGTGCAAGCTTTGGTGAGAGCGGCTCTAAGAGGGGAAAGTGTGCAACAAACATCTTGGTTCATCAGAGAGTACTTTCCCACAGGAGTATAAACCCGGCCCCCGATGCTTCAATACAATGACAATGACACACTGGAGAGGTATTGCATTCCTCAACAAGGCAAACAGACCAACCCACAATGCCAGGAAGGTGGACTTTGTGCCAATAAAGCAGACAGTGAGCGATGCAGCCCAGGACAAGGAAATGGATGCGATTTTACAAGTAAAGCATCCCTTTCTTCAGACAAGCATATGACGCCTTTCAACCACCACAGTCAGGCCTCAAAACTAAGCTTTATCTGCCAGTACAGCACCAAGGCCGATAACAATATAGGCCTATACATCTCCTTTCAGCACCCTGTCTGCTGTGGCGCCCTGCTGGGGCTCAGGGTGCGAATGCTGGCCGGTCCACAGAGCTCCGGTCACACTTTTTTGTTTTGTTGTGTAGCATCCCCCTACCTCCCCCGACAACAATCTATTTCCCTTACGCGGCTGTAGTACAACTGGCAGTCGTGAGTTCCCCCCGGCTGCGGCTTTGTCACAGCATTAAAGAGGGATTAATGTTCAAATGGCACCAAGAGACCGGCACAAAGAAGTGCCGGTAACACAGCCGTCAAAATAAAAACCAAACGTGCTTCGCCAAACTATGTGTACGAGCATGAGGGCCCACACGCTTCTTGGTGGGACGGGGTTATCAGAGCAGATTTCTTCTGGACTAAAGCACAAACAGCAACAACAACACAACGCATCATGTGAAACTCAGCGTGACTGCCTGGTTAGCCACTTCAAACAGAGAAAAAAAAGGAGCTGGGCTACACTAAATACATAAATACGGGCTGTGCCCATTCATTCCAACACAGGCCTCTGGTGCAGAATGAAGTATCTGTTTAATATGAAAGAAATGGACATCTTTCCTTTGCCAAATCCGGCCCTAGGACAGCTGGTGTGCGACTTTTTTCCACTGCCACAGACCGCCACCAGTGCCAGGCCTGGGGCAAAGCTCAACGGGCCGCCAACCAGGCACACATTACAAAGAGAGAAAGAGTTCATGCCGAGGTTTTGGTTGATACTGTATTCCACGCACAGGTCACGTGTGCGTGGAAACCGCTTCACATGAACCTGGGGACAATCTCTCAGACTGCGGACTGCGTGTCGGAGAGCTGGTTTGGAGACGGGTGCACCGGCGGTGTAAACAGACACCTGGGGACGGGATCAAGTTCCCCGTCCTGGAAAAGAGCTGGGCACGGGAAAGAGTCCCACAGAGGAGAGCTCAGGGCTTTCCGCACCCGTGACACGCAGCCGTCCCTCCCCAGGCCCCGGAGTTCCCCCTCTGTCCTCTCCTTCTATTTTGGTGTCGGGATTTTCAAGGGGGGGGAGGTTTTTTCCATCTCGTGAGGTCAGAGTGACTGGGATTTATGTTCCAAGGCAGTGCTCCAAAAAGTCACACGGGGCAGAGACTTTTATATGGGACCGGAGGACAGGAACCGCTCCGATTCTACATTCCCTACTGTCTGCCGAACCCGAACAAAACAAGCCCCCCGAGGGCAACGCACAACAGATTTGACCGGAGTGCAATCTCTGCTACCGATAGTTCGGGGATCAAAACTGCAACAGATTGTCCGTCCAGGACAGTTTGTGCCCCCAACCCCCTACCCTCTTTTCTTTTTTTTGAAACCGATTCCAGATTTATTTTCTTTCCGCAAATGTAATGCAGAGCCACTAATCCGCTCAGCTGGGGCCGGGCCAGGCGAGTCAAACCGTCTCGTTTCCCTGGTCATAAACACAACCCAAAAAAATAAAACGAGCACATGCTGTTCAGGAGAGGACGCAGTAAGCCGGGCATCTGTGCTCCGCTGGGGTGGAGGGGTGCGTCAGGAGCCGGGCAGCGCTGGACGGGAGGGGAACTCCTGGCGAAACTCCAGCTCACCAGCGCATTGCTGGACCGGCTTCCTCCCGAGACCACTGACACAGCCAGCTCACTGGGGCATCTGGCCTCGGTGTTCCCATTTGTTTGTCGTTTTGTCATCAGTGACAGCAAATCCAAGATGGCAGCGAGGAGCAGAGCTTTAACTCGGCCGTGTGTGTGTTTGTTTGCCAGGGCAGCGGTACAGTTTAAAGGGTTGCAGAGCACACACAATCACAATCCCCCGTAGTGCTGATAACAAAATACTGCCAGTAATACCCTGCTCTGACAATGGAACGCACATACCCTGGGGCCTGGGGCAGTTTACACCCACAGCACAGCTGTCTCATTACACGCAGTACTGCATAAACAGGACAGGGCCATCCAAGGCATTACTTGGACATTAGCAGCCAAATGATGAGGCCCTCGATATGTCACCCTGTTGCAACAGCCACCAAACCACCACAGTTCAAGGGCTTAGACCTGAACTGGAGACCAACCCAGTGCAATCCCATTTCGGGTTCTAGACCAGAGTTTCAGAGTGGAACTGGAATTGTAATTGGAAAAGGAACTGACCCCAGGTCTGGTTCAGAAAGCCCTGTCACCGTTTCCTTCTTATTATTCTCAGGGAGATCATCCATATTCCTCCATACTAGAAAAAGGCGCACGTCACTTGGTAGAGTGTAACTACTTGGTCCAATGGAGAAGTTTCAGTCTCTCCAGGCCTTCAACCCCCTTTTAATAAGGGGGATAATTCTGCAGACGTTGAAAAACACAAGAGACTAATAAGCCACGAACCCCTGCATAAGGTAAAAGCATCTGTAGGCCAATATCCAGCCTGAAGGCAGACATTAACGCATTCCACGCCTGCCGCAGCCAGCGCCACGAACAGCATGAACCACACTTGCAGTTTAATGGATTACAAATGACCTTTTCACCCCACAGACCAGGTAAGTTAAACTCAACACGCCTAGATATGATGCTCAAGTCGTAGCTCCAGCATGGAGGCTCAGACAGTCAGAGGCACTCTCCTTCGCAGGTCTTGGGCAAATCCTCGGGCAGCAGCCAGAAAAAGTCAGGTTAATAACCATTAATGGTTAAGGCAGTAAGGGGCCATTGAAAGTGATTGCCTTCTCTTGTTACAGGGCTGCTAAGCTGATTGCCCACTTAAGCACCTAAGAATTGGAAAGCAGCTTCACGGCGGTCGAAGGACCCAAGAAACAGCACGACAGAAATCTGCCACTGTGCCTGTCTTTACGAGGAATTAAAACTGTGAATATAATGTCAAAGAAAGTCCAGACAAGTGCGTTGTACACTGGAGTCCCTTTTGAACGCTGAGGTCTACTATTCAAAACAATGTTCTCCTGAAATACTCTTCCAACTTTTAAAATACCTGTAGTAAATTCCATTATTACCATTCCTGCAAGGGAATTTCTATAAATATTAGTTTCAGGGTTATATCAATCCATATAGATTGTATTCATGGGAATTGCAGACAATGTCACAGTCTCCTATTACTACAGAGACCTCTGCACAGCCCCGCGAACAGGGCAGGCCAGAGAGGTCAGGTGTCACTGTCACCTGTGTAGGACATCTACATCAGAGAAGTCGCACCATTGCAGCACAACACAGATCCTTCTGAAAACACGGACAACTGCAGGGACCTTCAGAAACAAAAACAAAAACGGAACGCAAACCCTCACTGAAACTTTCACTTTCTATGTCATGAAAAGTTAAAAGCCAGACTAGGATAAATTCAGCCTGTCGATAGTGCTGTCCAAGAGAGGACAGAGACGGCAGCAGGTGAAGAGGTCAAAATAGAACACTGCCTAATTAAACCAAATCTCAGCGTCGTGTCGATAGAAATCTCAATACAGGGGAACAAAATCCGCACTAAGCCGAACATGGTTCAAAGAATGAGGGAACAAACTTCAGGCAAATCTCAACATGAAAGTGCCAGCTTCCTCCCACGTCTCATTGAGGTTTTGTGGGCACGGTGCGATTTAATTAATTAATTAGTCAAACGATCGCAGCACGGCAGTGACGGGCCGGGCTGTATGTTCAGTCACAGTGGCTCTCTCTCTACACGTAAACACCCTTTGCAAACCTCCACTTCAGTTCCTCTTTCTGTGGTTGACTCTGAAGCATGCCCTGAAGGAGTTTCTCACCAGCCACTGCCTCAACACCGAGAGGGACAAACTTGATGCACCAGCCGGCACAAACGGGTGGATCTGTACACAAGGAATCTGGACAGCCCCGCACACAGACGCGCCACCGAGGTTAAATTCACCTAACAAGTCCGACCTGCTGAACTCGGGAGGTGGGCTCGATCAAACGCAGGGGGAATGTCTTCAGCGAGACACACACGGGCACAAAAAACATCCGTAATGTCACAGAACTATGCGAACGAGTGTCAAGAATGCGAGCCCTGCGGTTTTCACAGGTCTGCGTTCATTACCGTGCCAGCACTATGAGACATCAGGTGAGCTCTCCGGGAGGCGTCTCTGCAGTCAACGCGTCTCTCGCTCACCGATTGCCAGAGGACTGGAACTCCAATCGGCCGACACCAGTGAATTCTCTTAAAGCGTTTGGCAAACCGTGAATATGCGCCAACACGGATCGCACCCTGAGCCACTCTGGAAAGATGGCGGGGATGGTGAGGTAGATAAGAGTGGGAGAAATATGCAGTCTTTTTCTGCACTCACTTTATGAACACACACAAATAGGTATGCATGCTAGAAACCGAAAACAATAGACTGGGACTTGCCCGTTGGTGGGGTTGAGAAAACAGGGCCCGCTGACATTCAGGTCAGCTCACATTCCTCACATGCTTTGGGTTCTCTCTCCTTGCAGAGCTTGTGAGGTTTGTGTGACACAGAAGAAGGGCCTGGCCTGTCCCCACCCCCCCCAAGAAGCTCGGGACCAAGCCGAGCCCGTAAGCAGCCGAGAAGTGCATGCACGTCCCACTCGTCTCCTTCTGCTCCATGTGGCTTCTTTGGAGTTCACGTTCAGACAGCCCTGGAGGGGCGGGAGGGAGAACGTCGGCCCACCCCACCCAACACGCCCCTCCTCTCCGGGCTCGTAACACAGCAACCGCAACAGGAACACCCACACTGCCGTCGTCCCTGTAGTTCTCGCGTTGCTTTAAAAGAAAGTTCTCGAGCATCACCGTAACTCTTTGCCTATGCAAATGTAAGTGACCCCTATGGCACTTAAGCATTTCAATATCATTTTTGATTTCCTAACGTTACATGCTTGTTTCCCACCTTTTCCAGGGAAGATGTGCTCAATCTGAGCTGGGTTTCACATGGTTCCCAATCCTTAAGTCACAGAGGGTAAGCACGGCCACTCACAGCGGTCCTTCACAGAGACTCCCCTCCCGACCCCGCAGAGTCTCGATACAGGAGCAATCATCCCACCTCAACAGACCTCAAATCAACAGACAATACAAGTAAACATTTGCTTTTTCTGCAAACTTAATAGTTTCAGTACAATTCCTGGCAGGACTAAAGGTCTGGGTCCAGTGGCATAAAACACATTTAATACCAGACCTCTCAGGACTCCGCTACAAGTAGCCCCTTCATTACATAACTGAACGCACTTGCACTGGGACATCCCTGGCCTAGAGTACCCACAATGCATCGGACGCACAGCAAACCTTGCACAGGCGTCATTTATTACTTTAACTGTAATACTAAAAGTACTACAGCATTGCAATGTAGGCCCTCTTGGTCAGCAATAACTGATCACACCGTTCTTAACAGGCCCACAACACGAGTAAGCAGATGTGCACACATTCACACACGGAGAGAGAGAGTGTGGTGGGGCGAGTGGTCAGCCCCCGCACAGAGTGCACTCAGACCACACCAGCAGTGCAGGTGAGCACAGAGCCCCAGCTGACTGTGGGGGGCGGGCCGTGAAGCAGGCAGGTCAGACCGGGAGAGTTAGAGAGAAAGAGAGAAACTGACACCCGAGCCCCCGACTGCACAGCCCCCTAAGCCACCCTGGCTTCACGCTGCAGGCTTTGCATGCAAGACCCTGAAGATAATATCAGGTTTAAAACAAAATAAGGCCAGCGAGCGAACGAGCGATCTGCAGGCTGCATTCACACAACACTCAGTGTTGTGGCCCCTCTCTGACCGAGCTAAAAAGAGCCCCTCCGCGCCGCGCAACACAGACACAGAGGGGTGGCACGGGGGGCACAAGAGGGAAAGCACGGCTCAGCTCTGTACGGCACGGTGGACAGAAGACCAGCACAACGCCTCAGAGACCAGAGCCGCGCCACCGCAGACCCGAGACCGTCTGGCAGCTCCTGTTCTGCACAGTCAACTGCAGGAGACCATTGCCGCCTCTTCATATCGCCGCTGTGCCATGCGCTTATTGCAGTGGTGACTTGTCAAGACATTGTTTTTGTAAAGGAACGGGTCTCTGCACACAATTCACTCCCTGTCCACAGACCTCCCTCCCGAGCAGCGTCAGACCTGCCGAGACCCTCGATGCATCAGTGATGTAAAGTGAAAACGTGTCCCTTTGCCCGTGCAGTTTTCATAACCTGGATTTGTGTTAGGCTGCGTCAGGTTTTTGATTGTACAGCACTTTGGGACACCTTGGGATGAAGGGCGCTTTCGGTTATTTGTTTTTTTTCAAATAAAAGTAAGAAGGCTAAAGATATACATACATGCATGCATACATATATCACAACACAATCACGCGTGCTCGCACAGCTCGGGTCTTGTGTTGCCAGCAGGGTTTTGCCGCAGATTCCATGTGTAAGCCACTGACACGCGTGTAAGGAGAGACCCAGGAGACATGGCATGTTCTGTTGGGACCTCACACAAACCACTGGTCACACCGTAGTGAGGGGAACAACACCAGGACAAGAGAATGCAAGAAGTCGCCGTACGGCCGGTCCCCAGATTAATGCGCCTTTCATCTTCCCATCCACGAACTCATCAGAGCAGCCGGACAGACAACATTATCCAACATGTCGATCACTGGCACCGCCTGCCGAATAATACACTCCAGTCTCTGGTTTTCAATCCTGAATCAATACTGATGCCTTAGGGCTGGTGTCCCTATCGGTCTGTAAAGGGCGACCAGAGTTCATTTCTGGATGAACGGCAGTATATTTTAATCCTGATCCCTATCGTGTGGTGTAATGTGCTTTCGTGATGTGGTGCGGTGTTGTGTTGCGGTTGCTTACCTTTCAGCAGAGGCAGAGGGGTGAGCTCGATGGGTTTGCCCTGAGATCTGAACTGGGAGGAACTCTGCGACCTCTTCTGCTTGGCCTTCCTGACAGACTTCCGAGAAAATCCGTCCACTTTGTCCACTGATGGAGGCGTAGTGGCTGCTGAGGACATATCCCTGCTGAGAGAGGAGATGGAGGTCAGTCAGCGGCAGGCTCTCACCACACCCCACGCACTGCGATGAGGCCTGCGCAGCTGTTGCGCGAGCCAGGTGTGGCACCCCCCCCACACCCCACTTTCATTGTGATTTCCTTATTTCTCACACCCTTTCAGGACCCCCCTAGTTGAAGGCCCGTGTTGTCCGACAACAAATGTTTTGCCCCAGATATCCCACAATGAGCTTTTGCACAACGCTGCTGAGCTTTCAGAAAACCAACACCCTCCGTCACGCAAACACGCTTTTTCCGGAACTTTATTCCCGGACTGTGTGTGCAGACATTTCTGCCGAAGCCCCTAACTGTTCAGGCACAGACGTCAAGCGCACTTCGAGAAAGACTATCTGTCCATCTGGTAGCACTGGAATCCTATTCGATAGTCAACTGGATTTTGTTGGACACAGATGAGAGATTTTATTTTACAGGTTTTTCCCCCCCCCCAACACATTAGTTTGAGACTTCAGCTTGTCACTCAATAAACGCTTCTAAAATCTCAACAGAGCCTCCGATTTAAATAACTAGAGTAAATCACTCGCTCGTTTACAGATCTTTAGCCCCTCGGCAGATTTAAGGTTGCTATAAAAACCCTGCAGGGCCAGGAGAGAGTGTCAATGCATTGATGAAATCTCATCTAAATGTCGCACAAAAGCCACAGCTCTGGATTTTCTGGCTTTGAGACAGACGTGCATTCAGTGCCCTTTTAATTGTGCGCACGTGCGGTCCTGCACTGTACTAAAAGCGGTCAGATTAAGAGTTAAAAGGCTGGTTAAGGGCAGAGACATGGGTTTCATTGTTTCCTGCGATCAAACTCTCTACAGTTATCTTCAGAGTCCAACAGGCACAGTCAAGTTATGATGTTAAAAGCACCCATTGTATTCCAGGCAGCAAGTTTAAAAAAAAGTGCAAATACTGACTGGTTGCTAAGGCTTGCAATTCAAAGCACACATTCAAATCTATACAAAGCCACAGGGTCACTCATTGGAGGACACACAGCAAGGAAGTTGCTCAAATGAAAGTAAACGTGAATCTGTCAGAGAGATCTGTGCATCTACTGAATAATCCCACCTACAGTCGATGAGGTTTGGAAAAGCACTCGTCTTAATATCTAACGCTTAGTAACCGAAGCGCACGTTCAGCACATGCACTCCACACTGTGACCGGCTCCAACACAGTGGGACTCCGGGGCGGCGCCAGTCTGTGCCGAACATGCACCGCAGCCCCCGGTGCGCGGTCCTTACGTAACCGTCCAGCTGACACACATCAGGACGAAAGGGATTAGATGCGCGACGACGAGAGGCCTCGAAACCCCAGCGAGCGGTGCGACAGGAAGTCAAGAGGCAGCCGTGTGGCGAGCAGCAGGCGCAGCTTAACCGCCCCGGCACAGGAAGGGTTAGGTAGGCCGCCTAGGGTCGCACCTAGAACCTGCAGACCTACATTACAGCCGGGTGGGGGGTGGGTGGGTAAGCAGCTGTCTCCACCACACTACACTGCACTGACCAAAGCAGAGAAAGGAGATGTTGGAACCACATCACTTTGCCCTTTGATGAGAAAGGTCAAACAGGCCCGTAACCCCAACCCAGAGAGGTGCTGCTCTGCTCAGCGGGACACGTGCAGCATCCAGCGTAGGGCCTAAGAAGGCCAGTGCTGATTAAATAGGAAGGGGACTCGGGTGCACCGTCTCTCTGGAAGGGATTTTACACCCACAGCTGCGAAATGTTCGTGTTAATAGGCCCGGCTTTGTGGAGGAGAAGGTTTCCGTTTCTCAGGTGGCACTTACAACTGAACAGAGTTTATTACCTGGAGAAACACCTTTAAAGTAATATAAGACTTCCAGGAAAACAATGAGATGCGTGTCCTGTTTGGGACACATGTGATACAGTATCCTGTCGCTTGTGTAGAGCTGAAGTCCAGCTGAGAGACAGAGCGACACCTGCTTTAATTACAGTCTAGGGTGCTGACAGTTGTACCGTGTCTCTGAGCTTACACGGGCTTGTGTAGTCAGGCCAGGCCACAATTACACCATTATCCATCACAGGCCTCTTTAAAATATGAATGTTTTATGCCACTGGTACAGAACTGGCATCCGTAAGCCAGGGGTCATCTCTGCACGGCTCACAACGTGCTTTATACCTCGGATGTGCATCCGAGGGGAACACAGGCGGGCAGCCATACAGCCTCCGACACGGAGACCTGTGTATCACTCTCTGGCAGCTGATGGTTGAAACCACGCCTGTGCTTAAGCCCCATGATCAGGAGAGCATGCACACAGCATCCATTATTAATTGGAGATTAATTGCCACCCCGGTTCAGTCACCAGAAACAGACATATGGCGGACACCCTGCAGATGCCCCACAGCGTGACTGTGTATCCAGGTGTGCCAGGGGCTGCGAGGCAGGCAGCCCACTGCCCCCTCTTTGCCCTGGTAACTTATTAGACCTCAACCAGGAGGTTTTGACAGCTGAAGGGGCAGAAGTTCAGCAAATGCTTTTTTTACCACTATCACCGAGCTCATAAAGGACCAGTTCACTCTGGATACTTTTTTCCTTCACTGTAGAACAGACTGATTTTGTTTTCTTAACCTCCATGCCTAAAAAAATGTAGCGAAGACTAGACTACATCGGGGGATTAACACGATACACAGAACTGAATGATTCTCTCAGTTCTGCATTTTCTTCCTTCATCAGGAGATAACACACAATGCTTGACTACACCAGCGTGGGACGCGCCAGGTATCTCAACACACACACAGCTCTGTCTCTGCACTCAACAGCTATGTGCAGTTTTGTGAAAGGTTATGCGGGGATGACATTTGTGGACCTGACAGGCGCTGTCGAGGAGCTTTTCACCTTACAGCAACAACACGGGCGAGTTTCCGCAATGGCAGATGTGTGAAACATGACCACAACGGCACTGAAACCCGAGAGCTCTCAGCTCAGAGAGATACAGGCAGAGGAACTTCAATATGCTCAGGCCATTGACACCACAATTGTCCCTGCATTGTAAATACCAGGCACCTACCAACACACCTTGCACATAGCACAGGGGACATTTCACTTTATATACACATATCTACACACACACACACACACACACACACACACACACATTATATATATTATATATATATACCTACACACACACACACACTAAGTATATTTATATATAATATATAAATTGAGCGAGGGGGAAAGACAAGGTGTGAACATGTCAAAATAGGAAGTTAAGATTTCTGCTTTACAACAGACACAGCAGCAAAGGCCTTTAATATAATAATAATTCAAATTATGCCCAGTTTGTTTACGCTGATGCCCAGTTTTAGTGCCCCTAGGTGCCCCCTTTCCAGGACCCCGGGACTCCACAGCACAGTTGTGTCCCCGACTGACACCCTCATCCCGCCCGCACAGCCTGGAGCAGCAGCGGCACAGGCAGGATCTCCACCATTTTTGTTCCTGCTTTATTGTTACTCTAGGAAAAGGTGCTCGGATCGGCCACATCGCGCCCACCGACCCTCTGGGGCCCCGGGTTTCTCACGGTGGAGCCACAACAGAGACCCCGACCAAAGAGGTCTGAGCCCCCCACTGCCCGGTGCGCTGGGGGGATGGGGGTCGTGGATTTACAGCGCTTCCTCCATAGGCCTGAAAAGCAGCACTGCCCGGTACTCCAGGGAAGCGGTGGGCTTTAGCGCCGCCGGCGGCTCCAGCAGCAGCGGGGCCAGATGCGTGTCTGTGTGCGTGTGTGCGGGATCCGCCAGCCCGCCGCGCAGGGTGCAGGAGCAGCCACGCCGCCCGCCCTCCCGCCGGACCTGCACCCCACTGCCCGGGCACACAGCACGGCTCCGCGCCGAGGCAGCGGGGGCCTTTATTTACCTTGATCCTCTCGGGTTCGGGAGCGGGAGACGGTGGCCGGGAAGGGACCCCTGGGTGATCGGTACCAGCACCTGGATGGGCTCGGTCCAACGCAATCCGCCTCGCAGCAGCAGCGGCGCCGACGACAGAACCAGCTTTCTCGGCCTTTCAGACAGGCGAACCCCGGGCACCTTCGCTACCGTCTAGCGCAATAATCCGCCGAGTCCCATTAAGATCCAAAGACGGAGGTAAGCCGGGCGGGCCGGAGTGATTGACATCCGATGGGAGACGGGATCGCCGGCGTGCGGGCTCGGTCTGCGTTTTTCTGGCGGTTGTTGTTGTTTTTTCCCGTTGACTCTGTAATTTAGGGCAAATCTCCCTTCACCCTATTGTCAATATTACTGGGCTGAGTCCATGGCACACATAACAGCAGCGCACTCTAGCCTGCTGCCGGCCGGGGCCCACGGACCTCCGCCATTGGTCGGTTTGAAGGCCAGGCGCGCCGGGATTGGTCTAGAGGTGCTGTCCATCACTTCGCCCGAGCGCCGAGGCTCCTCCTCGACAGATGAATAAGTAAGGTAGGTTGACGGGCGGTGGGCGGGGCTAGGAAGGGGATTGGCCAGGAGGCGAAGGTGGAAAAGTACCCGTATGGAATGAGGCGAAACCGGTTCTCCGGCCGCCCTGCCTGTGCCGTGCCGTACTGTGCCGAACCGTGCCGTACTGCGCCGTACTGTGCCGAGCCGTGCCGTACTGTGCCGAGCCGTGCCGTACTGTGCCGTACTGTGCCGAGCCGTGCCGTACTGTGCCGTACTGTGCCGAGCCGTGCCGTACCAGCGCATCAGCACCGGCGCCAGGGACTCACTGCCCCGGCACTTGGCCCCATTCGGAGCAAAGGATTACATTTTGGATTTGTTTCCTTTTATTTATTTTTAGGCTGTTCTACAGATGCTTATGTAATAGTAATAATAACAGCAGCTTATATTGATCTGAATGATGGTGACTGAACATGCCATTTAATATGAATAAAAACAAACAGAATTACTATGTCTGCACATGACCGTATTTGCATAATATATGAATGAAAATGAAAGAAACGTCCCTTTTTCAGGACACTGTATTTTAAAGATAATTTTGTAAAAATCCAAATAACTTCACAGATCTTTATTGTAAAGGGTTTAAACAATGTTTTCCATGCTTGTTCAATGAACCATAAACAATGAATGAACATGCACCTGTGGAGCGGCCGTTCAGACACTAACAGCTTTGGCAATTAAGGTCACAGTTATAAAAACTTAGGACACTAAAGAGACCTTTCTACTGACTCTGAAGAACACCAGAAGAAAGATGCCCAGGGTCCTGCTCAATTGCGTGAACGTGCCTTAGGCATGCTGTGTCCAGGGCAATAAACTGCAATGTCCGCACTGTGAGACGCCTAAGACAGCGCTGCAGGGAGACAGGAAGGACAGCTGATGGTGCTCGCAGTGGCAGACCACGTGTAACAGCACCTGCCCAGGATCGGTACATCCCAATATCACACCTGCGGGACAGGTACAGGACGGCAACAACTACCAGAGTCACACCAGGAACGACAATCCCTCCATCAGTGCTCGGCTGAGAGAGGCTGGACTGAGGGCTTGTAGGCCTGTTGTACGGCAGGTCCTTACAGACATCACCGGCAACGTGGCCTATGGGCACAAACCCACCTGCGCTGGAACGTGTTCTGCCACGGCCAGCGAAGAGCCGGATCTCAACCCCATTGAGCGCGTCCGGGACCTGTTGGATCGGAGGGCGAGGGCTAGGGCCATTCCCCCCAGAAATGTGTGGGAACTTGCAAGTGCCGGTGGAAGAGTGGGGTAACATCTCACACAAGAACTGGCAGATCTGGGTCAGTCCATGAGGAGGAGATGCACTGCAGGACTTAACGCAGCTGGGGGCCACACAGATACTGACCGTTACTTTTGATTTTGACCCCCCTTTGTTCAGGGACACATTATTCCATTTCTGTCAGTCACATGTCTGTGAAACTTGTTCTGTTCATGTCTTACTTGTTGAATCTTTTTATGTTCATACATGTTAAGTTTGCTGAAAATAAAAGCAGTTGAAAGTGAGAGGACGTTTCTTTTTTTGCTGAGTATATATAGTATATAGTAATTTCAAATGTATATGTGCTAACTAGCAAGTCTGTCTTTTCCTTGTTACTCAGGCTTTATGATTTTCGCTGCACTGTCGCATTATTATTATTATTATTGTTGTTGTTGATGTCTTAGCCGATGCCCTTAGCCAAGGGTGACTTACAGTTTACACAATTAGCATTACAGAAGTGCAGTAATGCATTTAATACAAAATCACATTTAAGCATTACAGAAGTGTACAGAAGTGCGGCAGTATGATCAATACAAATTAAAATCAGCATACACCCTAGTGCAACGACAAAACCCCTTCCTCAGAGCTGGTGCCGAACATGAAAAAGAGCAGGGCTTTATAACAGGGGCGGCACTTGGAAAGCAAAATCAGTGGAAATGAAAGCAAGCCCTCTGACCCGGGAAGTGGAGTGATCGTGTACCGAGATTCTGTATCGCTGTAGTATTTCACCCTGGTGTCTCCTTCACTGACACGTACACGATGATGTACTGATCCAATCCCCCCGTGCGTCATTGTGCGCAGTGCAGAACCAGATGTGTGCCGAAACATCTTCGCTACGCAGTGCATGAATGTGAGCAGTGTCTCGGTGTGTGTATGTGTGTGGACCTTGTCCGTTAGTCTCCACAGGGCAAACCGAGAACACCACAGTGCCAGAATGAAGGAGAAGAGCTCTCGCTATGTGTGTTTTGCGTTTCCTATCCCTTTCTGCTTCAACAAAAGTCTTAAGATACAAAAACAACAGATTACAACGGACTGGGAGGCCAGCCGAGATGAGATAAGCACCTAGAAGTGCCCAGGAGCTGCTCTGTAAATATTTGTTTTCTATGAAGAGTCCAAATAAGTGGACTTCCAAGGTCCGTGCCTCTCGGTGTCTGTGAGTTAGTGATTTGTACTATGATTGTAGGGAATGTCAGGGTGGCAGCATCTAATATAAACTCAATTCACTCTCCTGCTCTTGACATTATAGATGATAGAAGTGTTACCCTTGTGTAGATCTGTCCTTTTGCCATCAAGGGTCGCAAGGTCTCCCCAATGACGTCCGTTAGTGGCGGAGCGGGAGACGCAGGGACACGCCCCCTCTTTCCCACGACCCGCAGGCCTGAGTATCTGGCCCGGGTTCAAGAGGCCCTCCGGGGGAAGACGTCTGCCCTTTCACATCTCTGATTGCAAAACATACGCTGCGTTTCCCAGCCGGCGAGGAAGCCCTGGACGTGATTGAGTGTGTGGCCAAGATGTGTACAGATAGCGCAAGAACCAGCCCTCCAGAACCAACAAGTAAGACCAGGAAGGGGTTATGATTAATCTGAAGTTGCTGGAGTCTCAAAAGGAAAAGGTTTGATTTCTTGCAAGAAGAAAGAGACGCAGTGTGGTTGTTATTTTATTTGATTTTGTTGCACTCGATGTTTGAGTTCCAAAAAAGGCTTGGTAAGGTTACTGTGACGCTTCAGTTTTGTGCTCAGGCGGCTCCACTTGTGATGTCACAGCGGAACAAGCTGGGAGACCCCTGACCGTGTCTGTGTTTAATAAGAACAAAGCGTGTAAAGAGTTACAGCAGCAGAACACAGCACTCAGTGTTAAGACAAAACGAACACAAAATAGAATATATTTATCATAAAACATATATACATAGTTCAAATTTGTATATATATATATATATATATATATATAAAAGCAGAGAAACAGAGGGTTTCGAAGAACATTAAGCATCAACAATTCATTCACACTCTTCTGGATTCTTTTCACTCAACATCTGGACACCGGACCCGACCCCCTCCGGCCCTTCAGCTCAGGAGTGAGAGCAGGCGGCACCGTTTGAGTCCAGCCGTGCTGTCTGCCCGTGTGTCGGCGCTGTATCTGTGCTGCCCGGTGCTCCCTGGCCGGTACCAGACCTGAGGGCGCTCTCTCTCTCTCTCCCGGCACAGGCTGGGCGGCCAGCCGGCTCTGCAGACACACTGGGCCGACGCCGGGATGCAGAAGAAGTCCGCTCCTGAGGAGACAGTGGCACACACCCCTGCCCGGCTTTACTTCCTCTTCCTCTGGCCGTGCCCCCTGGCTGTGTGCTTCAGCGGGGGGGCGCTCTTCAGGGAGCTCTTCTTGGTACTGGACAGCTCCACGGCGCCCGGCCTCCACAGCAGCAGCTGCCCGTCCTCGCCCCCCGTGAGCAGGGCGCCCCCCGCGGGGTCCCAGTGGAAGCAGCGCACGGTGGCCGAGTGCCCCCCCCGCAGGGCGCAGAGCGGCCGCAGCCCCCCCGGGCCGCAGTCCAGCAGGTGCAGGTCCCCCCGGTTGGTGCCGCCCAGCACCAGCAGCGTCTCGGCCTCCTCCAGCCAGGCGGCGCCCACGAAGTGGTCCAGCGTGGCGCCCCCGGGCAGGGAGGTGTCCTGGCGGGCCTGGGGGGCGTGCAGCAGCGAGAGGGGCTCGGCGGTGTCCATTTGCGCCAGGTCCCACAGGAACACGCCCTCGTCGTGGCTCAGGCACAGCAGCCGGTCGGCCCCACGGCCCGCCCAGCGCACGCAGCCCACCGACGACTCGGAGTTCACGGTGGCCCGGAGCGCCTCCTCCTCGCAGCCGCGGCGCACGTCGAAAACGTTCACCAACCCGTCGGTGGAGCCCGAGGCCAGCCGGTCGGGGTCCCGCGGGTGGAAGCGCACCTGAGTGACGTCGTCACTGTGGGACTCGGAGTAGACCCCCAGCGGAGGAGCCGCGCCCCCCGCCGCCCGCACGTCCCAGAACACCAGATAGCTGTCCTCCTCCTGCTTCTCCGTGCCGCCGCACAGCACCGCGCCGCCGCAGCTCAGGTCGAAGCTGCACAGCGCCAGGGAGGCGGGCGCCCTGAACTCCTGCGCCGGGGAGGCCGAGCCGGGGGTCCTCACGTCCCAGCTGCGGACCACCCCGTCCGCGGAGCCCGAGAACAGCAGGCTGCCGGAGGAGGGGGAGAAGCGCAGCCCGCACAGGGGCCCGGCGTGGCCCCCACACTGCCCCAGGAGCCGCAGCGTCTCCCTGCAGTGCAGCCGGACGGAGCGGTCAGAGCAGGACACGGCCACCAGCGGCCCCCCGGCACCGCCCGGGGACTCGGGCTCGGCACACGCCAGCTCCAGCAGGTAGGTGGGCTCCTGTGAGGGCTCGGCCCGCCTGGCGATGGAGAGGCAGGCAAAGCGCTCCTGCAGACTCTCCATCCTGTCCTTCCTCCTGCCCCTCTTTATCACTGTCTGGCAACACAACCTGGCAGGAAAATAAACCATTAATAAAGTGGATTCGCTGAACCGATTTAAGTCATTCAGACACTGAGGTCAGTGCCGAAGGAGGGCAGGAGCAGCAAAACAGTGTAGAAGTCAGGGTCGCAAAGCCAGGGTGTAATGACTCGGTCCTGCCGCGGAGCAGAGTGTCAAATAACTCTGTGAGGACCGTCTAGTCAATTGTCCACACGATGTGAAGAGACCAGTCCAGCTATATAAAATACCGGGTCATTGAAAACGCAAGGCCAAATAGCAGGCAAGCGTCAGTCGCCTGTAACTCATGTAACTAATCATTCTTGTACTGGACACTTCAGTGCTGCGGTCTCTCCGAACCGGACGAACATACAGACAGACAGACAGACAGACAGACAGACGACTCCTGCTCTACTCAGTCACAATACCAGCTTCATCCGCTAGTAGAAGAGCTGACG
Organism: Amia ocellicauda; assembly: GCF_036373705.1. Classification (NCBI taxonomy): domain Eukaryota; kingdom Metazoa; phylum Chordata; class Actinopteri; order Amiiformes; family Amiidae; genus Amia; species Amia ocellicauda. The sequence continues at coordinate 20,262,034 of NC_089870.1, forward strand.
ACTCTGTCCTGACCTTGTGTTTGTATTTTAATATTACCAGTAAGCAGTCTTACCCCCAACACGCCGTCCTCTTCTGGGCTGCCGTACCAGGCGCTGAACACACGTGTTCTCCCTGGTGTCACACCGCCAGCGGCTCCCCGGCACTGCTCCCGCTGTCACAATGGTTCCGGCAGACGGAAGAGACACCTGGACTCAAGGACTGAATGACAGACTTGCATAGCGCGCTTCTCTCGTCGTCTATTAATTAAAATAAAACTATTATGCAATTAAACTTTTTTTTAATGTGTACACAAAATTTAACTTTAAATATTAAGCAAAAGGCAGAGTATTCAAAATTAGGAATAAATGCGCGCAATATCCACGAGGCGGCAGCACAGTACCGCTTTTTGGTTAGATTGGCTTGATCAATTAATTCATGTAGTTGCCCTGAAACGAATAGAAATATAAACACAAGTTCCCAAAGCTGCCTCGACTGCCCCAACATACAAACACCATCGGCATAGGACCCCAGAATCCCTGTAAATCCCCAATGAATCTTTGGTGAATTATTATTATTGTTGTTGTTGATGATTATTGTGGAAATCCAAAGTAACCCTGACCTGCAGTCCAGACCCAGACCCAGCCCCCTTCGCGTCCAAAGGGCTGGCGTGGGCAGCGGAGTGTCAGACTGACCCCGGAGGAGGCCTGGGCCGACCCAAACCTGGCCACGTCAGTTAGTGACTCATCCTGGCTCCTCCGCTCTCAGACCTCAACAGCTGGTTCCCTCTGGGCTCCCGGACTGACCTGTGCTCCCCAGGACGCCCCCGTCTCTCAGGACACAGTGTCCGGCGCACAGGGCAGCCATCGTCCAGCTCCCGCCACAGTGAGACACACGGAAACTCGGCCGCTGTGCCAGAAGACACACTGTTCCTCTGTCCGAGGTCGCCTTATCACTCGGCACCCCCCCACACACACAGCCCCGCTCTCTGACCCCGAGCAGCGACACACAGGGCTGTGGAGGTGGGTGGGTTTGAGAACTGAATGTACGATCTTGTATCTCATGTTGGGTTCAGGAGTGGGGGTGGGGGGTGGACTGACAAGGCTGCCATTGTGAAGTGAACAGAAGCAGCTCTGAAGTGCCTGCCAGCTGTCCGGCTGAAATGAGATCGGGGCGGCCAGGGTGTCCGTCCGTCCGTCAGTCAGGCTGTGTATTGAGCGGTCTGTCCTTGTATCAGTCAGCCAGTCAGTGGGTCAGTGAGTCAGCCTGATCAAGGTTCAGGGAGATTGATCTTTAGATTAGAAACGGCAGGGGACTGCTGAGCCAAGCAGAGCAACTTGCGAGTAGAGGAACTTGTTTACAGTTGAAAAGAAAACACGTGACCCAGCACTGCAGCCGTGTTTCTTATTCCTCTCTCTGCTCCAGGATTCCCATCCACTCCCCCGCACTGGAGTCAGTGTGTCAGCTAGTCAGTCACATAGTGTGTCAGTGAGGTAGTAAGTAAATGTATCAATCAGTGCGTAGGGTAGGCAGTCCATGTACCAGTCAGTGTGTCAGTCAGTCAGGCCTGTGCCGTCTGGCCCCTCTTCTCACAGTCGGAGGCAGAACTGAAACAGCAGCTCAAAGCCTGCGGTCCGGGCTGGAGGAGGGCGTATTGGCTCTTGCAGCCATCACATCTGCTCTGGGTGCAGCTTGAGTGCCGCGGGTATTGTGGGTGCGGAGGAGCAGGAACCCATCGATCAATGAGCAGCTTCACCATCACAGCCCTCACTGTACGAGGCCACCAACAGAGGTGGAAATGGTAGAGCGACGGAAAACATGGAAAACTCTGGCCAAGCACAACCCACAGGCTGGTAAAACCCCGGGAGAGACACAGGACTCCCGCCAGATCTCCATGCACGCTTCCTGTGGTGGCGGCTCAGAAGGGACTTCACTGTGAAGGGTGACGGCGGGACGGATTAAGTCGACGCACAGAAATCTCTGCAGCTGCCGCTCGCCGACCGAGACTACAGCGGCCTCGTTAGAGAGCTCTGTAATTAACCCCTCGGATGAAAGCCGCCAGCCCCAGATGCTCCGTGCGGTGAGCAGCCCGTGGCGCTGCGTTAAGGACGGCACACGCCAGGGCGCCCCGCTGCGACCCCAGCAGCCCAACGCTGTGCTGCGGAGCCCAGGTCCCTGCCAGGAGGTCCGTCTTGTTCCCAATTCACAGCTCTGTTACTTTGGTCCCACAGAATACCACCAGTACAGACTGTTCTGCTGTACAACATCACTGACACACAGGGGCTAAAGAGCTGCTACGGCATGTTACACACACACACAGGAATTCCCTGGGAGAATTTGGCAGAGCAGTGTGGAACATTCTTCTGCCTGTCTGGTCAAGGTAGAGGGAGACAGATCTGCAGATTAGCAACCCCGGGGGGAGTGCTGAGCTCAGCAGCGCAGGGTGGGCCGGGCAGGGCGGGAGCCACTTATTTACAGCCGACAAGAAACAGCAGGACTCTGCGGCTGCGAATCTCCGAGTCTCTCTCCTCGTGCACTCGGGGCGCTCCCCCACCCTGCAGCCCCGCTCTCAGACACCCGTCTCCGGTGCCCTGCGCTGCTGCCGTGCCGATCTGTAGCTCTGTGCTCTGTGCTCTCATCGGAGGCCACGGCTCAGCACAGGGCAAAGAGGGGGCTGGGCACCTCTAATTCACCACGGGGCATTTAGCACCCTTCCATGGACAAGCCACAGCATGTGCTTCGCTTTGCCCAAGTTTTCTATGCTGTTCTTCAGAGTTGTCTATTCTGTTCTGTACTGCTCAATGCTTTACCGTGATTTATCTTCGCTTTCCTACATTTTACTGAAGTTTGCCATGGTTCTACTGCAGCAAGACTTTTCAAGGGGGTGAGGGAGGTTAGAGGCCATGCGAGGTGCAAATAGAAATAGAAGGAGGCGCCGTCACGATGCCGAAAGGAGCAGCGCAGCACCAGGGCGTGCCGAGGCCAGGGGCATGCTGGGAAATGGCAGCTGAGAGATGCGACTCGGGGCTGTTGATTCAAAGCATCGCACGAGGCTCAGCCCAAGAATCGGAGCACCCAGCCGAGCAGAGAGAATCTCTTGGTGTCACCCCTGAGCTGCAGACGCAGTGTCAGGCTCAGAGCACTCGGGGACACCGGGGAAGAGTAGAGAGGGAACAGGAAAGGGGAAGTGTCTGCAGGAACAAACACACACCCCCCTCCAAAACAAATCTAATTTAAAACGCAGCCCTTTCAAGCTCAGCACACAATACATGTCACCAGCAGTTCAGAACACGTCTGATTTCAACATCCTCACCTCCAGGGACTCTGGGGTGGGTGTGTTAGACCGCTGGACACCGACACCCTGACCTTTAAATTGCACACCTGGCCAGATGTGCACCCCAACTGTAATCCTTCTCTCTGAGTTCATGTCTGCTCTCTTCTTAGTTTTTTATGTCAGCTAAAGAGCAGGAGTCCAGCGCTGCCATAAAGCAGGTCACGATTTGCCCGAAGGCGGAAAAACAAACCAGCCCTCCAACCAAGAAATACTAAAGAGTCACATGACGCACAAAGACACAACACGTCTTTAGGGGCTTAGAATTGCATTTCAAAATGGGCGTTGGAAAAAAGACAACAAAAACATAATTCAAATCCTTACTGCTGTCCTCTTCTCTGCCTTTCTACACTAACCTGCGATCAGACTCGACACACAGGTTGACAGAGGGCTGTAGCCGCCTGTAGGGATCTACTTCACCCCCGTCTAGGTGTTCCTGGACCGCAGGGCTGATACCCGAGGAACCGTAACCCTCTTCCCTGACGCGTTCGGCACTTCGGAGCCACCAACACTCGATGCGGAAAACCAGATACACTGAAGTCTGCCATGAATATTTCAGCTGCTGTAAATCGACACAGAGACGGAGGAGCTGAAGGAGATCGAGGCCCGTGTGTGTCACAGGCACAACGTCAGACACACAACGGCCAGGTCTTATTACACGGCCCTGGGAGGAGTTACAGTGGTGTAAGGCAATAGCAGAGACTGTGTATCACACTCACACACACACACACACACATACAGGCAGGCAGGTGTGTATCAGTCAGTCAGTCATTAAAGTGTTATAGAGGACAGTGGTGTGTTGGAGGGGACAGGGGGTACCATATTTTTACCATATTATGCCATGTGTCACAGTCTAATCTTAGCCCTTGGCAAGCCTGCGGTCCAGATGTAAACCCGCCGCGGTTGCTGCAGGAGTTTGCAGATTTGGCCCCGGTGGCGACACATCTGGAAAACCCCTCCCACCAGCTGAGCTCGGCACCCAGTGTGGAAAACGGCAAACATCTGCCCGTTCCAAATAAGACTAGTTATTATTAGCCGAGCCCCAGTGCCCACAGCCCCCACAGAGACCTGGACCCATCCTGTATTTCCTGGGTGGGGGGTTTTAATCCCTAATGGATCTGGTTGAACACAAAACTACCAAAGAAATTGTTTACAACAGTTCAAGAGTTTGTCCCCAATATGTGGAGAAATCTCTCTTGTGCAAATTTTATTATGCAGGCCAACAGTTAATGATTCTGGACAATCAATCCACTAACATGGGCAACAGAAGGCAGATTAAACCAACGCGATGAACAAAAATAAACAATCAGAGACCAAAATCAACAGAGAGAGAGAGAGAGAGAGAGAGACAGGCGCTCTGTTTACAAGTTCTCTTAAATATTACAAAAACAAAATTCAGTCATTATAAGTGCAACCAGTACAGAATGAGCAGACCTTGTTAATAATTAAAGACAAAACACACGTTAAGTTGGAATGCACAACGGACCCATAAGTACTGATACATTATCATTTTTCTAAAACACATTCTACAGTTCATCCCGGGAGGCGGCCGGGGCCGAGCGTTGCGAAGCCAGGGAAGCAGCCCGGGGCCTCCAGCACTCCCGGACATAGACGCCGTCGCTTTTTTGTGTGGCGTTTGTTCTTTTACAGTAAAGGCACTGGGGTGTCAAGAGCAGAGAGGCTGAACGCGCCTCTGAACGACGGGGGTGAGAGTCCGTTTTTTTTTTTTTTTTTTTTGGTCAATGTTACACTCCCAGACTCTCGAGTGGTCAAGTCACCGTCCCACTGGACAGTTTCGTTGAGTCTATTTCTTAATTTCAGAAGCAGTTAACACACGGTTGAACCGCACACAGTATGTACAAGGAGAGACACACAGAGAGAGACAAGAGACACACACAGACACAGAGACACAGCGCATCACGACACCGAGGACCTGCGGGGTTTTCATCCCGGCGGGGCTGCAGGGTGCCAGACAAACCCACAATGGACTCGTTTTGGTGCTTTGTTTTCTTTGTTTCCACCCCGCCCGGGCCCACTGTGTCTCCTGTGTTTTCCCGGCAGCGATGACGCACACCGAGAATCCACACAAGCCTCGGAAACCCAAGCCGCTCGTCCTCAGACGTGACACAATACACTTAATTACACCTTAACAACACGGGGGCCCACCGGAGAGGGGGAAGACACACACACGTACACATGACATGACAGAGACGTAAAGAAAGGGGAAAAAAAACTAGAAAAACAACCTCGCACACAAAGCAAGCCTAGTCTCGGTCAGTGTGTTCTCTGAGCGTCAGCCCCTCTCCCCTTCCAGCGCAGCGCAGGACAGTGCAATTCGGTACATCCGGGGAGTAGGGGGGGGCACTCAGAGAACCACCACACAGACCCAGACCCGCCGGCGGGACAGAGTGGTTAGAGTCGACTACAATCGGATTCGAGGACAGCGATCTTCCTTGTGCAAAGGAAAGTTTCCAGAGCGTCAAAAATAAAATAAAACAATCATAAAAATAATAATTATAATCTTGTTATTTGCTATATTGACGTGTATAATTTATGTACCGCATCCACAGCAGCTTTGAGCGGTGGTTCTGGAAGAGAGATAGAGTCACATAAACCAGTAAACCATCACGGCCAGGGGTCTTGCTGCCAAAGTCTCCTGCCAGGCCTGTGAGAGTGTCCAGTAGCACAGGAAGTTGTCCCCCCTCCCCCCCAGGCAAAGGCCATGACGTCCCGGGTCAGTCGGGGGTCTTGGCACACGAGACGTCCCAGCTGTCCTACACCTCCCCCTTCCTGAGCGGCCCCTGTCCGGTCTCTATATCCCGGGAGCGCAGACAGCTCCATCCACAGGAAGTGCAGGCGTGCGGCCCAGGCGGCTCTCGGCCCAGACAGGAAGCCACCGGCCGCCCGGCCCGCCCTGGTCACGCACGGGGGAAGCAGGGGGAATAGGCGAGCGGCTGCCAGAACACCCAGCGCCGACACCTTCGAGACCTGGGGGGGGCTACTGGGAATCGTGAGAGATTAATCTAACGCCACTGGCCACGACTGCCTGAACAAAATGGCTTCTCTCCTATCAGTCTGTGTACATCTCTCTAGAATCTTGCGATTGAATCTTGCGATTAGACCCTATAAAGATTCCTTTTCTATTTTTGTACTTTTTGGTTCTTCCCCCGCCAACAGCAAACTGAAACAGTCGAACGAGGCAGCCCTTTAGAGGTGTGGGGGGGAGGGTAACTATAAAATAACATGCCGAGGACCCCCCTCAACCCCGCACCCTGATGCTCTCCCTCTTCCCTGGGGGGCTTCCTGTGCCCGACTGACCGCTGCCCCTTTCGAACCACAGAGAGAAAAAAACGTCAACGGCCAGTGAGCGTCTCGTATCATTGGCAGGGTAGCCGATGCGGCCCCCCAAGCTGCACGGGGGTCCGTGTCCCGCCGGTTCGGTCAGCCATCAGAAATTCAGTTGGCGACTCAGATTTCATGACGACAAGAATAAAAATAATAGTCATTAAAAAATTTAAAACATGAAAAAATTATAACATAAAATGACAATAAAATTAAAATAAACAGGCACCCGAATCCGGTCAGTGATTGGCCCGTCGGGGGTGAAGTTCCGGTTCTCTGGCGCAGCAGTCACGGAAGAAGGAGGGAGGGAGGGACAGACGGACGAGTGTCGGGCACAGAGTGGAAGGCCGGGACCGGGGTGGGGGGGGGTGTCAGAACAGGTTGAGGTAGGTGAAGAGCGCGGGCACGAGGAAGAGCGCGTTGAAGCCCACGGTGCCGTAGACGATGTAGCGGTACGGCAGCTCCACCTCCATGCGCTGGCGGGCCAGGCGCACGTCCTGGCACGGCACGTTGAACAGCCGGCAGGCCAGCGGGATGGTCAGCGCCTTCATGACAGCGCGGGTGGCCAGCAGCACCGCCACGCCCAGCACGAAGCGCAGCCCCGCCATGCCCACCAGGGCAGCGCTCAGGGGCGGCGGGGTGAAGGGCAGCTGCGACGGCGGCGCGTCGGGCATCAGGCCCAGCAGGTAGTTGAGGTGCGAGGCGCAGGCCACGCCGGCCCCGGTGCCCAGGATCTGCGCCGTGTCGCCCCGGGAGGTGCTCCAGGTGTCCAGGGTGAAGGAGAACAGCCCCATGCCCAGGTGCAGGCTGATGATGATGAGCGGTGCGTAGCGGAAGGTCAGGTTGAAGCGGTCGATCATGTCCAACGCTGGCTGGAAGGCCACCAGGATCACGATGCTGTACAGGAAGCCCACGATGACGTCCTGCAGGAGAGCACAGGGCAGCACGGGTCAACATGGGGCAGCACAGGGCAACAAACAGGACAGGGAAGCAGAGCACAGAAGACACACACTCACACAAGGAAAAACACGTTCACACACACACACACACACAGCAACACAGAGCAGACGCGCACACACACGGACAGTAACACAAGCCCTCTGACTCTCATTCTCACGCACTCTCTCGCTCACACACCCAAAACCGCAGCGGATTTGACCGTCTGATGCTCTGTTCAAAGCACCTGGCTAACGATCTACATTTGCGTCGCTATGCTGCAGTGGCCGCGGCTCAGAGAGACACTAACCGCGGAAAACCCCTCCAACCAAAAACATTCAAATCCCGCCCCACACACAACAGAGGCAAATGCTTTTCCATGAGCTCTGACAGATTATACAGATTATCTGACGCAAGCTGCCTGCTGGTGGTTTAGCCAGAGGGGCCTAAAATCCACCGTGAGTAATATCTACACCTGTCTTTCTTCCTATCTCTCTTTCCATGTGTGTTAAAGAACATAAAACCATAAGAACGCAACAAGAGTCGCAAAGGAAAGCGATCTATGGGTCTCAGCTGCTTGTAGGACCCTGGGGTGTGAAACAGTGCCTCCTGTCCTCGGTCTCAGAAGCACCATCTACTCATGTCCGCTCGTGTCCCCTGAGCTGAAAAGCGTTCACAGCCACATGTAACTAGATTTAATTCCTCAGTTCAGATATGTTTTTAATCAGTAGACAATATTGCATCCTCAAACAGGTTGTCACAGTAAAGAACACGCTACAGATTTAGTATAATAAATAAATACAAGACCCTACCGAGTCTGTGGGGCCTACAGAGCCTTGTCAACCGCTCCTCTCACACACACACACCTACCCCCCTGCAAGAAATTATAAAACTCCAGTAGAAAATCCCTAAAGTTCAGGGCATGAGAGAGGACTGGAGCAGCAGGCAAATGCCCTGCCAGGTGCCGCCGCACGCACAGCTATTAGGCAAACGCTTTCCTCCACGCCGGCCGGCTGCCCAGAGCCAGGAGCCGCGACTGGGCGCGTCTGGTTTCCTGTCCTACTTTCTGAGCGAGTATTGGCAATTTAAATGAAACTGATTTTAAACACGCTCTACTCTAACCGACTAACTGAGACCGGAACAGCACAGCTGTTTAGGTTCACCTAAAAGCATTGCTCCTTATTGGCTTTACTTCACTCTGTTCCCCTCACAGATGAACCCTGGCCGACGGCTGAGGAGCCAGAGTGTGACGGAGGCCCGTTACCTCACAGCGGCTCAGCAGGTACCACTTACAGCAAAGGCACTGCAATGCATGCTGGGCTACCGTCGAGTCATTTACCCCAACTGTGCAGTAGTGCAGTACGTTCACTCGAAGGACAGTGTCTTTCTTTTGACATAAAAAGAAAAAACACTAAACAAAAACATTTACTCAACCAGGCGATTACACAACCAACAGCTCTGAGACCGAGTGGCACAAAGTGCCCATCCTCCTACAGGCTTTGTTTGCGGACGTGACGCAATACAGACGCTCAATCACGGAGCTCCTGAACTCCGGCAGCGTCGTGTGAACAAGGTCACCCCCCCGGGGGCTGCCTGGTGTGGATGTGCGGTTTTGTTTCCATACAAATAGGAAACCCGTCTCTGGGAGGAATAACAATGGAAAAACGCAAAGGAAGCTCTACAGTCCGTCCCCAGGGCTGATTCATTGGGCCCCCGGCTTGAACTCGACCCCCGAGGGGCCTCTGCCCTGAGATAAGACGGACGCCGAGAACAACAACGACTGCAGAATCCAGTTCTCCTTCCCCAGTGGGAGCGGGGGGGGGGGGGGGCACTCACGCTTCCTCCCCTGTGACGGGAAACACAGCCATCCTGGGCCCCCCCACCCCGAGCATAGCACAGGGCCTCCCAGTCCCAGTGCATGGTGTACGAGGTGTCACCGGCTTGGTGATTGAGAGCCCACGGGGGGGAAATGGGCAGCGGGGTTTGGCACGATCACATGCTGGGGCGGGTGGGGCCACAACACAGGGACACGAGAGCCATTCAGCCAAGGGAGGGAAGAGGAACTAAATCACGCACTGAGGGACAGACGCCGGGGCACCTGCCACTGTTTATCAACAGGCTTGAAGAGATAGATGGAAAGATAGTAGGATGGATAGACAAACACAGACAGATAAAAGAGGCAACGAAAACAGCAACAGAGGAATACAGAGGAGGGAGGCATATGGTGTGCATTTCCAGACTCAACCGTTCAAACACACATCGATCATTGAGAGAGAGAGAGAGAGCGAGAGAGAGAGAGAGAGGGAGCCCTCCCAGCCTGTTTCCTGCTTTAGCGCAAATCTTGCTCTCAGCCAGAAAGTCTCCTTCAAATGCCCTTCCTGCTGCAGAAATAATCGGTTCCCGGCGCTGCCCGACACATCGCTCCATTCCTCCAGAGACGCGCCTGGCAGCGATTGTTCCGAGGGCCACGTCAGCGGGCGGCCCGTTGGTGGAGACTGACTCACGCCCGCCACAGCCGAGAGCAGAACCGGCGACACTTCTTCTGAGCTGATCGGTGCGGGAGGGAGGGAGACGTTTCTATAATGAATGAATCGAGATCAGATGCACCGCCCCTAGCCGCCCCCTCTACCCCCTCCAAGGGGACGGTTCTGAAACCCTCACCGCATTGGCACTGAGCTGGCGGCCCAGAGGTGCCGTTACATCGCTACACATCCCCAAGAGGATTATCCCCCCCACTCCGTGTCAGCCCACTTGTGCTAATGTGCTAATGCGGTTTAATGCAGCATGTCGTGTCTACATTACGCAGAAGACATCGAATGGTAGAAAACAGTCTTATTTCTTGCTCTCTTTTTTCCCCCTCTCCTCTGCTCTTCCCAGCGCCAAGCCCCCCTGGGTCCACTGCGGAGACTAGGAGATCCAGACCCTTCAGAACCGAACCCAGCGAGGGGCACGAGCAGGCCATTCAGAGACACAGCAGTCTTCCGGTTTAGATTTTTTTCAACACTGTTCCTTTAAAAGCAGAAATAATAATAATCACAGCCTTTGCACTTGTCATATCATCTGCTCAGGTCAAGTACATAATTGGCAAATTTATCTTTATTGGGGTCAATCGGTGCCGGGGCGATTCGCACACAAATAAGATCAGAGTTCACTCGCCGAGATCACCGAGTTCACCAATCAGAACATCACGACTCTACGGCACTGACAGAGGAGAGAGAGAGGGGGAGAAAAGTGTTCACCTGCGCAGGTAAACGTCCACCGGAGATCACAAGGTGCCGAAGCAGTGAGACACCGGGGCGGGGCAGTTAAACAAAGTCTACAAGGGCCCGTGTTTGCCGAGCGATCTACCGCCAGATAACGTGAAAGCAGCCGAGAGAGCGCCGGCACTGCACAAAGCCATGGCCTTGTCACTTCCCCTCCTTTACTACTCCGGTATCACCCGGCTCAAGGACAGAACTTCTTCCTGCCTACAGCCCAGGAGTCAAGGTCAATTGCAAACCACCCCATGTCCCCTGACACACAGGGGATTTTTCAACACAGAACATAGTGGTTTTATTTGATGTTATCTATACTCTTTGACTTGATTTCCCAGAAGTCCAGAGACGGTTGTGATGCTCGCCTGGCTGACACAGCTGTGCAGGCGTTCGCGTCAGGGACTGCCCTGCCATTGTTGTCGGGGAACTCTTAATGCGTTTCACAGATGAGGAAGCCCTAGACAGGAAGCTGCGTGCCTCCCGGGTCTCACACTGAGGGACGCGCTGCCACCGAGGATGGTCCGTCAATGCCGTGCCCTTCGAGACCGATCGGGAGTCTACAGGCGTCCAGGACAGTCAACGGGAGACACTTCAGCACACAAATAAACAGTTTCCTCTCACCAGAATGGAGTGCATGCCCATGTAGATCCTGCTGATGCATACCAGAGTGCACCAGCTCAGCGCCGCCACCAGGCCCAGCATGAAGGGGTACTGCAGGGAGGAGAGAGGAGGAGAGAGAGAGAGAAAGAGAGAGGGGAGACATGGTTATTAGTGTGAAATTTTGGAGACGACACCTCAATCCGTGTGCCGCTCTGATGGAAGCACGGGCTCCTTATCTTGTGATGCACAATTACAGTCCTGCGTCAAGAAGTCCCACCAATTGGCCAGCGACCAATTCACACCTCAGGCCAACGGCCAAGCTGACGCACTCACTCTGACCTTCACTAGATTCACACATCACCCAGAGTGCAAACCAGATGCCTGCCGCCCATGAAAAACTATTACCTGAGCAATTGTCAGCCCCCAGACAACGTAAAATTAAATTGTCTGTGTCTGAGGAAATTGTCTGAGGACTCAGAATGCCTCCAGGACCTGAGTAGAGTGAACAGGAAGAATCCTCGGATGCAATTAAATGAGAATGCTGCTCGGCAGTGAAATAATTCATAAATAAATTAAAGTTGTTGACCACAACGGAAAATATCGACTGGAGCAGCCAGGGAACATCTCGGCAGCAAAGCCTGTGGAGCCAGACCGACACACTCAGATCACATGTCAGGTGTTGAAGTCTGTCAGGGCCTTTTCTGATTCCCACAGTGGCAGCAGGGACACACGCACTCGGGACACAATTGGAAATTGGGCTTCAAGGCATTCAAGACAGAAAACAGGAGACACTTCTTCACACAGAGAGGCGTCACAATCTGAACAAACTCCCCAGCGATGTGTCTGAAGAGACAATTTGGGAACATTCAAAAACAGACTGGATAGGATCCTCGATCACTTAGTTATTAGTGGACACCAAACGAGCACGATGGGGCGAATGGCCTCCTCTCGCTTTTAAACTCTCTTATGTTCTTCTTATTTTCTTATGTTCTTATTGTGTGTGCATGTACTGTAAATCCTACACACGTAAGCACTCGTACACACACACATACAGCAGACGTGCGCTGGCTCAAGTGAACAAATATTTCTCGGGAATCAAACACGAGCCCCTTGGTTGGAAAGCACCCCCCTCCCTCCCAGACCGGCTGCAGAGCCGTGCTGACGACGGCAGCGATTTCACACCACAGCGCTCGGTTAATGAACGCTGGCGAGAGCACAACCGGCTCCCTCTCACATCACATTTGTCACCACCTGGCCGACCCAGGGTCCATTGCGTGGGGGGCGAGATAAGCCCGGGACGCTGATAGCGCGAGCCCCGAGCAGCCTGATAGGGGCAATCCCGGCTCGGGGACAAGGGCCGGGGAAGTTGGAGGGAGCAGAAGCGGCCGACGTGTGTCCGCCACGCTCTGCCACGCTGTCGGCCGCGGGGGTTACAGTCAGCGCATTATCCGACAACAGAATGAAATAAACAGATAAACAAATCACTTCGGAGTCGGATTCCCGTTCGGTCCGAGCGTCAGAACTGGAATCGACTCGATCTAGTATAGTCCGTGTTTGACGACACACAGAGGGAGTACCGGTCGGACCACAGACTATCTCCTCCCACAGGTTTTGTTCTATTCATACCAAACATCCCATTACACTCTTGTGCAATACCTCTATCCACTTCCTATAAATAAATATCATCCTCTCGGCATGCTGGTGCTGCACAGAGATTTCCCAGCAGGCACTTGTGCTTGCCGTGGTTAAAGTCAAAACATGGAAGTTATAGGCATTATTGTTTTAGGAACATCTTGTAGTGGCCTTCTATGACCTGCTCAAAGAGACGGATCATTACCCTACATAGTATCAGACCGTAACCTACAAACGCTGCTAATACAACTACAGACCCACACAGTATAAACAGCACTAACCTACCTACTATTACACAGCCGCTACACGATCACTGATGCTTACTACTCCGAACCGAACTGCTCAGCCCAGCCTGAGATGCCAACCTGCACACACCATAAAAAATGATCTATTCAATAAGACATTAGCCAAAGTACCGTATCACATACACACACAGAAGTGTTTTCAGATGCTCAAAACTCAAGTTCAAATTACAATTTCTTTGTCAACACCAGATTTAAATTAGAGGAATATTGGTGTCAATCCCTGTTCAAGTCGGAGCTGATATAAAGGGTGGGGGTGGCTTTTTAAATGTGATTTTATTTTGCTCCCTGATTGTTGCACCCTGACAGCATTCCTCCGGTGTGCAGGACTGTGGTTTGCAGTGAGCAGCCATGGAAGGATCTCGCCTCCCGGCAGCAGCACGCCCCGGCTTGCCTGCTCTGTCCGGCGGGTAGACACCGAGACTCAGGTGGGCCCTTTTCGGCTTCTCCTCCCTGGGCACGAGGCAGGGTAAACCTCTCTCTAAATTGACAGAAGTGCAAGAGCCATGCGGTCCATGAGCTCGGAGGAAAAGGGTTTCCAAGAAAACGGGGAGGAGGGAGGGAGGTATCAGTCCCTCTCTCTCTCTCTCCCTCCCTCTCTCGCTCACTCCTTTATTTGGAATTCTTCCTAAAGACCACTTGACTGCTGCGCTGCGGCACAATCCTACTGTACACAAGACGGAGAGGGGGAAGAGAGGGAGGGAGAGAGAGACGTAATGAGGACAGAGCCATGACTCACACACCCAACCCCGTGACGGAGGATCACACACAGACGCAACGCACCCAATAACACCCACTAAGCCGGAGCACGGGGAGAGAAAACACACACACACACCACCCCGACAGCACCGCGAGAAAGACTGACACAAACAGACTCCGTTGTTGTGGTTGTCTGAATGTCACAGTGAAATACCAGAGCTGGGAGTGGGGGGAGAGCAGAGTGGAGGTCGTGTGTGGAAGTGAATATTATTTATTATCGCTGTGCTTGACAGACAGAGTCTAACGCAGGGGAACTCGCCACAGCAGGAGGACAGAAAGGCGCTATAAAGGCCCCGCCCCCACCTGCCCCTTCGCTCTCCAACGAGCGAAACGCCAACCTTCCACACCTCACCTCACAGGCGATTAAGTCCACGTCATTAAATATATCCCTTAATCACACACAGAGGTAATTACTGACCGTGGCGCGGTAATCTCCAGTCGGCTGAAGCTAAAGCTTAAACCCGTGCAAAACGTGGTAAGAAGAAAATCCCTGTGACTTTCACCATACTGATGCCTGCCGTCCCGGGATTTTCCCCTTTTCTTTTTCCCCTTTTCCTCCACAAAGCAGCCTGGCCCCTGTGGCTCCGTTCCTGCAGGGTGGGGATGCTGGGAACCAGACCCAGAACCCCCCCGTCGCTTCGGGCCTCACAAGCTGTGCTTCTCTTTCAGAGATAAAAACTTGGAAGTGCCCCTTAGCTTTTGATTCCCCATACCGCCCCCCACCATCACTCCAGCTGGAGTTCTGGTTACAGCAGCGCCGAGCACAACACACACTCACTCACGACTCGCCTGTTAGGGGCATTTTCCCATCAACACGCAACATCTGTAACCAATTACCAAGTAAGGAGGGAGAGGGGGAGAGAGAGGGAGGGAGAGAAATAAAGAGAGAGAGAGGGAGCCCTGGATTCGTGCTCAGGCCTGCATTCCAAATCTCCATCCCCCCCTCCACTCGGACGCAGAGAGGGGAAGCCGTCCGAAAGGCAGAGGGCGTAAACGATGCCGTAACGCTTAGATTAGGGTACAGCGCTTTAGATTAGGGTGCAGCATTTGCGTCCAGACATGCGAGACTCCCCGAAACACATCTGCAACGTGTCGATAGCATGATGGCAGATCTGCCTACGATCACGTCTGTGGTATGAACACACCGGCTCAGTTAGGTTTGCGCTCAGGGATTCGGTGTGAACAGTTCGGTCCTCGTGCCCGTTTATAAACGGCCTTTTGTGTAGCTTAAGCTCAAAGGCCGCCAACACGTCTTTGCTGACCCTCACTGTACTCGGGGAGAGCGCCGATTACACAGATTTGTCTGGCATGACTAACCTGGCTGCTATGTGGAAATAATGACAACAAAGGGAGAGGGCCACAGAAACGGAGCAGACAATGAAAATATACTGGTGAAACGGGAACATGCATATTCGCAAAGACAAGAACAGGACATTTAATACCCAGATCCTATAAGTGTTGTTCCTCAAACTTGTGTAGAAGTGTAGGGGTGTGTGTGTGGGTGTGTGTGGGTGGGGGGGGTGGAGTGCTTAGTTCTGCTAGTCTGTCGCAGTGCTTGTACTTCTGCGAATTGGGAAACACTGATTCTTCGGGAGCGTGCAAAGCAAGAAGGGAAGCAAATTGCTTACACAACACAACAGCCTTCCAGTTCCTGCCTCGAGTTTACGCGCGTCTTTCTGCCATGAAGTAATACATTAAAACCAGCAGGTCACCAGGCAGAGTTTCATTTCCTCTTGTGTTGTGCAAGGCTGGAGGAAGCTGCAGACTCAGGCAGGCATGATGGAGCGACACCGCAGCACCGCAAAGGGGGCCACGTTGCTTCCTCAAACGCATTCCCAACAGGGTCAGATAACAAGCTCGGGAGATAAGGATGGATTGCATAACCTGCTGATCAGGTGAAGGGTAACACGCCGGGGTCTGCTGTTGGTACACGGGCCCTGTCTACACTCCACCGTTTCCAGAGACGCCCCAGAGTTGCTGGTGGGGCGCTCCGACACCGGGTAAGGCGGTGCAAAATCAATGCGCCAACCTGGTCTGACTGCATAGCAGTCCGCGCAGCTGCCTGCCGAGCTGCTTTCCACAACACTGTGATACCCTCCCGTGGAAGAGGCCGTCGCACAGTCGCGCTGCTGCACCGGCTTTACCGAGGGGGATGGGGGGCTTCTCCTGCACCCCTGACCCCGATCTGTGCCTGTGTGTGCGCCTCAGGTAAACGCAGGAGGCAGGTGCTGTAGGTCAGACTCCTGTCCTTGAGCACTAGCGGTGCCTGCAGTCTGCTCACCACGTCACACGGTCCCACACCGGCTCCCTGTGCACATCGTGTTGGGGGGGGGATCTCCCACAGTCCCTCACAGACACCCAGACGGCAGCTCTGCATGCACACGATAGTGGCACTGACTTCGCCTTTAAACTACATGCAGGGGCACCATGTCAGACTGACCCACAGGTGTATTTGGAAGACCTCCAGCTGATGTCACACACTGCCTGTGCATGACAATACCAGCATGGCAGTTATAAGTAGACTGCAGTTTCCCTCACGTCACATTCAGAGATATTTAGAGAGAGAAACAGATAGACAGATAAACAGGTTTACCTCCCACCGCCCGTAGGTCAGGAGGAACAGCGAGAAGGGGATGGCCGTGCCGGACATGGCGTGCGTGGAGGGCATGCTGTACTCCGAGTTGTAGAACATCTCCACCTTGACCACGGGCGGGGAGCTGGGCCGGGAGCGGCGCACCACGTCCTTGGTGCACTGGCCCAGGTACATGACCCACACCCACACCAGGATCAGCCGCCGGCTCACGTAGGCGTCCACGTTCCAGATGAAGAAGGGGAAGAAGGTGATGTAGAAGAGCTCGTTGCCCAGCTCGGTGCCGAAGGTGAACAGGTAGAAGAGGAACTTGTTCCGGATGACGAACTCCTGGCCGGCCTCGTCGGTCAGAGAGTTACGCCGCCGCGCCGTGCTCTTGCTCTGGCCGTTGGCGCGGTCCTTGGCGGCCGCTCGGTTCCCCTCCGGAGCAGCGTCTCCCCCCACGCCGGCTGCCGCTGCCTGGCGCCCGGCAAGGGGCGCGCCGAGCCTCGCCTCCTCCCCGGCCCCGGCGGCGCCGTTGCGGAGGCCGTTTCTGCAGCTGTCGTCGCGCTTGCCGTTATTCGCAGGTGCGGCGCCCTTCCTCGGCCGGGGCCCGTCGCATCCCCCGTCCCCGCTGCCCCGCTCACAGGGGTGCGGGCTGTGCCGCTCCGGCTCCCCAGCCTCCGGGAAGGTGCCCTGCACCCCGCAGAGCTGCTGAAACCGAGCCACCTTGTACGGGTCCTGCAGGTATTCCAGCAGCTGCAGGAAGCCGGTGTTCGCGTCGGTGGCCATGTTTACAGCGCCCGCCGTGTGGCCCGCATGCAGGCGCGGGGAGAGCAGTGCCTCGGCTCGGAGCACGACACCCGGGTCACTGCGGCGCTCGCTCAGCCTAGCTAGCCGGTCCGGGGCTGCGTTAGCGCTGGACAGACATGGGGCCGCAGCTCAGCCACTCGAACCCAAACCGCTCGGCGCCGGGCTCTTCCGGGTCCGGGAGTCTCGAGAGCCAAGCCCGGGCAGTCGCGAGCGCAGTCCGGTCGGCGGTGGAGTGAATCAGCGGCGCTGCAGACTCATCCCTCTCTCTTTCTCTCTCTCTCTCTCTCTCTCTGTCTCTCTATCCCTCTATCCGGTCACTGACAGCAGGCTTGTGACTGGGGCGCACGCTGGCAGGGACGCGCACGCAAGAGGAGACGTGCCCTGTACCGGAGACGCGCTGTGTGGGAGAGAGAGAGAGAGAGAGAGAGAGAGAGAGAGGGGGAGTGAGAGTGAGAGAGAGAGAGAGAGAGAGAGAGAGAGAGGGGGAGTGAGGGAGGGTTTGCTCTGTGCAGTCAGTCATGAAACAACACGTGTTCTGTATTGTTTTTTTTCTCTTGTGGAGACACACACACTAAAATCAATTTCCACAGACGTGTGTTTCCCTGAGAACATATTTTATTCTGTGGTCCGCCATTTGATTCCATTGCTGTTATGAATTAAATCACGGATGAAGACTCATCTTTTTAGTCCAGTCACTGTAAGCCAGTGTGCCATGTTTTGTCCAAAGTGTAGAATTGAGCACAAGGGCAGTGATGTTCAGACTGTACAATGCACTAGTTAGAGCTCATCTGGATACTGTGGACAGTTCTGGGCTCCACACTTCAAGAAAGATATCGCTGCTCTAGAGGCAGTTCAGAGGAGAGCAACCAGACTTATTCCAGGTCTGAAGGGAATGTCCTACTGAGAAACTGAACCTTTTCACCCTGGAACAGAGGAGACTACGTGGGGACTTGATCCAAGTCTTCAAAATCATGAAAGGCATCGACCACATCAAACCAGAGGAGCTTTTCCAGATCAGCAGGGACACACGCACCCGGGGACACAAATGGAAATTGGGCTTCAAGGCATTTAAGACAGAAAACAGGAGACACTTCTTCACACAGAGAGGCGTCACAATCTGAACAAACTCCCCAGCGATGTGGCTGAAGAGACAATTTGGGATCATTCAAAAACAGACTGGATAGGATCCTTGGATCACTTAGTTATTAATGGACACCAAACGAGCACGATGGGGCGAATGTCCTCCCGATTGGACACTCTCATGTTCTCATGACACACTATGCACAATGTTCTGTGATCTGCATTGTATGACCACTTCCTGAGCACAACTGTCTTTTTTGTCTTCCATGAAAAGCCCCCTTTGAGGGTCTGACGAGGCACCTTGACACCCACCCTGGAAGCCCGATGAGGCACAACCCACCCCGGAGGGCTAACAGTGCACCCACACCCCATGGACTTATGAGGCATCACCACCCAAGGGCTGTTGATGTTCCACACACACCCCGAGGGGCCCCAACCAGGCAACCATTAGGACTAGTGGCCCCCCAGAGATTTATTTTGTCCTGTAACAATACGCCATCTTATAGGAGTTTTTGTTTATCTCTCCTCCATGCCTAGTGGTTCATTTTATTATATTTTATTGATTTGTTGATGTTTGTTGTCTGTTTATCACTCTGTGGTCACCCTGAGAAGGGTGATGTAAGATGCATCTTCTTTCTACTGCAACTAGTGATGTTTTATCATCTTCCTTTTCCTGTTGTGACTCATAAACACAGCCTTGTATTCACAGCGCCAGAAAGTATATCACCTTATTTGTTTTGTTTTTGAGGACTAATCCAACGCACCTCCTCATTTGACCAAATAAATATGAAGGAACTCCCTATCGGGGCCCGACTCCATTGTGCAGTTCTCTTCTCGGGGATGTGAACGGTGTGCCCTCGGTGTGCGGATGAGCGTCTGTCGGCCTGATCGCCTGTCTGCTCTGTGCAGCCAATCACAGCGGGGCTGCCAGGGGGCGTGCAGCAGACAACGCAACCCTGAATAGAGACACTATTGTCTATTGGGATGGGTTTTATGATCAAGCATGAAAAGAAGAGATAATAATGTGTATATATTACAATACTGGGAGCAGCCAGTCAGCAGAATTTGAGAACTGCTGGCAAGAGATGTCCTGCCCTTTAGTGCGGAGATAATGACTGATTGATCACCAGAGACAGGAGGTGAATGTAACTATCCTGACAGAGTGCATTTCCTGTTCTTGTTTTGTGTTGTTTTCCTCGTTCATGTTAATGAGGAAGAGTAGCTGAGGAGGGCATCAGATTTCACTGTGTCAAGCCTTGATTGGTGTCCAAGGGTCTTTTTGTCAGACTGTTTGTGTTCGTTGGGCTGCGCTAGGTAGGCTTAAATATGATTAATGAGCCCAATTAAACCGATATGTAAGCCCCTCAGAGAATCGTTGTTAATAATGTCTCGGCATAACTTTTGAATAACTCAATTGGACTTCCACTGTTTATTATTCATGTGAGGTCTGAGTGACAGTTCAGGGATAGATGGGACAAAGGCTCCACCTTGTGACGAGAAATGGAAAGAGCAAACCTTACCACCGTACAGAAAAACTTCGGCCAATGCAAGGGGCTTGGTATGCTGAACCTTTTCAACCTGGAACAGAGGAGACTACGTGGGGACTTGATCCAAGTCTTCAAAATCATGAAAGGCATCGACCACATCAAACCAGAGGAGCTTTTCCAGATCAGCAGGGACACACGCACCCGGGGACACAAATGGAAATTGGGCTTCAAGACATTCAAGACAGAAAACAGGAGACACTTCTTCACACAGAGAGGCGTCACAATCTGAACAAACTCCCCAGCGATGTGGCTGAAGAGACAATGTGGGAACATTCAAAAACAGACTGGATAGGATCCTTGATCACTTAGTTATTAATGGACACCAAACGAGCACGATGGGGCGATGGCCTCCTCTCGATTGGATACTTTCTTGTGTTCTTATGATCATCATCATCATTCACCCACACAATGAAAACCCACACGCCATGGTGGGATTTTTATAGACATAGACAACGTGTAACAGAAAGTCTGTCAAATGTCAGTGGCCCGAAAAGAAGCTTTAGATGTTAGGGAACTGTTTATGATGTCATAGCACTGTTATATAATTATATTTTTAAATTAATCCTATTGTTTTCCAGTGTGTGTACAGTTTAATGGGGTGTTCAGAATTGTCACGACTCTGTCATTTTAATGGTTTTGAAACTTGAAAGTTATTATGTCTTTAACCCGCTATATACGCGTGTTTACCCGCACTGCTGGAGAACGGTGACGTCATCAAGGGCGTGGTTTCGAGCTGTGATTGGCCGAGAATGAGCGCTGGCTGTGATTGGTCGCTTCTCACTGTCCGGGGGGATTTGAAACGCGGAAGTACGTGTAGAGACTTTATTTGTTTCGGTAACAATTTATTATCAATTTAATCACCCTGTAAGATGTAGGTGAAGCACGCATATGCCGTTTTGCCAGTCATCCTTTAGATGCGATACACAGGACGATATTTCAGGAATGTAAATACTGTTATTAAGGACGGAACACAGGACTTTAAATAAGCAGTCATGGAAACATTCAAGGGGAATGAAACACCGCATGGTCAGGTTAAGGCGAATGAAAGTCAAGTTTCGGGCAATGCGATCCCTCCGCCGTCTGACCCGGATGCAGTCAGGTGAGGACATGATCACCCCGGAAGTAGTTAACGTGCTGCTGCACACACCTCTCCCCATAGACGCACATGTGCCCAGTGCTGCTGCTGCCCCACTTCTCCGTCTACACCGGTGTTGTGTCATGGGTAAAGTCAATGATTTGTGGATCCCTGCTTAAGCAGTCTAGACCCCAGTCCCCCCAGTCTAAATCCCCACTATGAACTGTGTGTGCAATGTTGAGTGAACAGAGCTGGATTATCCACTGCTTGGGTTTCTGAGCAGACTTGGCGCAGTTACAAACATCCTCCTCAGGGGGTCACTGCAGGATTTGCTGCGAGGTGTTGGCTGCGATTGGGTCGGAGGCCATGTTTATTCCTGGAAAACGAGATATTCTTGTCACAAAGGGATTCCTGGAAAATAATAATAATAATCAAAGCTTCAAAGTGGTTCTGTTAAGACCCTCATAAATCTATAGTGGCATACATCAGGGCTATTTGTTCTAAAATAAAGACCCACACAATGCATTTTAAATGGCTTGAACTGGCCAGATAAACGTGCACTGTTAAATAAACATAAGGGTAGAGTGTCTTACATCTACTTTTATTCATTATTATTATTAATTTGAATCCAGCAATGTTGTTTGCATTGGTTGTTGGTTGAAAAGGGAGCCTATCTTGCCCTGTAGTGTGGACTGGGGCCTGTTGTGTATTCTTCTATGATGTTAATAATGTGAAGGGCTGTTGATGTGAATTCTGGGGTTGTTTCTAATATAACACCTGTCCATGACACTCAGCCCCATTGTTGTCAACCTATTGTTTCCCTGGAAAAAAGAGACTTGCGGCTATGCAGTGATACCAGGATTGTTAAGATCTGATGTTGCTGTGTGGAGATATTGACTTACAAATTAGGGGGGGGATTGACTTGGGTTCAAGAATCGCTATTTTTAATAAATACAAAATTAATGATCATAACCCCCTCAAATCTTATCAAATTTTCAGTACCGTAAGGGAAATTTTTGAACAAAATTAGTTTACATTGATTTTTGTTTTTCAGAAAATCCCAAAATGTCATAATGCATAATGACAATATTATTTATATTGGAATAAAGGTGGTAGTGTTGCAATATAGTGTGTCTAATAATGATTATGTAGTTGTATTTGTATTTGATTATGTAGTTGTAGTTTCATTTGAGTGGTCCCACATCCTTGTGGCCCTTATAATGGAGAAATGGCCCTCTTGTGAGTATTTTGTGGTACAAATGTTCTTGAAACGTTTCCACATAGGCTAGGTTTTGTTTAAATGCACTTTATTCCTTCATTTTTTATGCTATTTTCACCCAACAATTTCTACAAATTTCAATTTGAGTGGTATCTCAATATACAATTTTCATATTAAGATTTCCCATAGACTTTTATAGAAGAAACAGGTCAAAACATTTAAAAAACACATTTTTGTTTTTATGAAAACACTTGGTAATACTGTAATATAGTTTGTCTAATCATGATCAACTATGCAGAATATTATAGAACAGGTTGTGTAGTTTCATAGATGTTTGATAGGCATCACATACCTGTACTTATAATGTCCATATTAAACAATTGCGTGTCTAAGAAGTTCCAACCAGGTGAAAATGGGGCTGAGTGTAAAGTGTCAGCCCAGTTTCACATTGTTTAGTTTTCAAAAATAAAACCCATCGACAATCCAATCAATATTCTATTGGCTTTTACATTAGGTAAAGAATTGGGATGCGACGTGTGTGTTTGTAACCTAAAACATCATGCTGGTGCTTTGCGTGTTTGCGTGTATTTGTGCTGTGTGGGACTTTAGGCAGCGAAGACTAACACTGACAGGGAAATCAACAAAGATGATCAGGACCCTGCTTGTATCAGCAAAGTGCCAACAGACTGCATGTAGGGTGTTGTAAAATCAACGCAACATAGATATCCCACAGCAGTGAACACATAGTTTTAAGGAAGGAGTGTCTACAGGTTTTCTCCTGCATGTTGTGAGACTGTGTTTGAACTTGAGAAGGAAATATTCTGCAAGCACTCACTCTATAAGTTAGTGGACCATGGCCCTGCAGTGACATTTTAGTGGTGTGACGGACAGCATGCAGATAAGTGCTGCATGTTTTACTGCAGCTTACATCCTGTGCACACACACACACTCACACCCTGCACATACACACCCTGCACATACATGCACACACTCGCTCAAACTTGCAACAGCTTCAGGTGGGACCCTGCAGACTTCATCGAGCAGCTCAGATCGCAATAATAATAACAAACAGGCAAATATATTGGATCTAAGTGGCCGGGTTAATCTGTTCAGAGACACAGTGTCTGTCCCCGGCGCTGCCCTCAGGTACCCCGGCCCCAGTGGCTGGTATATTTAGCCGGTCCTGTCCCGGCCCGGCCCGGCCCGGCTCTGCTCAGAGGCGCTCACTCCCTCAGGGCGCAGTGGGTGGAGATTTAAGCGCAGCGCAGCCGACACACTGCGCACCTTTGGCTGCACGGACAAGTGAACAGGAGACAAAGTTGTTTCGCACTGTGCCTGAAAGCAGATTTGGGGACCGTGCAGCGCTGCGACGTCTACTGCCGGTAAGTACCCCTGATACAGACGGGGCGCAGAGGGCTCTCTGTCAGACTCCTGCGCTGCGCTCTGGACACGGGTTTGGATGACAGGCGGGCGCAGGCGCTGGGTGACAGCGCTGCAACTTTCCTCCAATACATGCATTTGCCTCTTCGGGTACCTATTATATAGCTGCTCGGTTCACTGCCCTCCTTCACAGGGTGTGTGAGGTGCGCTAATCCTTGGCTGACATGTAAACGGGTTACACCGGGGCTACTCCTCACCTGCGGGCGACCCCTGCGCTCTGCCGGAGCCCCGTCTTAAGGGAGACAGGAGCTCGGGTGGAGGGGCGGCTATTTCGGGCAGTGACCGTCTCCAGCTCTGCCTCCTGTTGAAGGCATTTACACAACCCAGTCGCACTGGACAGAGATAGTCAATATGATGATGATAATCATTAACATCTATTCATAACAACAAAGCAACCAGAGGCAAAATGGCACTCATGAGAACAAGTTTATATTGTTGTCTTGTTTTGAAACTGGGATGCATGTCTGGATAAAACTGAGGACTGGGCTATTGTCACCTGTGTGTCGTGTACTTCGGCTCTCTGCTTAGCCCGGAGAGCTCACAGTCAAAATGTAAGGTGTCCCATATCTCAGGCGAGGTCCTTCTGGGTCTCTGTGGGGGACAAGTTTCTCTTTGATTGTGAAATAGGAGGAGTTTGCTGGTAGAAAGGCGTTCACTCTCCCAAAGAGTTGTCTTCTCACCAAAGTCTGCGGAAAGTCGAGAGTAAATTAAATACTTTAGGGGCCCTCTTTTCATACAAGTTAATTTACTTGCATGTTATTTTGCCCCACAGCCATCACCGCCAAGCTGTGGTCGCGCACTGCGCTCCCTGGCCTGCGCTCCCTCGCTGCGGTGTGTGTGTGTGATGTGCAGGCTGTGTTTGCGCTCCAGCTCCTCTGCCTGGCTGTGTTTGGTGCCCTGTGTTCCTGCATGCCTGCCTGCTTACTCACAGACTGCCCTGCAGTTTGGCTGCCTTTCACCAGCCTCTCCACTGCTGTCCGTTCCCTTTTACCTTCCTCCTGAACCACACCTCACTAAAAGAGAATAGCAGCCAAGAGAGCAGCGCCCACGGCTGCAGGACTGAGAGTGTCTGAGATCATTGACACTGAGATCTAAGAGAGAATAATCAATGCTGGAACTGAAAATACTATTATTAATTATGAGTCCAGGGAGTGTCTATATATTTACAATTCTGGAAAGAGGAAAAAACAAAACAAGGCGAAAAGGGCAGTTGTGTAACTCGGCCGCCCATGTCAGCTGACTGTCCCCGAGGGGCTGTTGAGCGGGCTCCAGCGGTCCCGTTTCCCTGTCCTGCGGGGGGCATGAACGGGCCTGGCTGGCCTGTGCTGTGGGATGTCTTTGGTGTGAAGGGCAGGGGCTGAGGACACTGGGCCCAGTTGTTGTTATCCGAGACCATACTAGTTGAGTGCCGGGTGGGGGGGGGGCAGTTATTGCATTCCACAGCTATCTGCGCTAATGCCACTCAACCGGGCACACGGCACAGTGACGTCAAACTCCCTCGGGCCTCCAGGGAACGTGGAACGCCCCCCCCTCCTTTAAAGACTCCTGCAGGGCACTGGGGGTATTGTAGTGGGTGGGGAAATGGGGGCACTGATCCCCTGCTCCACTCTCTCGCCGCTCCGCCAGTGCAGATGCTGCGGCGCTAAGGGGTGACGTGTCGGAGGTTGTGGTGGGGGCAGGCCTGTGGGGGCCCATTGTGTTGCTTTTAAATCCCACAGCCTGAACAGGAGGTAAATTACTGGCTGTCAGTAGCATATAGTTGCTAAACAGTAATAACCCCATGACATTCACACTGTTCATTAGCACTCTGGGCCCCCAGGCTGGGACAGGGAGTCCTCCATTGTTGGTGTTAGTATTATTATCATTATTTTGCTTCCTCTGTGATCGAGTCTTTATCGCAGGCCTTGCATTTGTTGCACCTCAGTGGATTTTGGGATGCGTGGGGACAGAAAATATCTCCATTATGGGAACAAAGATGTTACTGGAAGCTTTTTCCTGCCCTGTGTTGTAAAAGGCTGCCTGCAGGTATGCAGAGCCCCCCCCCACACTGGACCAGCGTGACTTTGACAGAGGGTGGCGGTGTGGGGAGCTCAGTGGGATGAAGCAGCTGACTGCCGGCCTGGATTGCACAGATTCCACTGCCATAGCCGGGCAGGACGGGCAGAGCGCGGGGGATGGGCAGAGCTCACCTCAAGGGCATGTGGCTTTGTGTGTGTGCAGACCTGCTCGTGTGCAAAGTTTGTGCTGAGGATGGTGTCCCTCATTCCTGCCAGTGCCTAAGGTCCCGCTGAGCCCCGGTGAGGACGGGGTTAATGGCTGTGTGCCGCCCCTGAGCTTGTCCTCCAGATCCTGGCGCTGTTAATAAGTTTTACACTAAGTCTTGGCACACGAGCCACCTGGAAGACAAATGTTCGATTATGAAGACTGATTAGAGAAGGGCGTCAAAACAAGGCCTGGTTTACATTAACCGCATCATGGGACCCGGCCATTTTGGATTAGCCTGGCTCCCCTGGTCTGGTACTGCAGACACCAGAGATGAACGTGTTGCTTTGTTTGTGAAAGAAACCGTTCAGAAGGAGGTCTCTCAGCCCGTCCCCGACACCTGCAGAGATCGCAGACGCACCGCTATCCACAGGTGCTGCTGTTTTGATTCAAACACTGTTGTGAATACATTATTTGTTTTATATTCAAATAGATATGCTTTGCTTCCTCCTCCCAGTCTGAATCCTCCTGTGTGAGTCCAGTTTCTGTTCTGCAGGGAAATACCCCCCGCTGGGGCTGCTTTTCAAAACCTGGCAAATTATTTATTGGAGAGGCTGTAGCGTTTACGGCTTATCTTCTCGATCTTGCTTTGCAAAACAACAACAAAAACAACAAAAAACTAGAGATGAACTTGATTGTGAAACCGTGCGAAATGCAGTAAACCGTGTTCAGTCTGCTGCTCTCAGTCCCGGGTAAATAATTTAGCATCAGGGCCTGTTCATTCAAGGAGCCACCGACTTTGTTACATAAGCCAGATTTCTGCCACAGCTTCCAGTCGTGGCTGTCAGGAGAGCCGTGTCGGCCCCAGGTTTGCTGAAATAGCCGTGGTCAGGAATGGATGTTCAGCCATGCAGATTCTGAAGGGAAACATCTGTCTCCCAGCATGCCACGGGGCACAGCAGGCATTTATCGGGACGTTACCAGGAACCAGGAATCGGGCCCTTGATGCTGCTCAGGTGGCCGGCTCTCAGACAGCAGTATGTGCATCTCTATAAGTGCACAATATTGTGTGTGTGTGTGTCTATGTGCGTTAACGTGTGTCTGCTTGGGTCTGTGTGCAATCCTGGCCATCACTGTGTGAGCTAATGTGTGCTTGTGTGTGTGTTAAAGTGCGTTTGTCTGTGTGAGTGTGTGTGTGTCTATCCTTCGGTTCTGCCTGGCCTTCCTGCAACTGCAGAGGCAGGGCCTGGGAGATTCTGGGAAAGAGAAAGTGAAAGGGAAGGAGAGGAGGAGAAGAAACAGCGAGCGAGCAGAGTCTATTATCCTGGTGCTGTGGGAAGCTTCGCTGCTGCACAGTGCGTCTCATATTGCTGAGATCTGCCACACCGAGGTCTCTTTCATCTCCCTGCTGATTCACAGAGCCAGCAGCCGTTAGAAATCTTACCTCCAGGTAAACGGTGGTGCGTGTGTGGGATGTACATGTGTGTGTGTGTGCTGTAGGAAGTTGTCCTTTTTTCTACTGACATTCCTGGAGGAGTCCGTGTATGTGCCCTGCCCCTCTCTCTCATCTCTCTCTCTCCCTCTCAATCTCTCACTCCCCCGTCCTCTCCCTCACTCTCTCTCTCTCCCCTCCTTTCAGACGGCGTGGGCATGCTTTCTGGCATCCACGGATGACCTCTGGACTCGGCTTGCATTCTCCCGGGAAGCATGGCATCAGTAGGGTGCTCGGAGGTGGCCGAGGAGGAGCCGGGGTCCCTCCCTCTGGACATCGATGACGTCCACCTGCTGCTGCAAGGTCAGTGCAGTCCCAGGCTGGGGGGGCACAGTAACACACGACCCCTGACGCACAGACAGACCCACGCTGAGAGAACACACAGACAGAGCCAGCTAAGAGAGAGGGAACAGCAGTGCATGCCAAGTAAGTGATTGTTATTTTGTAACTCAAGGCTGGGATCCAGAGGCACATCTGGACTCAGAGATTTGGGGGGCCTGAACGCCCCCAAAGAGGGGCAAGGAGGCATTGGCGACAACACAGACTGGCCGGCACCCTGCCCTGAAGTGGCATCTGCATTTAAATGTGTTATCTTCTCAGAGATCCAGGCCTGCGGCTGCTATCCGTGTGTGTTTGTGCGTCTGTTCAATCTCCCCCCTCGCCTTGCCTGCGGTCACGGCGCCCCCCCAGCTGATAGGGACGGATTCTCTGCTTCCACTTGATCTGTAATCTTTATGCCTCTGGCCAGAGCAAGATCTTACTTCCTCATTTTGTCTGAGCTGGGATTAGTGTCTTCTGCAGTAAACATGGGGGGTGAGGGCGGAGAATAATAATACAGAACAAAACTGAGCTTTTTCCGGTGTCTGTCAGTTGCAGTTATGTTCAGGCAGGGTGCACAGGAGCTGAAGGAGTAAGTCCTAGGGGGGAGGAATATGTTTAATCCTGCATTCCCTTCTGGTCGGGATTGTGCCGCTACCTGTTGCGCTGTAAATTCATGTATTGCGTCTTGTGCAATCTCGAACCTCAGGCATATTTCCCTCTCGGTGGAAGGCAGCTGCGCTCTTGCTTTGCCCGATCATGTCGCCGTCAGTGCCAGACTGACGAGCCACACCAGGCAGCTTCACCACACCTGTGAATGGCTGCCTTTGTTAACCAGTAGCAAATCGGCAGCCTTATGCGTCCAAATAACCAACTACATAGAGACCTACTTACATACACACTGGCTTTAACGCATCCCAGCACCTAAAAATACAAATAACAATAACAACTTTCACAGGCACCTGGTCAGGTGCTTGACTGTGCCACCCGCCGAGCCGATGCCATGTGTAAGCAAGGACCAATCAGAAAACAGCAGTCGGGAATATTTGGAATATGGGTTCGGCTCATGTGCCAGTACGTATTAATGTCTAGATGGGCCAGCTGGCCCAGAGGTAGAATGGAAAGGCTTCCCGTTGGAGATGTGTAGATGCAGGCAGAGCAGGTGGCTCGTGTGGCCAGGCAGTTGTGGCAGAACTTGATGGACATGCTGAAGGCCCGGTCTGCAGAACCAGGGCTGAAGCAAGGAGACTTTCAGCAGAGGAAGCAGGGAAAACACCCAAATGCATTGGATTTCCTGGATTTCCCTTCTCTTTGCTTTAGCTGTGGTTTGCTGTGGTTTGTGTCATGGTTTAACTCCCTGTGCTTCACCACGCTTTCACTTCACTTTCACTACACTTCCCTACACTGTACTGCAGTTTTATCAGGTTATATGACAGCCAGTGTCTATAAGGGAGTTCTCATCAGCACATACTGACAGTTTCCCTTCGAATAGCTGGTCGGTGATGCTGCTGAAAGGCGGTCGGTGAGCTGTGTGGTCAGACAGAGGGGGGCAGCAGTCTGCTATGGCACTGAGAGACGGGTTTCCTGCTCACCACCCGCCAGCTGCCCTCTCTCTCTCTCTCCCTCTGTTCCTGCTCTCACTATAATTTGCCCTCTATCACTCTCGCCCCGGAGTGTCAAAGAGGGACAGTGACCCACGCTGCCCCTTGCCCCGAGCGATAGGAAATGATCTCCGATGGGAACGAGCGTCTCCGTCCAGGCGGCGTCTGTGACGGGGGGGTCTGGGGGGTTCTGGGCGG
Source organism: Amia ocellicauda (assembly GCF_036373705.1). NCBI lineage: Eukaryota > Metazoa > Chordata > Actinopteri > Amiiformes > Amiidae > Amia > Amia ocellicauda. The sequence goes on from NC_089870.1 coordinate 20,291,721, forward strand.
TCGGCGTCACAGTGCCGTGCGGTCAGACGGTCAGAGGATGGTGTGAGGCTAATATACACTTGTTCCAGAGAGAGAGTAAAACCAGCTCTTAATCACAATAGACTGGTTGTTCCCCGATTACTCACTCTTCATTTCTGAATCGAGGGCCGCCTGGCTCAGAGTGACTTCTCGCCGGGAATTGTGCTGTTGCTAAGATGCGAGCTGTTTGCTTTGACAACCCATTCTGGGCTCTGGGTGTGAGGGGGCTGTGTTTGCCTCTGCTCTAGTGTCCTTACGCTGCTGTCAGGGTTTAATTCTGATTTGATTCATGACCGCGAAACGACACAAACTACAGCCATCGAACGGTGAGGCGAATGCCCGTGTTCCTCCCCGGACACCCTCGGGCACAAGAGCCACGGAAAACAGTCGTACCCGATTCCACCACCGGCGTTCAAGCGCCGTGGTCGCCCTCCATGTCTGCGCTGCTCCAGGGAATTCGATCTCTTCCCTCCGCCGAGCGTTATAATGATGCCTTGTCTTTGATATGTTTGACTGGAGGCCTGTTAGCTGACAAGCTCACGGTTCACGAGTTTAACCTCTGATCTCACTGGCGAGAAATTCGGTGGTTTGAGCGTTCTGGGACATACACGGCCTTACAAGGAGCGAGAGAGTTAAAGAGACCTTGAGAGGTCACATCAGAACCCCCTACGTCTCCACGCCGTAAGGTTATTAACTTGCACTCAGACAGCAGTTCAGTGCTGCTTTCACAGGCGCTCTGAAAGACTTTAGTACCGCTTGCCCCCTATCTGGCCTCAAGCCATTACTTTCCAAGAGAATTTTCTTCTCAGTAGGTTAGAAGATTATGCCACTGCTGAGTTTTTGTTCAATAAACAAGAAAAAGTATTGCTGTTCAGTGAGAGAAGCCCACCCTTCTGCAGTGAGAGCCCTGCTGGGGGATGGGGGGATGTTTGTAGTGGTTCACATGAAGCCACTAGATCATAGTGTGACTCGGGTGTCAGGTTCCAGGGGAAATATTGAAAATAGACTGTGTAACGTAGCCAGGCTTGGGCCATGGTCACATGAGGCTCACGGCTGTTTGCCAACAAGGAGCTGGTAGCTTGCAGTTCCTCACTCACCTTCCAGACCCCTGCTAGTGGACCCTTTTGATCTGTTTGCTTCCCACCAGTTCCCACCACAGCTGTGCAGTGAACTGCACATCAATAACACGACACAGGACAGTCACGTCTCGATTCTCTCTGGAAGCCTGGAAAGTCTCGAGCCAAATGAGCCAGAGTGATTATTATAATGATGATGTTTGATGATTTCTTCAGCCAAGCGCCAGCTTCTCCTCATCTGTGAGAGCTGTGCCTGGGTGTGGCGGCCCTGTGGGAGGGTCTCTGTCATGGGGTGACCCGCGAATTCACATCGGTGCTCATTGGGAAGCGTTTGCTGTTTATTCTGAGAGGTGTTTTTTTATTCTGGGATGGCTTTTCTATTGTCTCCCTCCTCTCTCTGTGGGAGAGGTGTGTCCATCCGCAAAAGTGAAAGAGAGGGAGGGATTGAAATTAGCTGCTCAGACTCTCAGTGTGGGGGGGAAGACATGCGACCTGTCTCTCCACTGCCTGACAGATATCTATTGTCTTGTATTTCTGTCCTTGTAAAGCTTGTAAGTCGAGAACATTAATAATAATAACAATAACAATAACAGGATGCCATGCATGCCGCCCATCGGAAGGGCTGTGCTCGGACACGCTCTGACAGAAGGCGTGGTTTGCAGGGTGGAGTCTCTCGAGTCCCACGTTCTCATTGGCTGAGAGACGGGCTGGCGGGGAGGTTGACAGGAATTACTGCTTCGACTGGTTTGCTGGGCCGACCGCACAGCCTGTGGCTCCAGAGCTCGGTTACGGAGCTGCAGAGGCTCTCCCTGCTCCCGGCTGTATCTGAGACTCTGTTATTAGGCCATTGTGTGCACCTCGGCTTCAATTAAAGCTCTAGATCACTATGGGTGTTCAGTTCAGGGTTCGGTTTGTCTCTCTCTCCAGTCCTCAGATACATGGTGTGGACAAAGCCTGTGGCATAGGGGGAGGTGGGGTCTATTGGTCTATAGGTAAACAACAGTGCAGATGGACCATACTTTCAATGTTTTGACTAAGTCCAGGGATTTAGTGTATGATACCAATAGTGTTTAACAGAGAGATTTGAGGGTTAAGAAGGGAAGCATCCCCCTGTAGTCAGAGTGAAATAACCCAGGAGCTGAGTGTGTGTGGGGCCCACAGTAAAGTTTGCGTCACAGTTTGGACGCTGTCCCACTGGTCCACATGAGAACCTCATGTCCTCCCAAGAGGTCTCAGTGTCATGTCCTCCCTAGCCGGTGAGTTACACGGGGGCACAGGGTGGGCAGTGCAGACGACACTTATACAGGCGGTGTAGGCAGGTGGAACATCGTCACACAGCGGCTCCCTTTAGAGATAAATAATGAACGCAATAAATGAGATATAAACGATGGAGGAGCAGAAGTGGGCGTCTGCAGAGCGCCTCCACCCGGTGACCGAAGTTGTGCAGTTCCACAGTGGTAAGAGAGCAAGAGATTTGTGCGGTCTTGGAACCCATCTCCATCCGGGCTTTCTGTGTCCCTGACGAGCGTGTGAGGAGGGCTGAACTAGTGTGTGCATGTGTGTGTGGTCTGTCCTCGTTTATTCATGCACAAGGAATTTCCATGAGTTTGCAAAGCGGTAAACCTGTAGGGCAGCTCATGTAAACAGCGGCGCTCGTGTGATTACAGATGGCAGCCGAGACACGTGGAATCAGTCCAGGGTGAGATTGCATGGGGATGTCCGGTTCCTTCATTTCTGTAATTTTTTTATGGTCCAGACACAGATTGCTAAACACGAGCAGCCCCCTCACTCTCTCAGCTGCGACTTCACTCCACACACACAATCACACACTGTGCCGCACTTCTCTGTGACTGAATCCGAGCCCGTGTTCGGTGCCGATCCTCACAGCACTGTTTGCATTCCTCCCCCCGACAGTGGAGCAGGAACAGATCCAGAAGAGAACCTTCACCAACTGGATCAACGCTCAGCTCTCCAAGGTGAGTCCTGTCCTCCCAGCTGTAGATACGAACGCAGTCTCACCTCCTGAGCAGAGAGCAAATACAGATAAGTGGCAATTAAAAATCTACAGATCTGTTTTTGGCAGCTCACCTGCACAGAATGCACTCTGCTCCCGGCTCGGCCTGCACTGTATTTGCATGTCATGTGGCTGTGGGATATAAATAGAGACAGCGAGTGGAGCGTGTGCCAGATGGTAACTCGAGCCGGTTGCCCCGCCCCTCCACCCAGGCCTGGGTAACACAGCCCCTCTTCCTGAAGGCCTCAGTTATTCCCACCCCCCCCCCTCCAGCCTGGCATCCTGCACAGCTGTCAGAGGAACACAAACCTCGACCAAGAGTAAATTACTCTCTGTGGAGAAGGTGTCTTGGTGGCAGTGCGTTTGCGATGGACTGAAGCCATCGCGTGTGTGGGCGTGTTGGGGACAGTGTGTTACTAATCTCTAATATTAAAATAATAATAATATTTATCATTGTAATCCTCATAATCGTGCTTTATTTGTAGAGCAACAAGGGCCTTTCTTACCGCAGTTTAACCACAGCTTAACCAATGACAATGAGCCGGCACTGACTCATATTTAACACAAACAAGATGTAAATGAGATATATTGTCCTGTCCCAGGGTGGTATCTGGGCAGTGATGCGGACTCAGTGCCAGGGTGGTGTCTTTGCCATGCCTGGTGCCCCTTGTCGCCCCTTGTTCTGCTGCTCACCCGCTTCTCTCCTCGTTCCCCCCAGCGGCAGCCCCCCAGTGTGGTGCTGGACCTGTTCACAGACCTGAAGGACGGCGTGAGGCTGTTGGACCTCCTGGAGGTGTTGACGGGCCAGCCTATGGTGAGAGCCCCCCGCCCTTGCCCTGCGGGTCTCTAACCACCCTCTGTCACGGAGAGCAGTAGGCCTCCCTGTTCTAAAACCACAGGAGAGGTCAGAGAAAAGACGTGGAGATGCCTGCAGAGGTTTGGTGTATTAGACTGTGATTCAGGGAGAGAGAGCTTAGCAAACCGTAATGCCAACTGTGGAGAAACCACAGCACGGCAAAGTACATGCCAAGTATATCCATAGACACCCACAGGGCCACGGCTAAGATCCAGAGGGCCAAGCGCCAGGAGACTGTGCTCAGATCTGCTCACGCTTGTTGTCTTCCCCAACTCCACAGAGCCGAGAGAAGGGGAGAGGCGTCTTCCAGCAGAGGAGCAACCTCGAGACGGCCCTGAAGTTCCTGAGGAGGCGATCGGTGACTCTGCTCTTTCATAATCTTGAAGGACCTGGGCTGTACTGTTAGGCTGAACTCGGGGCAGGGTGTCAAAAAAAATGCCGGGACAGTCTGTAGTGTGTAGCATGGCTGAGTTATGAACAATCGTTGGGGGGTGGAGACTCACTTGAGTTGTTGTTAGTGTGGAAAGGGGAGTGGAGGCTGAGGTGCCCTGACAGGAATATCTCTGTGCGGCTCTGACAGGCAGGGCGCTCTGTCACGGTGGGGGCCGGTGCCAGCTTTGTGTGACAAGGGAAGCAACCAGGAAGCTCACGTCTCCCTTGGTCTCCTGAGCTGTAGTGCATTCCAGTCATCAGATTAACCCCCAACCCTCTTGATTAAACCTCTCTACAATTTGGAAAGTGTCTTAATTTTATTTTAGGTTTGTGTCTTTGGTAGTTTTCAGGCATTTGAGTCCGTCTACCAGTCAGTCAGGATCTCTGAAAGCTCTCTAAAGAAACCCTGTGATAACGCCTGTCTCTTGTGCACGCAGATAAAGCTGGTCAACATCAACGTTCCTGACATTATCAATGGCAAGCCCTCCATCATACTGGGCCTGGTGTGGACGATCATATTACACTTTCATGTGAGTGTGTGTGTGTGTGTGTGTGGAGCTGCCTGCGTGGTTCGTGTCCGGGGGGTGCTGTGGACACAGGTGTACTTTGAGCTCCTATTGTTGACTTTTGGTCTTTATCTGAACAATGAAATCACTCCGGCCCGGCCCTGGCTGTGTTACTCGTCTGACCCTGCCTGCTGACACGGTGCTGGGTTGATGGGGACGGGAAACACAGAGCTGCCTTTGTCATTTCACCTGAACAGACAGCGTTTGTCTTTGAGTCTTTGAGTGTAAACACACACGGGGCCTAATACACCTCAGGCCTGAAGTTTATTATCCCATTCATAATGGCACCAGTGTTTGCTCTCCAGCCTGGTACCCAGTCTGTTCCCTGTCTCTCTCCCAATCCCTGCAGCAACTGGGGGGCTGTTTTCCCTTTGCAAAGGGGTAAAAATGACTGCCTTGTCGAGGAAAATCTTTTAATAATTAGTAATATTTATATGAAGATAGTTAAATGGCATTGCGGGGGCGGTGCTGAGGGATTTGGGTGTTCGAGCTCTGTGTGCGGGGCTCTGTGAGTGAGTGGACTCTGGGCTCTGTGAGTGGACTCTTTGAGTTTGGTTGGCCCAATGTAGGTAACTAACGCTGGCACGTGGTTAGTGTGCCAAGCGTCCACTTGCTAACCAAGCCAACCATAAACCAACAATGGGCCAACTTAGTTTGCTATCTGGGAATGCACTTACTTTAAAATTACTATTCCTATTATTATTTCCAATTTGAGAGTGAGTAGACTCTGTCAGTGAGTATGGCAAGCAGTGGGGACATTTAATCCTTAAGCGGATGTTAATTAGTATGCATTTTTGATATCAAGAATATAATTACTGATATCAACAATACAATTGCTGATATAAATAATTCACTGCCAATTATTGATATCAACAAATTTATTTTTTATATCGACAATTTAATTTTGATCAGAAATGCATAAGAACTAACAAACTATAGACCAAGGACTTTCAAAAGACGTCTGTTTCACTTATTTAGGGTCTTCCTAGCCTGAGTTACAGGTTTGCAAATTGGGCCATTTCTACAGTGTATAGGGTTAATTTGCATGTGCTCGAGTTTTTGTTCTTTTACTCTGTCACCCGATTAGCCCTTATTATACGAAAGGACTTTTTTTGTCGTTTGATATAAGATAAATGCATATGGCACAAACGATCAAGGAGCTACACATATAAATCAGCAGGAAAATAAGAGGAGAAATGCCAGTATAGAATGGCAATACCGCTGACGTTGCGCAACAATGAAGTGGAGTGCGAACTGCGCATGCTCTCTGGAGAAACCGCTCTTCTGGGTGGTGAAGTACACGTTATAGGACAAACCGGTGGATCTTTCGGAAAAATAGGGTGATGGGGCAAAGGGACGTGCATAAACTGCCCGTTTGTAATAATCTTCATGACTTTTCTGACTTTCTCCATTGGCTCCAGCGTTAGCACCTCGGTGACGTCACGCATATTTTTCGATCCAGAGAATATATTTTTCTACTAATAGAAAAACCTTAGAAAATGTGGGTTTTCGGGGGAGTTCCCCTTTAACAGCGAGAGGAACGGCCCTTCTGAGTGCTCTGAATATTATCATCTCCTGCCAAACTCGCCACCTCTTAACTCCCACAGCTCGTCTGACAGCAGGGCATACTCTGTGTATTGCTTGGAAATAAAGAAACATTAATTAGTATGCTTTTTTCATTAAAAAAATAGAACCGGATGTTAATTAGTATGCATTTCTGATATCAAAAATACAACAATTGTATTTTTGATATCAGTAATTATGGATTAAATGTCACAACGCCTTGCAATAAGTGAGAGGACAGTGTGAGGGAGTGGACAGTTGTGAGGGAGTGGACGATGTGAGCGATTGGACGGTTTGAGCGAGTGGACGGTGTGAGGAGTGGATGGTGTGACTGACTAGTACGTGAGTGGCCTCTGTGAATAGACTCTGTGCCGTTGCAGATTGAGGAGCTGGCCAGCACCCTGGCGTTCAGCTCCCGCCAGTCCTCCATGGAGTCTCTGGCCAGCCTGGACTCGTGCTCCACTATCGGCAGCCCCCCGCCTAAGAGGAGCTCCCCCTCACCGCTGCACAGCCGCTTCAAGCTGTCCGCCAAGAAGGCCCTGCTGCTCTGGGTGCGAGAGCAGTGCGCCAAGTGAGTATTTCCCTGTCCAAGTCCTCGGTTAAACTTTAACTTCGGCAGTATGTGAGGGCTTTCATTTCTTGAGCTGGTTACATAAACAGTGAAGTCAATGCAGCTCACGAGATGGGGATTAAACTTTAGCCGGGCAAATGAGGGGGCGGTTCGGGGTGACGCACAGGCGGCAAACCTCATCGCCTCTGTGTGACTCCTCTAACCCCTTCCAGGAACGGCTGCAACATCACCGTGAAGGACTTCAAGTCCAGCTGGAGGTGCGGCCGGGCATTCCTGGCCATCCTCTGCTCCCTCCGGCCCGATCTGGTGGACCTGCAGGCCACCAAAAACAGAACCAACAGGCAGAACCTGGAGGAGGCGTTCCGCATTGCCGAGCAGCAGCTGCGGATCCCCCGGCTGCTGGAGCCAGAATGTGAGTGAGAGACACCCGCGAAAGAGTCAGGCGATGGCGTGGGGACCGCGAGGCGTACCGCCTGATGTCATGGGGCAGTATTCCTCACGGGCTCCTCTTTCTCTGTGTCTCCTCCGCAGACGTCGATGTCCGAGACCCGGACGAGAAGTCCATCATGACCTACGTGGCCCAGTTCCTGCAGTACTCCAAAGACCTGCCCCTGTCTGAGGAGGACCTACAGGTGAGCGAGGCGCTGTCTGTCCATCTGTCCACACCGACTCAACCCAGGCAGCAATTCTTAGGTTGGACTCAAGTTGGCAGTTAATTCTTAGATGATTCAAATCATGATCAGTGCTTTCATGGGTTTTGTGTACCCCCCACCCCCGGCAGTGTTACACTCTGTTCTCTCCCATGTCCTGTTTTCCCAGCTGCACTATCTGGCTCCTCCTCAGCCGTCTCTTCCTGCTCCTGTCAGACTGTCCCCTGGCCTCCCTCTGGCCCTCTCTGCCTCCACTCTGGCCCAGGTACAGCCCTCACTGCCATAGCAAGTCCTTTAAACCGATGCTCCCTCCCTGTCTTCTCTCCCTCCCTGTCCTCCTTGGTTCCTGTTGGCCTCTCTCTCCTCTATGTCTTTAAAAGGGACATTGAATTCAGCTGAGGTGTGTAGGGTTCGCTTGGTTGTCTCAGAGCTCTCTGGGCTGCAGAGGCAGATGTCTGATGTATTTATTTGAGGGACACAGTTTTGAAGGTCGGAGGCGATCTCGGTTAGGTGTCGCTACTTTGTGCAGAACAACAATAAGCCAGTATGAGCTCTCGGTATCAGGATAATGATAAGACTTGCAAGATGATCTAGTTCAGAGTCCTCTGCACAATGCTCTGTGCCTCGGGGGGTTCAGGGAGTGTTTCTCAAATCACTTTTTAATCTGTGAAGTGAACAGAAACTCCTCCTTCTTCAGAAAAGTATCAGGTCAGGTTTTAAATACTTGGCGTGAGACACTAGTTACTCCCCAGATAAATGCTAGTCTTCCTTGTGAGTAAACTACCCATGTGTTTTTCATTAGTGTTAACAGTGTTGTGAAGTTGATTAGAGTGTCAGTCAGTCAGTGTGTTATTGTATCAGTTTGTCAGTCAGTCAGTCAGTGTGTTAGTGTATCAGTGTATCAGTCAGTCAGTGTGTTAGTGTATCAGTGTGTCAGTCAGTCTGTGTGTCACAGGAGAATATTTCCAAGGGTCCACAAGTACAGTCTGCACAGATGGCTAAACGCACAGTTTGTTGTTCAACCAGGCGCTCCTGCTTCGGCCCGCCCCCCCCTGCGTGGCACCTCTCTGTAACGCTGAACTCTCAGAGCCCAGAGCTGCGATGGTAAACTGCCCTGCCTGCCCTGCCTGATCTCAATAACAGCTGTTTGTTCACATCTGTGTCTGTGCACCCCTGCATGCTGAGCCGGTCCTGGAGTCCCCATTCTTAATTTATTTATTTTATATGTTTTTGTTAATACTTATTGCACTAATCACAACGAGGATCTCCCTGATTGTCACTCTCAGCTGCCTGGTTGCTCCCTGCCAGGACTCAGAGCCGCTTCCCCACAGGACAGCCCCCATTGCCCTGCCGTTAAGCCATGTTGTCGCTGTCGAGACTGGCCATTCTTAGAGTCGTAACTCCTCCCCCGTCTCCTCTCTCTCTCCGACTTGCTCTCCTTTCCCCTCTCCTCTCGTGCTCTTTCCCCTCTCCTCTCGCCACCGATCCTCACAGGGGTCCCTGTCCCAGAAGACCGATGAGGCCACGGCCTGGCTGCTGCAGGCCCACCGGGAGCTGACGGCGAGGTGGGCGGCGTCAGAGAGCGGGAGCTACACCGAGAGACACAACGTGAGCTGAACGCCGCGCCGTCTGTCTGTCTGTCCATCCTTCTGCTTCAACAACAAGGCTGGGCAACTTATCCCAGACTCCCACGATCTGTCGAAGAAACACTGGGCGTCCCCTTCCCCCCGCCCCCTAACCCCGTAGGTGTGCGTTTCTCTCCGCAGGTCTTCCAGACGTTCCTGGTGTCCTTCAACGAGCAGAGGAGGCCGGCGATGCCCCTGCTGTCTGCGCTGCGCAGAGCTCCTCAGCTGAGCGATGAGCAGAGGCGGCTGAAGGAGGCGTGGGACGGCATAAACGAGAAGGCAAGTGTGGCGGGAGGAAGACGTCCCTGTCTGCCAAATCGCTCTGTTTTGGTGGAAGCGGTGGTTGAACACAATGCCAGCCAGAGTGCCAGAAGGATTTACTGACACCCGTATTTAGTGGTCTATTACAAATTTAAATGACAGCACATCTGAGGTTCTACGGCTGTACTCAGAGTGATTTTTGTGTTTGCTTGTGTGTGTTTTGTCTTCTCTGTGTTGCACCAGAGCGAAGTGTGCCCTAGATGGTCTGGAACTCATGATAGAACCTTAAAATGTGCAAATTAGGGATGAGACACTGTAGCCGAGTCAATAAGATGGAGGTTTCTTGGAAACCAGACCGGCGAGGGACAGGGGGGTGAACACTGCATGTGGGAGAGGCCCTGCTGACAGTGGCCTGTGTTGTGTGTGTCTCCCTGTAGCTGCGGGGGTGCAAGACGGCCCTGGATCTGTCCCTGCCTCCCCCGCTGGACGGCGTGGGCTCCTGGCTGGTGCGCGTGGAGGCCGTGTTGGCGGACGGGGGCGGCGAGACGCAGGATCACGCCCGGGCGGCAGGGGACGCCAGAGAGAAGCTGCAGCTGCTTAAGGTTTCTCATGGGATGGTGGGGGGGCTGGTTCAGAGATTGTGGGGTTAAGTGTGCAGAGATTAAGTGTCTCCTGATCTGCAACGAGTGGCAGCAACACAGAACGGGGTGTCAGAGCAACGGGGTCAGATCGGGGTTTGTCACAGTAGCCGGGTCAGATCGGTGTGTGTCAGAGTAATGTGGTGAGATCGGGGTGTCAGATTGGGGTGTCAGAGCAGGGAATCAGGCCGCGGGGTGTCAGAGTAGCAGGGTGTCAGATTGGGGTGTCAGAGCATGGAATCAGGCCGTGGGTTGTCAGAGCAGTGGGGTCAGATCAGGGTGTGTCAAAGCAATGGGGTCAGATTGGGGTGTCAGAGCAGGGAATCAGGCCGCGGGGTGTCAGAGCAGCGGGGTGTCAGAGCAGCGGGGTCAGGTGTTGCAGCTTCAGTATAGAATAAAAGTTAGCTTTCTTTTCTTTTTTCTCCTCCCACTCTCAGCTGGGTTAGTTTCAGTTCTGCTAGAGATACAGAGCAGCGCAGTCTGTTGACACAGTGCAGGACTAGTGAGCGAGAGATAAGTGTCGGCCCTCCCTCTCTGCTCGTCTAATCAGGACCAGGGCTGCGTACCCGGCCATTGTCAGCTGAGTTAGAGCTGTGTTTACATGCGGTGGTAAAAGCGTGACTGGCAGCTCTGTAGAGGTGGCACCAAAGAATGCAACCCAGTCTAACCACAGCTGCTCTGTTTTCCAGTCCTTAATGGAGGACATGAACGCACACCTGCAGACGCTCCACACCTTCCAGAAGGGAGACGAGCATCAGGTCGCCCAGGTCCCGGCCGACAAGATGGACGAGGTCAAGAGAAGGTGAGCGACTGGTCCCATCTTGTCTCACCGAGACATCAATCGGGCTGGGGAGCGAGCTCGTCTCACCATCTCCGTGCCCCACAGGTTCACCGGCGCCAGGGTCACGGCCAAGTACCATGGCATCAAACTGGAGTACCAGGAGTGGAGGCACGCCGTGCTGGCCCTGCTGGAGGAGGCCAATGGCAAGCTGCGCTCCTGGAGGGCCCCGTACGGCAGCCGGGAGGCCATGCGTCTGCGGCTTCAGGACTGGCAGGTGATCTCATAGCCCCGGCCCGGCTGAGACCAGGCCCCCGTTGGCACTCAGTTACCCACCGGGCGAGATGGCAGTGAGTCACCTCCCGGCCAGAGGTGGCATGGGGCCTCTGGGTGTAATATAATGTAATGTAATCTATTCAGGCGATCTCACTGTCTTAGTGTCTGTGTCTTTCTGTCTCTCTCTATCTTTGTCTATCTGTGTCTCTGTCTCTGTGTCTCTCTGTCTCTGTCTCTCTGTGTCTGTGTGTGTCTCTCTGGGTGTTTTTGTGTGTCTCTGTCTCTGTGTCTCTCTGTGTCTATCTCTGTCTCTCTTCTTGTGTCTCTGTCTCTCTCTGCGTCTCTCTTTCTCTCTCTGTGTTTCTCTGTCTCTCTCTGTGTCTCCTCCCCCGTGTTCCTGTGGGACAGCGATGCAATGGCGTCCCCGTCTCTCTCCCCGCAGGACTCCGTAGACAAGCAGGGCCTGCTGTCCCGCCTGGAAGCCGCCATGCTGAAGCTCCGTTTAATCTCTGGCAAATACACCAGCAAGTCCGCTCTAGGTAAGGGCCGAGCGCGTCCGACTCCTTCCCAAGCTGAGTCTCGCAGCCATGTTCCTGCTGTTTTCCCAGCTCTCCGCCCCAGCGCCTCAGCAGATTATCTTGTGTGATCTAGTTACCCGTCTCCACATTCAAGCATGTCCGCTCTGATATGTGCGAGTCCTCACAGATACAGCAGTTCTGTCTCGATAGAAGGAGCATTGATGTGTGCGTGGAAGAAAATCATGTGCATGCATGTGGGCTGTGAGCTCATTGTGTGTGCGTGTGGGCAGTGAGCTCATTGCGTGTGCGTGTGGGCAGTGAGCTCATTGCGTGTACGTGTGGGCAGTGAGCTCATTGCGTGTGCTTGTGGGCAGTGAGCTCATTGCGTGTGCTTGTGGGCAGTGAGCTCATTGCGTGTGCTTGTGGGCAGTGAGCTCATTGCGTGTGCGTGTGGGCAGTGAGCTCATTGTGTGTGCGTGTGGGCAGTGGGCTCATTGTGTGTGCTCTGTCCCCACAGCGGCCGACTCGCAGCACATCGACAGGTTCGTGAAGGAGGCGGAGCGGGAGGGCGCGGCCGTGCGGGAGGCGGTTGAGGGGGCCCGGGCCTCTCTGGGGCGCGCACTCGCGGCCTGGGACTCCTTCTTTGAGCTCAGCAGCTCCCTGCAGGCCTGGCTGGCCCACTGCCTCCCTCCCTCGCTGGTGCACACGGCCCAAGTACGGCAGCTCTGTTTGATGCGCACACCTCAGATACCACACACTCTCTCACACTCTCTCTCTCTCTCTCTGTGTCACACACAGCCCAGAAATGGCACACTCATTCTCTTTCTCTCTCTCTCACTCTCTCCCTCAGTCACACGCAGCCCAGATCACCAGATCTAGCTATCGGGTATTTCTGTTTGTTTAAGCAGGAGCCGGAAACCACAGCCATAGGAAAAGCATTATTTCTGTACACGATGTGTGATTAAATAGAGACCCTGTGGAAGTCTCTGGAGTGGATCTGCAGTCTCTAGGGCTGTGATCTACTCATAATTACCCTTTACTAAAGAATCTCTGCCATAGTCATGTTTAAAGTTGTGTGACTCATGCCATCTTGACTGATCAGCCAGTGAAGCTGTGTGTGTTAGAGCTTTTGTGTGTGTGCAGGTGTGAGTGTGTGCCAGCCTCCCATGCCGGACCGTGTCTCTCTCCTCTCGTGCCTGACCGTGCTCTCTGTGCCCCCGTGTCTCAGGTGACAGCGGACAGCCTGTCTGAGTGGAGCGGCCGGCACGCCCAGCTGAACGAGCTTGGCGGCTTCCTGATCGAGGTCTCGGACAAGGAGACCTGCGCCGGGCTGGCGGAGGAGCTGTGCCGAGTCAACCGGCAGTGGGCTGACTTCGAGAAGAGGACGAGATTTGTAAGCATGAGTGGCTGATCTGTGTCTCTCGCAGAAGTGGGAACGCGTGGGGTGGGGGGAAGGGGTCAGTTTTAGAGCAGGGAAAGGTCCAGAACTAAGATATAAGGTATGGGAGTCCTTGGGTGACGGCCAATGGGACGGTATGTTTCCCTGGACTCTGCATGAGCATCTGTGTGCTGTCTGGGCCCTAAATGTGTGTGTCCCCTGCTCAGGCCGTGGTGTCCCAGCCCACCAGCGACCCCGGGAGGCTGGAGAAGGCCCTGTCCGTGAAGGGACTCCTGGACGACACGTCCCGGCTGCTGCAGGAGCAGGTGGAGGTGTCGCCCAGCTCCCTCAGGACTTTCAGGAAGAGGCTAGAGGTACCCCGACGCCCTCTGACTCTCCTCGACTCCTTCGATCCCTCGGTGGTCATGGTTGCCAGATCCCCTGTGTTCTATTGTCTGTTTCTGTGACCATCCCATCGTGTGGTCCCTTGTGTCCTAGTGGTGGCTGTGAAGGACTGGGCTTGGCCAGGTGATGCCTCTGCTCATAGTTAGTTGGGTTCCTTTTCCCCAGGTGTCTTGGGTTTCCTTGAACTGCTTCGTTAACTAATTAAGTGACCTTATTGAACCTTGAATCATCCCTCCAAGTCCTGCAGCCCTTTGGTCACCTGTGCCTGTTCCCGAGGGTTCCCAAGTCTCGGACATGGAGGGATGGGAAGGGAGACTGATGCTGCGGCCGTTTATTTTTTGCAGTTAAAGCAGAAGAAGATGACGGAGGTGGACGTTGACGCTCTCCTGCGACAGGAGGGCTCCCCAGAGATGGTGGAGGGACTCCAACATGCCCTGACTGAGGTACAGCCCCACCGTGGCACTGGGCAGTCAACAAAGTGTTGAGGGCTTAGTCTTTTGAGCTACAGGAAGCGTGGCGCACTGGTCGTCGAACAGTAGACCTGCAAAGACCTGTTATGTGACTGACTCGTGACCGTGTGTGTGCCAGGTGTGCGGGCAGCTGGCCGAGGCCATGCGGGGGTTCGAGGAGCTGCAGCAGGGAGTGGTGGGGCTGGAGAGCGGACTGGCGGAGCTGCGGCACTGGGACGGCCAGGCACGGGATGTCCACAGCACCCTGAGGACCAGGGGGCAGCACCCTGGCCAGGACCCGGCCGTGCAGGTGAGACACCACAGGGACACAGAGCTCTCCTTGTCCTCAGGAGACACGGAGGGTTGGCCACGCCTGTATTATTCATTCTAGACGACTTCAGACATGTTCAAGCTGTGCTGTCTACAACTGCAATTATGCGGCTTCTGGAGCCTGTGTAAACTCTGGCTTTCTGCTCGTTATTCCCCTAATCCTCCTCCCTCTGACTCTCTTCGTTCCTGTGACCGGTGTCTGTGGTGAGCAGCGGTTGGTGTCCCGGGGTCTGGAGCTGCAGAGGCAGGTGGTGGCCAAGGAGCAGGCCCTCCTGGCCGCGGTGGAAACCCTGCAGAAGAACGAATCTCTCCCGTGCCTCAGCGTGGCAGGACTGCAGGGCCGAGTCAGGGCAGCTACGGCCAGGGCACAGGTACCAAACCTTCCGGTGCAGACAAGAGCAGGGCTTTGGCACCATCAGCTAGCCAGTTAATTGGTTAATCAATAAACATTAGTCTCACTGGCATAATTAAGGAGTGTTGTAATACAGTGATTGACTTGCAGGAGGCCCTGGCCTTGTTGAGCTCACTGGGACAGAGGGAGGAGCCGGGGCCAGCCAGGGTCCAGCCGCCCGTGCCAGCAGAGGTTAAAGTGCAGGGGCCAGCGGAGGTGAAGGAGGTCCGGGTCAGCCAGCAGGGGTCAGCGGAGGTGAAGGAGGTCCGGGTCAGCCAGCAGGGGTCAGCGGAGGTGAAGGAGGTCCGGGTCAGCCAGCAGGGGTCAGCGGAGGTGAAGGAGGTCTGGCTCAGCCAGCAGGGGCCAGCGGAGGCGGAGGTCAGGCAAGGCTTCAACCGGTCCAGGCAGCGTCTGCTGGAGTACATCGCTGCTGCCGTCTCGGTCCTGAGCGCCAGGCAGGACACCGCGGAGCAGGCGGCCCGAGCCGAGGTATGCACTCGCACTGTTCTGATTGTAACTCGAGACTTTAAAGGGGTTCCGGGATGGGAGAAGAACCGGGAACTGGAGGTGGGTGGTGCGAGCGCACAATGAGTGTTTGTCATTTTACCTTCACGCAGGAGGTCTTACGGAGCCCCGACGCCAAGGTCCTGGAGGACTTTCTGGCTTCGGCCAAGCAGATGAAGCGCTTCTGCCCCCCGGAGCAGCGGGAAGAGGTGGATGCGATCAGTCAGTCAGTCCTGACGCAGTGGGAGGTCAGTGGACTGAAAAACCAAAACAGACAATCAGAGGAATAACCATAAAGTACTAATAATATTAACTGCACATCTGCCTAACCCTGAGTGTGACGGCATGCCTCTGACATTAACAAGTGGAGGCTTAATTGCCCCCCCGATGAGCTGGAGGGTTTCATTTTCAACCTCTAATGACCAGTGGCCAGTGCCGACCAATCACACTCAACGGTGGACTGTGAGGCCTGAGATCTGAGATTACGGAACAGTATTGGAATTGTTCTTCACAATGAACATTGTAACTTTGAGAAAGCGAGAGATTATCTGATTCTGTCACTACTAAATTAATGGTGTCTCGACCATGGTTTTTAATTGGTCGAGAGACAGAGGCGCTCCGAGAGCTGTGAAGCGCCTCCAGGTCCCACCCACTGCAGGAATGCAACAAGATCACTCACGTCTCAGATCCACATACAGAGCTCCTATTTTTATGTTCCTATCAATTCTTTTGCAGTATTTGCCAGACTGTGCACAGCGTTGTTTAAAGTGTTGTTTATTTTGTCACTCAGGCCCTTCAATTAGAAATAGCAGTGTTTTTGCGACTGTTAAGATTCAAAATCGCAAAAGTGAGATTTAACACGGCTGCTGTACAGTGTGAGACGCTGACTAACCCCGGGAGAGGCGGTGTGGGCGCACTGTGCCGGCCGGTGCACGGCGTTACACGGCACCAGGTATGGTACTGATCCTACTAACACCACTGCATGCCCTGATGCACGCCTGCATGGCACGGCACAAGCATGGGAATCCTGTGTGTGACATTGTGACATCATCAACTGGGAATGAGACCCGGGTGATTCTGACCGGGTCCAGCCAATCGGGTTTGAGTCCTTGACTTGATCTTTGTCCTTGGCAAACGCTGCCGCGATCAGAGCCCCGATGGTTAACAGTGCATTGATTGACACCTGTCTGGGGCTCAGTAGCTGGCGTCATGTGATTCTGATGCTCATGGGAAATGCACGGGTGACGAGACTCAGGCTGTGTGGTCTACAATGTGGGAATCATGCCACGGTCACAGTTTTAAAATACCCTTTAGACATGGATTGTCGGTTTTATTATTTATTCCTTTTTCAGTTTCTCTGCCTGCTGGCACTTGGCAGTCGTTTCGGTAGATTTTTAAAGTCGTGTCTCTTCAGGACGGTGAAACCACACGGAGCTGAAGGTTTGTAGCGCTTGGGTGTTTGTTCTCGCCCGGCCTGCAGCTCTGTCTCGACAGGCCTCTCACTATAGCAGAGCCAGCAGGCTGAGTCAGTGCCCTGTGGTCCCTCCCTCCCGCCCTCCCGCCCTCTCTTAGTGATTGGGTGGAATCTATTTCGGGCGGCAGACTCATGCCCACAGTGACGATTGCCTTGAAATACTGAAATCAAGAGAAACACGTCAACATGATCAAATAGTGCATGAGAGTGGAGGCGGGGGTCTGCAGGGGGCGTGTAAGTCGCGTGGGACAGGAATGTGAGGCACTGTAGTCGAGCGTCTGCTGAGAAATATAATAATAATATAAAACATTGTTATGTTGCTGAGTTGGTTTCCCATGTTACATCAGAGCACTAATCAGCTTTGTCCACAATCATATAGGAGGGAGGTGCAGTCGGCTTTCCTTTGCCTACAAAAATTAGCATGCACCCCCCGATGTGTGTATATATTGTTACGTCACTCTGCTAAATCAAAGTCATGATTGGCTGTTGGATTCTGAAAAATTCTTGACAAAGATTTTAATAAAAAACAACCCGAGGAGCCAAGCACTTCAGTCCCTCCCTGAGGATGACAGACCCCCCCACCCTCCCTTCTCGCCGCTCCAGGGCTGCTTCTCCTCGTCTGGCCAAGCTGGGCGGCAGGCGGAGGCGCCGAGAGAGACCTGCGCGCCCCCGAGCACGGACCGGGCTCACGGGGTGACCAGGGCCCAGGTCAGGGAGCGCGACCAGAGGCCAGAGCGCATCGAGAGGCGGGGCGGGAAGCTGCATGCCAATCTCTCCACCGCAGCGAGGTAAGGGGGTGGGAGAGCGCCGGGGGTTCAGGTCGGGACACAAACCATGACCTCTCTCTCTCTCTGGGTGTACAGAGACTGGGTGTACTGTCTCTGATAAAGACAGAAACAGAGGCGCAGTACGGAGTCCAGATCTTTTCTTTTCAAGCTGCGGTTTTAATGTTTACACCACTTAACTAAAGTAACCAAAGCTGATTAGCGGTTCAGATAAAGAGAGCCGAGCGTTCATTGTGGGATCTGTTTCTCGTGTGCAGACGCCCCCTGGAGGCTGGCGACGGGACGGCACAGTCAGCTGCGATGCCGGTCCAGACAGATCCTGCTCTCAGCTTAGCGGCCACACAGGTAACCGACCGCACACAGGGGTGTGGTTGGTGGGGTCGGGTAGACCGGGGGTTTTCCCTGGAAGGAGGTGAGAGGAGGAACCTTCAGTGACGGGCTGTGTTTGACCCATCCAGGCCGTCGTGACGGGGGGGAACGTGGAGGTGATGCAGAGGGCCGAGAGGATGGTCATTGCCGGGAGCCCCACAGACGGCCTGCGGGAGGGGCAGGACCAGGACGGGCAGGAGGCGGAGGGCAGGTGGGTGAGAGCCGGGGGTGTGAGAGTGGGAGTGGGTGTCTCTCTGGCTCTGAGGAGGACCGTTGGACGAGCCACGGTGTCACAGCACACGTGTTTGTTTGTCGTTCGCTCAGATACAGAGAAGCCAGGAGCGCATTTGAGCTGCAGCTGCGCAGGAACGCTCAGTGTCTGCAGACCGGGTTTCCTGCTGGCGATGCCAGCTTCTCCGTCCTGCAGAGCAAGAGCCAGGAGCTGCAGGTCAGTGCCATGTTGCTTGGTGGAGCCACATCAATAAATACAATCGCATCACGATTATCAGCTTTCACGTGACAACCCCCTCTGTGTTTGTGTGTGTGTCTGTGTGTCTGTGTGTCTGTGTGTTGCTTCAGGCACTGAGGCAGGACACCGAGCCGCTGTGGTTTGAGTTCGAGCTTCAGGCCTCCCAGGTGAAGCAGGACGCCGGAGCAGAGCCGGGCCACGGTGTGCATGAGGTCCGGGCAGCTCTGACTCAGGAGTGGAGAGCACAGAAGCTCCAGCTGCAGGCCAGGTACTGTCTGGCACACACCGAGCCAGGCCCCCCCCGGCCGACAACACAGCGCAAGCAATGGACAAAGTTTGACATAAGGCAGTTTAAATGGAATACCACAGTACACAGTATTTTTACCACAGTACACCACTCTACACTGTATTTGTACTACAGTATACCACAGCACACGCTTCCACACAGCAAGGTCAGTGACTGTGTCCCCCCCCCTCAGGCTGAAGTCCATCGGGGTGGCTCTGGAGATGACCGGTCCTGTGGAGAGACAGACCTCTCACCTCGCTGCTCTACTCAGCCAGATCCAGCAGAAACCCCGGGAGGTCGACGGCTTCGCGCTGGTGGATGGAGACTCTATTCAGAGCGATTTCAAGGTTTGTCCCTCGAGCCATGATAATGAGGAACATAAATGTTGGCAAAGCTAGAAATATGTAGGAGAATGTCTCTCCATTGAGGCATAAAGAAGCTGCTGTCTCTATTAAATAAACCCTTAACCCTCACCAGGACCTGCAGGAGGGCCTCCGCTGTGAACTGGAGAAGGTTGGTGCTCTGGAGAGGGCGGCTGGTGCAACCGGGTCTGAGCTGCTGCCGAACGAACGCCAGGTGGTGGGCGCCATGAGTCGGGACTGCCGGACGCGCCTGGAGGAGCTGCAGCGGGGTGTGCGGGATAGCCAGGCTGCCCTGCAGGGGCTGGAGCGCCTCCTCACCTCCCTGCGCAGAGCCGAGCAGGACCTGGACGAGGCCCGGTCCGCGCCTGCCGGGGACGTGGTGGCCGTGAGCGAAGCCAAGGCCAGGCTGGAGCTGGTGGGCCAGAGCGTGGGTAGCCTTGGGGACCGGGCAGAGCGGACGGACGGGCTGCTGGCCGCGGCACGGCTTTCCCTCGGTGGCCGGGAGGGACTCTCCTGTCTGGGCCTGGTCTCTGCGCTCGCCAGCAGGGTGGGGGAGGAGGCGGAGATACTCGGGCAGCGGCAACGGAGCCTGCAGTCAGACAGGGAGCGGCGCAGCCTCCTGCAGGGGAAGAAGGCGCTGATCTGGGGACTGCAAGAGCTCCGGCAGAAGGTCGACAGCCTGACTCTGAAGGAGGCCACGCTGCCCGCGCTGCAGCAGAGGTTTGTACATGTTTTCTCTGGAAATCTACTCCCTCCCTGATGGGACAGGGCACTGAGATGCAATGACCAGATTTCCCACGATGGATTGTCATCGGTTTCTGAATGGTGTGTGTGTCTGTCTCACAGGCTGCGGGCCCTGAGGGACCTGGAGTGCCAGATGGACGGTCTCCGAGCTGAGCTGCAGCGCCTCAGAGATGCCGCGGGCCGCATCCCAGCACAGAGTCCGACCCCAACTCCCTCCCGGCCCGGAGAGCAGGGGATTCTGGGGGACCTGGAGACCGAGTGGGAGGAGACGCAGAGGACCATGACTGGAGGGTGAGGGAGAGAGAGAGAGAGATTGATAGATGGATGCAGGGCAGCAGTACCAGGCCCCTGGTGTCGTGTGGTGACCCGGCCACTGTGTTGCAGGCTGGAGCAGTGCCTGGCGCTGGTGGAGCTGCTGAAGAAGTTCCAGGGCTGCCGGGGGGAGCTGTGCAACGCATTGCAGAGAGCCGAGCACACCGCCGCGGAGCAGGCCTCTTACATGGGCAAGGACAACCTGCAGAGACTCATTGCCAAGGTGCGTTTGTGTCCTCAGAGTCCTCAGAGATGGGCGCAGTGGCTTCATCTGGCCGCTAGAGGGCAGCGACTGTCTGCGGCTGCTTCTCGGTGCGTGTAAAAAACGCACCAAAAAATGCAGCTTTTGTATCCACTTCACTGCCATGGCAGTTTAAACACTGGGGTTTTGCATCGTTGACCAATAGACGGGCGAATGTGTTAGTAGCCACCTATTCTCACTGGGTCAGAGGTACAGATAATCGGTACAGCCGCAGAAGGCAGGAGTATTCGGGGGCTGGTGTGTGAAGTGTCTGTTCGCTCCCTGCAGGCCAGCGAGACGAAGGAGGAGCTGGGGGGCTGCGCCGAGGCCGTGGAGCAGACGCGGGGGGTGTGCCGGCAGCTGCAGGCCCAGCTCCGGAGGATCCCCGGCTGGGCAGAGGCGCCGTTCGAGTCCGAGGCTGACAGCCTGGTGGACCGCTGGCTGGACGTGAGTCTGCTGCGGCCACCGGGCTCTTCGGTTCAGTTCAGCTAGTTTAAGGGGCCCGGGGCGGCCGTGGGGGCTGGCGGCACTGTGTCTGATCTCCGGCTCTGGTTGCAGGTGATGGAGAAGGTGGACGCTCGGCTGGACAGCCTGCGCCGCGGCCTGGCGCTGTGGGACAAGCTGCTGAGCCTGGCGGCCGAGGTGGAGGAGTGGACGGGTCGCACCCTGGCCGTGTTCGCCGGGGGGCACTCCTTCCGGGACGAGCAGGAGCTCACAGAGCTGCAGGTGACCGCCCCGGCGATGCACACAGCAGTGTGGGAGAGAGCGCGAGCGAGGGAGCGAACGTGGGAGTGAATAAAAGAGAGAGAGTGAGACAGTGTGAGTGAGGGATTGAGAGGGAGAGTGTGCTCTCTCTGAACCGTAGGTTGTAACACTGCTGTGATGGGGTATGTTAGTGTGAATGGAAACGGAGGTGTCCAGCCCGGGATTATTTACCATTTTTACACAGATTTTGCTCCAGGGGCCTGGCTCAGTTATTTTGAAGCGGGGGTGTGGGAGTGAACCAGTTCCCTGGAACAGTTCACACCGAATTTCTTCCTTCTGGTGAATTTCCCTGGCAAGTCATCTTCGCCTCTCCCCATCACTAGTGTGGACTGTGCCAAGAAATGAAATTGGTGCAAGCGGAGTCTGGTTCGCCGTTGGTTTCGTAGCCTATACTGATTTTTTTTCGCTTTTACATGCATCATGTAAACACGGACAAACCGTTTTCCTTGCCGTGTCGAAGGTCACCGCAGAAATTCACAATACGCACAAACAGGTTGCGTAAGTTCACTTTCACCTCTGGGGATTTTTGCGGTTTTGCCCACGGCGGTGGGAACCGAGAAAAACATTTTCCGACAACTCTCCGGAACAGAGCCGAGCTGCGTGACGGATTGGACCGCAGACGGCAATGATTCTTTAGCGGAACGATACAGGGCTCCGATCCATCACGGGCCTGTGTGCGCTGCGATCCTGCCACCCCCGGTGAGCGGGGGAGCCGAGGCTCGCGTTGGCAGGAAGGCAGTGCTTTTGACGGGCCTCCTGGCAGGCAAGCTTCCCCCTTCAGTCAAGTGCGTCTTTGGAATTGTTTAACGGTGAAGACGTGAGCCGTGCTTTTAACTGGCGCCTTCGCTCCGAGTCCTGGCAGCGGCACAGTGTCCTCTGCGATCCGTGGGACGGGCTCTGAGGGAGATGGATGTGGTGTCGGGACAGAGCTCTGACATTGATGGCCTTGTTTTTCGATTTCTTTGTCCTCAGGATGAAATACGAGCCCAGGAGGAGAAGGTTGAACGTTTTCACAGCAAGTCGGACGAAATCCAGAACCTTTTGCAGAGCGCTGAGTCTCCTTTAGAGCTGCAGGTGAGGAGGAGAGGGACCCAACCAACCCTAACCCGAACCCTGACCGACATTAGACGCAC
This sequence comes from Amia ocellicauda, assembly GCF_036373705.1. Lineage (NCBI taxonomy): Eukaryota > Metazoa > Chordata > Actinopteri > Amiiformes > Amiidae > Amia > Amia ocellicauda. The sequence goes on from NC_089870.1 coordinate 20,313,960, forward strand.
ATCGCCGTAAACACATTAAACCGATTCATGCTCCGGGAGGGAGTGTCCCAGCTCCCGCAATAAGTGATATTTATAAGAGCTCATCAGACCAGATTTGAATGACTGTGAACCTGTTTTGCAGCCCTTTGAAGATTCAATGAAAGTTTGTTCTAGAGAGGAGGGGCTGAAAATGCCTGTTTTTCTTTCCGCTCTTTGGGAGCTCTGAGATCTGCACATGTGACAGAGTAATAGCTTTAACAACAGGTGTGTGAAAAGCACAGAGAGAGGTCTGGGACACGCAGCTCCTGAGATTTCCCCCCAGGGGCCCGTGGTGTTGTATGGTTTCGGCAGGTTTCACAGTCTACAAGTACTGGACCCTGGGAGTTGGCACCTGAAAATGATGCTGGGGCACTTACTGACACACTGACTGACTGACACACTGACGGACTGACACTCTGACAACTGACCTACTAACCAACTGACTGACTGACTGATTGACACACTGACTGACTGACTAACCGACTGACACACTAGCTGGCCGATTGACTGACTGGCTGCTTTGCTGGGCTGCCAAGTGCAGTGGGGGTCCGCCCCTCGTCATTCAGCTCGTCACAGCTCTGCCCCTCGGCTCGGCTCCGCTCCGTCTCTCTGCCCGCAGGTGGTCGAGACCCAGCTGAGGAAGAGGATGGGGCAGGTGAAGGAGGTGGCCGCGGAGAGCGCCGACATGTTCCAGCAGCTGGCGGCGGTGAAGACGCACATCGCGGACAAGCTGGCCCAGTGCTGCTCCGACCTGCGGGCCACAGAGGCCAAAGTGAGCGGCCTGCCCGAGCCCAACAGCCCACACAGCCTGGACCAGATACAGGTACCGGCTGGTCTCCTGCTCTGATTCTGAAGAGCACGGGGTTTAAATCAGGACGGCAGACGCAGAGGTTGTGTGAATCGTGCCGTGATCCATTAAGCAATACACGCAGTCCTGCCCCAGACATTTCCTCCCACGATGTCCGCTGGGAGACAGGAGAATCTTCCCTTGTCTGGATGGAGGCCGTGGTAGTAAATTGCAGGGCAGGATGACAATTATAGTTACAATTGTTCTGATGCAGACTTTCCACAATACCTGATGTTTCCAAATCCAATTAGATGCGATTAGAAAGGGCAATACGGCAAAGCAAAACAAGTCCAATCAAATGGATTGGGCAGGCTGTGTCTGTGTGTGTGTGTGTGTGTGTGTGTTTATCTGTCTGTATCTGTGTGTGTATGTGTATCTGTGTATCTGTGTATGTGTGTCTGTGTATCTGTCTGTGTGCATCTGTGTGTGTGTACCGTAAATCCCAGCCCTGCTCCGGGCGCTCACCCCAGGCTGTGTCCTTGTCCGTGGCAGGCGCTAGTTGCGCAGTTGCAGGTGCAGGAGGAGCAGGCGGACGCACTGTTGGTGGAGATCACCGCCGTGGCGAGGGTGGTGAGTCCCCAGGCCCTGCAGACACTGGCTGCCGAGGGCATCCAGCTGAAGGAGGGTCTGCAGAGGGCGAAGGAGGTGCTGGAGCAGAGGAGGCGCCTGGCGGAGAGCGGCTGCCTGCGGCTGATTGGCGGTGAGCGGGACGTACTCGGCACCCGGCAGCGGTGAGGTGGTGAGCGTTGTGGCCGTGAGTCAGCTGACCCCTGTGTCTCTGTCCCCGGCAGACGAGTGCCAGGCCTTCGAGCGCTGGCTCCAGGAGCTGCAGATGTCCGTCAACGAGTGCTTCGAGAACCCCGAGCGCCGGCAGGACGTGGAGGGCTCTCTGAACCGGCTCACCGTGAGTTTGGCCGGCGGTGCCTCTGGTTCATGTGGGGGTGGGAGGGGTCCACGCTTTGTTCCTGCGCTGTGGGGACATAGTTTTTCTCGATGAAGAAAATACTTATTCTCTCTGTCTCCCGTTCTCTCTCTCTTTCCCCATCTCTCCATCTCCCTGTCTCCCTGTCTCTCTGTCTCTCTCTTTCTGTCTTGCTCCCTGTCTCTTCGTCTCCTCATCCCCCTCCGTCTCTCAGGAGGTCCTGGCCAGTGAGGAGGGAGAGAAGAGGCTCTCCCAGCTGAAGGCACGTCTCTCTGCGGCTGGAGAGCAGCTGCCCCGCGCCCAGGCCGGCCCGCTCGACGCCTGGCTCCGGGAGCAGGAGAGCGAGCTGGACACCTTCCGCAATCACTGCCGCCACAAGCACGTCCAGCTGGACTCCTGCCTCCGAGAGCTGGACAGGTACGGAGACGGCACTGACCAGTCCGGATCACTCTGCTAGTGTGGATTTTGTTGTCGTCGTTGTGACGTGTGTGAGGGTGTTTGTAATAAGTGATGCAGGTTGCTTGGGGTCTCAGAGCTGCAGGACACTCCTTGTGTTGTCGTTGCAGGCTGGGTGAGGAGCACCGACGGCTGGACGAGTGGCTGACAAGCAGGGAAGGGCAGCCGGCCGCAGGCGAGGAGCTGCACCACCTGTATGAGGAAGTCCTGGAACAGAGGTAGTTCTCCGCTAGAAATTAACACTCTCATTATGATGTAATTGTCCTCAATGCCAGCACATTGCGCTGTGTGGCCAAGGAGGCCCGGACCCGGCTGACGAGCTCCTTCTCTCCTTTGTGCCGCAGGCAGAGGTTTGAGGCCTGCCGAGCCCTGGTGCTGTCAGTGAGGAGGCAGGGCCTGAGGTCCGACCGCGCGGTGCAGGAGAGCGAGGGGCTGCAAGAGCGGTACCGGGCCCTGCAGGCGCGGCTCGGCGGGCAGACCGAGGCCCTGGACGCCCTGAATGCAGAGGCCCGGGCCTTCTCCGCGCTGGAGGAGAGCGTGCTGGACTGGGTCTCCCGGCTGCAGGACGAGCTGATGTCCCTGGGCCCGGATGCCCGCGGCAGCAGGGCGGAGCTGGAGGAGCGGCTGCGCAGAGCTGAAGTGAGGATGCGATGCCAGTCTGTCCAGTCAAGCTTCTGATGTGGCTGCCTGGTCCTCACCTGGCTCTGTCCCTCCCTGTAGGCGGTCCTGCACTCCAGAGCAGAAGGGGACGCCAAGATCCAGCTCTTGAGGCAGAGTGGGCAGAAGCTGGCGGAGCAGGCGCAGCTTGATGACATCATGAGGGCGCGGAGTCAGGAGGCGCTGAGGGCCGCGGAGGAGCGGTGGGGTGCGGTGGTGCGGGCGGCCAAGGAGCTCTGCAGGTGAGCTCCGATTATTGTGTAGATTCTCTGTGGGTTCATCGGTTTAGAAAACTGAATTACTATACCCCTTATGTGTAGTTTTGATTAGCTTCCCTATTTGATGCGTCTGTGTGTGGTGCTGTGTTTGTCCCACCCCTCACGCTCCTCTCCCTGCAGGCTCCTGCGGGGCGTGCTGGATCGCTGGACTGCCTGTCTGCAGGCCGGGCAGCTGGTCAGTTCCAGAGCTGACGAGCTCCAGCGCCGGGCAGCGGGACTTCCTCAGCTCTTCCCCTGGCCTGGACTGGCGGAGAGGCAGCGGGCCCTGGAGAGCGGCGGGGTGCTGGCGGAGGAGGCCGGGGCCCTGACCCAGTCCTGCGATGCTTTCTGGGCCCAGAGGGAGGAGCTGTTCCAGATCACACGCGACGCTGGCTTCACCGGGGCCTCTTGGGCCGACCTGGCCGAGCGCACGGCCGGCCTGCAGAAAGATCTGGCGGTGAGCTTCCTTGTGGCCTTTTCCGTGGAGGTAGTAGTTCGTGTCTTCCGCCATATGACTTGTGTAAAGCTGCACCGTGTTTGTCTGCGGTCTGTGTGCTGTATGTGTCAAGTTAACGTTACAGTGTATCCTGACTGACTCATCGCAAGAAACCGGGCTGTAATAACCAGAGCTCTGTCTCGTTGCGGTGGCAGGGCGCGTGCCAGAGGCTTCGGGAGAGCGTGGCAGCAGAGCAGCGCTGTGCTGAGCTGCTGGAGGAGGCTGGAGCTGCCCAGCACTCCCTGCAGTCACAGCTACAGGCAGTCAGAGCCGGGCCCAGGGACCTGGCCAGCCTGCAGCGCGGCATCGACACCCTGCAGGTGAGCCATGGCCGAACACGGGCGCACTCTGGCCCAGACTGCCATTTACCATGCATCCAGTTGGTTAAACCTCAAAAGCCACTCAGGCAGAACACTGAAACCCATGTGTGTCCCTGCAGGCCCTGCTCCAGTCCACCACCCGTGGCGCCGCCGTGCTGAGCGAGCTGGAGTCCCTGAGCGCCTCCCTGCGGGGCAGCAGCTCCCCCAGCGGCCAGGCGGAGGTGGATCGGGCGCTCGGCATCCTGTGGGAGCAGCACAGGGCGGTGGAGAGGGACCTGCGGCAGAGTGAGTGTGAGAGCCCGGTCGCACTGAGGGAAGCGATCGAGCAGCAGGACCGAAGAGGCCGGGAGCTGAGAGAGGAAGCGTGCAGGATCGTGGAGCGGCTAGGGACGGTGTGCCGAGGCCTGGGCCCGGTGCCGGAGGGGCTCCCCGCCCTGCCTGAGCTGCAGCAGCAGTGGGAGACCCTGAAGGTGAGGCTCGGAGGGGATGAGGAATGAGGAGACCTGTGTGTGACTGTGTGTTGCGTGTGACAGTGGACTCTGTGCTGTGCATTGTGTGTGATGGTGGACTCTGTGCTGTGTGCAGTGCGTTGTGTGTGACAGTGGACTGTGTGCTGTGTGTTGTTTGTGACGGTGGTCTCTGTGCTGTGTGCTCTGCAGGGCTGTGAGGCAGTACTGGGAGAACTGGGGGTGCGAGTGGCGGGGCTGCAGGCCGCAGTGGGGGTCAGCGGTCCCGGGGAGGAGATCCCACCAGACGTCGCCACAGCCGTGTCCGCAGCAGACCGGGAGCTCAGCAGGTACGGGTCAGGGCTACTGGCTATAGGACCTTGAACATCATCTGTCCTATAGGACCTTTAACATCCGGTGTCTTTTTCTTGTAAAGAGTGAGGGCGGAGGTCACGGACAGGCAGTGCGTTTGTAAAGCAGCCGTCGCCCGCCGGTTGAGTGGGTCGGTGCAGGACTTGAAGCAGTGGAATCGGGCGGCTGAGTCACGCCTGACTGTGCCGGGCCGGCCGCCCACGGAGCCCCTGTCCCTCGACACACCACGTCAACAGGTAAAGTCCCGGTTACGCCACCGAGCGTGTGAGTAGCGCGTGTAAGTATACTGTGTAGAAACGGTGAGACATAAACCCATCCAGGACCTCATAAATCTCTGGGTTTACGTCCCTTGTGCCAATAAATCTTATCGGCCCGTCCGTGACTACAAGCTCTAATGACCGTGTTTACGGCGCTGGATGTAAAACGGCAGCCATCTTTCATTATTTTAATAATTTAATAGGTTTAAAACTAAAAAACAAGCACACAAACAAACTGAGTGAGTATATTTATGTGAGAACAAGACTTGTTTTCAGAGAGGTGATGCAAAGGTGTTACGTGATGCATGTTGCATGTTACGTGTTAAGTGTTACGGAAGGCCTGTAACTGAGCCGTGTTTCCCCGCAGGCCGTGCTGGCTGAGGGCGAGAGGCTGCGCAGGGCCCTGCAGGAAAACCTGGCGGCCCACGGGCTGCTGTCGGACTCGCTGGGTCCGGAGGAAAAGGACCGGCTGGACTCGGAGGCGGCGCACGCCCTGAGGCTGGAGGGGACTGTCACCGCCGCCCTGGCCCGGCAGCTGCAGGTGAGACCCGTCTGGACCAGTCCAGGGCTGTCAGTGCCGAGTGAAATGATTATTAGATACCGTGGCTGTGCTCAGGTCACTGTGTTGAGGTGCTCTGAACACTAACGGGGGACTGAACGTAAAGACTGCATGTGGACACAGATATTTAAGATGAATGTTTCTGCTCCTCAGGCGTGTCAGGAGGTGAAGCCCAAGACTAAGAGAATAGAGACGAGAAGCCCTGGGACACAGGGTCCTGGGACACTGGAGACACGACGCACTGATACACTGTCCTCTGATGCACAGCACACCGAGAGAGGGCAGGTCCAGGGTGCTGCCACACAACCTATTAAGAAACAGCGCACTGAGAGCATGGAGGCGCCGCCTACCGACGCACAGCACAATGAGAGAGCAGAGACAAGACGCACTGATACACAGCCCACTAGTACACAATGCAGTGATACGCAGCACAGAGAAACACAGCACACTGGTACACAGGTCAGTGATACACAACACTTTTTAACAAAGCGCAGAGATACACAGCGTACTGATACACAGCACATTGAAACACAGCCCACTGGTATACAACGCAGTGATACACAACGCACTGATTCACAGTCCACTGGTACACAGAGCAATGATACACAGCGCACTACTACACAACGCATGGATAGACAGTCCATTAGTGCACAGCGCACTGATACACAGCTTACAACTACACAACGCTTTCATACACAGCACACTGATACACAGCCACTTACTGACTTACAGCACACTGAGAGACGGGAGACACAGCACACTGACACTCTGGCTACTGATCTAATGCACACTGAGAGAGGGGAGAGACAGAGCACTGACACACAACACACTGAGAGTAGTGAAACCCAGCGCACGGAGAGACCAGAGGGGCTGCACACTGACACACAGCTCACTGACACACCGGCCCATGAGAACGGCGAGACCCAGAGCCCTGATAAACACCAGACTGAGAGACTGGACATACAGATCATTGACACACTGTCCACGGACACACAGCGCACTGAGGCAGCGCACACCGACAGACTGGACAGACAAGTATCTGGTACACAGCGCAGTGATACACAGAGCAGTGATACACAACACATTCAAACACAGAGAATTCATACACATCCCACGGGTACACATCGCACTGCTACACAATGCCTTGATACAAAGGCCACTGGTACACAGCGCACTGAAACGCAGCCCACTGACGCACAACGCATTGATACACAGCCCATGAGTAAACAGCACAGTATTACACAACACAATGTAACACAGCGCAGTGATACACAGCCCATTGGTACACAGCACATTCATAAAAAGCCCACTGACAAACAGCACACTGATAGACAGCCCGTTAGTACACAGCACACTACTACACAACACATTGTAACACAGCGCAGTGATACACAGCCCACTGATGCACAGCACACTACTACACAACACATTGTAACACAGCGCAGTGATACACAGCCCACTGATGCACAGCACACTACTACACAACACATTGTAACACAGCGCAGTGATACACAGCCCACTGATGCACAGCACACTACTACACAACACATTGTAAAACAGGGCACTGAAACACAGCCCACTGATGCACAGCGCACTACTACACAACACATTGTTACACAGGGCACTGTAACACAGCCCACTGGTACACAGCCCACTGAAACACAGCGCACTACTACACAACACATTGTAACACAGGGCACTGTAACACAGCCCACTGGTACACAGCGCACTACTACACAACGTATTGTTACACAGGCCACTGGTACACAGCACATTGAAACACAGGGCACTGAAACACAGCACAATACGACACAACCCATTGTAACACAGCGCAGTGATACACAGCCCACTGATGCACAGCACACTGCTACACAACACATTGTAACACAGCAAATTGATAAACAGTCCACTGATGCACAGCCCACTGCTACACAGCGCACTACTACACAACACATTGTAACACAGGGCACTGTAACACAGCCCACTGTAACACAGCCCACTGAAACACAGCGCACTACTACACAACACATTGTAAAACAGGGCACTGAAACACAGCCCACTGATGCACAGCCCACTGCTACACAACGCACTACTACACAACACATTGTAACACAGGGCACTGTAACACAGCCCACTGAAACACAGCACACTACTACACAACACATTGTAACACAGGGCACTGTAACACAGCCCACTGCTACACAGCGCACTACTACACAACACATTGTAACACAGGGCACTGTAACACAGCCCACTGAAACACAGCACACTACTACACAACAGATTGTTACACAGCTCACTGATGCACAGCGCATTGAAACACAGCACACTGCTACACAACGCATTGTAACACATCGCAGTGATACACAGCCCACTGATGCACAGCGCATTACTACACAACACATTGTAACACAGCAAATTGATAAACAGTCCACTGATGCACAGCCCACTGCTACACAGCGCACTACTACACAACACATTGTAAAACAGCACACTGCTACACAACCCATTGTAACACAGCGCAGTGATACACAGCCCAATGATGCACAGCGCATTACTACACAACACATTGTAAAACAGGGCACTGTTGCACAGCGCACTGTAACACAGCCCACTGAAACACAGCGCACTACTACACAACACATTGTAAAACAGGGCACTGAAACACAGCCCACTGAAACACAGCGCACTGCTACACAACACATTGATACACAGCGCACTACTACACAACACATTGTAACACAGGGCACTGTAACACAGCCCACTGAAACACAGCACACTACTACACAACAGATTGTTACACACCGCAGTGATACACAGCCCACTGATGCACAGCGCACTACTACACAACAGATTGTAACACAGCAAATTGATAAACAGTCCACTGATGCACAGCCCACTGCTACACAGCGCACTACTACACAACACATTGTAACACAGGGCACTGTAACACAGCCCACTGTAACACAGCCCACTGAAACACAGCGCACTACTACACAACACATTGTAAAACAGGGCACTGAAACACAGCCCACTGATGCACAGCACACTACTACACAACACATTGTTACACAGCTCACTGATGCACAGCGCACTACTACACAACACATTGATACACAGAGCAGTGATATTAAGCCCTCTGATACACAGGACACTAGTACACAGCCCACTGGTAAACAGCGCACTACTGCACAACACATTGTAACACAGGGCACTGTAACACAGCCCACTGGTACACAGCCCACTGAAACACAGCGCACTACTACACAACACATTGTAACACAGCAAATTGATAAACAGTCCACTGATGCACAGCCCACTGCTACACAGCGCACTACTACACAACACATTGTAACACAGGGCACTGTAACACAGCCCACTGGTACACAGCGCACTACTACACAACGTATTGTTACACAGGCCACTGGTACACAGCACATTGAAACACAGGGCACTGAAACACAGCACACTACGACACAACCCATTGTAACACAGCGCAGTGATACACAGCCCACTGATGCACAGCGCATTACTACACAACACATTGTAAAACAGGGCACTGTTGCACAGCGCACTGTAACACAGCCCACTGAAACACAGCGCACTACTACACAGCCCATTGATACACAGCCCACTGGTAGACAGCGCATTGAAACACAGCCCACTGGTACACAGCGCACTACTACACAACGAATTGATACACAGCCCACTGGTACACAGCACATTGAAACACAGGGCATTGAAACACAGCCCACTGATGCACAGCGCACTACTACACAACACATTGTAACACAGCTCACTGATGCACAGCGCACTACTACACAACGAATTGATACACAGCCCACTGGTACACAGCACACTACTACACAGCCCATTGTAACACAGCGCATTGATACACAGCCCATGGGTACACAGCGCACTACTACACAACGCATTGATACACAGAGCAGTGATATTAAGCCCTCTGATACACAGGACACTAGTACACAGCCCACTGGTACACAGCGCACTACTACACAGCCCATTGATACACAGCCCACTGGTAGACAGCGCATTGAAACACAGCCCACTGATGCACAGCGCACTACTACACAACACATTGTAACACAGCTCACTGATGCACAGCGCACTACTACACAACACATTGTAACACAGCTCACTGATGCACAGCGCACTACTACACAACAGATTGTATCACAGCACATTGATACACAGCGCATTGAAACACAGCCCACTGATGCACAGCGCACTACTACACAACACATTGTAACACAGCTCACTGATGCACAGCGCATTGAAACACAGCACACTGCTACACAACACATTGTAACACAGCTCACTGATGCACAGCGCACTACTACACAACACATTGTTACACAGCCCACTGATGCACAGCGCACTACTACACAACAGATTGTATCACAGCACATTGATACACAGCGCATTGATACACAGCCCACTGGTACACAGTGCACTACTACACAACGCATTGATACACAGGCCACTGGTACACAGCGCACTACTACACAACGCATTGATACACAGAGCAGTGATATTAAGCCCTCTGATACACAGGACACTAGTACACAGCCCACTGGTACACAGCGCACTACTACACAACACATTGATACACAGGCCACTGGTACACAGCGCATTGAAACACATCACATTAAAACACAGGGCACTGAAACACAGCACATTGTAACAAAACGCAGTGAATCACAGCCCACTGATGCACAGCCCACTGCTACACATCGCACTACTACACAGCCCATTGATACACAGCGCATTGATACACAGCCCACTGGTACACAGCGCACTACTACACAACGCATTGATACACAGGCCACTGGTACACAGCGCACTACTACACAACGCATTGATACACAGAGCAGTGATATTAAGCCCTCTGATACACAGGACACTAGTACACAGCCCACTGGTACACAGCGCACTACTACACAACACATTGATACACAGGCCACTGGTACACAGCGCATTGAAACACATCACATTAAAACACAGGGCACTGAAACACAGCCCACTGCTACACAACACGTTGTAACACAGTGCAGTGATACACAAGTCACTGATGCACAGCGCACTACTACACAACACATTGTAACACAGCGCATTGATACACAGCGCACTGATACACAGGCTACTACTACACAGCGCATTGTAACACAGTGCAGTGATAAACAGCCCACTGATGCACAGTCCACAGGTATACATCGCACTACTACACAACGCATTGATACACAGCATACTACTACACAGCACAGTGCTACAGAACACATTGAAACACAGTACAGTGATACAGAGAGCAGTGATGCACAGCACACTGAGGTCAAGAGGATACCAGACACTGGGACGCGACTCAATGAGGCCCAGCTCACTGACAGACCGCAGGATGAGACGCCACAGACTAAGACAACGGGCACTGCCGTCGCCGGGGCACTGCACTCCGAAACCATCGTGCCAAGGCACCCTGAGCACGCCGAGATGCAGCAGCACGAGCCCCGGGGCGCAGAGCAGACGGAGGGAGGGGAGGTGCAGCACGAGGACACAGAGAAGGTAACGCTGTGTTCCCAAGACATCTGTCTGGGCGAGATTCAGCTCAACTGGGGGGATGTATTCCTTTAAAAGGAAAGGCAAAGTTTTTAATCTTCTCTGAAAAATGTGTTCCCCACAAACACCGCCCTTCGTATCCTGATGGAAAGGTTACTGTCATGATTAGACGCAAAGGAAGTTAATCAACAGGTGCATCCCTATGAGGTTTGGAAATAAAAAAAAAGAGAGCCAGTCAAGAGGGTGATGCTGCCGCCGCGGCCTGGTGGGGAGCTGGCGCTGTAATTCAATTTGGTATCTGGGTGTCCTTCAATGTGGATGCACACCTTCCAGTGTGCCAAATTAAACACCGTAGGAGACGGAGACTCGGCAATTTGATTTTACAGAGGATCAGGGAACCATAATGGAGTCTGATTGTCTTGGCGCTGATGAATAGGACAAGCCGAGAGCAGGGACCACTTTCCCTTTTTGCAGGAAAAAGGGTAACATACCAGATGAATGGCTTTTAGCCTCAAACCTCCATATTAAAAACTCATTAAGTTGTGTTTTTATGTTCTATGACTAATAACAAACAGCCCCCGTCCATATTTACTGGTTATAATCAGATTTCATTAGATGCCAGCTGCTGCCGTCTCTAAAGGGGCAGAGCATTCGTGAATTAGCAGGATGAATAGAAAGCATTCCTGGCAGATGTCCGGGAAGCCTTTTAGAGAGGAGAGGAAGATTGCAGGGAAGGTTTAGGCAAAGACACGGCACAGGACGAATCGCTACCGGATGAACCAGATTCTCCCACCCCTCACCTTCATCGAGCTCTTAACTGCCTGTGAATTGAGAACATTGGTTTAATTTCAGAATAAATCAGTTGGGTCTGACAACGTTTCTTAGATCGTCTTCTCTCGCACCAGCTCCTGGGCGAGACTGGAGTGGCCCCAGACACACAAGTGTCTGGCTCCACTCCAGTCTTGCTCAGGAGCTGCTGCGAGGGAAGAAAATAGTCTGCAGACGTTATCTGGGAGAGACCCGTCAGATACAGATATCTGATAGGTGTCTGTGATGTGATGTGTCGCACAGGGACCGCAGAAGAAGCTGTCGACACGCAGGCGAGGTCGGGATGTCACGGCGCTGGAGCTGCCGCCCGAGGGTCTCGCAGACACGCCAGCCACAGAGACGGGGACCCCGTTACACTTGGAGATGGGCCCCTTCAGCCCCTTCATCGGAGTAAGTCTCGCCCACGCACCGAGAGATCGTTTTAAAGATGGTTATGTTTACTTGCGCACAGTTTAGAGGAATTAATACCCACACACACCAGACAGTCAGCCGCGAGAGAAGGGCTGTGCCTTCCTCTGTAACGCGGCAGTGCCAGGTTATTCCCTCGGCACAGGCACTCGGAAGTGGCTCAGGAAGCCGCAGAGCAGCTCTGTGATTTCCTGTGCCGGTCCGTCGAGGATGTGCCAGGCGACGGCTGCGCTGCCCGTGCGTCCGAGCGGTGTGGGTCTGTGTCAGGGTTTTTCCGGCACTCCGTGAAGTGGCACCCTTCCCCTGCCGTCTCTGCAAGCCAGTCTTCTGTGCCGTTTAGTTTCTGGCATCTTTCGTTTGTGTGAGTACAGACCCAGCACATCTTTTCTGTCCAAGCACGGCCTTGTGTGGCTGTGGCTCCCGTTCCACACTGCTGCTGTGTGCTGCTCCTTCTGTAGCCGTGCCTGTATGGAGCCATGTCATTAATATAGTTCCTGTGAACCTTGTAATGATGTAATACTGATGATGATGATGGTCATTTCAGGGAGGGACGCTGAGGGAGAGCCTGGGGAGACTGGACTCCTTGCACAGAGACCTCGAGTACCAGCTGGGGGAGGCCACCCGCAGGGTGCTGTACTGCCGGAGCCGCCCGGCCGAGCTGGACCTGGCAGCCATGCGCCGGCAGCTGGAGGAGGCCGAGGTGAGGGAGGCAACACAGGGCCATCACAGCTCGCTCTTCCCAATCTCTTCTCTCTTTAGATCTCGTCTCTCTTCTGCCTGTCTGGTGCCACATGTAACTCTTTAAATACACTTCCACAGGAGATGCAGAAGCAGCTGTTGCAGGAGCAGTCGTCCGCGGTGAGCCGTCTCGGGGAGGCCCAGGCCAGTGACCCCGGCACCGAGCCCCTGGCAGCGGCGGAGCTGGCGCAGACGCAGTGGAGAGCCGTCCTGCTCGACGTCGCCGCCATGGTGCAGAACAGAGACGCGCAGCTGCGGCTCATTGAGCGCTTCCACGGCACGGCGCGGGCCGCCCAGGCCACGATGGACACACTGGCGGCGGACATGCAGGCTCTGAGAACGTGAGTTGTGTGCGTAGACAGTGGGTTGTGCTTTTTCTGTTTGTTTGCTTGTTTAAGATCTCTTCTTTGGAAAAGTCCTGTTCATTCCTACAGCTGTCTAAACTGCCTGGCATCTAGAAAAGGACAGATTCGGATGTGTGCCACGAGTGCGTGCGTGTGTGTCCGTGTGTGTGCGGGTGTGTAAGTTAAGTGTGATCACTTAGACATTAGTTTTCTCACTGACTTCCTCTGTTTCAAATGCAAATTTTTCTAGAAGTCAAGAACTCTGAACCATGGGAGTCGTTTCTGTGATCTGACCAGCCTGTCCGTTGCCCAAGTTTCCCTATGCCTCCAACTGACCTGTCTTGTCTCTGCTCCCTCGGCAGGGGCCCCGTGGACAGCAGCTCGGCTCACACGGAGAGACTGGAGGCTCTGCAGTCGCGCACCGTGCGGGAGAGGGTTGCACTGACGGAGCTGCTGGAGATGCAGACACAGATCTCGCCCCTCCTCAACGATCTGGACAAGAGGGCGCTGCGGCTGGAGCTGGCGTGCCTGGGTGGGCGCTGGGGCCGGCTGGAGAGTGACGCGCAAAGGGCCCTGTGGCAAGTGTCCCTGGAGATGGAAGAGACCCGACGCTTCTTGCTGGAGACGCAGGGGCTGCAGGGGGCACTGGACGCCCTGCAGCGCTCACTCAGCCTGCTCAGGCCCTCCCTGGGGCAGAGGGAGGCCGAGAGGGCCAAGCGGCTGACGATGCTGAGCGCCGACCTTACGGCCGCCCAGCAGAGGTTCTCGCACCTGCTGCGGCACTCCCGGGCCCTGGCGCAGACTGGGCTGGGCCAGCGGGAGAAGGAGGAAGTGTCCCGGGCCGCCCAGACGCTCACGGCGCAGCTCGGCATGGTGGAGGGGCAGTTTTCGGCGCAGGCTGTCGGCAGCAGCACCACGCTGGGCCGCATCATGAAGGTGATCCAGGACTCCTTCACCTGGGCCAAGCAGGCCGAGGTGGACATCGATGTCAGCGGGACAACCCTGCTTTCGGAGGACGTCCCGGCACAGGTCAGAGCCCTGGAGGGGCTGCGGGCCGAGATCATGGACAGGCAGGCCAATCTGCAGTGCTTCGCCTCGGAGGTGAAAGAGATGCTGCCCTGCCTGGACCAGAAGGACGTGCCCAAGGTTTTGAGCCTGATGAACACCCTGGAGCAGCTGTACCAGTCCACCGCGGAGAAGGTGCCCCTGATTCTGCACAAGCTGGAGTCTGGCCTGCGGGTGCAGGAAGAGTTTTTCGCCCAGGTGGCCGACATTGACGCCTGGGTGGCAGTGCACAGCGAGACGGAGGGCGGCAAGACTGCCAACGGGGAGAACAGCAGCCCCGCGGAGCTGGAACTGGAGCTGCGGAGGCGGGAGGGCGTCGTCCGGGAGGCAGGCGAGCGGTGCAAGTGCGTCGAGGCTCTGGTGGAGAGCAGCAGAGACATTTCCCCAGAGCTCAGCCTCTCGATCAGCTGTCACCTGCATGACAGGCTCATGGGCCTGAGAGAGGACATCGCGGGGATCATCCGCTACGAGCAGAGCGCGTGTCAAGAGCTGGCCGAGGCACTGAAGGCACACGCCGCCTCGCAGGGGAGACGGGCCTCGCTGGAGCGCAGTCTGACAGAGGCGTCGATGCACCTGGAAAGGCACGTCTTCCCGTTGAGCGAGGATACCGTCTCCACCACGGGAGCCTTGAAGCACAAGCTCGTCGACTTCAAGACCCAGGCGGAGCAGCTTTCTCCCTGCGAGGAGGACCAGCGTGGAGAGCTGCTCAGGCTCATCGCTCAGCTGGAGGAGAAGATGAAGGCATTGGATGCGAAGGCTCAGGAACACGAGAAGTATCTGCGGTACTGGCAGCGCATCGAGGGCCTGAGAGACAAGCTGGAGAAGCAGGTCCTGCAGATGAGAGACGAGAACAGCAGCAAATCTGACCGGCTCCGGAGGTGCCAAGCGCTCCTGCTGCAGTGTCCGCAGATGAGCAGGTTGTGTGAGGAGGCGGCGGTGATTCTGCACGGGATCTCAGCGGACCTTGACCTTGCTCAGCTGAGCTTGGAGCAGCAGAAGATCCGACAGGCCGCGCAGGACTCCCGTGCCTGGGACCTGGCGGCGCAGCAGGAGGCGGGGGTGCTGGAGGAGAGGCTGGCGGAGGAGTTGGACCTGCGGGCCGAGTGCGAGAGCGCGCTGCGCTTCCTGAGGCAAGCGGGCCGGGCCACGGAGCAGGCGGCGCAGCTGGACCTGGATGAGAAGGCTATCGAGAAGGAGCTGCACGCCTGTCTGGCCCTACTGGAGGCTGTGGCGTCCAGGGTGCGGGTGGTCCGGCTTCTGGAACGCAGGCAGAGGACCCGGAAGAGGAAGATCCCCGCTGCGGTGATGACGAAGCTGGAAGAGCTGTGGGCGCTGGAGACGCAGATTGGACAGAGCTGTGCCACGCGGATGGTAGGTCTGCGAAGAGCGTGGGTCTGGTGCTCTGTGTGTGTGTGTGTGTGTGTGCGTGTGTGTGTGTGTGTGTAGGCCGGTACATGGGGTCTGTTTGACCTGTGCTCTGCTCTTCCAGGAGGGCTTGTCCGCAGCCAGGGAGGCGCTTAGCCGCTACTCCGCTGCTGTCCGGGGCGCCACCGACTTCCTGTGCGAGGCCGAGGCCCAGCTGCTTCCCGGGCCGGGCCGAGGGACGGACTGCGAGCAGTTTCTGCAGCAGAGCCGCGACGCCACCGGCTCCCTGGACGCCGGGTTCGAGGCCCACCTGGCCCAAGTCCAGCTCCTGCTGCCCCGCCTGGACTGCCTGGCGCTGCCCGACGCCATGCAGCTGCACTCCCGCGTCCTGAGCGAGCTGCTGGTGCGCCTGTCCACCCTCAAGGGCCGGGCGCAGCTCCGACAGGAGGCTCTGGAGAGGTGCGTCTCTCCGGCCTTCACATCCCCCTGTCTTGAGGCACCTGCTTAAACTCCCGAGGGGAAACCCCAAATATAACTTTCCATCGTTGTGTCCTTCGCCTACTCTCTCGCTCGGTCTGCCTCTGTCCCGCTCCTGAGGACCTCGCGATTCAGAGGCGTTTGACAGAGAGGCAGGGAGCTTTAGCACGTATGTTGTTGTGTGTCTGACGCAGGTGTGTGGAGAAGCAGGACATCTACAGGCGGCACTGGAAAGAGGTCTCCTGTCGTCTGGACAGCTCGGGGAGGAAACTGGCGGCCCTCTGCTCCCAGAAGGTGTCTTCCTACAAGGAGGTGTTAGAGCAGCAACAGACACTGAAGGTTGGTTCTGAGCTTCGTTCTGTGGTGCTGCCCGGCCCAAAGGGACCAGCAAGACCTGTCGATTTTAATGTCACGTGAATATGTAGGACAAGTGTGTCGGCATTTAGAATAAGACGTCCGTGCAGAGACCGCAGCGGTGTGAGAGTGTTTAATGTCTACTCACATTGTCTCTCTGTGTCCGCAGGCCATGGCGTCCGAGGGCGAGGCGGTGGAGTGCCAGCTGGAGGAGCTGCGGGGGAGCGAGCTGGCCCTGCGGCGGGCCGAGAGCGAGGGCGGGGGTGGGGCGGGCGGCGAGTTCTGGGGGGCCGCGGGGGCCGTGAGCGCGCTGTGGAAGGACTGGCTGCGGCAGAGGTGCTGCGTACAGAGGCTCACCCTGCGCTGCGAGAACACGGCCCCCCAGTGGAGAGTCGTCACGGAGAGCGTGAGTCATTCGTCGTGTTTTAATGGGGGGGGGCGTGGCAGAAACAGTCGGACAGGCTCTGCAAATACAGTAGGAACGTGGGGGTGTTGAGGAGGGTCCAGAGGGTGGCGAGAGTCAGTGCCAATGTTCATGGGGTGCCACAAGTGATGCCAAAAACAGAGGATCAAGTCCAGCTTTGCAGACCCAGGGAGGGTGTTGTGGTCAGTGAGAGAGACAACAGGTGTGTGTCCGGCGGCCGTTTGTGTCTTATTCAGGTCATGGGTTGGGAGGGAGGGAGAGAGGGCAGAGGAGGGCAGAGGAGGGCAGAGCAGGCGGGCGGGCGCTGTACCAACAGCGCTGCTGGCTCGTCACATGCTAGTTTCCAAGGTTACAGCCAGAGCCGACAGAAAGCTACGATCGCTGAGCTGTTAACTGTTCACATTCGTATTCATGTACAGTGAGGGCCATAACTATTTGGACAGTGACTGTCGTCATTTTGGCTCTGTACGATTCATTTTTTTCAACCGCAGAGGCTTGGATTTAAGAAAATTAAATAACACCACACAAAATGTCCCCCTCTGCACTGGTAGAGAGGTTAACACTGTTGTATTGACTCTCACCCCACTGTCTCTGTTGGCTCTCTGTCTCAGTGTGAGCGCTGTGTGTTTAATCGCTCTGTAGTTCACTTTATGAGAGAGAAATACAGGAAGTTGTCAGACTCCCAGGGGCGGGGCTAAGCTAGGCTCTGGCAAGACTTTCTGGGGTTTATTAGGCTTTGGATCCTGGTGTATACAGTGTGTTCATATGTTCAAAAGCTTCTGCTCAGTTGATGTGGCAAATGAACAGTTTTCTGAATTAAACACTGCTATTGTTATGATTATTATGATGTATCCAGCCCTGCGCTCTGTGTCCTCAGCTGGAGAAGGCCTCGTCGGCACTGGACCAGCTGCAGGCGGAGCTGCCACAGATCTCCCAGGCGAAGGGCAGCGGGGAGGAGCTGCTGGCACTGCTGGGCGAGGTGGAGGGGTACGAGAGCCGCCTGGATTCCGAGCGCGCCGCCCTCTCCTCGCTGGGCTCGACGGTCATGCGTCTCCTCGGCGTGGCGGACCGGGACACCGCCGTCCCCATCTTCCGGGAGCTGCAGGCCATGGAAAGGCGCTACGACGCGTAAGAGAGCACCGCCGTCTGGGCCGAGTACTGCTGTCCCGGCCCTGTGATTACTATGGGCTGCGCAGAGGCAGGGGCAGGCAGGACGGGGGTTGTTTATTTATCTGTGTATGTATTTGTTTACAGAAGGTGGGACGAGGGAACTTTGCTCTCTGTAACATTGAAAAACAACCAGTTCAGGGGGCCAGATCGGAGCAACGGGCAGGCAGGCAGGGGTCAGGTTTACAGTGGGGTGTGCCCAGCCCATGCCACATGGGAGACGGCAGAGAACTGGGGCACCTAACTCTTCCAACTGCACCTCCCTCCCCCCCCTCTCGGTGAGGAGCTCATTAGTGGCCGTGGGCAGGGCCGGACTATAGTGGCCGTCCCCCTGGCTGTGCTGCTGGCATTCCTGAGAGGGACACGAGTGTGGGACAGCCAGCCTGGGAATACAGACCCTGACACAGATGCAGGCACTGGGGGCAGGGTCTGTCTCTCTTTCTGAACATATATCTGCGGTCCTTGTTTATTTTGGCGTTCGCTCGTGTTTTCTGGAGTCGGTGTGATCAGAGCGCCTCTATGTCAGCTTCAGCAGCATGCCGGCCCCGTGCCCTGCTGTGATCTCTGTGCCCGCTCTGTGCCCGCAGCCTGAGACAGTCGGCAATGGCAGGCCGGCACGCCGTGCAGACGGAGGTGCAGGAGCGCGAGCGCGTGAAGGAGGAGATCGGCAGCGTGAGGGAGTGGCTGCGGTCCGTGGTGTCGCTGTTGTCTGTGCTGCATCACTCCCCCAGCTCTGAGGATCTGCAGGTAGGTGCCCTAACCTCCCCTCTCTGTGGTGAAAGCGACGCACTGTGGGATAAAGCATTGACGGGAAAGCAAGGGAATCTGAAGGTGGAAGCATCATCAAGACAGTAGGGTCTCAGTCTGCATCTCTCTGTCTCTCGGTCTCTCTCTCTCTCTCTCTGTCTCTTCCTCACTCTCTGTGTGTCTGTCAGTCCATAACAAATGCCGTGACCACGTAATCTGGCTGATACGACTTAATTAGGATAAGAAGTGTGTGATGACTCTACAGTCAACATTTTTCCCCGTGTACAACTCGGGACCCAGAATCCTGCTGGGTGACCCGTGAACCCAGTTTGAGGGCAGGCAGTGTGATCAGTTGCTCCACACGGGCAAAAGACTGAGCCCCGGGTCTGAGGGCTTCCCGTTGTGAAGCCAGTCCTGTGCACTTTCTCGAACCCCCTCTGTGTGTTACGATGTTACAGTGTGCCTCGATCACTGTATTTTGGGGAGAGTCTTCTCCTCAGTTAGACGGCACCAAAACATTGTTCGGGAGTGACAAAAGAATGTGCTGTTGCTCAATTAAAACGCTTAAGCCCTGCTCGGCGGTGCATACATAATACGCTTTTAATGAGCCCTGGAATTGCTTTGCTTTTGCCCCGGGGCACAATGGACGCGTTGTCCTTCAGGAAACCTGTACGGACAGCCTCAGCCGCCACATTTCCGAAGAGCGCAACATTGAAACCGCCGTTTGTTTTACACCAAAATCACGGTTGAGACGCTGGCCGTTTATAATAATTTCATATGTTGGGGCTCAAAGCCAGAGTCTGACACAACGACTCGAGAGACGGTTGTGCAACAGCATGTGCATCGTTTGAGCTGAACAGCCGTGGCTTTTAGTCAAGACCCTCTTCAGCCAGTCTGCCCCCGTATTGTCCCGCGCTCCTCGAGAGGGATGTGTGGCGCAGCGGTACACTATCACAGCATCTGAGCCGCGTCCAAAAGTCTCCCTGGCTCTTTTATCTCCTGCAACCTGCGCTCTCTCACCGCCAAGCAGGGCCCTCGGGGAGAAAGCGCCTGAGTGTCGCGCTTTTGTGTCGTACCTTGTAAGTGGATACTCCAGGGCCTCCGATACCGTTTCTCTGCTAGCGTGACAGTTTTTTTTGTTTTGTTTCGTTGTGTTGTGTGGTTTGAGTTCTCAGAGTTCTCATGCCATCCCATTACCATCTCCGGCTGAGGTCTTACCTCCCAGAGTTTGGTTTTGTGCCGCTGGTCTCGTCTGGGGACTCTATCCCTTTAGGTTCGTTTTCCAATGTTATATTATTTAAGAAAGGACAAAAAAAAAAGGGAACCTCTCATATAAAGGTGTTCATTATCTCTCCGGCTTCCCTGCCAAGAGGCCATTCGGTGCCAAGAAGGCGTGTCGAAGGAGGATTCATTACCATATGCGATTTGTTTTTGCCGTGTTGGTTTAAACCTGTTTGTCTAAAGCGATCCAGCCTCTACAGGCAGCACAGTCGGTCTCTGGTGTGTTTGTATTAATCTGCAGCGATGAGAGGCGAACCTGCAAACACGCTCCTGACTCGCTGTTGAGTGTTTATGTTATTGTTCGGTGTGTGTTGGGTGCCCTGAGGGCAGCCAGTGCGTGCAGGCGGTGCATTGGAGTCGGTGTTGCGGAGGGTGGGGGAGGCTGGCATTTTGCCGGGGGGCTGTCTCTGACCGTGCCGATGTCCCTGCAGGAGGTCCAGACCGAGCTGGGCTCCCAGAACGCCGTGGTGCGGGGCATCGTGGACAGCCTGCGCATGAAGTACTCGGACATGTACTCGCTGGTGCCGGCCGAGATCGAGGTGCCGCTGCAGGAGGTCCGGCGCAGCCTGAGGGAGGTGGAGGAACAGGTAAGCCCAGCCGCTCGCACCGGGCCAGGGTGGGTGGCACAGGACGCCGTGGGTCAGCGCCAGCCTCCACCACCGCACATCTGTACTCTGCGGTTCAGGTGGACCGTGGAGACGCGTGGCATTGCTTATTAGCGATCGGAGGCCGATGCCAGGGATGACCCGTTTCCTCGATGCCTGGGAGAGTCTCGCGCTCTGCCCGTCTCGGCTCATGCATCCAGCACTTTCTTGCCGATGCAACGCCGGAGCGGGGGGGTGCTGTGGGTTTCAGGCACTATTGTAAGAACAGGTCAGGTGGTGCATTGTTACAGGCTGCCTTTAGGCCGGTTGCCATATCGCTGCGCTGGTGCCGCTGTGCCGTGACTGACTTTTTGGGACTGTGGTGCGGCCAGCGAGCTGAGGAGCGCTTTCGCCTCAGTCCTTGACAAATCTAGACAAAGAAAACATCTATTTATATTCTTGTATGTTTGTTTTACACCTTGCATTTTCCAAGGGAGTTTTAAATGGTTTTACCTCCACAGTAGAACTGTCTCCTATATTTTTGATATTTACCAATTTTTTTCTCTGCTCGATGTTCCTGAGTGTCACAGAGATTAAAAGGCGATGCTGAGCAAAGACACTACAACAGGATCCTGTTTAATTTAGTCTGTGTTAAAACAATAACAACGACAACAAACGCGCAACTAGCCAGTCAGGTCTTGTTGTCGTGTTATCAGAGGACCCTTTCCAAAAGCAGCGCTGTGTTGCAGGTGGAGGACGCGGTGGAGAAAAGCTGTCCTCTCCATATCCTGAGAGCCAAGATCGCAGACATCTCCGCCGGGCTGAGCGCCGTGCTGGGCCTGCTGCAGTACCGCAGCGCCACGGTGGCCGAGGCCCGGGCCCTGCAGAAGGTGACTGCCTCGGCACACGCACACACGTGAAAACACACACGGATGCACACACACATACACACGCACAGGGTCTGTCCACTCCAGTCCGTGCGTCTCTGACCGCGCCTGTGTCTGTCTGTGCCCGTGGGCAGAGCGTGTGGGACGAGCTGGACGGCTGGCACTCGAGGATCTCCGAGCTGGAGGCCGAGGTGCAGGACCTGTCTGTGGAGAAACCCGACAAGGCCCAGCAGATGATGGACAGCCTGATCGAGCCCCTGCAGCTCTACCAGAATGTGGCCAAGCAGGCAGAGCAGAGGACAGCCTTCCTCAGCAAGGTGACGGGTCCTCAGGGTAGAATCAACGGCTGATTTTCTGGGGCA
Organism: Amia ocellicauda; assembly: GCF_036373705.1. NCBI lineage: Eukaryota > Metazoa > Chordata > Actinopteri > Amiiformes > Amiidae > Amia > Amia ocellicauda. Next base: position 20,336,169 of record NC_089870.1, read on the forward strand.
ATGAGTTCAGTGCTGTTTACTGAACCTAATACCCCGTTTCCACTAGCCATGATCAGGTGCACCTCCATGTGGCCGTGCTGTAAGTGTGCACCTACACTGCGCCCGGCAGCGTTTCCACTCATTGTCTTGAGTCCAGCTGCCCTAGGAGACACGAAAGGTCAAACCGCATCTGGGACACTCGGCGCTCTGGGATTTAGTGTTTTAAACTGGAGGCTGAAATACCTCTAACATTAAAGTGCAATAAACTTTGAGCTGAAATGTTTTTACGAAATCTAACACAGTCTTATAGTATAAATTATACCAGATATCCAAAAGTAGAAACTGGGACACATTGAAACAATATATAAAACAAATCACATCACTTAAAATTTCATTTAGTTTATTTTGTTTACCAGTGCATCGTAAATAACGGTGTTGCTTCTCCCTGTATCATGATCCGATTAATACTGACAATATAGCTTAATTTAAGTGTCCTAGAAATTCTCCCTTATTATTTATCTGTGGGAGAATGAACTGCGTTGCATTATTAAATACAGTGCGCTGGGTTTAAATCTGTCCTGTAGTCACTACATGTCTATATCGTGAAATATACAGTATGTCAGTCACAGACAGATTCTTAAGCAAAACTCATACATATGTATATAAATACGGCTACAACACTCTGGGATCCATAACTTACTGGAACGGTTTTCCCACAAATTCAGTGTCTGCATGTTTTCTCTGTACCTGCAGCTTCATCAATGTGCAAAATAAAAGAGTCACATCACATCAGCTTTTATTGTGAATGGGATTCCTTTAAAAAATACCTTTGACACCATATTGAATGGATCAGTTAATCGCTAAGTTTTGTGAGGTTTGTATTTCTGCAGTCGGTAAAGCGTCTATATTTGGATTACCATTAACACATAGTTATAGCGATAATGAGGGATTGCAAACATAATTAAAATATACGATTCTTCATGCGATTGATCACATAAAAACTAGCCTCTGTTTTAAACATTTTAATCGTTTTTAAGATAGTGTAAACAGGGGGAAGCTAAAAACCGTGCCATTTAAATAATCGGGACATTTAATTTAAATCCAGGATGAATATTTCATATTTGCGTGTATTTATAACAAAAAAAAGGATTGTATTGCAGTCCAAAGCAGTTCTTTCTCCGGCAGGATTTTCACGATCTTTTCAAACACTCTGACATGTCTTTCTGCTCCAAGCAATTAATCCTGTGTGGCACTTTTCCACCGAGCATTAATAACTGCTCAGATGAATCGTTTCCCAAGGTAAACACACACATTCCTTCTTTCTACCACATCGAGAGCAGCTGCCATTACTGTAGTTACAATTTCCAGATGAAGCGGTGCTGCGTAAGGGACGTCACAGTCCTGACCCGGACCAGTGTGGGGCCCTAGTGGAAACCCCCCGGCACGGCACGGCCACGCTGAGGTGCAGCTTTAATGTGGCTAGTGGAAACAGGGTATTAGTGTACTGCAGCCCCCCAGGAGCCAGGCTGGCCACCACAGGTCACAATCTGGGCATCTGGTAAGTGATGCTGTCCCTGCCCCCCTACAGATCAGCTGCAGCCTGCAGGAGTACGAGGAGATGCTCATCAGCACCAACAACTGGCTCAGCGAGGCCCAGCCCTGGCTCTCCGCCAGCTACACCTACAGCTCGGCCAAGTGTCTGGGCAAACACGCCAGCGCCATGCAGGTGCGTGGCAGGCGACAACATGGATGTTATTTGTAGTGACCTTTGCCCGCTCTTCAGCCACTGCCCATCGCTCTCTCTCTCTCTCTCTCTGTGTTTATGTGCTGTGTGGCGGGTCTCCTCCCTCTCTCTGTCTCTCTCTCTCTGTCTGTCAGATTTTTTGTATATGCGTGTGTGCGTATGCGTGTGCGTGTGTGTGTGTACCCTTTGTGTTGACGGCTGTGTCTGCCACTGTCGCCCGGCCCACAGATGGTGCTGCACGACTCGGAGCACCGGCGCCGGGGGCTGCAGGGCTTCGTGCCGCTGCTGCAGGAGGTGTCGGCGGTGTGCGACACGGCCGCCATGCGGGAGCAGCTGACCCGGGCAGAGCAGCGTATCGACACCCTGCAGCAGGGCATTCTGGGACCCCTGCCGCAGCTCCAGCAGGCTGCCACGGTGAGCCCCCGTCCAGGGTCTGCTCTGTCCCTCCCCTGTCCTCTCTGTTCTCTTCCCTCTCCTCTCCTCTCCTCTCATGTTCATTCCCTCTGCTCTCCTCTCCTCTCTGTTCTCTTCCCTCTCCTCTCCTCTCCTCTGTTCATTCCCTCTGCTCTCCTGTCCTCTCTGTTCTCTCTTGGTACTTGAGCACCCGTGTTCTTATGCTAAATTAAAAATATTGGCAACTAAAAATACCCATTCTTGACAAAACCTCTGAGAGTTTTTGTTTCTGGCTTGACCGTGCACACAGTCACTGATGTGTGTGTGTGTGTGTGTGTGTGTGTGTGTGCGGTGGACCGTGTCTGAATATCTCCACCGCAGGAGCTGGAAGCCATCGAGACGGACGTTAAAAGGATGGAGAAACAAATCGCTAAAATCAGGACCATCCTGTCCGACACCGACACCGCGGAGATCCCGCCGGAGCAACACCTACACAACCGCCAGGTGAGGCGGAGTGGGCGCAGTGTCTGAACCCGGGCTTTCACACTCAGCTCCTGAGTAGATGCGACGCCATATGGGTTTCTCTCTCAATTAACCAATTCATCAATTAATCAATTAAAGTCTGGGAGCCCCTGATCTGGACGCTGGGCCCCGTGTCTGTGTGCTTTCTGTTCTAGGTCATCCTAGACAACATCCAGTCCATGAAGACGAACATCGCGGAGATCCAGAGCTGTAAGCCCGGCCTGGTCCTGCCTGCGGGGGCGACGGCGGCGCTGGCGGTGTTCGACCGAGCCGAGGAGCTGCTGGTGCATTTGGAGGAGCTGGAGCACGAGACCCACCAGCAGAGCGCAGACCTCCAGGTACTCCCAGCCCTCTCCGCTCCCCCCCACCCTCTAGAGTCCTTGTGCTCTAATCCACCCCCCGTCCAGCGCTAACACACAGCCCTGGCAGGACACAACTCTGAGAGCGTGGCATCGTGGCCGCCTCCTGGGCTGGTTTAAGAACATAAGAAAGTGTCCAGTGGAGAGGAGGCCATTCGCCCCATCGTGCTCGTTTGGTGTCCATTAATAACTAAGTGATCCAAGGATCCTATCCAGTCTGTTTTTGAATGTTCCCAAATTGTCTCTTCAGCCACATCGCTGGGGAGTTTGTTCAGATTGTGACGCCTCTCTGTGTGAAGAAGTGTCTCCTGTTTTCTGTCTTGAATGCCTTGAAGCCCAATTTCCATTTGTGTCCCCGGGTGCGTGTGTCCCTGCTGATCTGGAAAAGCTCCTCTGGTTTGATGTGGTCGATGCCTTTCATGATCTTGAAGACTTGGATCAAGTCCCCACGTAGTCTCCTCTGTTCCAGGGTGAAAAAGTTCAGTTCCCTCTCTCTCGCTCATTTTGTGCCGGCTGCCCGTGTCAGTCGGTTTCACCGCAGCGTGGGCGGTATTGGCTGTGTCCCTGGCCCTAGATGAAAGGTCTGTGTCTGAGAGGGGGCCTGGGAATGTGTCTCACACGTTTGTCTTGGAGCCGGACTGATCCTTCTCGGCCTCTGAACCATACCTTCTCGGTAGACGGGGCCAAGAGGCCGTGTCCATTTCACAGGCTTTCGAGTGCCGATCAGATCCGCGGGGATGCCGGGCCTTGGCTCCTGGTGTGTGTGGTGGGATGTGCGTGAGGCGGGCTGGGGTCTCAGCACTCGTGTCTCTGTGTCTGACACGTGTGGCCCGTGTGACCGACTGACTGCTGTCTTTTCCAGATGGCGATTGACACGTTGGTGAGGCAGCGGCAGGACATAGACCCAGAGAGCCCCGGCCTGCCCTCCTCTGGACTCCCACCCAGCAACACCATCTTTGGTCGGGCACCGCCCCCCCTGAGAGACACTCAGGTGAGCCCACACGTCTCCCCTGTCTCCGGAAGAGACACGTGTTCCTCAGCAGGAGAGGAGAGGGACTGGACTGAGGTCCTCACTGCTGCCAAGCTCAGTGTTTGTGCATCAACTATGCTGTGCAAACCCACAGGGGACACTTGTCACTCAGAACCAAAGTCTCCTGTCTTCTCTTCCAGGTCAATGTGACCCTCAGCCTGGAGGCCACGGAGGAGGTCCGAATGGGTTTGCAGGACCCATTCATAGCCCTGACAGAGACGCCGCCGTGGGAGGACAGAGCCCGGGACAGACGAACGCACACACAGGTACAGACAGACAGACACACACAGCTGCAGACACACACGCGCACACTTCAGAGATCGGTCCGGGGTCGCAGGGGCGGGGGGCGTGCCGAGGTGGTGAGAGGGTGAGAGTGGGCCGCGCAGTGAGCCGTGCTTGTCGTGTGCATCTCAGGGAGCGGCGCCGTGGGGTCGTGTGGACGGGCGTCTCTGCTTGGAGAGAGAGCTGGGCAGCGAGGACGATGCCGGGGGCAGCGAGTCGTCTTCTGAGACGCTGACCGGCAGCGTCCCGGAGGTAAAGGGAGAATTCGGAGCCGCTGGACGTCGACTCCGGTGCGGCAGTCCTGTGCTGTCTCCCTGTCCTCTCCCGCACTGTGGGACTGGCCTCCGTCTCGCTGTTCATCCCTCTGTGCTCAAAACTCCACATCGCAGCTCCTCTTCTGCTTCCCTGAGCGTCAGTCTCCTTTTCTTCTCTTTTCTCCACCGACTCATAGTTTCTCTCCATCTCCTCTTGACCCTGACGCTCTCGTTCTCTTGCTCTTGACCGTTGTCCTCCTCTCCTCGGCGTTGTCTTCCTCCTGCTGACGCCTCCGCCCCTCCGCTTGGGCTTCTTCTTGCTTGGTCTCCTCTCCTGCTCTCAGAGATGTGCTGTCAGCGGTGGTGACAACTGTGCCACCAGAGGGAGCCGCGAGACCACGCTTGCACTGCTGTAGCAACACCCCTTCACTGTGTCACTGTCAGCACACTTTACTGTGTCACAATGCCAGTACCCTTTCACTGCGTCTCTGTGTCAGCACACTTCACTGTGTCACTGTGCCAGTACCCCTTCAATGTGTCACTGTGTCAGCACACTTCACTGTGTCACTGTGCCAGTACCCTTTCACTGTGTCTCTGTCAGCACACTTCACTGTGTCTTTGTTTCTCTGTGTGTCTGTGTCACTGTGTCAGCACACTTCACTGTGTCAGGGTGTCGCTGTGCCGGCGCTCGGCCCCAGTGCCCCCCCCCAGTGTGTAGAGCAGGTGCTGCAGACAGGCCGTGTGTTTGTGACGGCAGCTGTTTCTCCTCCGCCTGCCTGTGACCTCACTGTTCCCCCTCGCAGGACCCTGACGAGACGTTCATCGCCGATGTCCGTGCTGGCGCCGTGCCCCTGACCCTGGGCAGCGACGAGGTGTTCGAGGCCCGGCCCATTCCCGGTACCGAGGTAGGAGCTGAGCTGCTGTGTGTCCCGGGTCACTGAGCTGAGAGCCCTGAGGAACTGATGTAGTCACTGTTTCACTGGAATGCAATGGAGAAAAGCATTTTTCATGACCATGTCTATCATTAACTGATTTACTATTATTATTATTATTACTATTACGATGATGCTGATGTTTTATGTAATTCCTTCGTTCATTTTCCTTTATGTTGAAGCTGAAATTACTTTTCTCCACCGCTGTGTCTCTCTCCTCTCCCAGGGAGCTGCAGAGGTCCAGCCCGCAGTGATTGAGACGGGGGCCCGACCCGGCTCCACAGTGGCAGTGACCGAGACAGATGCCCTGCCCGGCGCCACAGTGACCGAGACCGAGGCCCGATCCAGCCCCACAGTGACCGAGACAAAGACCAGGCCCAGCTCCACAGTGGCCGTGACAGACACAAAGGCCCGGCCCGATCCCACAGTGACCAAGACAGAGGTCCGGCCCAGCCCCAGAGTGACCGAAACAAAGGCCCGGCTCGTTCCCATAGAGACCGAGACAAAGGTTCGGACCAGCTCCACAGGGACCGAGACAATGGCTTGGCCTGGCTCCACCATGGCAGTGACCACGACAGAGGTTCAGCCCGGGTCCACCATGGCAGTTACCAACACAGAGGTCCAGCCTGGCTCCACTGTGGCAGTGACCAATACAGAGGCCCAGTTCGGCTCCACAGTGACCAAGACAGAGGTCCGGCTTGGCTCCAAAGTGACCCAAACAAAGGTCCAGCCCGACCCCACAGTGACCGAGACAGAGGCCCGGCCCAGCTCCACAGAGACTGAGACAAAGGCCCGGCCCAGCTCCACCATGGCAGTGGCCAAGGCAGAGGTCCAGCCCAGTTCCACAGTGACCGAGACAGAGGTCCAGCTTAGATCCACAGTGACCGAGACAGAGGTCCAAACCGACCCCACTGTGATCGAGACAGAGGCCCAGCCCGGCTACACTGTGACCGAGACAAAATCCCGACCGGTCTCTACAGTGACCGCGACAAAGGCCCGACTTGGTTCCACAGTAACTGTGACAGAGGTCCAGCCCGGCTCCACAGTGACTGAAACAAAGGCCCAGTCCAGCTCTATAGTGACCAAGACAGAGGACTGGTCTGGCTCCACAGTGACTGAGATAGAGGCCCGGCCTGGACCCAAAGAGACCAAGAGAAAGGTCCGGCCTGACTCCACCATGGCAGTGACCAAAACAGAGGTCCAGCCTGGCTCCACAGTGACCGAGACAAAGGACCGGTCCAGCTCCACAGTGGCAGTGACTGATACAGGAGCCCGACCCAAACCCACAGTGGCAGTAACCAAGACAGTGGTCCAGTCTGGCTCCACAATAACCGAGACAGCGGTCCAGTCCGGCCCCACAGTGGCAGTGACCAAGGCAGAGATCATCCCCGATCCCACAGAGACTGAGACAAAGGCCCGGCCCAGCTCCACCATGGCAGTGACCAAGACAGAGGTCCAGTCCGGCCCCACAGTGGCAGTGACCAAGACAGATGTCCAGCCCAGTTCCACAGTGACCGAGACAAAGGCCCGACTTGGTTCCACAGTAACTGAGACAGAGGTCCGGCTCGGCTCCACAGTGACTGAAACAAAATCCCAGTCCAGCCCCACAGTGGCAGTGACTGATACAGGAGCACGACCCAAACCCACATTGACAGTAACCAAGACAGAGGTCCAAACCGACCCCACCGTGATCGAGATAGAGGCCCAGCCCGGCTACACTGTGTCCAAGACAGAGATCCACCCCGATCCCACAGTTAGCAAGACAGAGGTCCGGTCCAGCCCCACAGTGACCGAGATTGAGGCCCGGCCCGGCTCCACCGTGGCACTGACCAAGACAGTGGTCCAGTCTGGCTCCACAGTGATTGAGACAGAGGCCCGGTCCGGCCCCATAGTCGCAGTTACCAAGACAGTGGTCCAGTCTGGCTCCACAGTGATTGAGATAGAGGCCCAGCCCGGCTACAATGTGACCGAGACAAAGCACCGGCCCGGCCCCACAGTGATCGAGATTGAGGGCCGGCCCGGCTCCACCATGGCATTGACCAAGACAGAGGTCCAGTCCAGCTCCACGTTGACTGAGACAGAGGTCCGGCCCGGCTCCACAGTGAGCGAAACAAAGGCCCAGTCCAGCTCTATAGTGACCGAGACAGAGGACCGGTCCAGCTCCACAGTGACTGAGATAGAGGCCCAGCCTGGACCCAAAGAGACCAAGAGAAAGGTCCGGCCTGACTCCACCATGGCAGTGACCAAAACAGAGGTCCAGCCTGGCTCCACAGTGACTGAGACAGAGGCCCGGTCCGGCCCCATAGTCGCAGTTACCAAGACAGAGATCCACCCTGGCCCCACAGTGACCGAAACAAAATCCCGGTCCAGCTCCACAGTGACCGAGACAAAGGACCGGTCCAGCTCCACAGTGACTGAGATAGAGGCCCGGCCTGGACCCAAAGAGACCAAGAGAAAGGTCCGGCCTGACTCCACCATGGCAGTGACCAAGACAGAGGTCCAGCCTGGCTCCACAGTGACTGAGACAGAGGCCCGGTCCGGCCCCATAGTCGCAGTTACCAAGACAGAGGTCCAGCCCGGCTCCACAGTGACCGAAACAAAATCCCGGTCCAGCTCCACAGTGACCGAGACAAAGGACCGGTCCAGCTCCACAGTGGCAGTGACTGATACAGGAGCCCGACCCAAACCCACAGTGACCGTAACCAAGACAGTGGTCCAGTCTGGCTCCACAGGGACCGAGACAGCGGTCCAGTCCGGTCCCACAGTGGCAGTGACCAAGGCAGAGATCATCCCCGATCCCACAGAGACTGAGACAAAGGCCCGGCCCAGCTCCACCATGGCAGTGACCAAGACAGAGGACTGGTCTGACTCCACAGTGACCGCGAAAAAGGACCGGGCCAGCTCCACAGTGACTGAGATAGAGGCCCGGCCTGGACCCAAAGAGACCAAAACAGAGGTCCAGCCTGGCTCCACAGTGACCGAGACAGAGGCCCGCCCTGCCCCCACAGTGACTGAAACAAAATCCCGATCCAGCCCCACAATGATTGAAATAGCGGCGCAGCCCAGCTCCACAGTGACCGAGACAGAGGTCCAACTTGGATCCACAGTGACCGAGACAGCGGTCCAGTCCGGCCCCACAGTGGCAGTGACCAAGGCAGAGATCATCCCCGATCCCACAGTGACCGAGACAAAGACCCGACTTGGTTCCACAGTAACTGAGACAGAGGTCTGGCCCGGCTCCACCATGGCAGTGACCAAGACACAGGTCCAAACTGACTCCACAGTTAGCAAGACAGAGGTCCGGTCCAGCCCCACAGTGACCGAGATTGAGGCCCGGCTCGGCTCCACCGTGGCACTGCCCAAGACAGAGGTCCAACCCGGCTCCACAGTGACTGAGAAAATGGACCGGGCCAGCTCCACAGTGACCAAGACAGAGGTCCAGCCCGGCTCCACAGTGACCGATAAAAAGGACCGGTCCAGCTCCACAGTGACTGAGATAGAGGCCCGGCCTGGACACAAAGAGACCAAGAGAAAGGTCCGGCCTGACTCCACCATGGCAGTGACCAAAACAGAGGTCCAGCCTGGCTCCACAGTGACCGAGACAGAGACCCGGTCCGGCCCCATAGTCGCAGTTACCAAGACAGAGATCCACCCCGGCCCCACAGTGACCGAAACAAAATCCCGGTCCAGCTCCACAGGGACCGAGACAGAGGTCCAGCCCGGCTCCACAGTGACCGAGACAAAATCCCGGTCCAGCCCCACAATGACTGAGACAAAGGACCGGTCCAGCTCCACAGTGACAGTGACTGATACAGGAGCCCGACCCAAACCCACAGGGACCGTAACCAAGACAGTGGTCCAGTCTGGCTCCACAGTGACCGAGACAGAGGCCCGCCCTGCCCCCACAGTGACTGAAACAAAATCCCGATCCAGCCCCACGATGATTGAAATAGCGGCGCAGCCCAGCTCCACAGTGACCGAGACAGAGGTCCAACTTGGATCCACAGTGACCGAGACAGCGGTCCAGTCCGGCCCCACAGTGGCAGTGACCAAGGCAGAGATCATCCCCGATCCCACAGTGACCGAGACAAAGACCCGACTTGGTTCCACAGTAACTGAGACAGAGGTCTGGCCCGGCTCCACTGTGGCAGTGACCAAGACAGAGGTCCGGCTCGGCTCCACAGTGACTGAAACAAAGGCCCAGTCCAGCTCCACAGTGACCATGACAGAGGTACGGCCCGGCTCTACAGTGACGAAGACAGAGGCCCGGCCCGGCTCCACCATGGCAGTGACCAAGACACAGGTCCAAACTGACTCCACAGTTAGCAAGACAGAGGTCCGGTCCAGCCCCACAGTGAACGAGATTGAGGCCCGGCCCGGCTCCACCGTGGCACTGACCAAGACAGAGGTCCAGCCCGGCTCCACATTGACAGTGACTGAGACAGGAGCCCGACCTGAACCCACAGTGACAGTAACCAAGACAGAGGTCCAAACCGACCCCACCGTGATCGAGATAGAGGCCCAGCCCGGCTACACTGTGACCGAGACAAAATCCCGGCGCGGCTCCACAGTGACCGAGACAAAGGCCCGACTTGGTTCCACAGTAACTGCGACAGAGGTCTGGCCCGGCTCCACCGTGGCAGTGACCAAGACAGAGATCCACCCCGATCCCACAGTTAGCAAGACAGAGGTCCGGTCCGGCCCCACAGTGGCAGTGACCAAGACAGAGATCCACCCCGATCCCACAGTTAGCAAGACAGAGGTCCGGTCCAGCCCCACAATGACCGAGATTGAGGCCCGGCCCGGCTCCACCGTGGCACTGACCAAGACAGAGGTCCAGCCCGGCTCCACCGTGGCAGTGACCAAGACAGAGGTCCAGCCCGGCTCCACCGTGGCAGTGACCAAGACAGAGGTCCGGCTCGGCTCCACAGTGACTGAAACACAGGCCCAGTCCAGCTCCACAGTGACCATGACAGAGGTACGGCCCGGCTCCACAGTGACAAAGACAGAGGCCCGGCCCGGCTCCACCGTGGCAGTGACCAAGACACAGGTCCAAACTTACTCCACAGTTAGCAAGACAGAGGTCCGGTCCAGCCCCACAGTGACTGAGAAAATGGACCTGGCCAGCTCCACAGTGACCAAGACAGAGGTCCAGCCCGGCTCCACAGTGACTGAGAAAATGGACCAGGCCAGCTCCACAGTGACCAAGACAGAGGTCCAGCCTGGCTCCACAGTGACTGAGAAAATGGACCAGGCCAGCTCCACAGTGACCAAGACAGAGGTCCAGCCTGGCTCCACAGTGACTGAGAAAATGGACCAGGCCAGCTCCACAGTGACCAAGACAGAGATCCAGCCCGGCTCCACAGTGACCGAAACAAAGGCCCAGTCCAGCTCTATAGTGACCAAGACAGAGGACCGGTCCAGCTCCACAGTGACTGAGATAGAGGCCCGGCCTGGACACAAAGAGACCAAGAGAAAGGTCCGGCCTGACTCCACCATGGCAGTGACCAAAACAGAGGTCCAGCCTGGCTCCACAGTGACTGAGACAGAGGCCCGGTCCGGCCCCATAGTCGCAGTTACCAAGACAGAGATCCACCCTGGCCCCACAGTGACCGAAACAAAATCCAGGTCCAGCTCCACAGTGACCGAGACAAAGGACCGGTCCAGCTCCACAGTGGCAGTGACTGATACAGGAGCCCGACCCAAACCCACAGGGACAGTAATCAAGACAGTGGTCCAGTCCGGCCCCACAGTGGCAGTGACCAAGGCAGAGATCATCCCCGATCCCACAGTGACCGAGACAAAGACCCGACTTGGTTCCACAGTAACTGAGACAGAGGTCTGGCCCGGCTCCACCGTGGCACTGACCAAGACAGAGGTCCAGCCCGGCTCCACAGTGGCAGTGACTGAGACAGGAGCCCGACCTGAACCCACAGTGACAGTAACCAAGACAGAGGTCCAAACCGACCCCACCGTGATCGAGATAGAGGCCCAGCCCGGCTACACTGTGACCGAGACAAAATCCCGGTGCGGCTCCACAGTGACCGAGACAAAGGCCCGACTTGGTTCCACAGTAACTGTGACAGAGGTCTGGTCCGGCCCCACAGTGGCAGTGACCAAGACAGAGATCCACCCCGATCCCACAGTTAGCAAGACAGAGGTCCGGTCCAGCCCCACAATGACCGAGATTGAGGCCCGGCCCAGCTCCACCGTGACACTGACCAAGACAGAGGTCCAGCCCGGCTCCACTGTGACAGTGACCAAGACAGAGGTCCAGCCCGGCTCCACAGTAACTGAGACAGAGGTCTGGCCCGGCTCCACCGTGGCAGTGACCAAGACAGAGGTCCGGCTCGGCTCCACAGTGACTGAAACAAAGGCCCAGTCCAGCTCCACAGTGACCATGACAGAGGTACGGCCCGGCTCTACAGTGACGAAGACAGAGGCCCGACCCGGCCCCACAGTGACAGTAACCAAGACAGAGGTCCAAGCTGACCCCTCAGTGACTGGGACAAAGGCCCGGCCCGGCTCCATAGTGACAAAGACAGAGGCCCGGCCCGGCTCCACCGTGGCAGTGACCAAGACACAGGTCCAAACTTACTCCACAGTTAGCAAGACAGAGGTCCGGTCCAGCCCCACAGTGACCGAGATTGAGGCCCGGCCCGGCTCCACCGTGGCACTGACCAAGACAGAGGTCCAGCCCGGCTCCACAGTGACAGTGACCAAGACAGAGGTCCAGACCGGCTCCCCAGTGACTGAGAAAATGGACCGGGCCAGCTCCACAGTGACCAAGACAGATGTCCAGCCCGGCTCCACAGTGACCGATAAAAAGGACCGGGCCAGCTCTATAGTGACCAAGACAGAGGACTGGTCTGGCTCCACAGTGACCGATAAAAAGGACCGGGCCAGCTCCACAGTGACTGAGATAGAGGCCCGGCCTGGACCCAAAGAGACCAAGAGAAAGGTCCGGCCTGACTCCACCATGGCAGTGACCAAAACAGAGGTCCAGCCTGGCTCCACAGTGACCGAGACAGAGACCCGGTCCGGCCCCATAGTCGCAGTTACCAAGACAGAGATCCACCCCGGCCCCACAGTGACCGAAACAAAATCCTGGTCCAGCTCCACCGTGACCGAGACAAAGGACCGGTCCAGCTCCACTGTGACAGTGACTGATACAGGAGCCCGACTCAAACCCACAGTGACAGTAACCAAGACAGTGGTCCAGTCTGGCTCCACAGGGACCGAGACAGAGGTCCAACTTGGATCCACAGTAACCGAGACAGCGGTCCAGTCCGGTCCCACAGTGGCAGTTACCAATGCAGAGATCATCCCCGATCCCACAGAGACTGAGACAAAGGCCTGGCCCAGCTCCACCATGGCAGTGACCGAGACAGAGGTCCAGCCCGGCTCCACAGTGACCGAGAAAAAGGACCGGGCCAGCTCCACAGTAACTGAGATAGAGGCCCGGCCTGGACCCAAAGAGACCAAAACAGAGGTCCAGCCCGGCTCCACAGTGACCGAAACAAAATCCCGGTCCAGCTCCACAGTGACCGAGACAAAGGACCGGTCCAGCTCCACTGTGACAGTGACTGATACAGGAGCCCGACTCAAACCCACAGTGACAGTAACCAAGACAGTGGTCCAGTCTGGCTCCACAGGGACCGAGACAGAGGTCCAACTTGGATCCACAGTGACCGAGACAGCGGTCCAGTCCGGCCCCACAGTGGCAGTGACCAAGGTAGAGATCATCCCCGATCCCACAGAGACTGAGACAAAGGCCCGGCCCAGCTCCACCATGGCAGTGACCGAGACAGAGGTCCAGTCCGGCCCCACAGTGGCAGTGACCAAGACAGATGTCCAGCCCAGTTCCACAGTGACCGAGACAAAGGCCCGACTTGGTTCCACAGTAACTGAGACAGAGGTCTGGCCCGGCTCCACAGTGACAGTGACGAAGACAGAGGCCCGACCTGGCCCCACAGTGACCGAGATGGAGGTCCAGCCCGGCTCCACAGTGACCGAGACAAAATCCCGGTCCAGCTTCACAGTGACTGAGACAAAGGACCGGTCCAGCTCCACAGTGACAGTGACTGATACAGGAGCCCGACCCAAACCCACAGTGACAGTAACCAAGACAGTGGTCCAGTCTGGCTCCACAGTGACCGAGACAGAGGCCCGCCCTGCCCCCACAGTGACTGAAACAAAATCCCGATCCAGCCCCACAATGATTGAAATAGCGGCGCAGCCCAGCTCCACAGTGACCGAGACAGAGGTCCAACTTGGATCCACAGTGACCGAGACAGCGGTCCAGTCCGGCCCCACAGTGGCAGTGACCAAGGCAGAGATCATCCCCGATCCCACAGTGACCGAGACAAAGACCCGACTTGGTTCCACAGTAACTGAGACAGAGGTCTGGCCCGGCTCCACCGTGGCAGTGACCAAGACAGAGGTCCGGCTTGGCTCCACAGTGACTGAAACAAAGGCCCAGTCCAGCTCCACAGTGACCGAGACAGCGGTCCAGTCCGGCCCCACAGTGGCAGTGACCAAGGCAGAGATCATCCCCGATCCCACAGAGACTGAGACAAAGACCCGACTTGGTTCCACAGTGACTAAGACAGAGGTCTGGCCCGGCCCCACAGTGACAGTGATCGAGACAGAGGTCCAGCCCGGCTCCAAAGTGACAGTGACGAAGACAGAGGCCCGACCCGGCCCCACAGTGACCGAGACAGAGGCCTGGTCCAGCTCTATAGTGACCGAGACGGAGGCCCGGTCCAGCTCTATAGTGACCGAGACAGAGGCCCGGTCCAGCACACAGCCCCCTCAGCACAGCATGGTAAGTGTCTCACCCCCCACATCTGAAATCACTTCATTGACCCAGTTGTTTGGTTTCATGACTTACTCATCATGTTCGCTGACCTTTACCCAGCAGTCCAGTACAGGCCGTGTAGAAACACTGTACTTTGACCCGACACCGCAGTGCTGTGTTCAGAGAGCACCGGTCAGCTCCAGATGTGAATCACGCTGAAGAGCACATCTGGAGTCCGGACCCTGCGGACTGCATTTCACAGTTTGCGTGTATATAATAGTCAAAATAATAACACCTGCAGAAAACAGTGTGAGTTGCGTCTCTGGGAACGCCTGACTCGACTCACCTGAGAGAGGGGCGGACACGTATCCCCCGCTGCTATCGGCACAGCAGGAATGTAAACATGAGAGAGAGGGAGAGAGGGAGGGAGAGAGAGAGAGAGAGAGAGTCGGCTGTCAGTCCTGCCCCGGCACTGTATGCTAATTGCCCCACGGGGAGGGCACGCCTGTCAGACACATGACCGGGGCTCCGTGCACACGAGTCGCTCGCTGTCACTCAGCCAGGAAGTGCCTGTTCTCGTGGCCGGCGGCGGGGGGGCAGGGAGGGAGAGGCGCAGAGGTGCGTGGGGTGGCGGGGGGGCGGGGCCGTGAGGAAGTTGATTTTCAGGTCCCGGCGTTTCCAGCACCGTGGGGCGACACACCCACTGTTGACTTTGCGTGTGGTGTGTGACCCTCTCTCTCTCTAACTCTCTCTCTCTCTCTCTCTCTCTCTCTCTCACTGTCTCTCTCTCTCGCTGCCTATCTCTCTCTCTCTCTCTCTCTCTGACTGCAGTCGGGTCTCGGTGTGCTCCATGCCTGCCGGGACCGGGCTGCCCAGCTGGAGATTTGGCTGCGGAGGGCCGGGGAGAACCTGCGGGCGCAGCGCCAGGCCGGCGACATGCAGGGCGGCGTGGAGCAGCAGATCCTCACCTGCCAGGTAAGCCGAGCGGGTCGAAGTTCACCGCCGGTGCAATCCGCCGGGGAGAGTCCAGCCCTCCCTTAGAGCTGTAGCTGCTGTAGAGGACTGACAGGGAAGGGCGTCATATCGTACGCACGGGGGCAAGTGTAGTGTGTCACTGTGGCTGTTCTTGTTGTTGTGGTGGTTGTGGTGGTTGTGGTTGCGTTTCTATTCCTCAAACCATGGGCACCTTTTCAACAAAGCTGTACTCGTATTAGGGAATCGCAAAAGAAGGGGACAGAATGTGTCGGGACAACTTAGAGGCCAACACGGCAACACCTGGGGACGTGGCTCGACAAGTTAGATGTGCTTTCAGTTGTTAACAGTCGTGTTGTTATTTCCATCAAGGATATAGACGCTCTGCTCCAGGAAATGGTTAACTAGTT
The DNA here is from genome assembly GCF_036373705.1 of Amia ocellicauda. Classification (NCBI taxonomy): domain Eukaryota; kingdom Metazoa; phylum Chordata; class Actinopteri; order Amiiformes; family Amiidae; genus Amia; species Amia ocellicauda. The sequence goes on from NC_089870.1 coordinate 20,351,846, forward strand.
TGCATTTTTTAAACGTGGAGGGAAAGAAATCTGTCTGGTTAATCTGTAACCACGCTTTGAAGCCGGCGGGCGGCTGTGTGGAGGAGACAGAGACGGAGCGAGGGATGAACGCGCCTCTTCGGAGGGCGAGGAGGTCAAATCCGCACTGTCTGGGATCATTATCCCGGGGTGGAGGAGGACAGAAGGTCGCGCTGCAAGGTCCCGAGCACTAATTATCCCCGCTTCGTTTGGAGATGTGTTTCTTTTTTTTTAACGCGTTTGCCGTCCCCCGGCTGCTCCGGCGGCCGGGTTTCGGCTGCCGGGGCCGATTTTAAGTGGCCGTTAAGGGCGGACGCGGCTTGACTCGGGCCGGGTGTCGCACGTGGGGGGTGGGAGATGAGCCGAAATTAGGACTCGAGTGTTGTCCTGACGGCTCTAATTTGTGAAGCCACGGCGGCCACACGCTTGTCGGACAGTCGAGAAAAAGAGGAAGAGACGTGCAGAGAAGAGAGGAGAGCTGCATGGATAAATCGGCTAAACTGTTTCTGTGCTGACCGTACAAGAGCCGTATTGTGAATATCGGTCATTTTTAAAAGACTGGTTAAGAAACAATGTCTCCAGGTGACTGAGAGAGGGCTGAATGTCTCTCACAGAAGACACAAACCTCTTCAGCATGTGTTACTAAAACAGTCTTCATTAAATCATGATCTGCCGTGGAGAGCTCTAGTGTGGCACAGAAGCCAAACCCGATACCGGCATTCATAATTCAGCGGGTAAAATCCTACCCCCGGCACGGGAGGTCAGCGGGGGTTTGTTTTGGAAAGGCAAAATAGTGAAAACGTCACACGGAGAGACACGCTGAGAGACACCGTATGTCTGAGCCTCGATTTAACTGCGGACCCTGTCTGCCCGCGCTGCCCGTGGTCGTTGCCGGGATCCGGGGAACGCTGGTATTGAGTTCCTCTGCTGAGCGTTGCCTCTATTATCTGCTGTTCCAGAGACCAGAGAGGATGTTGCTGCAGGCGTGTGTAGGTGTTTTGCATGTGTCAAGCGTGTTCTGAGCCGCCGCTCCCTCACCGTGCTGGCAGGTTGTAATGACAGTGGACAGACGCCGCCTGTCCTGCATGGAGTGACTCCAGACAGAGCCGCTCACGAGTTACATGCCCTGTGTTTGTTGTCTTGCCGAGACGCTTCACATCCAAACACGACAAACGTCCTGCGTAAATATGCTAAAAGCATGTGATCAAATTTGCATTCTCTGTAAACAAGCCTGAGTGTCAGCTAGCTAACCTGAACCACTCTATCGTCTTTTTTTTTTATCTCTCTCTCTCTCTCTCTCACCTTCACGTCCTCTCCGTCCCTCTCCCTCTCTCCCTCTCCCTCCCTCTCTTTCTCTCTCTCCCTCTCCCTCCCTCTCTTTCTCCCTCTCCCTCTCCCTCTCCCTCTCTCCCTCTCTCAGGAGATGTTCCTCGAGATCGAGCAGAAGGTGGCGAGCCTCGCGGCCGTGGGGCAGCAGAGCAGCTCTCCCGGCATGCACCAGGAGGCCGAGGCCCTGTCCCGCAGGCTGGAGCAGCTGAAGAGCAGCCTGGTCTCCTTCCAGAGGCTGCTGCAGGAGCGGCACGGCGAGGAGCGGCACAGCCAGGAGCAGCCTCTCCCCGGCCCGGTGACCCTGCAGTCCCAGGAGCGCCCCCTGGAGGGGGAGAGGCGGCGCAGCAGTGCCAGCCTGCAGGAGATGCTGAGCTCGGCCCGGGGCAAGCTGAGTCGACAGAACAGCTTGCAGCAACAACGGGTAACACAACCACACACAACACACAACTCAGTGTATCTGAGTGTCTATTACACAGACACACACACTCGACTACACGCACACACTCGATTACACACACTCAGATACACACCCACACACACTCGACTACACACGTTCACACCCACCTACACACACACACTCAGATACTCAATTAAACACACAGAAACTTCATTACACACCCACACACACGCACATTTTCACACACACTCATTTACGCTGCTGATCATTGTGAAGACCAAAGTAAAGGGAAGAACTCGAGCCTCGGGTTCCAGAAAGCTCTGGCTGACACAGGGCTGCTCTCCTCCTCAGGAGCTGGAGCAGGAGCTGAGCGAGCAGCGGGACCTGACCAAGGCCATCGCCCTGCAGGGGGGCCGGGCGCGCCCACGCAGCCGTCCGGAGGAGACCCCCGCGCCGCCGCCGCCCAGGTACCGCCGATCTGACTGCTTCGGCCGTGTCATCGTCACTACCGTGACCCCACCGGGCGCGGTTTGTTCCCCCCGTTGTTAATTAGTCTGTTTGTCTCGCCAGACCCCCTGGGGCAGCGCAGACCCCCGGCGACGTGGCTGCGGGGCCGTCGGAGGGGCAGGTGGGAGCGAAGTGGCAGCACCTACAGACACGGCTGGCCACCCAGCTGAGCGCGCTGCGGGACGCTCTGCAGCAGGAGCCGGCTGCGCAGGTAAGAGCAGAGGACGAACGGACAGACGAGCAAAGGAAACGGCAAAACAGTGCAGCTGAGAGAGAGACCGCCTCGGTGTATTGTGGGTAGAGCAGTGCATTGTGGGACAGGGAAGGTCACTCCATCATGGCTGTTCTTGTCTCCATTAATGGGGGGAAATGCATGCAGGCATGTGTGGGAGGCAGGGGGGGAGTGCCGGGTCTGACCCGGCTGTGTTGCGGTTGCTCTCAGGTGCCAGTGCAGACGAGCGGTGATGGCCCAGGCCCCGCCCTCCACACCGCGCAGGAGCTGCAGTCGCTCACCGCCCGGCTCCGTGAGCTCGGCCAGTCGGCGCACTCCGTCCTGGCTCAGGTAAGGGGCTGCTCATTGTACTGTGGCAGTAATTTATCGTTCTGTAGAGCGCTCTGTGTCTGCCTGCGAAGGGCGCTATACAAGTACAAACTGATTGATTGATTGATTGATTGGTCTCCCAGGTCAGCCCGTCCGCTGAGGCGAGCTCACGGCTGGATGAGGAGCTGTACGGCGTGCTGTCCGGGCTCGGCCTGTGTCTTGACCGGGTCGGGGAGTGGCAGTTGGGCCCCAGCGGACGGTCCCAGGAGGACGCACGGCTGCAACTGCTACAGCTGGAGGTGAGTCTGTGACACGAAATGTGCGGAAAACGTCTCCCACCGAAAGAGCGGCTGCCAGGTGGCCGTGCTGGTTGACGGGGACCTGCGGTAGCAATAGCTCCAGTACGGTGCCTCCAAGTCCGCGTTTGGTCGTTGCAGGGCCTGACATCGGACCTGGCCTGTCTGGACCGAGAGCTCAGCAGCCGGAGAGCAGAGCTGAGTGGGGCGGAAGAACCTGGGCTGTGTCTGGACGCTCTCCGGGCCCGTGTGCCCCTGCTCCAGTCCGCCCTGAGCTCCAGATCCGGCCAGCTGCAAGCCCGGCGGGAGAGACTGGACCAGTACCAGGTCAGGACTGTCTCGCCCTTGCAGGGCACGCTCCCGGGGTGTGGGCGAGGGCTGCACACCTGAGCGTGACCTTTGTTCTGTTTGTCTAACCCCACAGATAGAGATAAGGAAAGTGCATGCTTCCTTGCTCCATAGAAAGTCGGTTTCTCTGCAAACGATTAACGGAGCCAGTGGCCGGAGCTGTGCGGACCAGCTGCAGGTAACACGGGGCCCCTGATCTCTCCTCCCGAGCGCAGGTCTCTGTAGGACACAGTGCTTACCAGAATGCAATTTGTTTACCAAGAGCTGCCCTCGTCTATTCCCACAGAGACTGAGTGGAACATGTGCTTTAACAAACTAAATGTACCTCTTCAGCAGATACAAAGGCCTTCTCTTTCCTCTCCCTCTCAAAACTAAGTAGAAGTAACAGACGACTCTTACTCTTACACAAAGAGATCGATGCAATGCCTAATAGCCTCCTCTCCACACCTATTAGCTTTTGTAAGTGCCCTGGTGTTGTCCCTGCCGGTGTGTGTTGTGCCTGAAGCCTTTGGTGGGCGCGTCTCTGCAGGTGGCTGCGCAGCTGGAGTCGGAGCTGCTGCCCTTGGAGAGCCAGGTGTCTGCGCTGAAGGAGGAGGGCGAGAGTCTGCAGATCCCCGCCGCTCTCATACAGGAAGTGGCCAAGATGGAGGTACGGCAGCCCCTTCATACGTACCCCAGGTCTCGTGCGCACACAGATGTATATGTAGTTTTCACTCTCCCACGGAGAACTAACACTTCAGTCTCGGAGTTGTGGGGCGGGCGGTGTGTGCATGTCGGTGACCGCTGCGGTGTTCTTGGTGTCGGCAGGACGTGCTGGACAGTGCGTGGAGCTCTCTGCGGGAGAGGCGGCATGAGCTGCGTGAGGGTCTGCACCAGGAACGGCAGTTCGAGCGGCTGCTGGAGGGGCTGTCCGGCCTGGTGTATGCCGGGAAGCGCAGGGCGGCGGCGCCGGAGTCGTCCCTCGTGGTGCACAGCATCGCCGAGTTCAGGACCTGTCTGGAGAAGCACCAGGTACCCAGGGCCCTGATTTTGAATCATTATGTGTAGATATTCTTCAGAGCAGCTCACGTCATGTCAGTTGTCACATGTTCATATGTTTTTTCTTGTTGTTGCTCGCCAGAAGTACTTCCAGAACCTCGCGAAGCACCAGGCGGTCATGGAGCACTTCTGCCAGCGAGTGCCGGCGAGTTTACTCCAAAAGCACGAGCAGGTTTGGACCGACCTGCGTAAAGAGATGACTTCTCTTCAATGGCGAGCTCTTCAGAGGGGAACGGAGATGCGGAGCACGTTACAGGTGCCACTCTTACCGGGGTCTCTGCCAGAGCAGTTTATGGCTATAGTGAGCGAAAAGGGCTCCTTCAGCTGCACCGCTGAGTCGTTCTTGGCCTCGTGCCGGTCGGTGACTGTCGTGTCTCTCGCCGCAGACCTGGTCCCACTTCAACGAGAGCTGCCGGACGCTGGGGCAGCTGCTGCAGGAGCTGGAGGGCCGCATCCCCAGTGTCGGCCTGGTGGAAGAGTCGGAGGAGCGGCTGCGGGAGAGACTGGCAGTCTACCAGGTACGGCACACCCAAACCACAGCGTGAGCTTAGCCGTACGGTCGCAGCACTTCCCTCCTGAGGACAGCCAAGTGCGGTCGTGGAAAGCTGTGGTGATTCACTCAGCCGGTACCTTGCCGCCACCACTCTGCACCACAAGCAGCCGCGCTTCTCAGACACCCAGCAGCAGAACAGCAACTGAGTGCTAAAAGCTTCCCAGAGCCACACGGTGTGCTTTTACTGCGTTTTAAACGAGCCAGACCTCAGAAGCCCGGCTCCCGTCGAGAGCAGGCCTATTCTGGTCGGCGTCGAGATCCATTAGCGAGCCGGAGAGGTTCCTGGAACCGGATTTCCGAGTGGTGTTGTGCTCTCCGTGCACGAAATAAATTTGTTCAGATGCTGAGTAATGTTGTACAAGGAGTGCTGGTTGTTGTTGACCATAAAGACTGTCTCTGGGTAGCATTTTTGTCCTGATTAGTCTTTATGTTTATGTAATGTTTATGTGCGTGTATATATCTTTATATATGGTTCAATTAGCGTCCGTCGTCGAGAGATAAGTGCTCGAGCGGACTGATTTAAGATTCCTTTAAAGCTGATGAAGTACATTTTGTTCTGAAACCAGCGGTCGACCCCGGCGGTTAAAGGAGCAGAGGGATAATTACATTCTTTTTCTGGTAGCAAATTGAAGGTGTCCTGGAGGAGCGGGGAGCGTGGCTCTGCCGGGTCGTGGCCCAGGGCAGGGGGCTGCAGGGAGCGGTGCGCTGCGCCGGGCTGGAGGCCGCGGTGACGGAGCTGGAGGGGAAGTGGCTGGGGGTGCGGGGGCGGGTGGAGCAGGATCGGCACCGCGTCGAGGCGCTCCGGAAGCACTGGAACAGGTCTGGGATGTACACACGCACGAGCCATTGATATACAGTACATGCTCACAGATTTATCATAGAACTTTGTTTTTATTTGGAAACACATTCCCCATAAAGAGATCCAAGTCAAAGCGACCGTGACTGGAAACCAGCCCAGTTCTCACACACTTACAGACTCGCACATACACACCTTATTTAGGATATCTGGTCCAAGAGAAAAGTGTAACAAATGACAACACAACTACATCTTCCCAAAATGTTTCTTTCTCTTCCTTGCCTATCGTGGGAGAAATATGACCATATCGTGTCTCGTGTCTCATCCTGGTGTCCTGCAGTTTTCGCCGGGACTCGGTGGCTCTGAGCGTGTGGCTGAGCAGCGCCATGGCCCAGCTGAAGGATTGGAGGCAGCACTCCGTTACGGTGCCCCGGGACAGGGACCACATTCACGGGCAACTCCTGCGCTTCCTGGTGGGTGGAAAGGCCTGAGGGAGTCGAGGGCCAGGCGTTTCTGGGGTGTGGGGGTTGGAAAACAGATTGGTATCACCCGTCCCACACACCCCGAGGAAAACCCTACTCTATAGTATGAACGTGTTTTCATTCCACTGTGCTCTGTGTTCTCCCGCAGGACTTCACAAAGGAGGTGGAGGCGCGGTCGGCGCTGAAGGCCTCGGTCATCGGCACGGGCGAGCAGCTGCTGCAGCTGAAGCAGACGGACATGGCGGCCCTGCGCACGCAGCTGGTGACACTGGAGCAGAGCTGGGCGGAGGTGCAGGCTGCACTGCCCGCCATACAGGAGCAGCTACACCAGGTCAGAGGCAGCAGAGACTCATGTTCACGTTCCCGTTCTTGGCATGTAAAGGCTTGTTTTTGCAGTGGCCGTGAAGTCTTCGTCGGTTGGCCGGTTAGAGAAGTTAAAATGAGATTCAAATTCCTGTTTGGCTGTAACAGAAAAGGGTGAAGAGGTTTTTAAAAGTAAGAATAAACAAATATAAGATGTGGGATATAAAGAATGGGAGTAAGGTTGGCAACAGAGGGGGACGTCAGCAGTTGAGATGGGAGGCTTTGACCGGACCTTCTGGCATGTCGAGACGTGCCAGGGAAGAATGCACACCGACACACGCAGACAAACGCATACACCACGGCTCTGGCAGGTACTTGGGTCCCTTCCCAGAGTCGGTGAAGGATGCTGCGTCTGTGAGGCGGTGGGAGGGCAGGTGAACTCTATCTCACACTGTGACTGAAGCATCCTAATGAGACTCTCGGTCCAAAAGCGCTCGTTCTCTGGCTGTGGGCAGCACTTCCTCCCCATGAGATCAGACGAGCCAGTCCCGGTTCTTCTGCGCCGCCTAATTTCCTGGGAACGGATGGTGATCGGACCCATCGCCAGCCCCCCCACATCGCTGCAGCGTGTTCGGTGGACCCAACGTCCGCCAGACGCCAATTACAGCTCTCTCGTCCTCGGCTGATCTGAGCTGCAGTCGCTGGTGCAGCCTACGAGAGCCATTTGCCTTTCGATCCCGTCCAGCCCGGGCTAAATGGAGTTTATTCCAGAGAGTTCGGACCTGACACCCGAAGGCGTTCGTGGAAGGGTTTGATACAGCTGGTATCACGGCTTCTTTTGCTTCTTCCTCAAGGGATTTGAGAGCGATTTGATTTGCTGTCCCTCAGTCTCCTGCACCAACAGGGCAAAAGAAATTAAAACAAAGTCCATTTACTCTTGCAACAAGTTTTTTTCGGCTGTCGGCCACTGGGTGTCACCGTTTGCTAAGCAGAAGCGCTCAGTCAGCAGGTCGTTGGACGGCACCCTCAGCCTTGGGTTTTCAGTGCCTCAATATTGATCTCTTCTCCTCAGCTCTCGCTTTGAAGAGACGTTTTTACAAAGTTCGTTTTATGTTATTTAACACTTAGTGCCCAGGAAAATATAACACACACACACGTGTGCATTACAGCTGACTGTCGGATTGTGTGTATCTGTGGTCTGTGGACGCTGTCGTTGTTGTTGTCCTGCACTGACTTTCCCGCTCTCCTGTGCACAGCTGTTGATGGACAGGGTGTCTTCACGGGATGCCATGGCGGAGCTGGGCGACTGGATCGGTGCCACCCAAGGGCAGATCCGGCAGATAGAGGAGAGAAGCAACAGCGCCAGCGACTCCGGCGGCATCACCAACCTGCTCAACAAGTACAAGGTGCCACTGCAGACCCCACAAGTGTTATTGTCCCTTATTGTCCACATCCGTGCCGAGGCTGTCATGGTTTCTGTTCGCAGGCACGGTTAATTGTAGGTGCAGGTAATTGCATTTGCTCTGCCGCTCTTTCAAGCCATTTTTGTCCCCCGGTTCCAGGAATACAAAATCGAGATGAGCTGCCGGCAGCTGACTGTGGATTGGGTGAACCAGTCGGTGCTGCAGACCAGCAGCGCCGACGTCCAGGGGAAGCGATATGAGAAGACAGACTTCGCTGAGCAGCTGGGAGCCCTCAACCGCCGCTGGCTGGAGCTCCAGGGAGATCTCAGATGCAAGGTGGGCCGGCGAGGGTCTGGGCGGCTGTGTCTGCTGTCCTCTGCTCTGTTCTTATTTCCCCGGCATCCCCCCGGGTGCTGGAGCTGGAAACTGACGTGAGTCCCTCTCTGCGTCTCAGATCCAGGAGCTGGAGAGCCGGCTGAAGGCCTGCACTGACGGGGAGAACAAGCTGCAGCTCGTCCGCAGCTGGGTGTTGGCCCAGCGGGAGAGACTGTTCTGGTTCGAGAGGCCCCACAGCCGCAGCCTGGCGGAGAGGGCCCTGAGAGAATGCCAGGTAGGGTTCGGGCCCATATATGACTGTATGACACAGCTAGAAATATCTAAGACCAACAAACTGTCTCAGGGACCCAGAGAGAGTGACGATAAAGAGAAGAATATCGTCTGAATATCCACAGTTTGCTTTAGAACTCTAGAAGTGTTGCAGGTTCTTTGTTAATATGTGTACCGTGTGTGCTTGTTTGCATGTGTATGTGTGTCATCATCCCACAGGACACCGAGGAGAAGCTACAGCTGAAATGCAGGGAGCTGGAGGAGTTGAGACGGGGAGGCCTGTCCCCGGGCGCAGTCGACAAGAGCGGGGCGCACAGTGTGTTCGTGGCGCAGGCAGATGATGTCAGCGCAGCCTGTACGGCCCTCAGCCAGAAGGTACACACCAGCCTCTTTGCAAAATCCCGCCGGGTCGGGTATTCTGTGCATCCTGCGTTCATCGGCGCGACCCTGACCACACACGCAGTGAACGCCCGTCTCGGTCCCTCCAGCTCTCTCAGGTGCAGACGTCCCTGCGGGCGGCGGTCCAACGGTGGGTGGAGTTTGAGGGCTTGTTCGGCGAGGTGAACCTGAAGAGCATGGAGACCCGCTGCAGCCTGGAGCTCCTCCACCACCAACCCCTGCTCTCCCAGGAAGCGCTGAGCAGCCAGGTGGACCGCCTACAGGTACCAGCACCCCGCCGTTGAGCTGCTCCCACACAGTGTGCAGATTCTCCTTTATTATATTTCTGTACGGTATATAAAGCAAGTGTGAGAGCTGAAGTGCCGAGAGACTGTTTTAATGCACTGCGTCAGTTCTTTCAGCTTGATACTGAAATAGACTCATTCTGTAAACCAGTGTCCTGACCTGGGGCTGGTGGTGGATCCTGGGGATGTTTGGTAGCAGGCTGGTGTGCCGATTGGTGTCTGTGCCTGTGTTGAGTGCCGTACTGTCGTCTCCTCCTCCCCCAGGCCCTGCAGGACGAGGCGGAGGGCGGCGAGGCCCAGTGGGAGACTCTGAACCAGGCCTTCGACGGCCTGAAGGACGTCTGCAGCCCCGCCGCGGTCAGCCTGCTCTTCGAGGAGCTGGAGTCGGCGAGGATGCGGTCAGTGTTTCACCCCCCCAACTCACCTCACCTGCTGTTCTCTCTCTCTCCCATCATCCCTCACTCCCTCCCTCTCTCTCTCATGATATCCTACTTCAAGCAACACTTAGCAAAGAAAGAAAGGTTAAGCATGAGAAAATAAAATCCATACAAGAGTAGTTGACCGGTGAGCCACAAAGAAGCACGACAAACAGACACACACACACACACACACACACAGCTGGACAACATGAGCCACTTCTCAGATGTGTGGTGAAGGATGGGAGTGAAGGGATCAGAAAGTTCTCACAGGTTTTACACTTCCAGAACAGAACTTCCAGAATCTGTCTTACCAGGCATTCTTAAATTCAGTAAACATTTATTGTTTTTGTCTCAAAGAAACTCTCGGGGACACCAGTTTAAAACGAATCCCCCCCACCCCTCGCCGGCAGGGTGATTTAATCAGTAGCCCCGAGTGTGAAGTCACTCTATTATGAGCTTCTTTACAAGGCCAAGTCTTAATGGGAAATTTGACCGGGCTAACCAATGATGTTTTATTGTTATTATTATTGTTTATTTCTAAATGGTTTTATTGGCTATAAAAGTCTTACGCTCGGCTTCCCGCCCACCGTCTCCCTGCCAGATGGACAGCGGTAAATCAAGAGCTCACAGACGAGCGCCGACGGGCCGGGGGTCTGCTCCAGCTCTGGCAGAAGCACCAGGCCTTCTTCGCCGACAGCGCCGTGCTGCTGGACCGGCACCAGGAGGAGTGCCAGGGGCTGCTGAGCGCCGTCCCTGCCGAGGAGAGCACTGCGGATGGCGTGCAGGGGAAGATACGGGCTGTGGCGGTGAGTGCAGCGGCTGCGTACACGGCATGCATGTCTACGCTCAGGCGTTGATTCCCACTGAGAGCGCATTAATACTCTCTCTGTCTCTCTCTCTGTCTCTCTCTCTCAGACCCTGCAGGAGCGGACCACCAGTATGCAGGCCAGCGCAGCGCAGGTGCTGCAGGCATCGCAGGAGCTGGTGGTGCAGATGGAGCCCTCGGCCGCGGCGGTTGTGCAGTCGGAAGGCGTGCAGCTCTCCCACCGGCTGGCGCACCTGGGCACCGCGCTATCAGGGAGGCTGAGAGAGCTGCAGGTACGAGCCCAACGGGAGGGAGGGCTTCAGCGTTGGACTACAGAGCACACGGACTGCACAGAACGCACAGAGCTCACAGAACACGTGGGCCACATAGAGCTCATAGAACAGAGCGCTTAGGGCACACAGAGCACACTACTTTAATTGTTTTTTGTTTTTCTCTTCTCCACGAGTAGAGAAGTGCCTCTGATTCCCATTCCAACTCATCTGTGGAAATAAGATGCCTGACTGGACTTGGCTGACTGCATCATTAATTTTTATCGCCAGTCTGTTCTGCATTAAATTAAATTAAACGGCACTTTAGAGAGGAAACTCGGAGATTCACACTCGTGCAGCCCAAAAACCTACTTAGTGCAACATAAGAGATCATCGACGTGCAATCGATCAGCCGCAGTCTGACAGGCACCATATGTGTCCCGCTGCATAAAAAGCTCCAGTTTCAGTTCTTCCCTGAGGTGCACCTTCAGGTCCAGGCTGTGGCAAAAAAAGCACCTCAACAAGTCCAAGCGCTGAATCGCTGCAAAGTTTTTTTCTTTTGTTTTGATTTGTGTGTTTTGCGATCGGCCTCCGTCTGCACTCGGGGGTCAGACGGGGCGAGAGTCAACGCTCTGGTCTGTGTCCGCAGGAGGAGTTGGAGCAGCTTCAAGAGTTCAGCACCAGCCTTGCGTCTCTGGAGAGTCACCTGAAGGAAGTGGAGGGTTCTGTGGCCGGCCCCCAGGAGCCCGGGGCCATGCAGCTGTCACAGGTGAGCGCCTGCACACCTATTGGCCATGGTACACCAGGCTGTTCAGGTGATGTCAGTGTGTGTATTGCCGTAGTTTTAATCATCTACACCCGTGTTCCTGACCCCACGCTGTTGCAGTATATCCTAAGACAACGTCATTTCCCCTTCCCTGTTGAGTAGACTACACCCTCGCTGCTTTGCCTGAACGCGGTACAGCGCCTGTGTCTTAACGCATGATCTCCCCTGTGTCGTTAGACCGGCCTGCTGCAGCTGAGCGCTCTGTCGCTGGACCTGGAGCGGCTGAACGAGCTGAGCTACGCCGTGCCGGTGAGCGATGTGGCAGCGCGGAGACTGCAGATCCTCAACCGAAAGTGGGGGCTGGTGTCCTCGAGGGCCGTGGAGAGGTGCAGGTGAGGATCAGCCCGGCTGCTGGACGCCTGGCCAGGACTTGCTGCCCACACGGGCGTCCAGTATAGGTGTCGTGTTCTCTGTTCCCTGGAATTAGGGTTAGTGCTGGGGTTGGGCTGTTTTACTGTAACTGTGATGAGATGAGCTGCCGCTTCTTACAGCGCAAAATTCTTTGGTTGCCGTCCTGCTGTTACGATTATTCTTCCTAAGCAGTTTAGCGTTAAGGTCAGACTTGTGATTTCATTCTGGGTGATGATTGGCATATAGGGATGTGTGGACATGTCTCAAGCCAAAGAGACTCCCAGGAATTTGTGTCAGTGGACCTGTTGTAACTGTCTCTCTGTGTCTCTGTATCTCACTGTATTTCTCTGTGTCTCGCTCTGTGTCTATATGTCTCACTCTGTGCCTCTCTGTCTCTCTGTCTGTGCGTGTCCCTGGTCGTCGGCCCCTCAGCGAGCTGCAGGGTGAGATGCTGCGGCGATCCAGTTTCGTCCAGAGGTGTGAGAGCTGGCTGGCCTTCCTGCAGAGCACCGAGGACAGGCTGGCCGTGGCCGTGGCCGGCTCCCCCCCCGGCCTGAGGGAGCAGCAGCGTGTCCATCAGGTGACTCCTTGACCCTGTACAGCGCACCTCTTTCATCTGATACTGTGCGAGCCTAATCACAGTCACAACACAGACGCTGTCACCCTGCTGGCGCTCTTTCCTGAAGGGCACGTGTGACCGTATCTCCTGTGTGTTTCAGCGGTTCCAGGCGGAGGTGTCCGTAGGCCACCAGATCCTGCACGCCGTCATGGCTGAGGCCCTGCAGATGCTGGAGAGAGGGGAGGTGGAGGACAGGTAGGCATGAGTCTTAGTTTGCCTTTTTGATGAATCTGCCTGCTGATTTCAACTCTGGCTCTCAACGCCAGCATGTTGCCTTCTGAAGATGCCCGTGTGTTCGAGCCGTGTAAAATATCGCCACCGGGGAGCAGAGTGTGTGTCACGGGCCGAGCTGCTGACCGTGCTGTGTGACGGTTAGGCTCTCCTCACTCCATGTCCCCCTCCCGCAGGAGCGACTTCATCCTGAAGCTGAGCCAGCTGAGGGAGCAGTGGCAGGGCGCGGTGGGGCGGGCGCAGCAGAGGAAGGGCCTGGTCGACGGGCTGCTTGGGCAGTGGCAGCTCTACAGCAGCAACCTGAAGAAGCTGAGGGCGTTTCTGTCCAGCACAGCCACCCAGCTGCCCCCAGACGGCAGCCGAGGACCCTGCCGACTGCACCAACTCCGGAGGGACCTGGAGGACATGAAGGTAGGACGGGGACTGTTCCCTTCAGCGCTGCTCCATTTTCTCTGAGAAATTATTCCCTCCTGGGTGATGTGAGCTGATCTGAGTGTGTCGTTCGCCCCTCCAGCACTCGGAGCTGCGGTTCCAGCGCCTGCATAGCACCTACATCCAGACCCTAGAGAGCGGAGGCCAGCTGTACTGCATGGCTGACGCCCCGACCCAGGCCCGGCTGCAGGGGGAGCTGAGTGCGCTGCAGGAAGACTGGGAGACAATGCACGCCCTGCTGGGGAAGAGGAGAGCTGTTGTGGACACTGTCCTGCAGGTATGCACTGCACACTGTCGCCCTACACTACACACTGTCCCTCGGATCACTGTCCCACTACACACTGTGACACTGCACTGACACTACACTCTACACACTAGACTGAAACTACACACTCTACACACTAGACTGAAACTACACACTCTACACACTAGACTGAAACTACACACTCTACACACTGGACTGACACTACACACTGTGACACTGGGCTGACACTACACTCTACACACTGGACTGACACCACACACTACACACTAGATACTGGACTGACGCTACACACTACAGACAAGACATTGGACTGACACTACACAACCGTGGGACTGGACTGGCACTACACACTACACACTTTGATTGTCTAAATGCCTGGACAGACACCCCAGCTGGTTTAGTATCAGTATCTGTCTGATCTACTCCTCCTCCGTACGTGTGATGGATCGCAGTGTCGGGGCTGTGCAGACTGGCAGGTGTCTAACCGCAGCACCCCGTCGTTGCTCCGAGCCCCGTCCCGCCGAGCGTCACATAGCGTTCTGCTCCGTCACACTCACTCCCTGTCAGAGTTGTGCGTGATTCGGAAGGCATGCACAGAGAGGTCCAGCAACCCAGTGACCTACATTTCAACATGTGCAAACGGAGAGCTAATGGCAGGAATCTGTGAAGCAGGGAATAAAAAAGCAAAGAGAAGGAGAATCGGTCCTAATCTTGCTCTAATCTACTATGGGGCCAGTGGCCAGTATTATCAAGGGCAGAACAATGCTCATTCCCAAACACTCTAGTGCTACCATGTCTATAATGTATGTATAGTATTGTGTAAGTCAGGGACGGGAACAAGTCCCCAGGATCGGATTCCAGCTGCTGATTAGCACCTGGAACTGACAGCTGACTTGGCTTATTATCCAAATAGTCATTCAGGAACAAAAATCTGGGGTCAAAAGAAAACCAGAGGATGACTGGGTAGCCCATCACTAGTGTAGCTGTCCTTTGAGCATTGTGTGTGTGTGTGGAGCTCGGTAACTCAGCTCTGTGCTGCGGACAGAAGGTCCTACGCCCTGGCTAAACCCTCCAGACCTGCTGGCACCCTGCCCCTGCTGCCTCACATGCATGTCAGCGCTGTTTAAGTGGCAGACATATAGTGGCACAGGGCCCTGAATACAGACAGAAGCCAGTGGACACCTGACGGAGTCTGTGCTGACTCTTTTCTGATCGCGATACGGTCCAATTATGTTTTAGACGCTCTAACGAATTAAATACTCCTGTCCTAAAACCACTGCCTCAGCACAGCACTGTGGGTCACAGCCGGGCCCAGCATCTGTGCCCCCTCTGTAGCCCGAGCACAGAGCTGCTGTGACATCGGCAAGGCAGCCCGGTGACTCACAGGAGGCAGACATAACAAGAGATTGGTTCCAGGGATTAGCAGATAACGCCAGTCAGCAACCTGAGGAATTCCACGTCAGCTGCCAGGAGTGGTGGCATGCGACCGAGCGGTGAGGGGCCGAGCTTGAGTGTTTCGGCCTCGGCTGCCTCACCTCACGGCCCTGCGCTGCTCGACACAGGGTGGCACTGGGTGGCACAGGGTGGGTGTGCGCCGACATTGCCAGCTTTAGGGTTTGGTGCATTTGAACCCAAGAGGAGAAACGCAACCGAACCGGCGTGGAACAGAACCGGCTCCAGTGTGGCAGCTGAGGTGCTGAAACTGTGTGTGTGATGTTGATTTATTGTGGTTTATGTTTCGGTCCTCCCCCCCGGCAGACCTGGGAGAGGTGCGAGAGCAGCCTGGCGGCCAGCGCTCAGAGACTCCAGCAGATCCAGCACCAAGCTGAACAGCCGCTGCCGCAGCTGCTGGAGGAGCTGAAGACGGCAGAGAAAGTCGCCAAGGTATGCCCACCTGATGCCCACCTGCACGCCGGTCCGGGCCTGAATGTCTGGCGGCGCTCGGGGTGTCATGTGACTGAACTCTGCATGATGTGCTTCCTTCTTAACATGTCCCCCCTGAACAACTGTGGCCTAAAACTATTCTAAAACCACAAAACAGCTCAAACTAAAACCGCAAAGCACAGACACTGCCCCTGCTTTGTTTCGGCAGAGCTGGCAGATACCCGTGCCGATCACATCTGCAGGAGATATTTGCCGTTAGCTGAGTGTTAATAACATTAGGCAGCGGGTTCCTTGCAGGGCTTATGATTTAAGCCACCGCAGCGGCGCACAGGAGCTGATATCTCCCGTGTTGAGAGACCGTGTAAAGGCACTGCTGTTTATCCTGTAGCTGTGGATTTAGCAGAAATAAAATACCTCCCTCTCCTCCCAAATACACAGTTATAAAGTACAATAAAAGTAGGCAGAGAGAAGAGAGATTTCAACAGATTGTGTTTTATATTTTTATATTTTTTGGTTCCCTTTCCCCACCTCTTCCCACTATCGATCAGGGTGTCAGGAATTTGTTACTCCTCCCGATTGTTGAGGGGGTGGGAGATGGCCGTGGCTCGGCGTGGGGAGGGCAGTTCGCACACAAAGCAGGAGAAGTTGCTAACAGGTTGCGCTCAGTGCATTATCCCCTCTGTCCTGGCTTATTATTGCATTAGCCCCCTCCCCCCGGCTCCCTCTCACACCCCACCCCCGCCCCCTCCAGCCCTAATCCCCAGAGTTGTTTGAAAGAGGCAGGAGTTGTGAGCGGGGGCTGAGTTGTGGCTGATGTGATGTTATGCAGGAGACAGAGGACTCTCTAGAGGACTGGGCGCACAGTCTCCGCCAGCTCAGCGCCATGAAGACCGAGGCGTCCCACTACATCCTGACGGACGATGTGATCCTGCTGCAGGAGCAGGTCGAGCACCTACACAGCCAGTGGGAGGAACTGTGCCTGAAGGTCAGTGTGGGGGACGGGGGGCGGACAAAGGCAGGGCAGGACAGCATTCACTTTTAGTTAGCGGGGGCTCTGAGACAGCTGCTGGCAGTTGGAATAGCCGGCTCACTCGGTCGCTGTGACCAAACTGGACAGAGATGGGTGCAAGAGACGAGGGCTGGTGGATCAAAAAGATTGGGTTATTTGGTTTCATTTTTGTTTTTTGTTCACTTGCCTTCAGTCCCTCAGTACAAGAGTACAGCCCCAAGCCAGTCCTACGCAAGCTCTCTCTGTTTGTTGTAGTGGTTTCTTTTTCAACGCTGTAAATTCCAGTTGGCCAAGCACAAGAGACGCAGCATCTTGTTGAAAAGTATTATTGTATTTACATCATGTTTCAAACCCCTGTCTCTGGGGGTGACCTGTCGGGGTGGGAGGCAGACCCTGTGTAATATGTTAACATATCAACATTTCAAACCTGTTGTTGGAAAATTGAGCAGAAATACTGGTTGGAAAATTTTAACTGATTAAACTGGCCAGGCAAGACTACCTTAAACACAATAACCGAGAGGATGTATTGGCGCCTTTGGTAAAGAAAACGTAAAATAACTTTAAACCTCATTAATAAAACAAAAATAATCTACTCCCTCTCCCCCCAGACATGGTTGTTATCGAATGTTTAGATTGTGTTGTTTATTTGTTTGTTTCAAAGTAAACTGGTAGTTTACTTGGTGTTTTGCAAACTTTTACCTCCTTGCTGGAGGTCGGGTCTTGTCGGAGCTTCGTCCCCTGTCAGGAGGGCTGGAGATGTGGGAGTTTTGGTCTCTGTTCTAGTCCGCGATGCCGCAGTCGGGCGGCTGTGTGCGGTGCTGAGTGGCAGAGAGTCGCTGGGGCGCGCAGATGGCGTGGCTGCCGCTGGGTCGGCCTCCTTTGTGTTGCGGATCAGATATTGTTTCGGCACTGCTGGGGGTCTGCTGCGTGCTCACATTGTGTCCTGACATCACTCACTGCGGTCGAAGGACACACAAAAAGAAAAACAAGAAACTAAAAAAGAGACATCTGAAGGAGTTTGCGGTTAATGCAGCACGGTTTCAGTGGGACCCGGATTGCGTGCTCCGTGGATTCCCTGCCTTCATTTATTTTTAGAGGAATTTGTCGCAGACGTAGCGTGAATTATAGGATTTATGGTAAACACACAATTCCCTTCCCGCCGTGTCAGTGTAACTTTGTAGAAGTGTCGGAAACTAGTTGCGGACTAACTTCTACTCTTCCGTCGTTAGTAAGAATGCTCTTTTCACGTCTTGCAGATTCCTACCTGTGTGATTTAGGATTATGGGAAGGCATTGTTGCGGCTCATTCCCTGTGGACTCGTGACACGATCACAATTAGCTTAGGGAGGCCTGCTTGCTTCTAAGTGTAAACTAAGCATTTCCTTAATCTGTTATTGAGCTTCCATTAGATTGGGGAGCTGTTTGGCTCGGGCCCTGCTGCCGGTCATGGGCGTTCTCTAATGCTGTGGGAGAGACAGCAGACTGATTATTGCGATGGCAGTCTTCACTCCAGCTTCAGCGCAACATCCAGATTGCACACGTTATTGCACAAAAGCAGAAATCATATGCTAGTTGGTAAATGCAGTAAAATTAAAGTCAAGTCAAACAATCATGCAGACAGCTTCTGACCTTTGAAACATTAGGAACAGTGTTGTCTTCTGAGTGAGAATGGCTGGTCAAAGTAGCGCATTGGATTGGGAACTGGGCTGTGAATTCTGTCACCAGGAATGTCTAGTCTAGTTCTGTTTTTTGCCCCTGGAGTTGCCCCAGTCCCGGCCCTCTCTCTCTCTCTCTCTCCCTCTCCATCCCATCTCACCTGTCCTCTCCCCTCCCCCACAGGTGTCCCTGCGCAAACAGGAGATCGCCGACCGGCTCAATGCCTGGATCATCTTCAACGAGAAGAACAAGGAGCTCTGTGAATGGCTGACGCAGATGGAAAACAAAGTGGCCCACAATGCTGACCTCAGCATCGAGGAAATGGTGGAGAAGCTCAAGAAGGTAAAGCCAGCTGGGGAGGACATTAATCCCCCTCGTGTGACAGAGACGGGCACTATATTTAACCCCCATGCCAGGGTATTCAATAACAGAGCTAATCTGCTTTGTAATCTAGTGTCTGTAAGTGCTAGGGCCTCTCGCATAACTGCGTTGCATGATCTAATCCTAAACTGGCCGAGATACTTGGTGGGCATGAGAACTCGAACAATGGCGAGACCCAGGACAGGCCTGTGGACGCCAGAGACAGATGTGCACAGGTGTTGACACACAGGGTAATAAAGCAGGTATAAATGTACGATACACACATTCACAGTGCTCATAGAATTGACTGGGTCTGATCTTAAATCACTTGAGGACAGGGAGTGGGATCTATGAAGGCAAAAGAGGAATAGAGGGACACGCTTGGCCCAGTGTGGGGAAAATAAAAACACAAATCCCTTCCGTCGCAGGACTGCATGGAGGAGATCAACCTCTTCAGCGAGAACAAGACACACCTGAAGCAGCTGGGGGAGCAGCTCATCAGGGCCAGCAACAAGACCAAGGAGACAGAGATCAACGACAAGCTGAAGGACATCAACGACCGCTGGAAGCACCTGTTTGACCACATCGAGAACAGGTGAGCGCGGCGAGGTCCGCCATCACAGTCGCTCAGTTTGTTTCTCGGCTTGTCTAGATCTCTGCGTCTTCGAGCACAGTGACTGCCATAATATGACTGACCGACTGCCCAGGCAGTGTCTAACTGAAAGAAAGCTGTGTAGAGCCATAGGGGATTGTGTAGGGGAAGCTGGTTAGCTCTGCGCAATGCTCTGAAGCCCATTGGTGGAGCTTGCTGACTTAGAGAAGGACCTCTGAGTGAACAGTAGTGTTTCCTGAAAAGCTTTCGCCTGCAGTGGCATGTTTGTATTGGTCTAAAATACGATGCGAAGACAACAGCTCTGTTGGGATGAGTCAGCTGTTCATTTTGAAGTGTGAATGGGGCGGAGAGTTAACACTGTTTATCTGCTCATTAGCGGGCAATCAAAGGTGTGATCTCTGGGTCTCAGAGGGAGCTGCTTGGGCTCTCGGTCAGAGTTTGTTGGTGCTCTGGTGCGGTTTATTCAACAGGAGGCACTGTGCGTTAACCCAGCTGTGTGTGTTTGCTGTGCTGAATCATTCTGGCATCTCTGTGCCATTAATCTAATTCAATTAATCTTCATAATTGAGAGGGAACACAGTGTCCAGTACAGATCAGACTTCAGGAAAAGCTCAGAGTACTTTGTGTGTTTCCTAAGGTGAAGCATTAACCACTCAAACATTTGTAAAGAGTCTATAAAGTTACTGAGTCTCTTTATTAATTTTTATGTTTTTTTACTGTGGTGGCATTGAAGGACACACACACAGCTGATAACATCTACCGAAATGTTAGCTGTTTTGCTTCACTGAGTAAACTGAGTTTTGGATGCGGTACAGCGGCTTAAAAACACAAACAAACAACCAACAACAACGCTAACGATCACTCAAGCAGATTAACCGCAACGGCGCTCTGCCAGACCTCCATCGAGCCGCACCGAAGGGGGGAAATAATTAACATGCACGTCTCGGGGTCAGACAGCTCCTGGTCAGAAGCTAAAGAGTCCAGCAGCCAGATGGACAGAGTAGCTGAAGTGGGGATTTAGCGGTGATGCCTGTGCCGTTGACGACAGCCTCAGATTTGCCATATGGCTGGGCTCTCGCATGCTCTCCGGATTGTTTATGTGCCTGCTGAGCTGACAGTGGGCGGAGACCGTCCAATCGCACGCCCACGACACACAATAGAGCTGGACTGGGGGGCGGGGCCTATTCAGCATTCCTCCTCTCTCTGTGGGCCCCCCCCGGTGCTCATTGATCGTATACAGACATCTGTTATCCTGTTAGCGGGACAAGGCCGGGGCGCTCCGTGCCAGTCCTAACGATGCCCCTGGGGGTTGCCGTGCCACTGATTGAATGTCTACAGAAAGTGCATGTAATCCTAGCAACAGCTTTTTATTTTTAAGTTGAATTAGTGAAGATACTCCGCTAATCACTCTTAGGTGAGTGACTCTCAGAGTGGAGCGGGGGGGACTGTGTCTTCATCTGTAGCTGCAAACTACTACACTACACAATAGTGTTTAGCTCCATCAGCTGTCACGGAAACTTTTAATTCGCCAAATCCCATTTGCCCATACGGCAGTGCTCGGGGGGAGTTTTGGGGTCTGTGTGTGTCCCTTTCTCTCTCCTGAGCCGCCCAGAGACCTCAGGATCTGGACCGGGCTCTGCTGCTGGCCTTGGGATGCCAATAAACACAGGCCCTGTCCAGACTCCCAGTAACCCGTGCTGGGTTTAGCAGCGAACATGCTGTGCTGCGATCCATTGTCGGGCTTAACTGCGGCAGAAATGCCAGCCTTCTGCCGAGGAGGAGCCTCGCGAACATGTTTACCTGGCGAGCTTCCCTAGGCCTCCCTGAACCCCAGCAAGGCCTTTCATTTCCAACAAGTTTCTCTACAAGGCTTCTCAATTAAACTCTCCCTCCCCTCTCTCTCTCTCTCTCTGTTGCGCTCTTTGCCTTGTCTCATCACTCCTCAATGTTTTTCTTTAAACTGTGAGAGTGAGGGAACAAGTGTGTGTGTGTGTGCGTGTGTGTGAGGTATTAGTGTGTGTACGTGCGTTTGAGTGTGTCTGCCGTGGGTCAGCTGGTGCGAGGCAGCCCCTCAGCCGGCCATTGTTCCCGGACACACTGTGAGTATGTGAGGAGGCCCAGCCCGGCAGCTGCCGTCTGCTGTGTGCCATTGTGGAGCCGCGCTGCCTGCGTGTCTGAGTCGGCCGCTCTGGGCAGGTGTGCGTGTCCTTATTGTCCTCTGACTCTCTGCTCAGAGTCTGTCTCCTTCTGACGGTCGACCCCTTATTGCAGCTCATCTGTTTGAGACGGGGGAGCTGTGTTTCTGAGTGACTAGGAATTAGACACTTGTTGTCTATTTATTTTAATATTATGTTTAATATTAAGTTGACATCATTTTAATATGAGGTCGACAGCTAAGTGGAAACACTAAGAATCTTGAGTCTAAAACTCCCGGCTTTGTCTGTCGTGTATGTCACCATGGCAACACGTTTGTCCTGGAACACACGGCGTTCCGCTGTAGCTCTGGTTGCCATGGTGACCTGGGGGATTGGGGAGGAGCCGGTGGGCGACACCTGGGGCAGTGCAGAGGTACCGAGGCTCCGGTCTCTATCACTGCGGGGGCTTCTCTGCTTTGCTCCCTACATAGTGCAGTGTGGTGCCCCCTCCCCTCCCCCAGGCTCATATTGAACATCAAACTATTATTTAAAAATGTAAATTGGATAATTTATTAATTCGAGAAATAATTAGATATATCTTTAGATACATTGATAAGTTATTAATAATAATAGCAGCTAGGCAGCGCTGTATGCAGAAGGGCTATCCTCAGTGAAAGAAAACAAACAATCATAACCCCCCACTCCCCTCTCTTTCTCCCTCTCTCTCTCCCTCTCTCTCTCCCTCTGTCCCTCTCCCCTCTCTCTCTCCCTCCCTCCCTGTCTCATGGACTCACCTTGCCAGCTAATCCCCGTGGTCAGGGACTGTCTTTAATTGGATACTTCAATCCCGTCTGAGCGACTGTTTGTGAGACGGGCCTGTCCCTTCAATTGTCACTGTCGCTGTCAGACTGACCCCCCCACCACCCATCTCAAGATGCTGATGCGTCCTTCTTTTCCCCCCGCCTGTAGTGGGGTCTGTGGCCAAAACCCCCATTTCTACTTTTGACCAAACCGCTGCTCGAGGTGCCAGTTCTGTCTGTCAGACGTCTGGCTTCTGCCTCCGGGCCGCGGCTTGCTCCCGGTCCAGAACACGATCCCCCTGCTGTTAACCTGAGAGGGGCATCAATTATAGAGGGGGAGGATGCCCCTCACCTCCCTTCTCTTCAGGATGCTGTTGCTGATCGAGTCTGGGCAGGCCCGTCTGAGCAGGGACGGGGGGTTTCAGATTCTGGTTTTAGACACACACGTGAGCTGATCGGATTTCAGTGCCGTAATTAGCTCTCTCTGCCCAGCGGATGGAAGCTGCACAAAACACCGGCTTCAACCTGATACTTCTCTGTCCCTCCCTCCTTGATATAATTGTGTAGCAACCCTCATGCCGCACGTCGCTGGCTGCGAGACGCTATTGAGGTGACTGGTGAGAGGTCGTGGAGCAAAAAGTTCAGTGAGCAGCATTGAAATAATCCTCCACGAGCCTCCGTCAGAAAATCAGCGTTTGGGCGTACTCCTTCATGCTTAGGAACCATGACCTCACCGGCCTCTCCAGGTGAATGCACTTCCACCGGCTGTAGTCCCTGTGGGAGGACTGTCCAAATCTGAGGTCTGAGATCTATGACCGAAGAGTATGTTTGGGACTTAAAAACCACGGAACACAGATCTAGCAGCACATGTTGGTCCTGACGCAATGTGTGCAGCGAACCTGTCTGTCCTGCTGGTAGCCCGAGGTCCTTGTGTGTGTGTGTGTGTGCGGCTTATCGGAGAGGCATGGAGCGACTGTTGTGTTAGTCTGTGTCTGGAGGTCTGTATTGTCAACTGGATGCCGTACCTCAGCTGTCACACTGCGGGAAAACTAGCAAAACACAAAATCCACTCTCTGCTGGGCTTATCGTCTCCCAGTGTTTCAGTGTGCACCTGTATCGCTGTGGCTTTGGTGTTTTTATTTACTAGCAGAGGCGATGGGCGGTAGTGTGCGGGATTAGTATATATTTCAAAGTTTCTTTACTACACGTGTCCAGCATGTGTTTTTCAGTTTGTATGATGTTTGTGTGTCATCGCCACATGTAATTTCTTGGTGGAGATGGAACTAAATCTAAATGTGTAAAGATTTCTAATGCCGTTCCTCATGAGAACCCAGAAAGTTAATGATAAACCAGTGCTTTGCTGGGCTCTGTGGTGTCCCTGTGTGTCTTTGCCGGGCTCTGTGGTGTCCCTGTATATGGAGGCAGCGGTCGTGCAGTCAGTGTAAGATTGTGTCCAGGCAGCAGCACAGACCTCCCTCCTCCAGGCTTAATTAGCCGGCCAGGGTTTCTTCTTTTCTTTTTTCTTGTCACTGCTGTGGGGGTATTTTTCCCTGTACTTCCCCCATGTGCGAGGGGTCCCTGTCACTGTTGTGATCGGCAGCAACGTGCCTGTGTGTGTGTATGTGTGTGTGTGTGTGTGTGTGTGTGTGTGTGTGTGTGTGTGCGCGCTCGGCACGAGAGGAGCTGGGCTAGTGAGTGGGAGGGGGGGAGGGGACAGGCGGAGAGTGGCTCGTGAAGGAGCCGGTGCAGAGGAGGGGACCGTCGCTCAGCCGGCCGACATGGAATAGCCTCTGCAGCAGTAAGTAGGGCTTTTCGCGGTAATCCCAGATCTCTTACACGTCCGCCGTATCGATGAGGAATGGGAACTGAAAGCGCTGCCAGTGAACGTGAGGAGCATTGTGTGAGGGAGAAGGAGGGTGGGGAGAGAGAGGGAATGAGACGGGGGGATGGGCCGTGCTTTTGTCGGCGTGCGCCAGAGCCTGCCTTCCTCTGCCACACTGATACTGACAGGCTTTGCTCAGCGCACGAGGAGGGGTGTGTGTGTGTAGGTGTCTGTGCAGGTTAGATAGATGTGAGCGATATTTTGTTCTGTCTGCCTCCCGCATGTTTGTGCCATGCCTGCTTGAAGGAAACACTCGGTTTTCCTAAGCTGTGTGTTTGCGGGGGACATCAGTACAATGGACCGAACTAAACAGCAGAAGAACAACACAGTGCAGCCCCTCCACCCAGCCCTGCTTTCCTGCGTGTCTTATGTGGCACGTGTCGCTCTGCTGCTCCTGTCATTGATCTTGCGTGGAGGAGGGGACATACCACACGGCTCTCCACAGAGGATATCATACAGAGGAGTCTCTTTAGGCCACGTGTTCAGTCCAGCCAGTGGATCTCAGTACAGCCTGTCCACAGCCTGCAGCCCCCTCAGCAGGTTTACCGAATGAGGGCTGGACGTGCCCAGATCTGCGATTATCGCATTGTTTCCTTGAAATCTGTGTCCTGCCCGTCTGAATCTGCGTGTGGGAGCTGCCCTCCCTCTGTCTGCTGTTTCGTAGTGAACGTGACAAGGTTGCGTCACCGGGAAAGTGGGTCCTCCTGTCATGCATCGTCATAATCACAACCTGCAGGTCTGCGATGGACGGCACAGAGTACATTTCCAGTCCCGGCCGGCAGCGGTGATGGCAGGATGTAGCCCGGGGGGGGGGGGGCTGAGATCGTGCTGTGCGATACAATCGGTGTGCAGGTCTCTCAGATTCCCCAGCCGAGTCTCTCCCATCCCTCTGACTGCCAGGACTGTGGGAGCTGTCAGGAGGGAGGCAACAGGACTCATTTATAACAGGCCAGATTTTCACAGGAAGATGTCCGTTTCACCTTCCCTCTCCATAGTGTCACCAGGCTTTGTCACGGTTTTCTGAGGTTCATATGGGGTTTTACCGTGCTATACTACACTACAGAGACCCTGTATAAGATCAGGTCCGAGTCCTCCTCACACACTGACAGACAGAGCTGAGCTGAGACCCCCAGACCCCTCAGTGTCCTGGTGCATTCTGGGAGTGAGATGAGAGCTGTCGTTTCTCTGTTATTCATATTTTTTAACCAAGGGAGAGCTGTGACACAGCGTCACCAGAGCAGCCCTCTCCTGTTCTCATGTCAGGGATCCTTTGGTCCGACCCCTTGCAGATCAAATCACTGGGTTCGGGACCAGCCACTGAAGAGCCGGGGGGCGCAGTGTGACAGCGGTGGTCTGCACTGCGCTGATAAATCCCCAGATGCAGCGGAGAGCTGCTGTGGGAGCTGGAGTGCGTCTCTGGACGTTTCTGTTTTGCAGGCCCAGATTATTTTGAGGTGTCCCGGCTCTCCAAGGGAGAGGGAGAGAGATATGCCCTTGTCTGGTGGCTTGCTAGAGCAGATACTGTTTATTTGGTTTAGTATTTTACATTACAAAAATAAAAATGTACAAACATTTTTATTCAATTCTAAAATCATTTCTAAAACTTTAAAATAAATCATTTTCAAGGACACAAAACAATGATTGAGTGCATTCAATTAAGGCAAAAATAAGTAAAAGTAAATTTTCAAGAAGTGCAAAAGTGAATTTTCCAAATAAAAAAACAATCTGCTGCATTGAAAATCTAAACGGTAAATGCATTAGACACAACAAAAAAACAATGAAGGAACCAAACATAAACAGTCCAGTGCATTTTTAAAGAAAGAATAACAGTCAATGCAACATCCATCCTTTTTCGTAACTGCTTATCCATGTGGGTTGCGGGGGACGCCGGAGCCGATCCTGGCAAGCATAGGGCGCAAGGCAGGAATATACCCAGGATGGGACGCCAGTCCATCACTGGGCACACACACACACAAACACACAGGACAATTTAGTGTGGCCAATTAACCTAACCAGCATGTCTTTGGATGGTGGGAGGAAACCAGAGTACCCGGAGGAAACCCACACAGACACGGGGAGAACATGCAAACTCCACACAGACAGACACCCTGAGCCAAGTCCATGCAACAGACAACTCAAAAGAAAAAACAAACCAAACAACAAATTCCAAAATACATTAAAAACAATTCAAATTTCATTTTTGAAAGTAATCATTTCTTAAGGGAATAAATGTTCTTGGACTGATGGCTTGCTAGAGCAGATTACACCGCATGGGTCTTCTGTGTGGGTTGCTGGGTAATGCCCCCTCCCCCCGGCTGCGGTTTGGTGTCCCTAACCCAGATTCCTTCCCCCGCAGTGGGGGTAGCAGAGCCTACACAGATTAGACCAGGGGCTTGGCAGCATCTTAAAGGGGGCTGCGCAGCCGGTGCGTCCCTGTAGCTCCCCACCCCACCCTGTGTGTGCCGTGGCTCCTGTAAGCAGTTCCCTCGTTCCCCGGCCAGTTTGACCCGACCGTTCCCATCACATCGCCCCGCTGCTGGACGACTGCGGCAAACCGTCTCCGTGACCGTGCTGCCGGGGCGCCTCTGTCACCAGGATCGGCCATTTTGCAGCTGTTTGTTTTTTCCTCCCGGTCTGTCTCTCAGTCCTTCTGGCACATCTGGATGCAACCCGTATGTAAAATCTGGACGGTGTACTGGACTCTGGGGGCTTCTGAGTTTTGTGTGTGTGTGTGTGTGTGTGTGTGTGTGTGTGTGTGTAGGGCTGACACCCCTATGGAAGGCGCTATATCCAGTAACCCACGGCTTATCTCTCCGTGTCGACAGGGTGCGGAAGCTGAAGGAGACGCTGGTGGTGGTGCAGCAGCTGGACAAGAACATGAGCAACCTCCGCACCTGGCTGTCCCGGGTGGAGGCCGAGCTCGCCAAGCCCGTGGTCTACAGCATCTGCGATGACGATGAGATCCAGAGGAAGCTAGCCGAGCAGCAGGTGAGTGGCGGCTCCGAGGGAGGCGCGGCTTTTATCGTGTCTTATAGCATTAGAATAACACTTAGAGGCACAGGGACAGATGATGTAAACTACAGTGGCCTGTGTGGATCCATCCAGGACGGTATCGCAGAGTCTGGGGTGGTTATGAGGCCTGAGGCAAAACCAGGCTGCCCAGAAGTGGTATATACAGTCCAAAGGGGTTTACTACTGCCTGAAACTCTGATTACAACATTTCTATACAGTGTTATATAGTCCCTAATGCACATTGTGTTGATAAGATGGCAGTTGGCTATTGTGTGTCAGGATTTAGAAGTGGGATTTTGCATACTAGCCAGTGTATATGCTTCTCCAATCAACAGGTAAGGCTATGGCATGGTCATGTGATACTGTTTATCCAATCAGAAGCTGCTTTTTGTGTTGTGGGCAGCTGGACATGATATCACAAGATATAATAGGCAGGACAGACAGAAGAGAGGGGACAGTATGAGGGAATAGTTGCTTATTTGTTTGGGAGACAGTCAGCCCTCTGTACCTTGCACTGGGGCACCTTCCAACTGAATTAAACCCAGAGACGACACTCGCTGTGTTGGAGAAGCAGGGCAGCTGCGTTTCCAGCGAAAGGAGGTACGGAGGCAAAGGAGGAGACTGGGGCTCCGTTACTGAAGCGGCAGATGGCAGGCAGACAAGCAGCACTTGCCGTTGGGCTTTTACACAATACCTCAGGCGTCCACCGCTGCTTCACCCTGGGGAGCGGCCGTAACTCTGCACTGAGAGAACAGAGCGCCGGACCTGCGAGAGCCCCTGGACTATTGCTGTAGCCGCAGGCCGCCTAGCATTACTGCTCGGTTTTCGTCTGTTTGCGTTTCAGAGCACACAGCGATCCGTGAAGAAAGAGAGCTTAAAAAAGGAACGGATGACAAAGTTTTCTTAAAGATACAGCTTCTCTGTCTGGTGCTCCTGCAGGTGTGTTCCTGTCGGTGTTTGTTATGATTGCTCTGAGGGTAAATAGCACCGGCTGGGGGTTAGCTCGTTAAGCTTATTTGGGAGGCCTTGATGCTGGCGATTCGTCCGTGTGAACTTAAGCTTCCGTGCCGTTGTTTGTCACACTGTTTATTATCACTCACTAACATCTCGAAACCAGCTGGGGAGCCCGGTGGCTTTACCAGGGCGTCCTTAATTACCGTGTATGTGTGTGTGTGTGTGTGTACCAGCGTGGCCCTTGATGCTGGTTCCCCGTGCACAGGCGTTGGCTGCGGCCTCTGTCTTTTATGTCTTCACCGAAACACCCCTGTCGTGTATACGAGCATGGCCTATCTTTAGCCCCAGAGAACGCCTGGGTGTGAAGTGATGTGGTCAGTTAGTGTGGCAGCTCAGCTGTGAGTGATACTTCCTTAGATTAAGACGCGGAAGATGTTTGTCTCTCTCTGTAAGCGGATGGTAAGGAGCTGCCACTTTCATGCATTCTGTATTTCATTATATCTATATACTGTTTCCTTATTACCAGTGGCTTTAGGTATAGTGAGTATATTCTGGAGAAATCTGAGATGGAAGTTAAATAATTTAAGTTCACTCACTGCCTTGTCCTCGGTCCTGCCCGGTTCCTTCTACCCAGAGGATCTGCCGTGTTAAATTTAACAAGCTGCTAAAATTAAAACAGAGAGGGTGGCAGCCCAGCCCTCAGCATCGCTTCCCCCAATGAGCTGCAGCCTCCTCTGCTGATCTCCACATGACAGAGCTGGCTGTCTGTCTCTTTAAATACGTACGGATGGACACATATAAGCACCCTGTATTGTTTACCTCATTGCGATGGCAGAAGCCATGAATGATTGAATGAAGTTCTTCACGTACAGGTGACTTTGCCAGACACACACAGTGTTTTTTATATTTTAAGGACATTTTGTATTTGAAGGAAAACCCGTACATTGTTGAACGAGTTTTGCAAAAAAGTCACGTTACGTAAAAGTTACCGTGTCACTGTGCGGACCCCGACTCAGACGTGTGTGTTGCGTGTCCAGGACCTGCAGCGTGACATCGAGCAGCACACAGAGGGCGTGGCCTCGGTCCTGAACCTGTGCGATGTGCTGCTGCACGACGCGGACGCCTGCGCCAACGACGCAGAGTGCGACTCCATCCAGCAGACGACCCACAGCCTGGACCAGCGCTGGAGGAACATCTGCGCCATGTCGATGGAGAGGAGGATGAAGTGAGTACCGTGGTCCTGCCGGGGGGGAGGAGGGGCTGGGGAGGGGTATCAGAGTGCCGATTGACACCTCCGCTCTCCCGGCTGCAGGATCGAGGAGACGTGGCGGCTGTGGTGCAAGTTCCTGGACGACTACTCGCGCTTCGAGGACTGGCTGAAGACGGCCGAGAGGACCGCCGCCAACCCCAACTCCGCCGAGGTCCTGTACACCAGCGCCAAGGAGGAGCTGAAGAAATTCGAGGTCAGTTGAGCCCTCATCATCCTCCTCTTTTTAATTCAATGGCAGAAAGCTTCTTTATTGGTATTTATTACAGAAAAAGCAAGTCTTTCAAGATGCCCTCCCTCTCTCTGCTCGGAACGGCAGAAAAACAACAGCAGCTTCTTTAAATTGATGTTGAGCTGCCGTCACAAACCCCCCACAGAGCGATCAGGACCAGAAGTTCATTTTCTTTATAATTTGAATTATCCCAGCACGCGGCTCCTTTGATTGCTAATTGCTCTACTTGCTTCTCGGAACAAAGTCAATCCAAATACGTTTACTGGAAACTTATTAAGGCACAGTGAGGTGTCTTTTTAATCGTTAGTTAAGGCGCTCGCGTTCGTGGTTCGTGGACCTGGAGTGTGGTTTCCTGCCACCAGCACAGACAGTGATTGTGCCGGGGCAAACCGTTAACCGGTCTCTCTGTCCCTCCCTCTTCATTCTGTTTCTCTCCGTCCCTTCGTCTCTTCCTGTCTGTCTATCTCCTCTCTTTCAATTTCTCTGACTCTCCGTCCCTCCCTGTCCCACTCCTCTTTCCGTTTCTCTCGTCTCTCCATCACTTCATCTCTCCCTCTCTCTGTCCCTCTCCTTTCTGTTTCTGTCCCTCCATCTCTCCCTCTCTCCATCCCTCTGCTCTCTTTTGTTTCTCTGTCCCTCCATCTCTCCTTCTCTCCCTGTCCCTCTCCTCTCTTTCTGTTTCTCTCCGTCCCTCCCTCTCTCTCTCCCTCTACCTCTCCTCTCCTTCTGTTTCTCTCTCCTGGTTCCCCCAATGTGATCACCATCTCTCTCTCTATCTCTCTCAGGCGTTCCAGAGGCAGGTCCACGAGCGCCTCACTCAGCTGGAGCTGCTGAACAAGCAGTACCGCCGGCTGGCCCGGGAGAACCGCACCGACGCCGCCAGCCGGCTCAAGCTGATGGTGCACGAGGGCAACCAGCGTTGGGACAACCTGCAGCGCAGAGTGGCCGCCGTCCTGCGCCGACTCAAGGTGCGTCGCAAGCCGGTTGGAAAGTGACACCATGTCTAGGTTAGCCAATCACAGTCCGGCACACAACCACGCAGCGCAACAGCGCTACTCTCCC
Organism: Amia ocellicauda; assembly: GCF_036373705.1. Classification (NCBI taxonomy): domain Eukaryota; kingdom Metazoa; phylum Chordata; class Actinopteri; order Amiiformes; family Amiidae; genus Amia; species Amia ocellicauda. Next base: position 20,382,228 of record NC_089870.1, read on the forward strand.
CTGGACAGCGATGACAGGGCAGCCCAAACCGCACTAAGCTTCCAGGATGTGGGTCATGTAGATTTGCCGATTGCTGCCAGTCCACTGTGTCAAACCAGGACCCAACAAAGGGGGGGATTGAGCCATCAAAACAGACAGCTGTGGCCATTGTACCAACCAGCCCAGGCGGACAGAAGATGCCCGGGGAGTTAGTTTTGTGCAGATCTTTTATTTTTTTCCTTCCCCTCACCCCTTTTGTTAAATGTGCTGTGGGGTTGGAAGCTGCAGCTGAGTCATGGCCTCTGGGTTTCGGATCGGCTCAGTCCGCATCCCTGAAGCCCGTCCAGCCGGCGAGAAGATGGCTTCAGTGCGGACCCACACCTCTCTCCCCGAGCCCACCATGCGCTCACTCGCATCCTCCCTGCTTAACTGCCTGCCTTTAATCCCTGTTTCTTTTCAAATGTGCAAATAAAAGTCCATTAATTTACTGCATCTTTAATCTGAGTAATTTGCTGTGCACAGCAGCTTAATCCTGCACCACAGAGTGCTTTAATACTCGAGTTATTATAAAAAGACTTTTGTAATCCCGCTTGGACTGGTCTGAACAATTTGCTGCAGGATTTTGAGTTTCTTAAATTGCATCTTTCACTTCAAGGTGTACTGGAGTAGGAAATCAGTCTCTGGTTCTGTCCAGCATGGTGTGAGAGAGTAAAGGCACGGGTCTGACCTCTCCTTCCCATCTCTCTCTCTTGCTTGCAGCACTTCACGTCTCAGCGTGAGGAGTTCGAGGGGACACGGGACGGGATTCTGGTGTGGCTGACGGAGATGGACCTGCAGCTGACCAATGTGGAGCACTTCTCCGAGAGCGACATCGAGGACAAGATGAGGCAGCTCAACGTGAGTCCACAGCGCGGGCACCGTCCATCGGCGGACAAGTTTCGGCACGTTGTGTGAAAATGGGGGAGGGCAGAAAAACATACGAAAATAACCAAGGATAAATGTGTGAACAGGGCTTCCAGCAGGAGATCACTCTGAACACGGACAAGATCGACCATCTGATCGTGTTCGGCGAGACGTTGATCCAGAAGAGCGCGGCGCTGGACGCTGTGGTCATCGAAGACGAGCTGGAGGAGCTGCACACCTACTGCCAGGAGGTCTTCGGCCGGGTGGCCCGCTTCCACCACCGCCTGACCAGCCGCCGGCCCGTGAGTGTCTCTCTCTCTCTGTTTCTGTCCCTGTCTCTATCTCTTCCCCTCTCTCCTTTCCTAAGTCCTTCCCAGAAATCTGACTCTCCCTCTCTCTCAGGTGGTGGAGGAGGAGCGAGACCTGTCCGACCGCGACACCGACCTGGACGAGCCCTCGGAGCTGCAGGCGGTGGACTGGCGGGGCGAGAAGGAGGGTCCAGTGCCCTCGCCTGGGCGGGAAGGCATGTGCCACCTGATGCCCCCGCCCTCCGGCCAGGAGCGCTCAGGCCGCGAGACCCCGGTCAGCGTGGACTCCATCCCCCTGGAGTGGGACCACACGGTGGACGTGGGCGGCTCTTCCTCCCACGAGGACGAGGAGGACGCCACGTTCTACAGCGCACTCTCGGGTGAGCATCTGTCTGTCCGCCCACAGTGATTCATGCATTCCTCCAGTGCAGCGTGTCCGTCCCGCTGTTGCCCCCCTGAGCAGACCCCGTGAGCGGAGACCCCCTGAATCGAACTCTTCTTCTTTTTTTCTTTTTCCAGATGTAGAAATCACAGAAACTCCAGAGTCCTTTGTTAAAACGACATTGAAAGCAACCTCGGGTAGGCACTTGCCTCATGCATGTGTCTTCACTCTGGTCTGGTTATGGCAAGGCATGAAACTCCTCCACCCCCTTCCCTGCGTCCCTAGCACCCTAATCCCCACCCGCCTCTTTCCCCTCTTCTTCCTCTTCCTTCCTCCCAGTATCTGGAACAGCGATCACCTCAAAGCCCCTTTGTCCTGTTCTCTCTGCGTTCACTTCCTCTTGCACTAATATATTGAAGCAGGCAGCCACTAATAGTCTTAACTCCCTGAGCTCCGGCCACAGGCGTGTGAAAGCTGCTCAGCCGCCTGAACGCTCTGCGACCCAAGGGGGCTGCGGTGGTTTTGGCACTGCATTGTGGGGGATTGACTTTCCGCAGCTGAGCTGGGCTTGGGGGCCTGACTGCTCGGTGCTGCCATGACACAGTCTCAGCCCTCTGTGTCCAGATTGTGTTGCATGAGAAGAAAATCTATTGGTGTCATGTGACGTGTTGCTGTCCTGTGTGGTACACGAGTTCTGCATGGATGTGACCTGCATTTCAACATACGTGTGTGTGTGTGTGTGTGTGTGTGTGTGTGTGTGTATATATATATGATATGTCTGTCTTTTATCTTCTTAGGAGTTGCTTTCAAGATACCAGTGTTCACAGTTTGTTTCTCTTATTCATATTTTCCTCCTTCACTACCCACTGCATTCACCCATCGATGTGTATCAGAGAAACGTACTTTATTCCGCCCCCTGTGGCTCCCATGCAGATGCACAATGACAGCCGTGGTGCCCGTGCAGAGCGGCCATGCCGTAGCGGTGCTGTGTGTAACAGGGCTCCTCTGCGTTGCAGGTAAAGGCGAGCCGCCCAGCTGGCACTCCCCCGAGCCCACGGACGGCAGGAAGCAGCGGCTCCAACGAGAGCTGCTCCAGGGCCTGGCCTCGGTCACCCCGGACACCAGCACCCCATACAAGCCCGGCTACGTAAGGCTGCTCCCTTTGCTTACTTAAAATCACACCATGTCATCCATTGTTCCATATTTTCTTGTGAAACGGTGATTGAAGCTGGTGCAGAAATGTTTCATTGGTTCTAATAACCAGAGCAGCTGATGTGACGTGTGTGTGTGTGTGTGTGTGTGTGTGTGTGGGGTAAGGTCTTGGTTATATAAGGAGGTAAATTAAAATAAGTTAAAACCTTATTCATTTGAGCTGGGAACGTTCTGGAAGTGGAAGAAATCGAACATGAATGATCACTGAAGTATGGAGACTGGCTTTGTGTCCTCCCAGCAGGTTCAGTTCATCTACACAACTGTAAATGCTGGTGGTTCCTTTAGTGGCTGATGACACGGTCACTATGCAGGCACTGTCTGTATCTGCGGGGAGAGAGGAAGCCCACAGCCCCAGATTTACAAAACTGTGAACTGCTCCCTGTTGCAGGTGAAGCTGATGTCCGAGTGCAGCGGCAGTCTGGACAGCGTGAAGAGAGTGAAGCTCATCCTCAATGACGAGGAGCTGCCGGATGAGCCGGGCCTGACCGGGCTCAGCGCCGCGGACAAGCAGTCGGGTACGTAGGTGCCCCTCGGCCGGACTCACAGCAGTCCGGGTCACCGAGCAGAAATCAGTGGTCTGGCACAGTCAGCATCTCCCGTCCCCATCTTTAAACGTTTAAAATCTAAGACACAGACTATTACACATTTTATTTAGTTCATTGTTTAACAGTCAAGCTTGTTTAGATCTATACCCTTCGCTTAAAACTGTGAGCAAACCGTAGGGACACAGCAATGAGGTGCTGAGTCACACAGGCCCAAAATCAGACCCATTGTGAGTGATTATCCGTCTGTTTGCAGATTCATTAACCACACTGACCTCGTCGCCCTCCCTCTCCCTCTCTCTTCTCCCCGCAGGCGTGATCGAGCGCTGGGAGCTGATCCAGGCCCAGGCTCTGAGCGATGAGCTGCGTATCAAACAGAACCTCCAGCAGTGGCAGCAGCTGAACTCTGACCTCAGTGACATCACCGCCTGGCTCAATGGCGTCCAGCCCCAGCTGGAGCAGCTGCAGAAGCTGGAGTCCTGCTCCAGCATCCAGGACCTGGAGAACAACATCAAGCAGCTCAAGGTAGGCGATCGCAGGTGGAGCTCACTGGTGTTCGGCTCCATTCGGGCCTTTGTGTGCACGTGTGTATCTGTGTGTGTACATGTGTATGTTGGTTTGCTTATATCTGAATGTCACCGCGCATCTTCACATGTACAGTGAGGGAAAAAAGTATTTGATCCCCTGCTGATTTTGTACGTTTGCCCACTGACAAAGAAATGATCAGTCTATAATTTTAATGGTAGGTGTATTTTAACAGTGAGAGACAGAATAACAACAAAACAATCCAGAAAAACGCATTTCAAAAAAGTTATAAATTGATTTGCATATTAATGAGTGAAATAAGTATTTGATCCTCTATCAATCAGCAAGATTTCTGGCTCCCAGGTGTCTTTTATACAGGTAACGAGCTGAGATTAGGAGCACTCTCTTAAAGGGAGTTACCTGTATAAAAGACACCTGTCCACAGAAGCAATCAATCAATCAGATTCCAAACTCTCCACCATGGCCAAGACCAAAGAGCTGTCCAAGGATGTCAGGGACAAGACTGTAGACCTACACAAGGCTGGAATGGGCTACAAGACCATCGCCAAGCAGCTTGGTGAGAAGGTGACAACAGTTGGTGTGATTATTCGCAAATGGAAGAAACACAAAATAACTGTCAGTCTCCCTCGGTCTGGGGCTCCATGCAAGATCTCACCTCGTGGAGTTTCAATGATCATGAGAACAGTGAGGAATCAGCCCAGAACTACACGGGAGGATCTTGATAATGATCTCAAGGCAGCTGGGACCATAGTCACCAAGAAAACAATTGGTAACACACTACGCCGTGAAGGACTGAAATCCTGCAGCGCCCGCAAGGTCCCCCTGGTCAAGAAAGCACATGTACAGGCCCGTCTGAAGTTTGCCAATGAACATCTGAATGATTCAGAGGAGAACTGGGTGAAAGTGTTGTGGTCAGATGAGACCAAAATCGAGCTCTTTGGCATCAACTCAACTCGCCGTGTTTGGAGGAGGAGGACTGACCCCCAAGAACACCATCCCCACCGTCAAACATGGAGGTGGAAACATTATGCTTTGGGGGTGTTTTTCTGCTAAGGGGACAGGACAACTGCACCGCATCAAAGGGACGATGGACGGGGCCATGTACGTCGGGTGAGAACCTCCTTCCCTCAGCCAGGGCATTGAAAATGGGTCGTGGATGGGTATTCCAGCATGACAATGACCCAAAACACACAGCCAAGGCAACAAAGGAGTGGCTCAAGAAGAAGCACATTAAGGTCCTGGAGTGGCCTAGCCAGTCTCCAGACCTTAATCCCATAGAAAATCTGTGGAGGGAGCTGAAGGTTCGAGTTGCCAAACGTCAGCTTCGAAACCTTAATGACTTGGAGAGGATCTGCAAAGAGGAGTGGGACAGAATCCCTCCTGAGATGTGTGCAAACCTGGTGGCCAACTACAAGAAACGTCTGACCTCTGTGATTGCCAACAAGGGTTTTGCCACCAAGTACTAAGTCGAAGGGGTCAAATACTTATTTCCCTCATTAACATGCAAATCAATTTATAACTTTTTTGAAATGCGTTTTTCTGGATTTTTTTGTTGTTATTCTGTCTCTCACTGTTAAAATACACCTAGAATTAAAATTATAGACTGATAATTTCTTTGTCAGTGGGCAAACATACAAAATCAGCAGAGGATCAAATACTTTTTTCCCTCACTGTATGTATGTGTGTGTATGTATGTGTGTGTGTGTGTGTGTGTGTGTGTGTGTGTGTGTATGTATCTGTGCGTTTGTCTGAAACTCACCACCCATCTTCCCGTCCTCAGGAGATGCAGAAGGCCTTCGACCGGTACAAGGCTGTGATGATCTCGGTGAACCTGAGCAGCCGGGACTTCCAGCAGGGCGGCAGCGCGGAGGAGCGGGAGATGCAGGACGGGCTGCGTACCATGAACCAGGGCTGGGTGCAGGCCTGCGGGGGGCTGGAGCGCTGGGAGGAGGGCTTGCAGGGGGCGCTCATGCAGTGCCAGGTACGTGGAGACTAATAATTAATATGTAGTCTCTGTGTCAGTGTTCATTCCCTGAGGCCTTGACCCCTGACCCCCGACCCTCTGCCTGCAGGAGTTCCACGAGACGACGCATGCGCTGCTGCTGTGGTTGGCCCGTGCCGAGAGCCGCCGCTTCGCCTTGCAGCTCCAGGCCCCCGGCACCGAACACGCGGCCCTGCAGGAGCGCCGCCAGACCCTCCTGGTAAGCAACTCTGCTCCGGCCCCCAGCAGACACACCCAGTTCAAATAAAAGTGCAGGAATTAAACTAAAGGAACTAAGGATTTGTAGATACCAGTAGTTCCCAGATCTCTCCCACAAGGATTCGTTGTCGTCAGCGCTGTCCAGAGCTCCCTACTGCTTCGTCCATTTTCCTTGGCTGCTTCCTCTCGGTTTCACACCAAAGTGAGCGTCCCACATGTGCGGCACTCGAGAAAGCGATCCACCTTTAAAAAGTGGCACCCCTATTTAAAAAATAGCCGAGAGGCTTCCTGGAAGAGCTGGCAATCGATTGCTTCTGGCGTTGATGGAATCGGTTTGACCAAAACAGCGTCAGATTCCTTCCCGATTCTTTTCACTCGGCTCCACTCAGGGGGGCCCTGATTAATGATCGTTTCCAGTGGCTGTGGTGTTCACGCTGTGTCACGCAAAATAGTTTAAACATCTGTGCAAACAGGCGATCCCTCCCCTCTGTATGAAACAGATTTGGTCCAGAATAGGAAATAGTTCAGTAAATAGTTTATAAACCCTGAATCTTGTCTCACTCTCTGTTGTCCAGTGCAGTGGTCCAACTTTTCCAGGGAGCTTTGAGACCTGAGGGCATGTAAACACGTGACAATTAAGCGAATAATTAGTCCAATTAGGTCAGTGAGAGCTCAGCTGGAGCAGCATAAGAGATACCGTGGATGCCCAGGCTCAGGGTATCAGACTCTAGCTGTACACTAATCTTCCTAAAGAGGAGCAGTTTTTGGTGGAGGACTGGTTGTCCTCCAGGTTCCTTCTGGCATTTGGTTCAATCTGCTGTCCACCAACGCCATGACCCCTGACCCCCTCTGTCGCAGGCACTGGAGGCGGAGCTACGCGAGCGGCAGACGCAGCTGTGCCCCCTGCAGGAGATCTCGGCGCAGCTGCTGCTGGAGCCGGGCGAGGAGGAGGGCTGCGAGGCGCGGGAACGGGTGCACGTCATCGGCAACAAGTTGAAGCTGCTCCTGCGCCAAGTCTCCCAGGACCTGCTCACCCTGCAGGACCAGCTGGTAGGGACTTGGGTACCTGATCACAGACTAACATGTTCCCAGTCTTTCAAAATGTAGAAATACTGTTTTATTGGGAAAGTATTTTACATTTCAAATAATAAAAACAGTCAATACAAATTTTAATACTTTTTAAATCAATTCAAAATGTAGAAAGTTGTTGAATTAGGATTCATTTTCCAGCTCAGACTTCTGTGCACCTGGGTTGAGGCTTCGCTTGCCCAGGAAACGTGCCTCGGTGTCGGGGGTTGGCTCTCGAATGGATGGCTGTTCTGGGTCAGGCTGGAGGGTTGGCAGACAGTTTTATGGGGTTCACGGTCAGGGTTCGATGTCTGGGATGTGCTGGGGCTGTCAGACTGCTCTACAATGTTTTAGAAGTCGTCTGCTTTAGATATAAAATGTTCTATTTATTATGGATTTGGCGTGCCGAATTCAAATATGACAATTAAAACAACTAATTGTCTACTGTTCCCAAGATATTTCAGTTTTTACGTCTATGTATGTTGTGTACATAGTAGAGTTTTAACCATTAATTGTAAACCTAGGTCTTTTCATGTGTTTACGGTTGCTTTACATAATATGTTAAGTTATGATCGCATCATCCATGACTTACAGGAAAAACATGATGCAATTCATATCATGTATGATGCAATACCAGGTTCAGATTGCATCATTCATTGTTTTGCTTAAAAAGCAAGTACTGTCCAAACCCAGTCATAGATTTATTCATAGATCCAGCCACTTCTGGTTTAAACTGAGATCCCTTCCCTTTACAACTAACTCATCCTCCGCCATTCCCAAGTCAAGGGTCGTATATACTGACCCAGTAGCATATCTTGACAACCAAAGCCGATCGACAATTTTAAGCATCATTTTCGTTATCAGTGACCCAGAATTGGTAAAGTCTGACTACATTTATTTCGGAAGCATTCTGGTGGTAGACCAGTGTTGCCAACTCAGGCTCTGACATCTTGGGGTTTCCCCTCAGGACTGCTCCCCCGTCGCGTCGGGAGATGAAGCGGATCACGGGCGAGCGGTGGCCGGCGACCCGCTCCTCCAGACCAAGGTATGGCTTTAAATAGACGGATACGAGAAAAAGCGCCTCTAGCTCTCGTCCGCTGGGATCCAGTACTGTGTCCTGACGTCCGTGTGTTGTGTTTGCAGGAGGCGGGTGCCGAGGCCGGAGCAGCGGGGGCCCAGGACCCGGGCGGCAACAGGTAAGACTGTCTCTCCGTCTCCATGCGTTCAGACCCCGGGAGTGTGTCATGCTGACCGATTCAAGTTCGGTCCATGCATTACGAGACCAGGGGCACTATGAGCTCAACACAGCTCCGATTGTGTTGAAGAGTAAGTCTTTACAGCTCTGTGGGCAAATGGGTGGGTTGGCAGCAGATGGGCTCTGGGATTTAAATACACACTCCTGCAAAAGCCGGTTTAATGACTTCGCCCTCGTGCAGCAGTGATTGATATTCCTGCCATGTCCCGCGCTGTGAGCTTTAATTGCGCAGGTTGACAGCGCCGCCCCGCGCTGGACAAGTTCCACATAACGTGGGTGGCAGAGGGTTCTGGCGTGGGGATAGATAGGGGGTGGAATCCAGGCTTGTGTGGCACTCGCCAGATATCTGCCCTTTGTCACGCCACACTGTGCCAGGAGGCTCCCCTGCTGATCTGTACAGACACTGCCAAAGATCAGGCAGGGGGTGGGGGGATAAGTCAATAAAAGCTTTTTCAACTGGCTGCTAAACACCAAGTTGTCAGGTTGTGTGGAGATCCCAGCGGCCGTCACACACTGCGTCAACTATGTATTTCCAGTTACTTTTTTTGTATCCTGTTTCACAATTACTAGTTGAACGTATCTGAACATTATTAAAAGTCCCTCCTTGTTGGGACGACGTTAGTAATCTCACATTGTGTCTTTAATCTTCTTAGGTTGTGCGATGTTGTTGCTGTACAAATAAGTTTACATTTTCAAATACAACCACTAGTGGAAATACATAAATACTTTTAAAACAGTCTCTATATACATCTATATACATTTGTCATTGTTCAGACCTCCTCCTCTCTCCAGGAGTGCGAAGCGCGACGTCTCCCCTCCGAGGTCCTTCTTCTACCGGGTCCTGAGGGCCGCCTTCCCCCTCCACCTGCTGTTCCTGCTGCTGCTGGTGCTGGCCTGCCTGGTGCCCCTGTCGGAGGAGGACTACAGCTGCACCCTGTCCAACAACTTCGCCCGCTCCTTCTACCCCATGCTGCGCTACACCAACGGCCCCCCGCCCACGTGAGAGAGAATGGGGGGGAACCCAAATCCCGGGGACAGCATCAATCACTGGACCAGTCGGTGCTCCTGCTGCGGACACTGGACCTCTTTTTATAGCATAGGACACGGCCTATATTTTAATCTTTTGTACATACCTGGGAATGGTTCGAATGCGTGTTTTTTCTTGTTTTTGTTTGGGTTGTTTATAATGCTGCATTTTATGCGATAATTACCCTTTTCTGCGGGGGAGGGCGTCCATCTTCAGTCTTCCAGGCGCCTGTTTAAGCTCTCAATTACCTTAATGAATCCAATTATTCTGCCAGCTGGACATATATTACATTTCTTCACAGTTTTTTTTGTTTTGTTTGCTTTTACAGTTTTTTTTAACATAAATCATTAAAAGTGGAGATTTGGAGAGGAATCTTAAATGTGTTTAATTAGCTAATTAGACTAATTGAGGGGACAGGAGGGAAGCCAGGAGTTTTGTTTCAGGGGTCACCCGTGTCCCCCCACTGAAGCCTGTGTGCAACAGAAACAATATCCAGAGTCTTTTCTAGGATAAATCCCTGTCCGAGTCACAGATTAGAATATTTATTTCAGTGCGAATTTGAGTGAGAAACTTATTTCTTCAGTTGGTGATTTTTTGTTTTTTAAGGGCTTATTCAAAGATTGTATGTAAAAGGATTCGCTTCCTCTCTCCAGCGTGTGAGACTTTCTATTCAGTGTTGTCCTCAGGAAGACCGGTGCGCCTTTCGCCCCGGCTGCATCACCGGGTGTAATTTATTTGTCCTCTCGAGTCGACTCCTGCCACGTTCGATGGGAGAGGCTCAGAGCTGGTAAACTGGAGATGCTATCAGGACCGATCAGTTTCTGAAGATCCCTATAATGGTTGTGGGTACTTTTATGGGTACTGCTTTATCTGCACGAGGTCTGACACACTGTATTTATTGTTACGATACTCTTGGGTTTGATTCTAGTTGTGATTTACAGCATAAACTATGTAAAAAACATGTATAAATGGTGGGGGGGGGGTCTTGATTGTATAAAAATAATAATCCTGCTACTTTAGTAGATTTCGATTTTCTATGGCAACTACTGCACGGTCCCGAAAGACCGCAGATCATACGAAATAGCGGTGTGTACATTATCTGATTTATATTGGAAAGCTATTTATGGGATGTATAGTGTAAACCCTTTTTACATGACAATAAACACAGTCTGCCATGCTCAACAATGCACCGAGTGGCTCGTGCTTGACCTGTGTGAAGTTTTTTATCGTGAACGCCTTTGGACTAGCTGGGAAAGAGAGAACCTACCTGCACTACGAGTCCAGGTGGGCTGCTCCGCTCCACGGTGGGAGGATGTGGTTTTGCTGGGGCTGGAATGGGGCGAAGACTGTTGATGCAGGTTCAGCATGGCGAGGGGAGCTGGGCGTCAAGGCTGCCGGGGTGAACGGGTGGTGAGGGGATTATGGTGCCATCTGTTCTTCTTACAAAGAGCAGCTCTGCAACCATAGCGCTCTACCCACCACAAGGTCAGAGTAAATACAGCACTTTCATTAACAAATACGGAGCACGGAGTGAGGAATCGACACTGCAGGCTGAGCTGCACACTGTCTCTGAATTAGAGTGGCTTTCCAAGTAAAGTCAGAGAGTGAGTATCCACGGCCTAAATAGAGGCTTCTCTCTCTCTCTCTCTCTCTCTCTCTCTCTCTCTCTCTCTCTCTCATATCATTACCAACAACCTCACAGCACTCAACATTGGACTAACAGGAATGAAAACAGAATGCTGTATAAAGATAATTAATAGCAAAACAATCTTAGGAACTATTTTGATTGTGCCAAATGGATATCAAAGCTGCTCACCTACTGAGCTGAGACGCGTCCTTCAGGGGTACATGGTTTCCACAGCACCCGGCTGCCCGTGGGTTGGGCACTAAAGTCACTACCAGGCGGACAGGATGAGAAGAAATCAAAACACACGGATAAAAACAGCAGCTAATTTAAAGCAACCCACAACCCCTGCAGGAACATGATCCCACAGGACTGGGCCGAGCTGCCCCTGCTGTGAGCTGTTATCTGTGGGAACGCTACACACGTCCACAATGCTGCCCCCTATAGATGGACAAGAGATAGACGTCAGAATGGATTGAGATGCGTCCGCCCTACAGTATTGACAATGGCTTCAAAATGAATCTCAAAGTTTGTGTTGAAGCATACGGTGGCCATGAAGTGCAAAACACAATACAACTATATTGAGAACTCCAAACATACTGAGAATGAGAGCATTAGCGTTTCAAAGGGAAAGCAAACATACATGTATAACCATAGGCACAGGAAGGTGCTTTATATACGATCTTTATCAATACATTGCTAACACTGAGTGGTTGAAATGGCAGAGTTTTATGTGATGCTGGATTTGTAAGTTTAATATGAATCAACTATGTAATTAATGTGACTAGTCAGTCAGATATGCATTGATGGGTGAATTGACACACCAGATAGACAGATTAACACAATGACTTGACAGATTAATGCAATAATCAATGTACTACTCAATGGACAAACTGCTTGCTGAATGGCCAAATTGATTAATCAGTTTCTGAATGAACTACCAAACTGAGGGATGAATACTTTTGGCACAAACCGCTAATGCCAAGAGATAATGTAATGTGAAACCTGTTTTAGCCTATTCCCCTGTGTGGCTCAGCTCTCCTGTAAAAGTGCACTTTATATCTAGTTTTCATCATACAGCTTGCTGTTACATTGCTCGTGTTGTTTGCCCCTGTGTCCCCTTGCCCTGAGCTATAATAAATAAATAAATACATAAATAAATAAATATTGCTACTGCTAACTGTCCAGATTCATTGCATATTACTTTTCCCACGTTTGCTATGTCTGTAGTGGTCAGATCGCAGCTATAGACCTTATCATTCACAGAGCAGCTTCATATTGTGATTCTTTATTTCTTAGCAGACGCCCTTATCCAGGGCGACTTACAAAACATAAGAGCAATACAAAAGTGCAACTCAGTCTACAATTACAAGTTCAAAATTACACGTGCATAAGAAAATATACAGTTAATACAAGTCCTACATCCTAGATTGTGAGCTAATAATTGCAGACAAGATGTGGATTCCTAGTTAATAGCTCAGGGCAAGGGCACACAGGGGCAAAAACTAGATATAAAGAGCACTTTTACAGGAGAGCTGAGCCACACAGGGGCAATAGCAACTCAATTATTGGAGTTAGTTTCAAATAAATGTATACATTATGAAAAAATAAGACAATACATTATATATATATATATATATATATCGTGTGTGTATATAATATCTGTTGCTCTGCTGCTGACAGTGACAGTGAATGATGAGGTCTGACCTCTACAGACATGCACCCTGTAACCAGCACTGAGATCCACTGGGCTCAGTGCGCATGTCAACCAGGCGTGGGAAAACACTCTTAATAACCGAGACGATCACAACATCTAACAGAAATCAACTGAAAAACAGCCCACTTTCATAAAGATTGAAAAGTGATGGTTAAAGTGTATATTTATCAAGCAAACTGAAAGGCAAAATAACAACCAAGAGTCCACTTACCGTGAGCCGTGGTGTTGTCCCGCAGTCCCATACAATCGCTTGACACACAAACACAACAGGACTCCGTGCAGTTGGCCATGAAGCAAACATTTTCACCCTTAGTATGTTTAGTATGTTATATGTCAAGAAACGACCTGCTGTGTTTTTCTCACGCACGCAAAGCGCTGAGCTGACGTCATCAGAGTGAGTCCCAGCTGCGCCGGTGACGTAATCGGGAAACCCCGCCACGCTGCTGTCCGACAGGGGCGCCAATTAGAGCCAATTAGAGGCTAATGAGTCAATTAGAGGCTAATGCGGTCGAGCTTGACGTGGGGAAATGAGCGCTGCTCTCTCTGCTGGCGTGGTGGCTCAGCGGGCTAAGCTTAGCTTCCCACCCACAGGACTCGCACTTAGAGTCCCTAGATACTGTGGCCCCTGGCCTCTCCATGAGCATCCAGATCGAGCCCCGGCGGGGATCTGGCTTCTGATGGGGTGAGTTTCGTTGGCGGTCGTTCTCTACCATGCTGGCAAATTTTGGGTTGAATCGCCGTTTTCAGGCGATTCCCCAAAAAATGGGTTTCAAATGGGTTTAAGTGGGTTCTTAACATCTGATCAATTGTAAAAACTGGCGCCTTTTATCACTGGGGAAGTGGATGGCGGCTATGAGAGGTGCACAGGGTCAGAAAAGAGAAGGAAGACTGCATGGGCGAATGCATTTATTGTTATTTATATATATTTATTATGGTAATAAGATTGTACTAGAACACCGTCCCGCTGTCAGGTGAGACGAGGCGATGCTGGGGCGGCCACCTCAGGTCGCATCATTGTTAGTATCATATTGCAAAAGATACGAAGTAAATAATATTAATGAGATGAAAATGAACTCCTACGGTCAAATGCAACGAACTTGCAAAGTTATTATGGAGGACTATCCACGCCACAATTTAAAATAACTGCACAGAGACAATAATACATAAATACATGTTGAAATAAATATATAAACAAATACTGAAATAAACATGGATATGTTTCTATTTATTCTTGTATTTATAACATGCATTCATTGATTTAGTTCAACTTGTATTTATTAATTTATTCCAACATTATTTATTTCCCGTTTGCAGCTTTGCTATTTACATTTCCAAGTGTCTTCTCTAGAACCGCATACTACATACCTACATTTCAGCAGCAGTGTGCAGTTTGCATGTTGCACGTAGTACATGCATGTGTAGGATGCACTGTGCGCTAATGGTTTGGGCTCTGGACTCATAAGGGGAAGGGCGTGGGTTCAAATCCCGGGTGGGGCAGTGCTGTCGATTGCTCCAGCTGTATAAATGGATACAAATGTAAGTCGCCCTGGATGAGAGTAAATGACTCATAATGTAATGTAGTGGTAGAAGTACCGTGTCTATTGTACGTGTGTGTGGATGGGCTGTAATGAGAGTGTGATGGAATGACCGGACAGATCCCTTTCTTTGGGTCGGCTGACTAATAATGAGAAATGACTTCATGATTTTACTTTCGCTCGGCAGCGCCCCCTGCGTTGGTTTTGTTACAGTGTTTTTGATAGAGCTCTGGGTTCTAAAGGACTGCTGTCATATCTACACATACATCATCTGGACTTACATGCTAGTGCGCTTGCGGAGATCCTGGGCCTGCTGACGGTCAGGCTCGATCAGATGGCAGTGTAGACGATCCGGATCAAATTCGTCGTTACATTTGTCTACAGAAAAAGCGGTAATGAGTTTGATGAGGGGGCAAAAAGTAATTAATAAATAAAACAAAACAGTGCTTGTACATTGCAAACTTTAGAAACCAAATAATATTGTAGGGTTATTGGATACCAACGCAGAGCAGTATGGCGGATACAATGACAGGAAGTAAACAAACCAGTCGGGTGTACGGCAAGCCACCAGGGTCATGCGGTAGTGAACGCGGTGGGGCAATAACAGTGTATTGTGGTACACACAGTCGTGCATGCGCTGTACGGCTTTAATGAGCTCAGAAGGGCCACTTCAGCTTCGGCCCCTTGCCCCACTGCGCATGTGCGTGTCATTTCCCGCGTGTGGCGCAGAGTTCAGCAGTCCTGCACAATTCCCCCGATCCCATTGGAGGAGCAGCGCAGATCTGCACACAACTGTGCAATTCTGCGCCACCAAAACGCGCCCTGAGTTACTGCGGTTTTGAGTCCTGCACCAATGTGACCCAGATGACAGAGTCGATGTATTGTGTCAGTTTTTCTTTGTTGTCATTTGAAGACCGTACTGAACTCCAATGTTTAGGTCCCCATCAAGTGACAGATCTGGTGATGCCCCAGAAGGGAAAATAAAAAACAGGGCTTTGAATACGGAATGGTTCAAGAAGAAAAAGTGTCTTAATTACCGCTAGCCTTATTGGAAAATCACATTTTTGTTTTTCTTGTATTTGACTGAGACAGACCGTGAGGACAAACTACAAGGACCTAAAACACTTGTCAGAGAGACCGGAGGGCTGCACTACGAAGCGAGGTAACTGCTTATCCAGGTCAGTTCGGGAGTAACTGTGAGGTCGGGTGTATCTTCCCGGTTAACCCGCACTATGAAGGTGGGTAAGTATTTCTGAGGTCTGCGGTCAGGGCAGTATACGCGCATCTCTGCACTGCTGAGCAGGGTCTGCCGCTAAACTCCGTTACCCAATATACGCAGCGCCTCTCCGCCACAGTCTTGTCGGGACCCAGTCGACACTGGGCCCGGGCTGTGAGAGGCTCACTCCGCAGGGCGAGGGTGTGTAGAGACCAGGCAGCTCCTCTAGCTCACCCCGGTGATGCTCTCTGTGAAAGATACCGAGTCTCATCCGAGGGAATTCAGTGTCTTTGCCGCTTCTAGGGCCAGCCGTGTCAATGGCGCTCGGAGTGATGCCCTCACTGTGACCAGACAGGGGGTCTTGCTGGGCGGTGTTTGGCAGAGGACACTGCATGCATCCCATCAGTGAAGCTGCACCTCTGAGCAGCAATACTGTCCACTGCGCAGCTCGCAAGGTGGCACTCGCTCTCACTGAACTGCTGATGCGTGTGTTGTGTCCCTGGCCGTTTAAGCCTCTAGAGATCAAAGAGGCTTTTTATGCGATCGCAAGTAATTCGCAAAATAAAAATACTTGGTCTATTTTTAATATGCATATGCTGGGCCTATATGCAGAACACATTTTTCCAGGTGATTGGTGTGATTGACTGTGCGTATATCCCCATTAGAGCACCCCTGGGAGCACATGAGGTGGATTAAGTGAATAGGAAGTCATTTCACAGCATTAGTGTTCAGGTATTTGATCATATCATATTTTATCTGACATGTAGGCTAGTCTACATTATTTTCTCCTTAAAACGTCTACTTATATTCAAGACAATTAAAGACACATTAGGTGGTGAGCCACGACCAAGAGTGGATTCCTGAAATATTCGTGAATCATGCCCTCCTCCAGTTTTCACTCTGCCTTTTTGCTGTTTGCTGTGAACACATGAATAGGCTATTATAAGTGTAGGCTACACACCACATCTGTACTGTGTACTACTGATGAGAAGTATTAATACACACCACCTGATATAATATTTGTATATTTCATCCGGACTTGTTACAGGTGCTCTTTCCACTGGGGCTGCAGCTGAAATTATTGTTAGAATGAAGTTATTCTTTACACAATGGCATTACATTCACACAGGCAGCCCTACAGCCTAGTGCTTTAGTAGATCTTAATTCATTAACAGTGAGCAACGGGTCAATTTCAGAGATATAGCCCATGTGTAGGCTATAATTGAATTGAACATTTTTAGATTGAGAAAATAGTCTATCATATTACAAATAAAATAATAATCTGTAAGACAAAATAGAGAACATATGACAAGAACACTGTTCTTACCAATTGACTCTGTCGGCAATGCGCTGCCAACAGGCCTCCTTGGCTTTGTTGGCGCCACGGTGTTACATGGAGCCGCTAACGTTTCTTTAACCTCATATCCTGACATTATCAGCTGCATTATTCCGGGGACAGTCCAGCGCACAGACACTGCGCACACACTGAGCATGGGCACCCACTTCACGTGAACGCGCACTAACTCCAGTTCAGTTCACACCGAGTCAACTAACCGACATCTTAACCACCGCCGTAGTGCCGGTTAACACCAGTTTAGGCACTCAGAGTTTGTCAACCCTGACTTTCCTTGATAACCCCGAGTTAAATCTGAGTAGGTTAAACTCCCTTCGTAGTACACCCCTCAGGATAGCATGACAGTGTTTAAGGGACATAAAAAGAGTCCAGATTGAGCCGCTGATTGGTTGTGTCCAGTGCAGGAGGACATTAATAAGGGGTCTCACAGCGCATGTGTGACACACACACACACAAAGCACCTTGGCACATCATTTACATTTAAATTTGTTTTTTTACAATAATGTAAAAATCTATTTTTTTTACAAATAACATTCTGGCGAATCACAATTGTCATTTATTGTTGTAATATGTTTTTTCACGATTATTGGCTTTCACAAATGGCAGTAACTCAAAAACTGAATTGTATCATTGACTGTACAGCAACGTCATCTTCAATCAGAGACCACTTACCTTTTAAACTTGTTGGACCCGTTTGTGGGTAATGTAATGACTGGGGTGTAAATATACATGTTACACGTGTTCGTAGGTCTATCTGGCCCCACCAGTTGATAAACCCACCAGCTGCCACTGATGAAAGCAGACCAGGGGGGTGGATGGCTTGGCAGGTCTCAGTGTCCACTGGGCAGCCATGACACAAGGACATCAATAAGTGCTGAACCACCCTGCTGGGGCCCGGGCTGGGAAGCCTGGTTTCACTTGGCAGTGAAGCCACTTGACCCCTGTTGGACTCAGACTGGTTTAATACAAAATAACAGCTGGACTTTCAATCTACCCCTCATATCTCCCTGAGGCCAGACCAGGTACAGTCCTACAGAATACAACCAAACCCCCCCAAAAATATTAATAATAAGAAAATAGTCAGTTGTATTTGATACATTACATCAATACATTAATCAATTGGACATTATCTTGCTAAAGCAAAGTGGTATCACCACCTCTTATCCTCCTGAGCCCATTCTGGGATGGTTCCCGGAGAAGCACATGTCCTTCCCCAGCCTGGCACATCTGCTTAATGATGTCTGCTGTCTGGCTCTCCACAGACTCAGGTTTCCAGCCGAACCCATGTGGTTATTGGCTGCGTCATTCGCGTTCAAATAGGAAAGCATCTCAAAGCAGTCTGTATCGCAAATAAGAGGAGACCTTTGCAAAGAGTAACAAAACTAAACTAAACATGTATCACCTGTTTCAGGACAGAATCAAACCAAGAAAAAGTTATGTAAAGATAAATATATCAATGAGCTGCATCTTTTGGTTTGGGCTCCAGTTTGCAGGCACTTGTATAGTATTATACAATCTGCTCAATGCACTTCACCACAAGAAGTAATTTCGTTTTGTTTTGTTTTATTATTATTATTCAAAGCAGAAACAATGCAAAGAAACATACAGATATGAAAGTCTTAGGAAAGCTTCATCGTTACAAAAAGTTACATCTCAATTTCTGAACACTGGTGAGCAATGGCCTCTGCCTTCAACGCTGAATCGCAGTAGATATTAAACATCGTCATACAGGTTAGCACAGAGACCAGGCCAGTGAAGGTAAAGCACCAAATTCAGAATTAATCACACACTGTCCCTTTCCCCCCAGTGTGTAAACTGCACACACACACACGCAGGTAGTCAAACTAAACAAAACACAGGAGAGCCAATGACACTGACAGGATTTGCATAAAGAGTGTTTATGTATTAATTCCCATTAGATTTATGAACTGGGCCTACATTAATCTTGGGTCTTTTTCGTGGCTGGAAAAAAAATTGAAGGTTTACTGAAAGTGTCAGGGTGTTGTGTTGTGTTCAGTGATCCACAAACTGCGCAGGGATGGTGTGCGGCGAGGGACAGTCTGCACTATCCAACCTGTGCCGAAGAGTCCTCTCAACGGTGGATATGTGCCGAACGTCAAACAAAGCACTTCAATTTAAACACATAACGAGAGGTGCATTGCAAACACAAAGAGAACATTCCTGGTCAGGTTTATGCTTTCAGTTTATATACACATATTTACATACAATTTGTTTTCTAAACAACAAAAGGAAAAAAATGCAGTATAGTTATTACTGCACTGTGATGTCATAGTAATAAGGCTCTTATTGAAACCTATTTGGCAAATGTATAAAATGCAGAACGAATGCACATCATCGCCCTGCGCGGAGGTTGACTTGTCCATCGTGCCAAACACTGGGAACAGTAAGTTGCCGATTTTGGTTTTGACGGTTTGTTAAATTGCACAATTCAACAGTTAAACATCATCATCAGCCTCAGAACAGACGGTCAGACACAGAGTAGTCAAAAACACATGCACACACGGTGTAAAACTAAAATCCTTTGGCATGCGTTAAAGAATTCACTTTTAAACATATTTTTCTTTAAATCCTTGGACGGGATGCTATAAACGTGAATAAATGCGCAGCTGAAGACACTGCGGATGCATAGCCAGCACCCAGAACTGAATTTCAAACTCAAATTTCATAGCCCTTTTGCTGGCAGCAGGCTACTGTAGCTCGCTTCTCAAGGCCACCGCGCCGGATCCGCACGTCCTACGGGCGTCTCCAGGGCAGCTATCTCCAGCACGGGGCTTTGCTTCCTGGAAATGGTGTCAAAACAAAGCAGAGCTCCTAACATCTTCGCCTGGAAAGAGGAAAAGCGAGCGGTGTCCTTCTCTCCGGCACGCTGTACAAAGGACCATGCACCTGCTTGTGGAATGCCTTGAGATTAACGGAGCCGCCCGCAGTAGATGGTTACCGATATGATCTCAGGCCATGCTGGTTTCGTTTTAAAAAGCTGAAGGACGTTTCCATGCTCGGAGTCAATCGACCAGCTTACTACTGGATCAAATAAGCAAATAGGCGATTAAGAGTCTGCGTGTGTCTGTGCGTTTTCTATTCCTGAGGAGTCATTTGATCTTCCCTTCCGCCCCTCCCGCAGAATAGAAAACATGACACCTTTAACCTTGAGCTTTAAAGCGATACACGACGTTACTACACTGAAGTATAAAAGAAGAACCAATTTGTCAGCCTTAAAGAGAGAGAGCACTTCTGAGTTTTCGTGTTGCACGGCAGCTGTGAAACACGTATCAATTATTTATGAATCTGTAAAAACTCCAGCTATGTAAAGTCTTTTAGGGTTTAAAGGGTCTGCATTTCCACAAATGGTAAACTACCCCCTTGCCTGTCAGGACTGCATGGAAAGGACTGCTGGCAAACCCCGAAAAACACAACAATTCAGGACATGCGTGTCTGTGATCAAGCAGAGAGAACAGGCTGACATTTGGAGATTTCAGCGTTTCTGTATGAAACAAATCCCGCATCTCCTGCCCGGCGGCCTCAGCGTTGGTCTTAAAAATGATTTAACGTCAGATGCCATCTGTGGCGCTGCGAGGGAAACTAGACCGACTCAGGAACCACCAGCACCAGATCTCCACGTCGTCCTGGTCCATGAACGTGCCGCACTGAAACTCCACCAGTCAAATTGCACTTTATGTAAAAATATATTTGAAATACATTTATGAAGTTAAATGGCACTTTTTCTGTTATATAAATCGTGTTTATTTTCTCTAAAATCGTAAACATTGACCCAACAATTGCTTAGGACAACCCTTTCATTTCACCCGGTCTTCGTGGTGCGCAAGCAGTCAAACAAGAATCCTATGAAACACATTTATTAGGACGCTTGGCAGGCCGCAGCTGTGGAGTCACACATGGAGCCTGTGTGGCCAGCATCTCCTGTTATTCATTACATTCAAAGGGTTTTGACAGTGTTTACAAGTTTCTTCATCAGAGTACAGTATTGAAAAAGCTAAATCACATGAGGCTTGAGGAGGCAGCTGTGGGGTTACTCAGGGTCCCTGTAAGAGCCGGGTATCAATACCAACTATGTGGCAGTTCTTACAATAATCTGTTCCACTTCTACCCTGTGTACTAAAGATCTTAATGTTCGGCTATTAAGCTGCTCCAGGTGAGACTATTAATGTTTGTCTTTTGTTGCATTTATGACTATTTCCCCCAAGGCTGGCATAAGGAAGGTCGTTTTGATTAGGATGGACTTGGGGTGGGGTGGGGTCAGAGGATCTTTGTTGAATCTATTGATTAACCTCAGATTAAATCCGCACTGAACTGATTGATCAGAGACAGCAGCCACAGGTGAGTCCATCGGGGAAATCAGGAAAGGGCCTTTTGGGTTTAAAAAATGAAACTGGAACACATCTCTAACCCTCCCCTCCCCGGGACAAAGCACACTTTGGAGCCTCACCACAGCCAGGCCCTCTGTCCCACATCCGACACCGACCTCCTGCCCTCAGCGCAAATACTGCGGGAGGGAGTCAGCTGGCAAGACAGGCAGCCAATCAGAGACCGGTGGGAACCTTCTGCACAAATAAGCGCAAAACCCCATAAAAGACTCGATGCACACGCCTGGGACGGGACTCTGAATGCGATAGAGATTTAAGGTGGGCTGGGTAGCGCGATGGAAGGCTGCCGTCTGCGGGACTGAGACAACATGTGGAGGGGATAGCCAGTGACCCTGAAGGAAACACACTGCCTCACACACACACACTCAACACTCGCTCGAAATACACACCTCGTATGTCCCCAATGTATGTCCTGTTGCTACATGAACCAAGAAGTATTCAATAACCTTTGAGGGTGGTGTGAAGATGACGGTCAGTGCAGCCAGGATTGATGGTCACAAACAAATTATTTAGAGAAAAAAAAACACGGATTCCAGAAGCCCATATGGTCCAGAAGAAGAAATGCAAATCCCCTGCATTCGCTTGTTTCCGCTTGTTGTGCGGAGTTAGTTATTCTGTAGCCTGATCTCGGAGCCCAAGGCAAAGACCCAGAGGACCGCCGGCCCCCAAGGCTTAAAGATGTGAGAAAGTTCACAAACCCATTAAAACTGGGTTACTGGGTACCAGTCCTGCTGCTGCCGCTGCAGAACCCGGTGGTTTTGTTCCTCTTCACAGTAAACAAGCAGGGCTGTCAAGGACGAATCTGCTCACTTTCACAAACGTGTCTCTGAATTAATTTGCTGAATAACTTCAAATCTTTACAGAAAGTTGCTGGTAGGACTTAATCCCGGGGGAGGGAGGGTGTTTATCTTAAACTCTTCCTTCTTAAAACCCCCAGGTTAGACAAAGAAATGGTTAAAGATTTTTTAATACAAGCCGATTTAAGCGCCTTTAAGCGCCCATCTTCAACCATGGCACACCTCCTCTCTCGAGACATGAGCCTCTGGTTAAAATCCCACGTCTTCACAGCCAGATTAGGAAAAACAGTCGAAGGATACCTCGGCGCAGCGCGAGATCCGTGTGTTTACTGTGCCGTCCGTGTGTGAGGAGCGGGGTTCCCGTGTCCGTGCCGTGCCGTGTCGTGCTGTACCCTCACTGCTGTTCCTCGGGTGAAATCAGTTTGTTGAAGCAGCAGGGCCCATCTGCAGGGTCACTGAGGTTTATCTGGGAAGGAAAGAACAGAAACGAATTTGTCCACTTAGCCAAGATCCAGAGACGAGTCCCCTTCCTCGAAGAAAACAAGGTAATCAGGCGGGCGATCTGTCAGTCACTCGGCTCTACTCACGGCTGTCTGTGGAGCTCCTGGGCTCGTCAGCTGGGAGGAGCTGCGCGTGGCCCCCAGTGGGGATGGGGGGATAGGCGGCGTCGGGCGCGGGGGCCACAGGCACATGGGAGCTGTGCACGATGTGGGCATCAAGCATCTCCAGCAGCAGGTCGTACAGTGGCACCACGTTCTTCCGTTTCATGCTGTACAGGTGCTCCATGCCTTTGTTACTGCGGACACAAAATTACACCAATGCATTAACACTGAAGGTTAACGCTCTCTTTGGCTGCTCCAAGTCACAACTAGGCCATGCTGGAGGAGGATGGCAAGTTGGGCATGATCCAACAAGCCTCCCCCTCGGACCCGGAGGGGGTGGGGCCAGTGGATTAAATAGGCACACCAGAGCAGGAAAGGACCATTAAAGCCCACGACATGCCAGCACAGCGCATCGCTTCACCTTGCATCAATTTTTAATTATAATGGATGTCTATGGACCCAGACACATGTCTCATGTCCCCGGGCGTCACGTCAAGATTCTCCCAGAGCAATTTTTGACCCAGCGCTCCAGAGACGCATGGGTCTCTACCAATGGCAGGCCAACCTTGAGTGACAACACCACTATAATGTTGTACATTATCGCATATGTATTAAGTAGTTAATAATAATAATAATAATAATAATAATAATAATAATAATAATAATAATCATCATCATCATGATCACCGGTTTTTCGTAGTTGCCTATGGGTTTTGTGTCCAAGGTCTCCTTCATATTAGGAAAGGAAGTTGATCCCTATATAGCCTATGATTCACATAATTAATATATCTCCTGTCTCCCCATCTTTGGAGTTTATCATTTGTTTAGCAAACTCTATAATCACTGATCGGCCAGGAGATTTGTTTTAACCCATTCAAAACAGGACATAAACCACAAGCATACATTCACACACAAACAAAAAATGCACGTATCCATGTTTAAACACACACAGTATGAATGATTATTAAACTTGGGTAAATGTTATTTATTTTTAGAACAGTAAAAATACTACTGTTTTATTTATTTTACAAATCCAAGTAAGAGAAGCTTACTTGTTTTTTTAACAAAGTATGCCGAGAAGAGCATTTGTTCAGGACAAATAAAGTGGACTGAGCTCCACTACACCAGTATTTTCAGTATTTAATTTAAAAATACCTCATCTCACTGTGCTAGTCTGCCATGCCACAGTTCCTACAGTGTTGAAGCAAGTCTTATATCCTTCACGAAGTACAAATGCCACGAGCTTGCATTTCCTCCCTGATTAGGCAATGGATTCCCTAACTTAACAAAACCTCTTCTTCCTCCACCTCCTCCTCATCTGTTGACGATTCAGTGGAGTTTTCCCAAAACACATATGTTTATGTTTAACAGTAAACCATAGTTCTGTAATTCTATAATTTTTTTTGTGCAAAATGGGATGTTTGCCTTTTTACGCTTGGGAGACACGTTGGTGCGTAGTGTGTCAAATTTGCGC
Organism: Amia ocellicauda; assembly: GCF_036373705.1. NCBI lineage: Eukaryota > Metazoa > Chordata > Actinopteri > Amiiformes > Amiidae > Amia > Amia ocellicauda. Next base: position 20,406,372 of record NC_089870.1, read on the forward strand.
CGCGACACGCTGGTGTGTCTTAAGACTAGCAGGATGAGAAGGAGGGGTTTGTTGATCAGACTCTTAGCCCAGTTTTAAGTACACGAGCTCTGCCTCTGGAGACTCTGATCCAAATCCTTAACAGATCCTTAATCCGCCCCCGGCAGGCTGGAGAGGCGAGTCTCTGCTGGGGCTCATTTATCTCCACCCCCACCCCCTCCCCAGCACAGGTGACCTCAGAGCCAGACACACACCAGCCGCCTCTCCTTTGAACACTTCTCAACTCTGGCCAAACACACAGGAGGCGGCGGCACTGGGGCACAAGGGAGGTGAACGGAAGGGAAGGTAGAAGGTATAAATCAGCCTGGTTTCAGCACACTGCATTTCCCAGACACACAGATGTGAGGCTGCTGCAGCGACGCACTCACTCTGAGAGGTATTGGTTTCCTGCTCTCCCCAGCTCAAACATACTGTGCCAGCTTCTTGCTCTGCTTCCAGGATATTCTTTTTGGTGATTTGTTTTGGCAGAAGATCCTTGGCAACAGGTATAATAGGACACAATCTCTTACAAAACATCTTGCGTGTGTCGGCCCTTTGGAACTACAGGGCCACGATATAACATGAATGAGACCCTTTTCCACAATGCGTGAATAACACCAGACGGGTGACAAGAGGCCACTTGGGTCACCTAGCTCATGTGGGTTCATGCGTGTAATGAAGTGATCGAAGGATTTCGCCCGAGTGGCGGTGTACGGTACCTGACGTGGCGGATGTGCGACAGCAGCATGAGCAGGTTGGCGAGCCGCGTGGACTGCTGCTGGAAGGACAGGCCCCTCTTGGCTATGACCCAGACCAGCGTGTCCGTCACAGTGTCCAGCAGGCGCAGCACCTTGGCCCGGCTCTCCGTCTCCTCTGGGTTGTCTGGGGATCCCGGGCACATGTCTGGGGGGAACAGTGCAGACACACCCTGAGCAAACGGCTTCTCTGTGCCCTGCTTTGAGTCTCACGTTCAACAGGAACGGAAACGAACGCACAAAGAGCTCGTTTAACCTCGTCACACATGATCCTAGAAACTCAGGGTCTTAACATCTTAACTTGGACACAGTGTCTCTCAACCCTGGCCCTTATTTGAACCTCACTCTAACAAACACCATGACGGACATGCTGCTATTTCCCAAGTCTGTAGATTTCTATGCACTGATTGAAAATTAAAAAGTAAAAAAAAAAAAAAAAAAAAACAGTACATGTATGCTTTTTCAAAGAGTTAATCAATCCATATAGAAAAAAAATAATAAGTCAGGGTTGTGCCCATGCATATTTAAGAAGTACACTCCGCAAATGCAGGACAGACACTTTCAGGATCATTAAGCAAACAAGCCACAGAGAAACCAGCCAAAAACTCTCCTCATTAAAACTGACAAACTGGTAAATTATTAAGAGGTAAAGCCTGAGATGAATGGCGCACAATGCCTCGCATTCTCTGGTGTAATCAGAGGCATGACTGCGGGAGAAGAGAGTGTTCCTCATGCTCCACGGCTCCCCCCTTTAGGGTGGAAACTTCTCAGAAGAGACGGCAAAGAACACCCTGATCCGGGCAAAACTATTACAGTAACGAGGTTATGCTTTTTATAGCAGCTGTGAATCACTAACCCCAGGCAGGCCTGACGAAGGGAACCTCCTGTAAGATAACCACTGTAGACAATTGCACATGGTACAGCGTTCCCCTCTCTCTCTCTCTCTCTCGCTCAATCTCTCTCACCCGCTCTATTTTTTTAATTGCACATTAATATTGAAAGCCCCAGAGGAAGTGCCTGTCTACCAGGCATTTAATAGTCTTCGTTTCCCATTTAAAGCCACGCACTGCAGATCTAAGGAGACAAGATCAAACGGAGGGTTTCTGCACCACGAAAGTATGACTCCTACTCTAATATTGGCCTCAAAGAGCTCATGCGCACAGCTTCAGATGTACACCGTCCGTCTGCTTCGGTCACACTCTGCCTAATTGGTTTTAAATACCCAGGGGTGGGGGGGGTTGGATTCTGTGCAGAGTGAATAGAGACAACATGAGAGAGCCCTCAGAGCCCTCTGCACACTGTAGGTTGCTTGTGCCAATTCACAGTCAATTTGGTATCCAGATTTAAACTTTAATAATAAATCTATGGGCAGTTCAGAGGAGAGCAACCAGACTTATTCCAGGTCTGAAGGGAATGTCCTACTGAGAGACTGAGGAACTGAACCTTTTCACCCTGGAACAGAGGAGACTACGTGGGGACTTGATCCAAGTCTTCAAAATCATGAAAGGCACCGACCACATCAAACCAGAGGAGCTTTTCCAGATCAGCAGGGACACACGCACCCGGGGACACAAATGGAAATTGGGCTTCAAGGCATTCAAGACAGAAAACAGGAGACACTTCTTCACACAGAGAGGCATCACAATCTGAACAAACTCCCCAGCGATGTGGCTGAAGAGACAATGTGGGAACATTCAAAAACAGACTGGATAGGATCCTTGATCACTTAGTTATTAATGGACACCAAATGAGCACGATGGGGCGAATGGCCTCCTCTCGACTGGACACTGTCTTATGTTCTTATTATGGCTTTATCATCTTGACACTCAAAGTGCTTTACATAGGGTCCCAGCTCCACCACCACCAATGTATAGCACCCACCTGGATAGTGTGACAACCACAGCACACATCAGCTGCTGAGTGGGGAGGTGAGATTAAAGTCAATTTATATTTTTGAGGGACAATTTTTAGGAGGCCTTAATAGATTATGTCATAGTAGGAAATGTGGCCAGGAAACTGGGTTCATCCCCCTACTCTTTTAGGGAAATCCCCCAGAATTTGTAATGACCCCAGAGAGGCTGACGGACTTACTGGAGTTGAGCAGGATCATGGCCTTGAGGCAGAGGTACTCCTCCCTCTGTAGCTTCAGCTCCCGGAACCTGGAGGTGGCGGCGAGCAGCATGTCCACAATCTCCATGAAGCCCTCCACACAGTTGCCCTCGTCCCTGCGGAGAACACACCGGGATTAGAGAGGCACGAGGGATGGGCCACTGGCAGCACCGAGGTCTCAAGACCCCCTCGGCCATTCCTCCGCTTCAACAGAGCCACCGCCGTCACTAACCGCCGGCACCAGATGTGTGAAAGTTCGATTCAAATGCAGCGAATGCCGGAGAGGCAACAATACTTCATTAGTGACCCGAGGCAGAGAGAGAGGGCCCGAGTCTGTGTTATTCAGAATATAATTACCTCATTTCATTCTCGTAAGGACAGTCATTCACCACACGTATGCAGAACCACATGATGGAAATGGCACCGCCTTCGCAAACAGAAAGGCATCGAAAGGCATTTCATAATCTTTCACCTTATGAAATTCAGATTTCTTGAAGTGGAAAATACTGCAAATTATATGTAATTGGGTGTCAAAGCTTTCCGACCCTGAATAAAATACTCTTGTTAAGTTTGGTAAAAATAAATAAATAATTAAAATGAGGAAAGAATGCATAAGTTTAATGCAGTTTGGAGAAGTCGCTTGTGTATTGCTATCAAAGGGAGGTTTTCCCCGGAGGATGACGCCTAGGCCCTTAGCAGCTTGTTTTTTCACTGGAGTGTGAAAAATAAAACATGTCTAATATACCCTGTGTATTAAAATGTTAACGTTTTTCTTTTTTCTGTTTCAGGAACATGTCAAGGTCAGTGGAAGAGGCCATAGATGGGCAGCGAGGGGAACACAGTACACACGCACTACACACACACACCCCGACACCGTCTGGAGGACTAATGTGGCTTGGCTCGCTCAGAGGTCACAGGAATTAATGATTACGAGAAGTAAAGTAGCGAATTCCTGCAGCCTGCTTAGAAGGGCAATGTATGGTCAAGCCAAAAGCCACCCTGCCAGTGCACACTGAAACTCTCTGCCGAATTCATATAAATGTGTAACCAGCCTGCGCCCGGGGGGCGGTGGTTTACAGCGGTCTGCACACGGGTTGCAGAGGCACATCGATTTGATTTGCCCCCTGACATGATGCTGCAGATTGGACTTCGCGGCCGTACGAGATTCGTGTCTCCAGCCAGGAAAACATTTGACAGTCACTGCGTGTCAGAGAAGCAACTTCCTCTCACAGCCAACTCCCCATCTGCACAGATGTTTAATCTCGGTTCCGATGAACGAGCAATGCCGGGCATCGTCTGTACGCAAGGAGGGTACCGTGTTACATAGGAGAGTACCGAAAGCAGGCAGTGCCAAGCAGAAGCTCATTGTACGAAAGACACGAGGCAAATATGTAATCCATTAGCTCAGTGTTCACAGCCCGGGTGTGAATGGCAGAGAACGCAAACGTCACAAAGCAAACTCAGAAGGAGCTCTCGTCCTCTCGAAGGACACCTGCCACTCCGAGCACCAGCCCTCTCGTTTCAGCCTCTCCGACGCCTCTGCCTTGGTTACGCGCGGATGTTGTTTACATTCCACAAGCGCTGTCCAAGAAAACCGCGAGGGTCACCGGGGTCAGGGAAGGGAAGAGGAGGCCGGAGGGTCAGGGGACAGTACCTGTTGAGGATGAGGTCGGTGGAGAAGATGAGTTTCCCGGGGTGATCCACGGACCTCCACATGAGCCCGACCATCAGCACCTCCAGCCAGCAGCACTCCAGCAGCCGCACCTGGTCATAGAGGCTGAGCTCCACGAAGCCTGCAGGGGCACAGAGCACAGAGGACTCACACCCAGTGTCCAGACACACTGACACACGGGGTACAGAGCAGAGTAGTTTTTCCACATAAACAGAAGGCAAGAACGAAAAGGGGAAGGAGAAGGAAGTGGGATACAAAGCCTCAGGAACAGAAAGCCTTCCCTGGGCCATACAGGTCTCTAGGTTAACCCATTGAAGTGCCTTCAAATCCACTCAAAGAAGGACATTTCAATTGCGGCTTTCATCAGAAACTATCAAAACACGGGGAGATTTCTGTAGCCCCGGGGCCAGGTTAGTCGAGAGTGCACCTCTTCCAAAACCTAGTCTATTGTTCCTCTCAAACCTGGTTAAAAAAACTAAACAAAAAAACTTTTAAAAAGTCTATATATAGCCTTGTCGACTGCATCCTCATTACGAGGTGACAGAGGTTAATTTTCACATCACTGCCATCCTGGCATTTGAATATGCTCACCTGTAATATCACAGCATAACAAAGGGCTCTGTGCTCGGGAGACAAGAGCCTTCGCATCTCTCTCTCACAGCCCTTTGTGTGAAGCGCTCTCGCCTCCTCCAGCCTCGACGCACCACAATGCGCTTTGTGAGGAGCTGGAGGAAGGAACAATACCGCAGCTCGGCAAGGAGAGGTAATCATCAGACAAGGCGTTCAATTACGGGAGAAAAAGCCCCGGCAGGATTCACCGGGGGGGAAATAAGTAAATAAGAAAAAAGCCCAAGCCGGCTCTCCGGGGCGAAAATGGGGCCTCTGTCAGTTAAGGTGCTCCGATTCCAAATATGTCCAAATCTCTCTAACTGGAGGAAGGAAAATTACTCTGGAGACGGGAGAATGGGGGGCAAAAAATAGTCCCGCTGATCACATTGTTACAAGGCTACTGCCAAGAGATTTCCTCAGCCCTCGAGTTACCGTCTTTTCACAACCTAGTAATGGAAAAAAGAGCCAATTTGGCCATGCCCCCCCCCCACACACACACTTTTCAACAGCCACAGATAGTAATGCCACCTTTTCCTCAAGATATTCTGACAGCTGTTTTTTCCAGCTGTTTAAAAGCATCACTTGCTTCCTGTATTTAGTGGAGAAGGAAGTTCGACGGTGTTCACAGAGCGGGGAAAGGGGCAAAGCTTACCCATAATGCTGTTGTCCAGGCCAGTAAAATTACTATAGTAGATAGCTTTGTCTTCCACTAGAGTCGTTAAGAAAACTGGCAGCTGATTTATACGATCTATATATGAAGGACACGAGCGACGACTCACCCGGGATCTTCTTGGCCCAGCTGATCATGTGCACCAGCTCCTTGTCAGCCAGGTTGGTGAGTGACATCATCATGGCCGCTTCGGTGAAGGGCTTCTGGGGGAAGTCCAGGAGATAGACGTTGGGCGGCTCAGCGTCGCTGATGGAGGCGAGGAGCTGCTCGGGGCTCAGTGTGGACGAATGGATCTCCAGGATGGGGGCCAGGCCCACCTCACTGCGCCGCCGGTTCCTCAGCCCGGCCACCTCTGGGCCCTGAGACCCCCGCCGCTGCCGCACCACACGGTAGTTACAGCGCTCTCTCCGGGTACCTGGTTGAGAAAGCCACACGGCGATAAAAACATCTTCAGACCACGTTATTGCACACGTCTGAAACAGTCACAGGTGAGGACAGCTATATGACATCACACACCGACACGAGAGGCTCCGCCCACCTACCACACTTCATCATGCCGACTTCGTAGCACTTGCGGAGCCGGCAGGCCTGGCAGCTCTTCCGGCGGTTGCGGTCAATGGTGCACTGGTTGGTGGCCGGGCAGATGTAGTCGTTGTGTCCTGTGACCGGGGGTGAGGGGGGAAAGAACACAGTGTTCAGAGCTGCGGAAGCCAGGAACTTCTCAGTAATACATTAATTGCAACCACCAGGCAACTCGCACACAAGCAACCGGACTAAAAGGATTGGCTAAGATCACGCCGGGCTGCACGGCTACCCCTCTGCATCGGGGAGACGGTACCGTTTACTCTTCCACTACCATACGCACCAACGCCCGTCCTTCTGCTCCCTTCTCTGCACTGACGGACATGGACACGGACCCCAAGTAAACCGGCTGTCCTATCTGTGCCGGTTTGTAACGGGTGAAATGGGAAACTAAGGCCTCTGGGTGGCTACCTTGGATGCTCCTCTTGAAGAAGGCCTTGCAGCCCTCGCAGGACCACACCCCGTAGTGGTAGCCTGAGGCATAGTCGCTGCAGACGGCGCAGTAGTGCATGTCCGTCTTGCACGGCAGACAGCTCCCAGACGCAGCCAGGCCGTCCTCGCCGTCCTCCTTTCCCCCACGAATGAGTTTGCTGGAACGGGGACAAAGTGCACACAAGTTTGCTCAGCCATCTGCCTTCTTGCACCCAAATCAAACCCATCTTAATCCCCACTCTCCGCTCTCACTGTCCTGCCTTTCAAATCTTCTTCAGAGAGACACAAACACACACCTTTTAATTAATGACAAATGAAAAGCATACTTGTTCTCTACCAGTGGGGGCTCTCGGACCCTGGGATCGCTCCACGGGCTCGGCGGCGGCTCGCTGTACATGAGGGACTGCTGGCAGTGGATAGCCAGCGAGGAGACGTGGCTGGGGGGGGGCCAGAACACGGTGGGGCTGAGGGACTGCCGCACGGTAGGGCTGTCAGGGAGGCCGCCGCTGCCGTGGCCGTTGTAGCTGAGCAGCGTGGGGCTGTAGAAGGCGAGGGCCGTGTAATCATGGCTGCTGTCCATGTAGGGCGATGGGATGCACACGGCGCGGCGCTCCATGGCCAGAGCGGGCAGAGCGCTGCTGTAGTGCACCGGGGTGAGGACCTTGGGGGGGCCCAGCTCCTCCTGGGGCAGCTCTTTACTGGGGGAGTCCACCATGCTGGACCACAGCGCTGACCTCAGACCATCCTCTTGTCCGCACTCACGGGCGATCGCTGCGGAGAGGACAGGGACAGGGACGGGGTCAGATGGGGAGAGTCGGAGCTGCAGAGACACCCAGCCCTCGTCCCAGTCTGTGGCACAGTTACACCGACATCTACACAGAGTTGAATTATTTAAAAAGAAAAAAAAACAGTCTGTGGAAATGAATCATTAAACACTGAGAAGTGGAGGTTTTCGCACTCCATAAGTAACCATTGTGTATTCAGAGCAAAATCGACAGCTTCCGTTTTGGTTCACTGAAGCTGCAGATTTGCTTCAGATTACCTGCATCTATTGATGCCCTTGTGCCGTTCACAAGATCAATCAACACACCAACAATCTTGCTTTGGGCACCACAAAGCTATGACTCTCAAACTCTAATCCCTTCAATTATATACAGCCCTCTATGGTTCTTTTCCATCAAGCATTCATTCCAGCACAATCATTTTCCTTTGTTCCGAACAAAGATATTCACTTAGCCACAAATGAGATTCTTAAATCAGACTCCTGTTAGGCGTCGTGTGTAAATAACCGACACGTGCTCTTCACCGACGTCCTGCTCACGGCCCGGACCTGGACCGGCACTTCAGCGGTGATTAGCGTTTGTCAACAGACGGCAGCCTTTCCCTGCTCTTCTACTCTGAAGAGATAAAAACTGACGAGAACAGCAGCGCTCACGGCAGCCCTGAGCACAGACGGGGATTAAGCATTGTAAACACACAGCAGTGGGTGAAACTATCAAATACTACAGGTTATTATAATTTGCAGTAGTAGTAACAGGTAAAAATATCAGCCATTGCTTATTGTTTATATTGGTTATCAGTCATTTAATTTAATGTTTAATAGACTGGAGCCCGGGGCTACAGCAAGCAGGAACAAACAAGAGCTCACCGAGTTGAGATACGATGGGAACCCGAGATGAGAGAGGGGGAGCAGCTGTGAAGCCCTGTTCTCTGGCAGAATAAAAAGCAAAATTTAATAATCGCAAGTCTCCTCATGGTGATACTTATATATAGAGAAATATTTTAAATGAGCAAAGGAGGTCACGATTCCCGTGTCGTTGTGCTAGAATGGGACAGGAGGAGAGAATTGGATACCTTCGATTGAGGCTACAGAGGCCATCCAGAGATTCACTGGGCATCCCTGTCCTCACAGCCCAAACACCAGGCAGCGTTTCAAGTGTAAAAGTGTCTTGAGTGGCAGGTCACACCTCCCATCCTCCACACCTGGATCTGAATGGCAGTTTAGAAGTCACGCCATCAGTGTGACACTTACTTTGCTGCTTAGCAACAGACCGAAGTCAAACTGCACCATAGAACAAATTCATATACTGTGCATGAAACGACAAGTGTCTCCACCAATAGGGGAGCTCAGAGAGGAGTGTCCGGCGAGCCTGGCTGTAGTCTGTACACTTCGCCCACAATGTGTGGACTTCGCAGCTTGTGTGAAAGTGAACTCGATACTGTATTATTATTTTTTAATGGCTCACAAAGTGCTGCCAAGACACTTATTGCACAATGAGGCTATAAAAGTGAAAATCTCTTCCCCGAACCCATTCCCCCCCGGAGATCTCCACCAGAAACTCCTCTGTCAGCTCACCAAACCGGGCCGAGACCTTCCTGCTCACCCCGGGGGCTGCAGACCGCACGTTTCGAGAGCCAGGGTGACGCAAGACCAATGTTAACAACTCACATCCTTCAGCGAAGGGCTAGTGGTACAGTGTGCCGACTTAGTGAAATCTAGAGTACCGTGGGATATTTATTGAGTCACATTAAAAAGTCACAGAAAAAACACAGCTCAGCAGGTTAATCATTGTCAGACATGAGCTGCCCGGTTCCTGCGTCACGGGCTGCTGTAACCCCTGCCTCGCGGCGCGGCCCACCGGCTGCACGGCACACACAGGCGCGCAGGGGAGGGGATGCAAGCAGGGCCCCCCGTATCTGCGTCAGGACTTTACTGGTCTGATAAAGACCAGACAAATCTGTCCTGAATGTGGACTGTATCGCTGAGGCAAGGAGTTAAAATTACCACTTGGAACACCTGACCTGCATCTGATTTCCTTGCTTAAAACACTCTGAATTAAAACACAAGATTGCAGGACTAATTAGCATCTAAATAATGCTCGTCAGTTGCCATTTGCATCCCATATTTATCCCTCTCAGATGCTGCCAGAGACCAGAATGACTAAATAGGGTTGTTCACATTTGCATGACATCAACAAGCTTTTAACATCAGAAGCCATTACAAGCGGTTGTTGTTTGTTGTTTTCCCCTCCATTTTATTTTTATCTTTGCCCTTTCATGTTCTGCAATGCTTACGGAATTGGATATAATTGCGTGCAAATCAATTTACTCCAAAATTCACTGGGAATTTCTCTTCACTTCTGGAAGCAAGTGGCTCCCATCTTGGGACGCGGTGACACAAAACCAGTCTGCTTTGGTGCGGAAAATAATTCCAGAGCCTGGGTTGCCAACCGCCTCTCTTCCCACATCACTGTGCAGAGGCGCTAGTGAGGCCGTTGCCCTGGGTTTGGATATCCGAGCCCCGTGAGAGAGATCCGCACAGAACGAGCGTTTCCTAGACCAGCTTTATCCTGACCTGCTGCTCTCCGGCACAATGACCTCATGGTGAAAAACAAAACGAGATTAAAATAAACCTCTAAAGCAAACTCTTACAGGCAAGCAAACTCCCGGATATGCCACACTGTTCAGGACGATCACAATCCATGGGGTGCAAGAAGTCAGACCTTTTCAGTGAATGCTCAGCTCCTTTCAAAGCTCTCCGACTGGACAGTCAGCCTGGCAGCATGCCTGGCAGAAGAGGGAGTGCCAGACAGGGCCACAACCCACCTTTGGTACAAATAAATGAAATGTATTGATTTTTTTTTTTTTTTGCCTGGCATTAAACTAATTTTAGAGCCTTCGCTTTATAAAACAATGAGGTTAAAACCTGGCTGAAAATCACCAGGAAGAGACAACTCATAGCCACGGCTGAGATAGTTCTCAAAATCGATAATTTAAAGATATTGCGTGATGAATAAAAGAGGGGGAGGACAGAGACAGGCAGAGAAGGGGAGCTTTCACCTGTCGCCACGCACCGATCAGATATATTCTGCGCTCTGTTGCAGGAGCCTTCCCCAGCTTTCATGTCACACATAACCCAAACACTTTCGCCGATTTATTTTCGGCCACAGCCGTGCGAGGGACGCTCCAGGGAGCACGGAGCGCGACGATGCCCAGCTCAGAGAGTCATGCCTGGAGGAAGTGTGAGAAATGCAGCCCAAGGGTTCAGCCAAAACAAACCAGAAGCCCCCAAGGCTCAGATTCCAACTGCCGTCTCGGGCGCACCTCCGAGTGACAAACCCGTTACGCCAAACTGTTGCTGCATTGACATAAGGGGTCTGAGGTCACCATTACAAACAGCCTGCGGAGGAACAAGGAGCAGCACACACGGCACCCCTGCTTCACGCTTCCAGAAGGAACCAGAGCCCAGTGGACTCTTGCCACCGGTTGTGACCCTGCTGCTCTGACGCACACATGCCTGTTAGAGGTTTGTTGACTCTCTCCGCTCTCCGGGGTTGAGATAGGAGCCGCTCTCTCCTGCGACTCCGGCTGCCAAGTTCCAGAGTCTGCGTGTGCCGCGTCTGTGCACGGCACGGCGAATGTGGCTGCTCCCCGTAGGCGGCAGCAGCAGGTAGATTGTGCACAGAGCTCTTAACGTTACCCCCATCACCCTGGGGACACTGCACTCTAAAATAGTTCCTTCCACCCATGCAAAGCAGAGCTGTGCCATCCTCATAACCACAGCCCCCATCTCTTGACAAAGGGATTTTAATATATACCTCTTCCGTTAGCCGCCCTGATCTGCACTCCTGGCTTTGTAGCTCTGCTTTTGTTGTATTTTAAGATTTCAATCTTTTAGATTCATTTTTAGATAAAGGATATTTGCCCAAGAACAGTGTAATCAGTGTGCAAGCAGTCAGAGCTGTGATAAGAGAGCACAGCACTCCTGTTCAATACAGCCTTTACAAGGGAGTCACAGTGTATTGGCAATAGGATTGTGTCTGCTGTAGCATTTCCCATGGTATCTGTTAAAGCTTTTAAAGGCAGTATCATCCATTCTCACACCCCAACTGCACTTTTAAAGATCTGTTTATGTCATATTTTGTAAAAAAAAAAAAAAAAAAGGTTTAAAACACATTATATAATTCCCTTCTTTATATAAACTTTAATGGATTAATCACCCTGTTCTTTATCAATTACATGCTGCTCACACAGACAACAACACATATGGTTTCCAAACACAACAGACACGGATCGATACTGTCCATCGGAAACACTTACTTTTCCAGGTCAAGCCCAGCTGCACAGCACGTGAAACGTCAAGTAAAATCACTGCAGTCTGTCTCTGCCGTCCTTTACGGAAAGCACTTTTTGAACTCTGATTCTGGCAGCCCTCCACCGCAACCCTGCGCAGGTGTGCCGGCCGTGCCAAGCCTGTTAATAAAGCAGCACAGGTAGACTATGGTGTTCTTAAAAAGAACAATGTGAAACCGGATTACTTAACTTTGGCTAATTGTCCCAGAAAGGATAATACATTGCCGCCTTAAATTAAACCCTTTCCCAGGAGCCGGGCTAGTGCATATGTGGATATGTATTGGAAAATAACCGTCTGTGGCTTTGAACTGCTGCCCGCGGCGTATGGACTTTAATTCCTCTGTATCACCAAGAACAACAGGGCTGGGTCAACGAGGGCACTCTTAAAGCGGCAGTGTCTGTCCTTCATGGGCACCAGAGCCCTTTCAGGGACTGGAAACTTACAGAGTTAGAGGTAAACTGGATTTCTCTGCGAAACGGACATTTATAATATTGTAGTGATCTGGGGGTTTAAGTGTCATATGAAGGGCTGTAGAGAGAGAGTGTGTGTGTGTGTCTGTCAGAATGGGAATAGTGGTGAGCAGTGATTGGGGAGATGGGATCACGGGGGTGAGGGGGTAAATAGGGGTGTGCTGGTCCCCATGGGGAGAGAGAGAGAGAGGGGGAGTGAGAGAGAGTGATGCTGTACCCTTGAAACTGCTTTCTCCTGCAAATCATCCTGTCTTTTTAAATCACTCTCTGATTATTTCTAGATTTTTTTCATGTCCTGTATCAAGAAGCCTACAACCCTACACTATCATAGCATATAGGTATAGTGTGTCATCACTATTTTCCAATTCTAAAAATAAATGTGTGTAAGTGCCGAGAATGCAAACCCAATCCACCTGATCCTGACGGCAGTGCTGCCAGGAGCACAGAAGAATAGGACGCACTCCGGCACACTTATCTGGAGCGTCTTCACAAGCACTGTGTTCCGACTCCGATTGTCTTCTGACATTTCTGCGCCTGCTGCCCGTCAACCTGCAGCTCACGCTTCAGAGAAAGCCCTCTGTGACAGACAGGAGGCGAGGAGGTCGCTGTTCCCACAGATGTTTGGTTGGAAATGATTTGGTCAATGAACATCAATTAGTGTGCGATACGGGGGAAACTAAACAGAAGCACAAAATTAACCATCACCTTCTGCAGGATAAAAGTGTAAAGTCATTACGTTCGGATTTCAGGATTTAATTTGATATTTCTGGCTTCCGTTCTCTGATTTGCTAAAGGGGTCAGAGGTCCAGAGCTGCGTGAACAGAATAGATGCCTCAGAAAACTGCTGCCACTCAGCTACCCTTCCCATAATATCTAGTTAACACTGAATCAGATGTGCGGACATCTGTCACACACTATGAAACCGTCCTGGTATTACTCCGATTAGGGGAGAGGCTAAATTCATATGCAAGGCCTGGCCAGAAATATTTTAAAAGACTTTTGCTTAAAATATGCAGCACACAACTCATGGCATCGTGGGTGCAGTTTCCTGTGAGCTGCCAGAGCTGCCAGAGAGAAGAGACCGACACACCGACCGAATCACAGCCAAACGACTCCCCGCCAGCCGATGAATTAGCAGCTAATCCTCTGCCCCCCTCCGACGCCTCCCTGTGCGTTCAATGCGATTCATGTCCTGGGCGACTGGAAATTGTTTTAGTTACACCGTGTATAGTTTTGGTTTGCGAAGTTACAGGACGCTTCTAATGAAACCAGGGCCTTGATCAATTAGGTACACGGAGGAGAACATGAATGGCTTCCAGAGAGAGAGAGAGATTTTAAGTACCTTTATTGAACTATGAAATAAATAAACAGTCAAATATGCATGTGCTCTGCACCATTCCTTACACCTCCTCCCTCCCATTGTGTCCGTTCCACCACAGCCCTTAAACGAAACTTACACCACACTGAAAACACTCAACCGCCCCCCAATAAAGACAAACATCTGCCTTATATTAAAAGACAAAAGCCAGCAAACCGAAACCTGCGCCGCCACTAAAACCCTAAAACGGAGAGACAGACAGAAAATGTGACTTGTTTAAAACTTGTTTAATCTGCACTTCTTGAATTTCACCCTGCAAAACTACACAATGTTAACAATAACACACACACACACACACATTAGCTCATTCCAACCCATCTCAGAACAGCAGTGAGACCCCAGAGTGATTCCCTGCAGTCATGGAGTAACATTGACTGTGTGTGAGAGAGAGAGAGAGAGAGAGATTGTGTGTGTGTGTGTGAGAGAGAAAACTTAGTACCACTACAAACGGGTATGAGGATCTGCATGTGGTCTTGCTTCACACTCCCCCCCCATCTTTTATTCACAAGCCACCTGCAGCAGAGCCCTCAACACCTGCGAAGGCACTGGGATGCTGTTTTGTGGAATTAAAAGGCACAAAATACACACACACACCTAATCTAAAAATAAGCCCGTGTGCTCCACAGAATAACCACAAGTTGGGCACTCACAGCATTGACACCGATTACTGGAAGCAAACTTGTTCCTGTTTGAAGCGCATCGTTCAAGGTCTTGAAAGCTTGACCCGAGAGTAAATAAGTAAATGGCGATAAGCGAATTGCTTTAGTGTATTGTTGTTTTAGATGCAGGGTTATCAGGAGCAGTTTTCAACGCAAGCCCGTGTGTGTTTAAACAACAATGTTGTACATTGTAGCCGCGCAGCGCATCCATAGCGCACCACTGTTTCCATACCAGCAACACGAAAACACAATCATTGAGCGGCTTACATGTGAGGCAAAAACTACTTTACAGCCTAGTGTGTGCAGGAGCAGGTCGCATACGATACCGTTATCAGTGCAGTGTTCAGTCATACTGTGAATGGCATTGGTAGGCAGCAGTAGTCGCAGGAAGGATGCAAGGACAGCGTCGTAGCTGTAGGTCGACTCTCCTTCGGCTGAAGTCTTAATTTGCGCATTGTTGAGCCTTGCGCTTTCCATCAGCTCTGCCAGCAGCACCACGATACCCAGAACCAGACGGGCAGCCGCCCGCCGTCCTGTCCTGATGCCCGCACATTTCAAACACCCCGCACCGGACACTGTTGAACTACATGTTATACCGATGGGCATCATGCAATACGCTCCCGCTGCGCTCCCGCTCCGCTCCCCGCACTCAGTGCTCTCCACAGGACTCAGCTTCCCAAGTGACCGCAGCGCACACCCACCTGTCTGGCGCACCTGGAGACGCTCATTTGAACCGGGGCAGCGCTTCTGTACAGTCCGGCTCCGGCTCCGGCTCCGGCTCCGGCGCAGCGCGCAATAGGAAGGTGTATACAGCAGCTCTTCGGTGCCGCGCGTCCGGATCCGCAGCTCGCCTCTCCCTGACTGACTGACAGACTGACTGACAGACAGACAGACAGAGCCGGTGCTGCTGCGCTGTCCACCCAGCCCAGCCTGCAGCGCGCCAGCCGCCAGTGCTTAAGACCCGGCCGGCGCGTCACGGACCACACACCCCGGCAGAGCCCGCCCTCTCCATCCCTTGAACTAGTGACCCTGTCCGGCGAGATAAGAGCCACTGCGTCTCACATTCCTGTCTGTAGAGCAGCGGGGGTCTCTTGGAGTTTAACTGTGAGCCACAAAGGGTTATTATTATTAGGTTTTTATATAAGAAAGAGAAAAAAAAGCTGAGATTTGGCACAAGTAGAGAGACTCAGGTTTGGAAAATGCGCTGGGCTGTTTGGCTGCCAGCGCCACACATGACACAGGCCAGGACTAGTTCTCTGCAGTGCCCGCCCTATGAATCCCCCCCAGGCAGCAGAGCGGGGTCACACTATGGGATATACAGCCTCCTGGCTCTGTGGTGTCAAGTCTGTACAGCCTGGGGTGGGTTTACAAGATTAGTGTTGCATCAGGACAAGAGTTACACACCGAGAGGAGTCCATCTAGGGCAGGGGTCTCCAACCCTAGTCCTGGTTAATCTTGTAGGTCACCCTAAATCACCAATTTCTAAATACTGGGAACACATGGGAGTTATTAATCAATTAAGCAAATCAACCAAGGGAGCTCTTGCTCTGAGAGGCTGAAGGTATTCAGATAATTGCTCCAATGGTTTCTAAATTACTGAATTTACCACACCAAACCTTCACTGATCAGAATGAAATACTTCCAGGTGTTTATAAATTGGCGATAGAAGGGTGACCTCCAAAACCTGCTGGATAGGGGCTCTCCAGGACCAGGGTTGGACCACTGATCTAGGGGCTTTTTGATGCCTGGCTAATAACCGACTGTTCCAAGTTGATTTGTCTAGTTGTTTTCTTGAAGGACCCTGGCAGGTTGTTTGATTCAATTACTTGCAGATGAGACTTCAGAGAAGAAAACACACGCACACCTCTAAGGGGTAATACAACAGCCACTTTAAAACCCCCTCGCCACAATCCTGTGTGTTGCATCATCGTGGAGTTGGTAATAAACCTCGTTTGACTCTGCGAGTGTGGTCCGTCCCACGAGCATCGTCAGGAACAGAGTGTTTTGTTTTAAACACACTCTTATGGGAGCCGGTGCTGTGGCCCAGAGCCCTGCACTCGAGATCGGTTCCAGTTTTGGAAAACCCAGCAGAAGAGTTACATTAGTAGCGAAGGCCAGAGAAGTTGTGCTACCAATCACCAGTGACACAGCGGAGTTATTTCTAAAATTAAAACAACACAATGGCAATAAACATGCCATCATTTTATAAAACACAAAGCCTCTTATTTACAGTCACCATAAAATAATCCCTGGAATTGCAATTGATGTTTTAATTATACAAAAATCAATTTGATATGTCGTATACATCTGCGTGTTTGTGCCAAGAGATGGCAGCACACTGCCCTCATCCAGAGACATCAAATCAGTGAAACGAACAGGACGGTTAACCGGTTAAGGATCCATTTTGAGTTTTTTCCATTTTGTGTTATTTTTAACTCCACCGGATGTGTGACCCTCATGTTTGAACTAATGCACAACTAGGCCGGACTGGATGTTCACAGGCTTAAAACATGTAAACAAATCATAGTGTTCATCACCATGCAATCATAGGGCCAGAGAGACGTCCCTCAGGCAGGCCGGCACTGGGTCACACTTCTCACACACACACACGCACAAAAGTCTCCCCCCGCACCGCCCCAGAGCCGCTCCTCCAGGCAGAGAAGGAAGGAGAGACTCCTCTTTCCCGGAAAGCAAAGGGGACAAAAACATGCTTCATTACTGTTTTTTTCCCCTTTCTTTCTTTCTTTCTTTCGTTCTCTCTCAACCCTGTGCGGTGTCATTAGTAATCTTTTGGTAATCTGGAGTTCAGAACGAGGCTGCAGCCCGGGCGATTCTCTCCGAAGCAGATTCAGGTTACCTGGGTGGATAAGTGGCTCTCTGCCTGTTTATTTCGGAAATTGCCTGCTTTTAGTGTTTGATGCCTGCATACGGAATGACAGGCTTACTTTCTATCAAGTCAAATGTCTGGAAGCTGTGACTTCAGAAAAAGGGGAAAAAAAGAGCATGTTACCATTTCTGTGCCGGTTCTTCTCTGGCAGGCTGTTATTTTTTACTAAAAATAATAAAAAAGAACAGATGAAGAGAAATAAAATACTCCTGCAGGGGAAATGCATTGTTTATGTCACCTACCGTCGAGCCCAGACACAATAGGGACTGCGCTTTTAGGGTCCCCACTTTTGGGCGAGTGGATTCAGTCCTGGGAGAACTTTGACCTGCCGTCGACACAAACCAAACCTCGTCCTAAGCCGTTGCGCAATACGAGCTCTGTCTGCAACATCTGGTTTGCCGAGAGTAACGACGACGCCAGGCCGCGGGCCCTGAGCCGGAGCCCAGCGTGAGTTAGTGTCTCAGAAGCCTTGCCAGACGGGGCTGCGGGCGCTGCCGAAAGACATCCCTCTTACCTGACGGCTGAAGGACACATTTATCAAATGCCTCATTCATCAGGCTGGGGGAGTAGCCCCCTGACGGGAAGCACGGCCATATTTCCTGCTCGAGCGGGGTGGTGAGAGGCGGGAGGGAGAGGCTTCGGCTCCGGTGTGGCCATAAACGTGGGAATCGGGGGGCTTCACTCGTTGGACAACCTCCAAATAGTCAGGATTGTTTCAGCAGACCTACAGAAGAGTATTAGAACTGCCAGGCACAACCCCTGGTGCCTTTATGGTTGGCCACGGGTCTATTATTATAATTTTTGTAAACTGCAGCCCAGAAATGGTTTACTTTGCCGACGGTTCGATTCAGTTATAATGCTTTATTCAGAAAGTGAATGAGTGCTTCAGTGGGGGGTGTATCTGTTTTTATTTTCTCCGTCTGTGCGACTGGACGTTGGCAGACTGAAGTCACAGAGTGTCCTTTCTTTACTGTTACTCTCTCTCACATTCATCCTCGCAGGGTTCAGGGCCTCCTCCAAGAGAAGCAATCTCATTATCCAGAACGTGGGTTTCACCTGAATCACCGCAGACTTCCATTTACCGGCAGCGTGGGCCTCGTTACATCACGGACGGGTTGAGATATTTGTACTGGGCATTCTCTATCTCTCTCTCTCTATCTCTCTATCTCTCTCTCTCTCTCTCTCTCTCTCTCTCTCTCTCCCCCTCCCTCCCTAATCGTTTGTGAAATACAGCCCCAGCTCTTCTCTTCCTCCCGCAGCGGCCGCAGCACACCATCTACAATTTCAATAATCGCAGCCAGCGCCCGGAGGAAAAGAAGAGGATCGGGGTGTTTATGACTCCGACCGCCGATCTAAGTGGTAATACGGCACGCGGCGGCCTTTTCCTTTGTGCACAACTGTGCCGTGAGGAATATCACCGTAATCACCACGAACAATCTGTCATTAAGCAAATTAGACCTTTATTCTTCTTGTTCTTGTGACTACAGACTCTAAATGTACCTGCACCCCACTCCCAGCGCCTCGAATCTCTGCACGACAATTCTTGATTTCATTGTGAATGGGATTTTTATTTTTTAATCAGTGGGTTATAATATTTTGGGTGATACGTCATCCTGCACGTCTCTTCTCACGGCCCCCGCACTGTATGTGCCGCCTTCCCCGAGATCACGTGTGTGACGGTGGCGGTGGCCGGGGGGTTTGGCCCCGGGGAGCGTTTAGGGGAGCCGTCCGTCTTCACCGGGCGCTGCTCGGAGACGCACTTCTCCAGCTGCGCCAGGAGGAGGCTGTCTGGTACCGAGGCGCCGCTGGCATCCAGGCCCAGAACCCGCAGGACCGACACCCTGAAATCCACCAGCTGTGCCGAGCAAAAACACAGAGCAGAGATCAGGCCCGGCTACATGTTTCTGATCCTGTTTAGCCCCGTTTGGGTCACAATTAACATTCCCACATGTTCTTTAGTGTAGTCTGTATTGTTGTATTTGTTGTCAAATTGATATAGTGCAATGTAGTGCAGTGTTATGCAGTATATTACAGTAGAGTGCAGTATATTACAGTGTAGTACAGTGTTGTGCAGTATATTACAGTATAGTACAGTATAGTGCAGTGTTGTGCAGTATATGACAGTGTTGTGCAGTGTTGTGTAGCGCCTCACCGCCCGCTCTCTCCTGGCCACCTCGCGCAGGGCTCTCTGTCCGACTCTCAGCTGCTCACAGAGGGTCTCCTGCAAGGCCAACACCCTCTGGCTCTCCTCCCGGCCCTGCCTGGCCTCCCTCCGTGCCACCTCCAGCTCCGCCCGCACGGCCGCCGCCCGCTCCTCCGCAGCCTCTCTCTGCCTCCGGGCCTCGAGGAGGGACCCGTTTAGCTCCTCCACGGCCCGGTGCTGATCCTGCGCCTGCGGGAGGGAGGGCAGTGAGAGGAGAGGGACAGACAAGCTCTCCGCTTCAGTGAGGGACAAGGGGGTGCTATTTACAGCATACGTATTGGCAGATTTAGTCTTCAAAACGCGGTGCCACCACACTGCAGCTACATGCCATGGCAGAACACCCGAGCAGCATGGCTGTGTGGACTGGTCACCTGCAGCAGTGTGGCCCGACTAAGCGACGTCTCCCGGCTGCGTCTGCTCTCCTCCGCCGCCCTCAGTTGCTCCTGCTGGAGGGTTTCGATCTCCGCCTGCCTCCTCTCCAGCTTTGCCTTCTGGGAAACAACCTGTCAGACATGTTATTAGTGACCAAGAGCCAGGGAGACTCTCACACGCACTGAGAACATCCTCGGACCCCCAAATAAGCACCAGAATCCCCCCAAATCATGTTTATTAAAATATACTGTATCAAAAAAGACAGCTTGCTATCTTAGTACTATTAATATTAGATTTGATCTCAGAGAACATACAGGCTGCCCACCTTTTTCTGCAGGGCAACGAGGAGCTCCCGGAGGTCGGGGCCGGATTGCTGGGCCTCGGTGGCCAAGCCCTGCACCCGGGTCAGCAGGGTGTCGTACTGGAGCTGCGGGGGGCGGCCTAATACCTCCTCCTCCACCGCCAGGGTCTGCGCCATCACCTCCACGAAGTGCTGGTGCTGCGGGAGGACAGAGGCCTCGTCAGATCGGCTGCGGAGGGTGGTCCGCACACTGCGACAGCAGGGGGCAAGAGCAGTCGCTACCGAAGAGTGGACATAGCACTTGTTGGCCCTCAAAAAGGTGCCGTAATCACTCCTGTTTCCTATGTACCCCGTCCACGGCCCCGCTGTGATGGAACATCTCTGATTTGTTGTGAATGGAATATGTGTTTAAGAAAAAGGCACACAGTCTTCCCTGTTAGATCTCATGTCTTAATTAGAGCCGACTAACACCTGGTTTAAAGAACACCCTCCTGCAGGCGAGCCTCTGAATTTCACACCTCTAAAAGCCAGGGATGGACTTCTTTAAATAAACCCGGCAGCGTAAACGACAGTCTTCGTATTCTTCCAGTGAGAAGGAAATAAATATGCACCGGGCTCAGTCTGTTTGCTTTTAATCGTGCAAACCAGATCCTGAAATTCATACATTTATCATAAACATAATCACAGGCTTAATAATAAAAATGCGTCTTCGTTAAACTCCCACTGCTTTAGAAATATCCATCGCATAATTCATCGCAAAAAGAAGTGAAATACGCCGCGATCGTTTTTAATAACCGCAGCTGTATTTTTCCGAGTGGGAGGCTGCGCTGCCGGCTGGAATGGGAAGAAAGGGAAGCGGAGGGAAGGTCTGTCTTCGGCCGATTCTGAGCCAGAACGCCAAATCATATTCCCCCAGATTTATGCTATGGGGGACTGACAGCTATACGGCCCAAATAACACAAGCAGCGCAGGTTTAAACGTTGAGATGCTTCCTGGACAGATATGAAGTAGTTTGGTTTAACAGCTCACTATTTCAAAGTACAATAGCGTAACTGTAGAACTCTGGATGGCGAGATTAATGTGAAACCATTAATAGATGTTCTGCATTAGTGTGCGTTTATTCAGCCACCGATTTCAGAAAGGCGATCGTATATAACGGCCGCTGTCGTAAAGCTTGTGTAGCATATTTAAGTGAACACTCTGGGGTTCTGCACACACAGCTCCGTAACACATCAAGGTGGCCATGAGAGTATTGGGGGGTTCAGAGGGGACAACTGGGACCTTTGTACACCTAAATATTTTACTTCTGCACCGTCCCACCTGCTTCTTCTCGTGAGACAGCGTCTCCTGCAGCAGGTGCCGGGCGGCCAGGCTCTCCTCCGTGTGCCGCAGCGTGTCCTTGTGCTGGCTGAGCAGCGTCTCGGCGTGCCGGGCCCGGGCCAGGCTCTGCTGGTGCAGCTCGCCCTGCTGCTCCAGCTGCTCGTTCGCCCGGCGCAGCTCCCTCTCGTACTCCTGCTCCTTCTGCGCGGCAGACAGAGGGAGAGTCACACAGAGCCACCCGGCCACCGCCAACAACCCCCTTCCTGGTCTAGCGAAGCTTTAGATAACGGATTAGATCACTTACAAAAAATATATTATCGTGATTTTAAAACGAGCAGAAACAAGATGACAAGATAATTAAACAGCAGTGACCCGTTGACTGCAATTTAATGAATGTCTGCCTCTTCATTGAAGCACCACTGGGTACTCAGTGCATGCATATAGGTTTTCAAATATCCTCGGTTAAACCGGGCCGCAGGACTTGGATTCATTCTTTATGGGAGATGGGAGGGAGTGGGAGAGGAATGCCTTCCGCTAAGACTAGGCCCCTGGATCTTGGAAACGGACCAGACACTCCCTCACCACCCTGCCTGACCGGTTTCACAGAAGAACTGACCACAACGTTCTGGTTAGCGCTGGACAGAAACACGGCGGCCAGGAATCGGTGTGCGGATCAGGCGACCCACTCCGCGGCGCTGGGCGACCGTGGGCTGAGCCGTCTGTGCTGCCGCTGCTCTCGCTGAAACCTTGGGGGATATTTATGGCCGTACTGTACTTCACATTCTGTGTCAGTACATCTTGTGATAGGGAGTATCTGTACGAGTAGAGGAGTGCAATGAAAGCTTTCCAGAAAACAGGCTGGGGTATTTTATCCATGTGACCTCACGCACCGCACAAGGAATTTATCATTTCATTCGCAAAGTGATTGGAAAAGACTGCTTTGATATTCCTCAGTGTGGGCCGCTATCGGGGACGATGGGAGGCCTTGGTCCCAGAAGACAGACCTCCTTTGCTGACAGCCTGTCTCTCAGAGTGATGGTACATATTCCTCAGGTGCTGTGATTTTCTAACGTACTCTCGCAGTGGATTTCTTTCTTGTTGTTGCCGCCGATTTATTTTCTAAGACAGACTTTTCCATGAGAGTGATGCTTCTCCACCTGCAGGCCCTGCTAGAGGAGCATCAGCAGAGATTGGATTGACGCTTGGCACACTCGACTGAAGCAGCTCCCGTCTCCGTGACTCTCTCCACTTCAGTGACTCACTCATTAGAACATAAGAACATAAGAACATAAGACAGTGTCCAGTCAAGAGGAGCCCATTTGCCCCATCGTGCTCGTTTGGTGTCCATTAATAACTAAGTGATCAAGGATCCTATCCAGTCTGTTTTTGAATGTTCCCACATTGTCTCTTCAGCCACATCGCTGGGGAGTTTGTTCAGATTGTGACGCCTCTCTGTGTGAAGAAGTGTCTCCTGTTTTCTGTCTCGAATGCCTTGAAGCTCAATTTCCACTTGTGTCCCCGGGTCCATGTCTCTGCAGATCTGGAGAAGCTCCTCTGTAATGGACTCTTCTCCACTTCCCCATCCCCTGTCTCGATCCTTCTTCCTGGATTCCTCTGACACTGTCCATCCCTCCATTCTCCTCTCATCCCTCACTGATACTAAAAGCTATTTTTTGTACTTGCGCTTCAAAGATAAAAACCAACCTGCTAAGCAATATATACAAACACACAAATGAACAAAAAACGACTCGCCAACGCCTTCACAACTAAGGTTAGACTTAGAGTTGGAGTTCAGGCTTGAGCTAGAATGAGCATCAGTGTGGACAAAAACTAAGGTTCAGATCAGGAGGTGGTTTACTTAGGATTAGGATGAACTCTGACCGCTCACCTCAGCCCTAACTCCAACTACCCCAACCTGTGTTTTACTATTAGGATTAGTGCTAGGGCGTAGATATGTCTTCTAGGGGTGTAACAACTTTGTTCAGCACCCTGGGCATGAACTTAGGATGGTTAAAGTGAAAACGGAAGCTGGGGAGACTTGACAAGGTGTTTTGTGCAGCTGGGCTCTGCTGGCCCTGGCTCTGACCTGCCTCCTGCCCTGCGCAATGCTGCACAGCTCCCTGACCCTCTCCAGCACGCCCTCCTCCGTCTCTGGGACCTTGAGGACACCGTTGCCCAGGAGAGCAGCCAGCTGGCAGAGCAGGGAGCCGTGGAGGGTGCGGGTGGCGCCGTTCTCCCGGAGCGCGCCCTGCAGGTCGTCCTCCGCCCTCTCGGCCCGTGTGGCGGCGCCCTGCAGCTGCTGCCGGGTCTCTGCCCAGCCATGGCGGCTCTCCTCCAGCCGCTCCTGCAACAGCCGGACCTCCCTCTGCACGGCTGTTTTGACTGCGAGCGCCTCGTCTCTTTCCTGTTGCATCGGGGTGGGGGGGGGAGAGACGGGGAAGAACGACAACATTTAAAAATGAAAAACAACAACCGCCACAGCTACAGCTGGAGATGAAGGCCTGCGACAGCGCGGTCAAGTGAGGGTGAGCGCCCAGCGTGCGGAGATAGCATCGCTACAGCGTGTGCCTGTCCGAGTGGAGGAAATGAGCTCCGCATGAACCGATAGGACAGCAACGTCTGCCTCGTCTTTAAGTTCTATAAAAAACAGTTTAATACGCAGGCTCATAAAGATCGAGGGAATTTAATATCTGAAGAGTATGTTCCCTTTCTTTTTATTGCTCTCAGACAGATTCATTGCTTGTAAAGAAAAAAAAAGGAAAGGGGATCCAGACAGACTGTGCCGGAGACGGGATCTGGCTGCAGTCGTGTCCTCTTTGCGGTTTCCTGCGCCTATCTGTCCCTCGGCCAAAACGTGAAAAGAAACATTTACATGCCGCACGGCCGATCGTTCGGTGGGAGTCCGCGGGGACCCCGGGCACCAGGAGTCAACAAGAGCAGGGCGGAGAGGACAACAGCTTGTTCCCGCCCTTTGGCATGCTTGTGCAGGGATGCATCCACTGTTTCTGCAGCTTCCGATGGACCCCGACACCGACATCTGGGCTCCTAGTCCAGAGTGGGTCACCAGCACTGAGTGGGTCACCAGTGTAGGCTGGGAATAAGGTTCCTCAAGGACAGAGGTCTGGATACCTATCGCAATCTATGAATGCAGCTTCCTTAGCACCGATAGACTCGGTCAACTCTGCTCGGGATGTTTTGGCAGCCATCATAGTCACAGTCTTTGCCCTGTCCTAAAGCCCAAACAGAGTCCATAGTGCTTTTTGTAATTAGGCACGGTATACAGGCCATTCATGATAAACTTAATCTCTTTCATCAGTGGACCAGCTACCCCAAGTCAAATTCATCATTACACGAAGTCTAACTCAAGGAAATATAAAAGGAAATATAAAAAACTAGTGACTATAATTGGAGAGAACTTCAAAGGAGTGCCAGTAAAGGTCTGTTTTGATACACCACTATTCATGGTTTGGTTGAAGGAGGAAATATTCAATTTAGCTGATATTAATTATATGACTTTTATCTTTCTAATCTGAGTAAAACCCCAGCATTATTAAAAAGCTTGTGTTTTCAGCCCTGTGGAAGGATGCTGAATATTCATACGCAGGCTCGGCAGTTTGCACTGAAGAACAACAGCTCTGCAAATCTCTCTCCCTCATTAAGAGAGGATTTGTAGAAGGTACAGAGATATTTTAACTGTTGTACTCAGACAAAAATAAAGATATTTATACATAAATATATATATATAGCCTATACATGTATATATATATAAAACCCCACAGTCCTATTGGCAGCTGGCATCTGAACAGAGCTGAGGGAGATTTGGTTTTTAATAGCGTTGAAGCCCCATTCAGCCATATTTTTAATTTATTTCCTGCGGTGGAGACAATAACACATCTAAGAGAGGTTAATACAAAAGGTTATCATCACCTACGAGTCTCAAGCATGCGTTGTCACTGAAAGGGGGAACCAGAGCTGGCTATAAACACTTCACGGGGGCCCAGATGTTTGCGGATGTGAAACCCGAAACTGACTTGGAATCGGCTCAAATACACAACGGCGCGGAGAGGGACCGATCCTTTCAGCACATCAAACGAGAGGAGCCGTTTGGCACACCATCTCCGGGCTTTGATGTAGATTATAAAATACTGTTTCCATTCCTGCCCCAGCCTTCCTTCCCGGAGGAAGCCCTAATACCTTACCAGTCTTCGTCTTTCATTGTCGTAAAGGCTTTGATTGGAGCCCGATGAGCCAAATTAATCTCAAGGTTGGGTTCAGAGTAAGCAGGGGAAGATTGAAACGGTTTGCTGACGGAGCATTGAAGGAACAGATCCGAGCGGTAATGGAGATCGTTAATACATTAATCTGAGCATTTACGCCGTATGTGCATAAGAATAGATTCATAGTCATCCTGATCGGATTGAAGGTTGTCAGATGTAACAGAGAATCAAAGACGGATGAATCAAGTTGGGAATAACGGCCCGTGATCCGTCTCTCCCCGGCTCTTGTGTGTGAATTGTCCCGTGATCACGGACACGTTGTCATTCACTGAAAATGTCGCTGTTTTTTCTCGAAGGGGACATTGTTTCTCTGTTCTTCGTCTGCGTCTTCTGCTTCTTCTCCTTTTTGGTAAATCTCCCACGTTTTTAAATGACTACATGTCCTTGGCAGTCAACAAGCCGCAGTGGAGCCGCTAATGACTCCAATTACAATAAAAAATGTAGGTGAAATAAATAAATAAGTGAATGACAACTTGGCTGTAGTAAAATGACATGGTGCTTGAGTAAGTACACCTGACACACACACACACACACACACACACACATCTGGAATTCCCTCTCAGGTCTAGGACAGGAGTGTAAAAGTGTAATATTTTCATTAGAAGCAGCTTCTGACAGATGTAGCCAGGTGGGGCGGCAACAATGTGACAAGAGAACGTGACGAGTGTGCCTGTTCTATCTGTGCTTTAAATACTTAATATTAAACACTAAACACCGTATGAATAAATGAGAGCTGACAAGCCTGCTGGCGTGGCTCACCCGACGCAGGGCAGCCAGTTCCTCGGCGCTCGCCGCAGCTGCTCGGCGCTCCTGGCTCACATCTCCGACTAGCTTCATAATCGTCTCTCGGCTGGCCTTGAACTCCCGCTCTTGATTGGCGAGCGTCTCCGTCAGGCCGGCTATTCTGGTCTGCTGTTGAAAATGCTCTTCCCGCAGCTCGGAGATCTTGGTGAAAAGTAAGAAAAACAAAGCAGAGCTCAAATTATTCAA
Source organism: Amia ocellicauda (assembly GCF_036373705.1). Classification (NCBI taxonomy): domain Eukaryota; kingdom Metazoa; phylum Chordata; class Actinopteri; order Amiiformes; family Amiidae; genus Amia; species Amia ocellicauda. The sequence continues at coordinate 20,433,210 of NC_089870.1, forward strand.
GCAATGTCAACAGATGCCAAGACAGTGAGGGCTTTCTCTCTCTCCGCCCAGGACACTCACAGCTGGTCACATCCCTGCCGACTGTGGGATGCCACTCAGGACACTCCACCGCACGGCTGCTGGGTCAACACAGTGTATTGTTTTCTTGTTAACAGGTCTCTCTTTAAACATTGCTTTCAAGGTCTTTTCATTTCCCCCCAGAGATGGTCTTTAGTGCTGACTTGTCTTTTATGGCCTAGCCTTAATATCGGCCCTCTGACAGACAGGGAAAGTATTCACAGCGCTTCACTTTTTCCACATTTTGTCATGTTACAGCCTTATTCCAAAATGGATTAAATTCATTATTGTCCTCAAAATTCTACAAACAAACCCCATAATGACAATGTGAAAGAAGTTTGTTTGAAATCTATGAAAATTTATTAAAAATAAAAAACAAAAAAAGCACATGTACATAAGTATTCACAGCCTTTGCCAAGACACTCAAAATTGAGCTCAGGTGCATCCTGTTTCCACTGATCATCCTTGAGATGTTTCTACAACTTGATTGGAGTCCACCTGTGGTAAATTCAGTTGATTTGGAAAGGCACACACCTGTCTATATAAGGTCCCACAGTTAACAGTGCATGTCAGAGCACAAACCAAGCCATGAAGTCCAAGGAATTGTCTGTAGACCTCCGAGACAGGATTGTATCGAGGCATAGATCTGGGGAAGGGTACAGAAACATTTCTGCAGCATTGAAGGTCTCAGTGAGCACAGTGGCCTCCATCATCCGTAAATGGAAGAAGTTTGGAACCACCAGGACTCTTCCTAGAGCTGGCCGCCCGGCCAAACTGAGTAAAAGGCACATGACAGCCCGCCTGGAGTTTGCCAAAAGGCACCTGAAGGACTCTCAGACCATAAGAAACAAAATTCTCTGGTCTGATGAAACAAAGATTGAACTCTTTGGCCTGAATGGCAAGCGTCATGTCTGGAAGAAACCAGACACCGCTCACCACCTGGCCAATACCATCCCTACAGTGAAACATGGCGGTGGCAGCATCATGCTGTGGGGATGTTTTTCAGTGGCAGGAACTGGGAGACTAGTCAGGATTGAGGGAAAGATGAATGCAGCAATGTACAGAGACATCCTTGATGAAAACCTGCTCCAGAGCGCTCTGGACCTCAGACTGGGGCGAAGGTTCATCTTCCAACAGGACAATGACCTGTGTCCTTGAGTGGCCCAGCCAGAGCCCAGACTTGAACCCGATTGAACATCTCTGGTGAGATCTGAAAATGGCTGTGCACCGACGCTCCCCATCCAACCTGATGGAGCTTGAGAGGTCCTGCAAAGAAGAATGGGAGAAACTGCCCAAAAATAGTTGTGCCAAGCTTGTAGCATCATACTCCAAAAGACTTGAGGCTGTAATTGGTGCCAAAGGTGCTTCAACAAAGTACTGAGCAAAGGCTGTGCTTTTTTTGTTTTTTATTTTTAATAAATTTGCAAAGATTTCAAACAAACTTCTTTGACGTTGTCATTATGGGGTTTGTTTGTAGAATTTTGAGGAAAATAATGAATTTAATCAATTTTGGAATAAGGCTGTAACATAACAAAATGTGGAAAAAGTGAAGCACTGTGAATATTTTCCGGATGCACTGTATATTGTCAAATATACAATTGTGTAGAATTGAGAACAAGGGCAGTGATGTTCAGACTGTACAATGCACTAGTTAGAGCTCATCTGGATACTGTGGACAGTTCTGGGCTCCACACTTCAAGAAAGATATCGCTGCTCTAGAGGCAGTTCAGAGGAGAGCAACCAGACTTATTCCAGGTCTGAAGGGAATGTCCTACTGAGAGACTGAGGAACTGAACCTTTTCACCCTGGAACAGAGGAGACTACGTGGGGACTTGATCCAAGTCTTCAAAATCATGAAGGGCATCGACCACATCAACCCAGAGGAGCTTTTCCAGATCAGCAGGGACACACGCACCCGGGACACAAATGGAAATTGGGCTTCAAGGCATTCAAGACAGAAAACAGGAGACACTTCTTCACACAGAGAGGCGTCACAATCTGAACAAACTCCCCAGCGATGTGGCTGAAGAGACAATTTGGGAACATTCAAAAACAGACTGGATAGGATCCTTGATCACTGATGGGGCGAATGGCCTCCTCTCGATGGGACACTTTCTCATGTTCTTATGTTCTCTTATATATATTATATAATGATTATAAAATCAATATGTTACACTGTCCAGACAACCGAGGCTGTCCCAGTCCCCTCTCTGGGTTTCGAGACGGTGGAGTGGGAACCCAAATTGGTCTGGATCTGAGGAGCTCAAAGCCCTCTGGTCAGTTCTGGGAAACCATTTGTATTTCTGTATTTCCACTTGGGGAACATTGCACTCATTAATGGATCTCTTGCATGAAAAACATAAGACTGAATCCTAGTAAGCATGGAGAAATGCATGTGAGCAAGACAAATTGGTAAAGTCATGTTCTGTTGACAGTTGGCAGCCGGCGAGACTCACCCGTGACATCATCTTGTCCAGAGAACCGGCGGCTTCCTTGGCGTCGACCCCCAAGCGTGATGCCAGGTCAGCCGTGATGGCCGTCAGCTTCTTCTGGCTGCTGTCGGCCCTCTGCTCTGCATCCTCGCGCAGGGAGAGATGAAACCTGCACACAGACACACACGGTCACTTTGCACGGAGGAGACCGCGGCCGTCTCCTGCCCAGTTCGACACGGGGGATGGGGGGGCTCCAATAACAGGAGGGAGACGGCACACTCAGAGTATGAGCCCAAAATTATGTATTTATTAAAAACCGATGCCTTCATCGGGGCAAGAATAAGTGGACATGCTTTCAAAAAGTGTACACATTTAGTCACAGCTGTAAAATAATCACCCACATGAGAATATATCTTCTACACCAATTACATAATTGCAATGAAAAAAGTTGTTTAAGCTCCATTCATGATGGTTAAATGACTAACGTGAGATGAGACAATTAGATAATTACAATACAATGAGTTGTGATCACAATAAAAACCACATACAAAATCAAAGAGATATAAAGCTCAGACAAAAACACATATTCATTCACAAAATTATAAAGAAACGAACAACTGCCGTATCTCGTTATCTAATTAACAGTACAAGAAAGGGAAACAAGGGCTTATCCTTATAGGCACTGAAAGCAATTATCATGTTAATTAACATGTTATGCACAAAGTCTATACAAATCTATGTATCTTTTTCAGGTGACTATAGGTTTTAAAAAAGGGATTCAAAATGGATAATTCTTCCAAATAACCAACCTATAGGTTTGCATTATTGGGGGAAAACGAAGCGCCCATGGCCGTAGATTTAATTTGGAGAAGAAAAATCTGCTTGAAATGCAAAATAGTTACTCAGCCAATGTTAAAATACATGATTGAGAGGGTAGGGCTTACAGCGAAACATCAATAAATATTTAGGAAGAGCAGAAGTGTAACGGAAAACCGGTTCTTGGAATTAAATCAATAGAAACCTGCATAAACAACCCGAGAACAACAAAACAACTTTAGGAACCGGCTCGTGAGGTGGGGGGGTGAGGGACACGTCCACAGCTGTTTACGCTTCAAAATTAAAATCAGACGAGTGTCTTCTGCCAAACGAGGAAACAAACTACAGATGGAAAATAAAACTAAAAGAGAAACACAAAACACAGCGACGGCAACGGATTGGACATGAATTCGAGAGACTGAAATCGAAAACGGTGCATCAATAAACCAATAACAACCGTAATGCACTCCCGGGCCCACTGAGTGAGGCGGCCGGTGCTGCTACCTCAGTCTCTCCTGCAGCTCGGACACCCTGCGCCGGAGCTCCTCGCTCTCCCGGGACACGTCCTCCAGACCGTGCGCCGCTCTCCCTGTCCGGCCCTGCCCGGGTCCTCCCGGCTCCGCCCGCGTCGCGTGCCCACCGGACTCACGCAGGGCGGGCAAGGTGACGTGCCGCTCCCAGGCCTGGGGGACGCAGAGACAGGGGGGCCACAGGAGAGAGGACGGAGGGAGGACGAGACGGGATGTTATCAGAGAACAGAAATATGTCAGCAATGGAAATTAAAATAAGCAGCACACATTTTTATTTTATTTTAAAACGTATATGCATTTCAAGGACAGCGTTATTGATTATGACTTGTGTTATGTCCAGTTTCCCTGCTGTAAAGCTGTGTGTGTGTCCACCACTGATCTATATATTTTGAGAGGGAGAGAGAATTGCTAGAGAATTAGTGTCTGAACTGTCGTGTCTCCTTCTTGTCTGACAGAAGAGGCTCGACCACAGAGAGACTCACTGCAGTGTAAAAGCCCCCTCTAGTGGACCGTCTGGATATATTTATCCATTCCTCATGTAAGTGCAACATAGAGGGGTTTTATGTTATATTTAGATGTTCTGGTGCTGAGTCCTCAACAGAATATCTTTAGCCGTTTCTGAGCTGGGCTAAATATTCCAGACACTGTGTTCATTCTGTTAAGGACAGAACATATTTCAATATTACAACAGTAAGCGGTCAATAAAGGAGGAAGTGAAACAGATAAAGGGCAAAAATTCAGGTATCTTGGAAAACGAACAAGATGTGGCAAATGTTCTAAATGAGTATTTCACAGAGGTTTCTACAAAAGAAAAAACAGATGACATGCCACAGGTTGACAATCAGTCCAGTCAAACCCTAAGAGAGATCAGGATAAATGAGGAGGGACTAGCAGAATTAAAAACAAACAAATCACCTGGGCCAGATGGGATATTTTCAACAGTACTTAAAGAAATGAGGGAAATGATTTATAGGCCAATTATTCCAAATGACACTCAGAACAGGGGATGTGCCAACTGACTGGAAGACAGCAAATGTCATACCAATCCACAAGAAAGGGGACAAAACTGAGCCAGGAAATTACAGACCAATCAGTCTCACCTGCATCACCTGTACAATGTTGGAGAAAATGATTAGACAGAAAATAGAGGAGCATCTCAATGAAAACCATATTCTTGCAGATAGTCGACATGGGTTTAGACGAGGCAGATCATGTCTTACTAATTTATTAGAATTTTTTGAACATGCAACTGCAGCTGTAGATCACGTGAAAGCAGATGATATGATATACTTAGATTTACAAAAAGCTTTTGATAAGGTTTCACACCAAAGACTGATCCTCAGATTGGAAGCTGTAGGCATTCAGGGTAATGTAAGAAGATGGATTATGAACTGGTTGATGCAGATGATACTAAAATAGGCGGCTCAGCAGATACAATCTCGGCAGCTCAGGCTATTCAGAGGGACTTAGATAATATTCAGTTGTGGGCGACACCTGGCAGATGAAATTCAATGTGGACAAGTGCAAGGTAATACATGCAGGTAACAAAAATGTCCACTATAATTACACTATGGGAGGAATAGAACTAGATGAAGTATCGCATGAGAAAGACCTAGGAGTCTACGTGGACTCCTCACTTTCTCCATCCAAACAATGTGTGAAGCAATAAAAAAGGCAAACAGGATGTTAGGGTATATTGTCCAAAGTGTAGAATTGAGCACAAGGGCAGTGATGTTCAGACTGTACAATGCACTAGTTAGAGCTCATCTGGATACTGTGGACAGTTCTGGGCTCCACACTTCAAGAAAGATATCGCTGCTCTAGAGGCAGTTCAGAGGAGAGCAACCAGACTTATTCCAGGTCTGAATGGAATGTCCTACTGAGAGACTGAGGACCTGAACCTTTTCACCCTGGAACAGAGGAGACTACGTAGGGACTTGATCCAAGTCTTCAAAATCATGAAAGGCATCGACCACATCAGACCAGAGGAGCTTTTCCAGATCAGCAGGGACACACGCACCCGGGACACAAATGGAAATTGGGCTTCAAGGCATTCAAGACAGAAAACAGGAGACACTTCTTCACACAGAGAGGCGTCACAATCTGAACAAACTCCCCAGCGATGTGGTAGAAGCTAAAAGTTTGGGAACATTCAAAAACAGACTGGATAGGATCCTTGATCACTCAGTTATTAATGGACACCAAACGAGCACGATGGGGCGAATGGCCTCCTCTCGATTGGACACTGTCTTATGTTCTTATGTTCTAACAGTTATTCTGCAACTGGCATAAGTGAATGCAGAATCACAATCCTCACAATATAAGAAGTGTGCTGGGGGTCCGGGGGCCACCGTGGGGGAGAACGAATCTGTCCGAATTGTTTCAGAGCCCACGGGGGCCCCCGCTCCGGCTGAGCCCCAGGTGTAGCGACTGTCAGTGTGGCTTGGCTTTGACTGAGCGCTCAAAGTCTTTGTCATAAAACTGAAGCAGTGACAATAAAACCCTTTCTAGAGAGTTGCCGCTTGGGCAATGGAGAACTGCCTCAGAGATTAATAAAGACACTCCGGTCTGAGTGGTCTAAGCCCTCAAAGTACTTTCCCTTATACTTGTGTCTTGCCAATCTGCTATGAACGAACGGTTCTTTGATTTCCAGGAGTTCAGCAGTTTCACAATTAAATCCCTGCCCTCACTATCTCCTGGCGCCTCCTTTTCTTCCACAGCTACCAGAGAGCGGTCTCCCGTGTCCCCGTGCGAGGGGGTCTGGATGCGGGGATGAGCCGGCTGGGTGGGTGTGTGGCGTACGGCCCTGGCGGACAATGGGAGGATTGTTGTGCTGGAACATGTCCAGACTCGCCCGGCCTGCAGCTCAACCTTCACACACAGGGGTGAGAGGGGAGCGACTCTGACATTGTCCAACACCCACCCAGCCCCACTGTCCCCCCAAACACACGAGCAAACAAAGCAAACCATAACTGAAAAAATCACTTTTACAGGAGACGGACACGCTTGTAATTTAACTGTGTGTGTGTGTGGAGATTCAGGCTCTTCCAAAAATACCTTTTACAAATGTGCCTTTTTTCAGAGTATTCCTAATATAATTGATTAACAAGTGTCTGGAATTGTGAGGTACTATTATATATTCCTATATTTAAATATGCAGCAGTCCTGATTATTCATAACTGTCTACCATATCAGTCAAACACTACAAACAAATGCTCGCAATGCCAGAGTCGAGCCTGTTTAGCTCTGAATCGAGAGCTTTCGAGGGAATCCCTCACGCACAGGCTGTCAGTCCCAGTGGCAGGCACTCACCTCATGGTAGTCGTGTGTGTGGGGGGCCGGTCTGTGTCCAGGGTGGTGGTCCGGCAGCAGATCTCGGGGCAGGGGGACGCCCTGCAGGAAGTCACTGTCTGGACCGCGGAGGCTGTGGGAATGGGACATGGCTGCTGGCGAGACGTCGACGCGTCTCCCTGGGCTCCTCAGCTCGGCTCAACACAGCTCAACACTGGGGCTGAACAATACGGCGCGGCGCAGTCAACCCTCCCCAGGTCACGGGATACCGGAGGGAAGGCCGTCTCTGCCATGGTTTCTGCATCGGCTCTGCTGCCACAACACAGCGGGACGAGGGCGAGTCCTGTCCCTGTGGCAACCACACAACAACAACAGACCAGTGAGGCACGCCCAGAGCACCTGATGCTCAACCTGCACTGACTGAACACAGCCGACTGCACAGAGCACAGGCACAGGGCAGGAGAAACCGAGCAGAGGCACAGGGCAGGGGCACAGAGCAGAGGCACAGGGCAGAAGAAAGAGCAGGGGCACAGAGCAGAGGCACAGGGCAGGGGCAAGAGCAGGGGCACAGGGCAGGAGAAAGAGCAGGGGCACAGAGCAGAGGCACAGGGCAGGAGAAAGGGCAGGGGCACAGGGCAGGGGCACAGGGCAGGAGAAAGGGCAGGGGCACAGGGCAGGGGCACAGGGCAGGAGAAAGAGCAGGGGCACAGGGCAGGGGCACAGAGCAGAGGCACAGGGCAGGAGAAAGAGCAGGGGCACAGGGCAATGGCACAGGGCAGGAGAAAGAGCAGGGGCACAGGGCAGGAGAAAGAGCAGGGGCACAGAGCAGAGGCACAGGGCAGGAGAAAGAGCAGGGGCACAGGGCAGGGGCACAGAGCAGAGGCACAGGGCAGGAGAAAGAGCAGGGGCACAGGGCAATGGCACAGGGCAGGAGAAAGAGCAGGGGCACAGGGCAGGAGAAAGAGCAGGGGCACAGAGCAGAGGCACAGGGCAGGAGAAAGAGCAGGGGCACAGGGCAGGGGTACAGAGCAGAGGCACAGGGCAGGAGAAAGAGCAGGGGCACAGGGCAGGGGCACAGAGCAGAGGCACAGGGCAGGAGAAAGAGCAGGGGCACAGGGCAATGGCACAGGGCAGGAGAAAGAGCAGGGGCACAGGGCAGGAGAAAGAGCAGGGGCACAGAGCAGAGGCACAGGGCAGGAGAAAGAGCAGGGGCACAGGGCAGGGGCACAGAGCAGAGGCACAGGGCAGGAGAAAGAGCAGGGGCACAGGGCAATGGCACAGGGCAGGAGAAAGAGCAGGGGCACAGGGCAGGAGAAAGAGCAGGGGCACAGAGCAGAGGCACAGGGCAGGAGAAAGAGCAGGGGCACAGGGCAGGGGTACAGAGCAGAGGCACAGGGCAGGAGAAAGAGCAGGGGCACAGGGCAGGGGCACAGAGCTCAGTAGGACAAAGACACAGTGCTGGCCCTGGGTCAGGTGAGCTGCCTTGGTATTAATGCTGCCTTCCCCCCAGCTGGGTTCGATGTAACAATGTAAACGTGCATTGTAAACCAGCACACGGAAGAACCTCAGCCTCCCTTCTGTGTCCTCTATTCCTACCCCAGGGGCGCAGTGTCCCTGAGGGAGGCGAGAGCAGAGAACTCACATCTCGTGTGCTGCTTTCTGAGCATGCGCTACCTGTCATTGGCCAGCCGGTGGCGTGTTAGATTGGCAGTTGGGAGGATTGTGGGATACACCGAAATATCAGGCACTCAACACTCAAATACAGAAACCATGTAATAATAATAATAAACAGAAAATATTGAACTCCCAGTGAAATAACCTTCCCACAGATCTGTTCAGGAGGATACCGCCATGAAGAACTGTTTATCTGTTAGATGTAGCTATTTTTGAAGAAGCGAAATCAAAGAGAAAGAAAGACAATGCTGTGTGTGACTCCGATACTCACATCAAATAATGTGTGTAATTTTCAATGTGGCCGCAAGGTGTCACCCCGCGCCTGTTTTTGGAAATTAAATTAAATTGAATTCTCAGTCGGCAGAGGTGACGTGAGGTAGAAAAAGTGAATCATGTCTCCGGTGAGGGTCCTGAGAGTCAGCATCCATCCCCTAATCTTGACACACCTGAGACCTCCAGGCACTTGTCAGTAAAAATTGAAAGGGAAACAAAGAAATGGATGTCTTTTCTGTCGTTTCACCTCTTGTACTTTATTTGAGGGACAACTAACGCAGCCGGCATCTGCAGGTAAAGGCTCGAAAGCCTGGCTTCATGACGCAGACCAAGAACAACAAAAAAAGCCTGCCCCAGCCCCACACACTGCACTAGAAGAGCTCGGTATCCTTCCTCTATCTCTAATAATGGATTAGGTTCCTAAGAGCCACTTAAATCTTCAAATCAGATCAAAACGAAAGCAGATAATAAAGCCCAGGCCCGGCTGTACGCATCTATATGGGACTCGCCTGAGCCGCCGCAGTCCGATCATTGACAATGCGATTAAGCACCGGCGATGAGAGTTTTCCTCCCCCGAGGCTCTGCTCATTATCGGCCTTCACGTTTCACCGCGTCGGAGGCCCCGTCTTTCTTGAGCAGGACCGGGTCTGCAGTGCCAGAGAGGGACTGGCTCCAGGCCGCACCCCCGCCCTCGTGTTGTGTACGCAGGTGAGAGCTGGTGCTGCTGGCCTGATTTACTGCCAATTGTTCGCAGCAGGAAACTGTAAACGGTCCCTGATAAGAGACACTAAAGTTCACACCTCAGTAAAGCCCTCAACCATTGTAATCAAATGAGACGACCTTTAGAGTCCCCTGTGGCCCCCAGAGAGCCACACCTGCCTGGCTGTAGAGCACAGGGCTGCAATACCCGACCCCCTACGGACACAGAGGGAAAAGGGAACCACGTGCGTCTCTTCCTCGATCTGGCGCTTCTCCTCACGGGAGGGGGGAACCAGATCGCAATCACAGCGATACTTGTTGCTGTCGGAATAACGCAGCCCGTAATTACTAATGAGGAATGTTCAAAAAAGGGGGAAAAAACATTAAAAAGAGGATCGATCGTGTCGGGACTCGCAGCTCTTTGTGAGCGGGTGTGAGTGCAGCCGGCGCTGTAGGGTTAGGGTTTGGAGCGGAAAGTAAGGAGAACAGGGCACATGAATCGAGAGGGACTGAGGTTCCGGAACTGTCCAGAGGTTCTATACGTCTCAGGCTTTCCCGTCGTGGAAAAGACACACCGGCGGGGATTTTGTTGTTGTGCTTGGATAGGCTTTGTTAATAACGTCCCGTCACAACACTGGACTATCTGAAACATTTTGTCGCTCTGGACCCGGCTGAGTAACCATACCGAGTCTTGAGGCCTGGCTTCGGCGCGGTGCTTTTCCATTACCAGCGTATACTAAAGCCGCGGCCCGCTCCAAACACACAGCACTCACATCAGCGCCACAATGGATTCCCAAGTGGTGCACAATGTAATGCTTTCACTCCAATAAGTGCCTCTGAACAGAAATAGCTAATTGCCGTACTTACTGTAGCTGCCTCTAACTGCCTTCAGCCATTGTTAGCGTCTCTGTGTTGTGTTGCCATGGCAGGCGCTGAATGGCAACGCGGGACAGGCTTGGTGCCGTAACTTCCAAAGGAATCTGGCAAGGCAGGGTAGAGAGCAACGCAATCCCCCCGGCTGGCCGAGACTAATCCATCCGGCGCTCGTTGCTCAATAGCTTTCAGGGCTGCTGGAGCAATAACTCAGGCCCTGATGTACAGCACGGCACGTGAGCCAGGGTTTGAGTTACTGTACTGCCTTAATAAGAGACTGTAATACTCAACGCACGCAGGCTGTCAAGAGTTGGGGGACAGTCTAGACATTTCATTGGGAGTCCCACCAAGAAAAAGGAAAAGCTGGGGTTTTACCCCAGTGAAACTATTTTCCCTTAAAAGGCCTTATACACACACAATCACACACTTACACATGTTGTTTGACAGATAATTATGGTTCCATCATTCCCTAACCAGCTAATATGCATTTCTATACACTTTTTAACACCCGTTCTACCAATTAAATATTGTCAACATGTCATACAGGTCTATACAGTAAAAACAAATGTGTCAGGCAACAGAAAAGCTTGGAGTTGTATTTGTTTTGGATGCTGTTGTACCCATGTGTTGCTTATTCTGCTTCTTCCTATTTTGGGATTTCTGCAAGATTTCCACGCACACCAATTATTTGGAAAATTGGGCACATATAGACACATACATGCAATGCAATTACACATGTAAATAACATAGAATTACAAAGTTGCAGCCCGAGCGGTAAACATATCTTCAGTGTCTCAGAGCATTATAGGTGATACAGAGTTTGCCGAAGTGTGGTAATTACACAGATCACTGCCGGCGCAGTGACACGCAGTATAGCTTACTGTGCAACACGGTAATTGGACTTAAATTAATATATTGGTGCGCAGAAGTGCGTTCAAAGGATGAGACACCCTAGGTGAAGTGCTGGGGGCCTTGTCGGGACAGCAGGGGCTTAACAGTGATTGAGGTCTCCCCCGCCACGTCTGCCGCTGCTCCGATACGCACACCAGTATTTAACAGGTATCAGGCAGCCCGGGCTCAGCCTAAATAAACCCAACACAGCCCGGCCCCGCCCTGTAATTTTTCAATCTCCAAAACCCTTTATTGATAAAAGAGGCAGCCTGGAGGCATGTTTTCAGAATGTGGGTAATTTCAGGGGACGGACAAAGGGGAGAAAAACGAAGGGAAAGAAAACAAGATTGCGTCGACAGGCCCCAGCGCGCTGCGGCCCCCGCCCAGCCGCGCTAATTGTGAATTAAACTCGATGAAACGTAACAGAGAGACGGTAGTTTCCTTCACAGGCTGCGGTGGCATCTCTTGTGGTCGTTTTCAAGGTACTGGGATGTGAAAGAACATGGGGCGGCACGTCTGATTTCACCGGGCGATAGGAGCCGCTGCCGCTATCTGTCTGTGTGGCTCGTGATCGTCTAGATCACCTGTGAGCAGGGCGACTGGCATATGACAGGGCTCGGGGGGCACTTATAGATTACAGCTGGGGTTCTAGGTTGCACTTGGGGTTTAGGGTGCAAGGCTCCTCCGCTCCATCGCTGTCAGCTGCCAGGGCTTCTCTCTGACAGCTCGGGCGAACATGTCCTCTCCCAGCCACCACTGGAACTCATTCCAGCCTGAACTGATGCATGCTGGGATTGATGGCTTGACTGCAGGTGGACAGCTGGCGAGCGGAGGGGTGGGGGGTGTTGTATGTGCTGTAATCCCCTGCTTTTTCAGAAACATGAACAGCTGTAAAGGTCAGGCCCACGAGTGACCCGTCCTCAGAGTTAGCGATTGTTTGATCCGAAGGCTGCCCTGATGATCCCTCACTGGAAACCAGGAAGAAAAGACGGAGAATCCAGAGCCTCTCAGTTTTAATAGGAAAGCACGTTTGCGTTGGCTCCTCTATCCCGTCCCTGACAGATCATCTCGATACGCTGCTGCATCTCGACTCTTTTACTTTCATAATGGCACCATTAGGGTTTATCTCATGAATTACAGTATAAATCATCATAAAAGCCACTGCAGTCTCCCGGCTGTGGAGCAAGTTCCCACAAGAGTGCATGAAGGCAATTTTCACTTCAACACATGAGGGATTATTTTGATCGTTGTTGTTACGATAATGACTGGAATAACTCACGTTGTCTGTGTCTTCATTCACATCTAAGCATGTTTTCTTGGAACTTTAATCTGATGTTTTTATTTAAATGTGCAGAAATGATACCGAAAGCCATCTCGGCATGCAACAATGAGTGATCGCAATGACGAGGAGAGCCAGAAATAAATGAAAATGTGACATCACAGAAAGAGTGAAGATGTTAAAATGGCAAGGGGCCGGAAGCATCGCAAAAAGAACTGATCAAAGATGGACAAAGGAAGCTGTCGAATGGATCCCAAGAGATGAGAAGACGAACACACGGAAGATGGGAAGATGAAATCAAACACTCTGCAGGCACTCATCGAGAAGGAGATCAGAAATCAATGCAGCAGGAAATAATGCGTTTAACTTGCTCATCAGTGGAGACTATTCACTTTCACTTTCACCCGTCTGTCGTGTCTTGCTCTCCCTTTGTGCCTTCATCTACAGCCCCTCTTGAAGGACGCAGGAACGCAGGGACCCAGGGACCCCCACCCCTGATAGGCTGCAACAGGTGACAGGGAGAAATGTATATCTAAAACAAATTGGTCACTACATGGGAGTGCTGGCTGGCTTGAGTTGTTTTTCCCCCAGGAACCAGCAGACAAGATCTCCTTCAATCAGTCTGCATTGTGGGAGCTGAGCTGTAAACACCTTAATCCTATTGATTGGGGATTACTGTCATAACAGCCCTGGAAGGACGGGGTTGTCGGGAGGCAGATTGCCACAGTATCGCATTAGAGCGCTCGTCACAGAGCCGTCTGAGCGATGTCTCCTGCCTTGTGGACCTCGACTGATTGACTGCTCAGTGTGAGCTGCTGCCTCCCGGCATGCCCTGGGCCCCTGACTCCTCTCTCAGATCCAATCAACCCAAATTAGGAAGCACCTGACAGAGAAATGTGTCTCGGTTTGACATCTGAAAACTCCAGGTTGACCGGAGTCAGAGCCCTGCCTCTCCGTGACTGACAGGGCCGTTGTTTGCCGCCGAAGGCCAGGATGGAGATGTGAACAACTGTGACAACACGTCTCTCTCCCTCCCTCTCTCTCTATCTCCTTTAGAAAGAGTAAAAAGAAGGAGAAGTAGAAAGTCGCTCCAGCACTGATGAGCTCCTGTCACCTGGGCAGACTTTTTATTAGAAATTACAAATGTATTATTAAGGAATATTTAAGGAACAGTGTTCTTGTTTGGCCCCGACCTGTTTTACGTAAAAAGCTTAACCAGACGTAGTAATAGTGAAGTTGCTACAAGGGTCGTGGTATCAATTTGTGGACAGAAGAAAAACAATGACAAATGTTAACAGCCGTGTTACTACCTTTATAGATTTATAACACCGTATCGAAGTCTAATCAACTCAATATCAGTGTAATACCCTGTAATTAATTAAAATATTGCATTGGGAAATGGGTGCAACAGAATCCGTTCAGATCAGAGTGGTTTCTGTCTAATCCAATCTCATTCCCTCGCCGCTGGGCTGTTGCGACATGGCGCTGGGCTCCGAGTTACAACACTTAATGGGACGCAGTTGCAATGAAGTGAAAGACCTGCTCGTGCCAAGGCCACCGTTTACATTCCGGTTACGATGTGAAGCATCCACGTCGAGACAGAAAGCATTAAAATACAGAGAGAGCAGGACAGCAGGGTGGGATCCGCAACTTCCTCAGCCATTGTTCATGTCCTTTGTGTGGTTTTGAACCCCTGGGGAGAGTGAGAAACACTTGATGATTCTCCTGACTCTGTGGCACTATACTGAGGTGAGCATCTCCCATATCCCCCTCACCCCATCTTCCCAGCCAAAGCATTATGGGACCGTGTGAATGTGCGTGTGGCTGCTGTGTTGTTTCCGGTACACAAACAGGTTTAACTGCACTCTGACCCGACAGCACACAATGCTCTCTTGCACAGAGTTAACTGGAGACTTCAGCCCTGCCACCAGACACAAATTACAGACCCTGCGTGATTCCCACAGGACTCTTTAACTCAACAGAAACCTGCTATCAGGTGATTTGGGAACTGAAAGGCAGGTGGGAAAATCTGTACACGTCCAGGTGTGTTTTAAATTAAAAAAAACACAGCCAGCAGGACTTCCGCTTCCCACGCACATTACTGGCACCTTTGGACTCGTCACAGTTATAGCTTCAGTCATAAACGGAGGGACGTCTTGCTCTGGAAGATGAAGTGCATCGGGTGCCAGGCTACAGAGTTACCTCATCAATCCCACCCCCGGGTCTAGTCACTTCCTCCGAGGCCGACTGATGTTTTGTGCTGTCGCATAAAGACTTGTGAACCGTACAAAGAGATCCTAAGCTTTTGTTCCACGAGGTGACAGGTAGTATTGCTTCACCCATCCGCACACAATGTGTGTAGAGATCATATTGTCTATTCATGTGAGGTACAGGAACATTTAAGTTAAGTTTAAGCTTATTGTTCGGATGTGCTTTGTTTTGGGAGTCATTTCCGTTTGATGTGAAGTTTGCTACATGAGAAATGACTGAAAAAAAAAAGATAAGTGAAGCCCGAGAGTCTGTTTGCGATCCATCAAAGTGCACAAATTAAATATATGAATACAGAAGCTGTCTTTCCCTTGCCTCGGAAAAGTCATATCTTTGTAGTGGTTGTCAAGATTAAACACATTTCTGGTGGACAAAGGTATTACGGAATTACGCACAAATGAAACGTATCTGACGGAGACGTTCACCTCGATCACAGGGGCCCCTGCGTTCACACAGCCTCTGTAGATAAAGGGTGACATGAATCAGTGTGTGGCGCATCGCAGTGTTGATTGTGACAATGAAAACAAACAAGGACACCAGCAAGAAGTCGAAGTCATTCAAGACCGACACAGAAACGTCAGGCCCGGCTAGGCATCTGTGGACTCTCTGGTGTTGAGCAGCGGCATTCCCCCCCCTCTCTCTCCCTCTCAGTGGGACGTGGAGATGATTCATGCACCACACACTCCCAGCTGCAGACCCAGGTGTCGCTCTGTGCGGCGAATCCACAGAAATCGCCCTCAGTGCAGCCTGACGGGAACGACCAGATTCATGAATCATCCCCAGAAGAGGCCGCTGAATACAGACCCAACGCACAGTGCACGGACGTCAGCCGTTTTGGTTTCCTACCACAGCCCTGACCTCTGCAGATGCAGGCATCTCTCTCTGGCCACTTCGGTCTCAGACTCTCAAAGCAGCTGTCTATTTCCCGGCCCCTGAGAAATCCCACCGATACCTGCCTGCCGTCTGACCCCAGACTCTGGACAGCCCCTCCAGACCCCCTTCCTTAAAGCCATCCCTGAAATCAATATATTATTGTTTCTTTTTCTCACGTGCCCCCAACTGGCCATCCGGGAGCGGCTGCTTAAGTTTTTCTCCCCCCACTGAGAGGTCAAAGATTAAGCATTCCTCTCCAACAGCAAAATAAACAGCAGTGTCCGACATGAGCTCCAGGAGCAGGTGACTCCCCAGCCGAGTCACGGGCGCCGGGTGATAAGTCATCCGCTCGGGACAAAGAGATCCGTGGCCGAAGACGTGTTCAAAAGCAGCGTCTCCGGTTAGAGACGTTAAACGGCTACATAAACACTCCTGACGAGCCCTACAGCGCTGAGAAACTGTTTGTTTTGAATTGGTTTCACACTATTGTCCAATTCATCACTTTGCAGATGTCTGTAGGGGACACTCCGCTCTTCTTCTCCTGACCTGGCCTGGGGGCGGCCGTACGCCCGGGGGAGCGATGAAGTTGTCGTTTAATGTTGTACTTTGTGACCCTGCTTTGCTTCATTCTTGTCGGTCACGTGTCACTCAGTCGGGAGAAACTGAAGGAGTCACGAGACTTTGTTTTCAGCCTGCGGAGGTCTTTATTATTTTCCCTTTTCAGCCTGCCGATGCCGTGCCTTTCACAATTAACGTATTCTCTAATGTAGCATGAAAATGGAGAGAGAGAGAGACAGAGAGAGAAAGAGAAAGTGTGCGTGTGAGGGGCAGGGGTGTGTGTGCTAAAGACAGAAAGAGCAAGTTAAAAAGCTTGTTTTTGTTTGATTTATCGTGAAAATCCTCCTTTTTTGTACCATGACGTTTTTTTTCTATTTCAAATCGGCAAAGAGGAACGATAAGAGTGCAGAATCACAATTGAATAAAGATCTCAAGAAATCCCCGTTGTCGAGAGTTCACAGTCCCAGTTCGACCCCAGTTGTGTCAGCCCAGGCGGTCACCTACTCCTGCCCAACACTACCCCATGAATCATTAAAACCTACAATGT
Organism: Amia ocellicauda; assembly: GCF_036373705.1. Taxonomy (NCBI): domain Eukaryota; kingdom Metazoa; phylum Chordata; class Actinopteri; order Amiiformes; family Amiidae; genus Amia; species Amia ocellicauda. The sequence continues at coordinate 20,450,271 of NC_089870.1, forward strand.
GTCAGCAGGCAGAGAGACCTCCAGTGGATACCTGCGAGCTGAAATCAGATTCGATTTCCTCAGAGGAAAAAGAAGGAAGGAGGGAAAAAAGGCACTCTCTTATTCCCAAGCCAAGGCAGGTGAGGGGCACAGCTGCCTTCCCCTGCACCCCCTACCCGGGCCGACCCCTCACCTCACAGCAGCTGAGGGGGATGCTGGGACTGGCTGCACTTCTACCTCCTGCCCACCAGAAGCTGCTGCTGCCTCACAATGAACTGTGATGAGTGGCTGATAGGGCTTCGATCTCCTATGGGTCTCTTTTGAAATAACGAACTAGTTCCTTATAATAGAGATCTGTAACTTGTGAAAAAGCTAAATCAGTGCTTTAAAGGTAAAGTGTAAACGAAGCCCAGTGCTTCACTTCTCTCTCTGTTAAGGAATTGGCACAAACCTAAACACACCTCCGAACCAGAAATGAAACAATATATATAAATACATCGTATCAGTTGAAAAAAGAAGCCGAAAGAAAACCCAGGGGCTGAATGTCAGGCATTGTGAGCTTTAATAAAGGTGAGAGCGGGCGACTGGAGCAGAAAGGTCAGGTTGTAGCCAAGTGGAACCGGGATCTATAGAGATGAAGGGGAGCTGCGAACCCGAGCCACTCTCCGGGGCCACCGCTTTTCCCATGGCGCAGGGCGGCGGTGTGCTAGCCATTCAGTGTCAGACCCGGAGCGGAGGAGTGTTTGTGTATGTGTGTGGGGGTCCCGAGGAGAGAGGGGCGCGCTCCACTCCTGCCTGTCAATCTCTGCGGCTTCATTATATTGGCAGGGATCTCATTAGCCCGCTTTCCGGATCGGTGAACCCTTCTGGTCCGATCAGCCTCCGCCGCCGCGTCACGTGCTGTGGTCAGCGAGAGAGCAGGGGCGACAGCGCGGCCTGGGTGGGGGGACGGGGGACAGCGCGTGACAGCGGCTGTCCGCTCCCTTACCCAGTAGCGGGGAGAGACTCCAACTCCAACTCTTCACCTCGGCTCTCGGGGGCTTAATTGGCTCAATCATCATCTTGACGTCTGTTTTTCCGTGTCAGGTGTGCTCGTGTCGTGCTGCCCACTTGTCCTGTCCGGCCCACGGGTCAAGGCCCTGGGGCACCTGATCTGCACCGTTCTGGTCAGATCGACTGAAGTGAGACTTGCCGGGCCACCGATCAGCTGTCTCTCTCACAGCTCCCACGCTGTGTGGCTCCACGACACCGGACAGCAGGCATTCGACCACTCTTTGTCCGCTTACAAGACCCAAACACTAAATTAATGATTGCATAAATAAACAAATAAAGACTCTGTTGCGTAATACCAATGTTCTCCTCTGGCTTGGCAACCGTGGCTTTTTTGCGAAACACTAAAGGGATATCTTTCTCTGCACAACGGGTGGCTAGAACTCAACTCGCATTGTGTGGGGCTGTAAAGGGATTGATTAAGCAGTGATTGTTCCTCGCTGCTGAGCTCTGTAACCCATAACCTACAATTTAATGTCAACAACATGCTTGGATTGTCCTCTCCCTCGCCCGCGACTCAGGCACGGCACACTCTGGTTCCTGTTACGGGCCCTCGGCACTGTGGGCCCTCCCGATACTTCCCGCAGGTACACACAGTCTGTTCTTAGGCACGCAGGACAAGGTTCCCTTCCTTAATAGGTGCTGGTGTTAGCACAGGCAAGTTCCAGCTTGCAGGTTGACCTTGTCTGATAATGCAGTGCACCGAGGTGTGTGTGTGTGTGTGCATGTTAGTGTGGGTGACAACAGATACGACGTAGTGGGCTCGTTCCTGGAGGAAACTCCTGCGATGCTCTGGTCAATCCTGTAAACAAACCACCTACCCTTCAGACTGTTCTGACCCCTCTGATCCTTCATTACCCCCCAATCTACCCTCCGTGCCCCCACACCAGACACAACCTGCTTCCATGCATTACTACCCCAGCGTTATACCCCTGTTCTCACGCTGTACTGGCTGTGTGCCTTCAGAGGCAGAGAGACATAGTTTCATTTTTAATTGAAACAACCCGTCTTTTCAAACTGTCTTTTCAGTCGTTCCCGTTGCCCTCATCCGTCGAGTTGACCTCTGAGACACTAAACTCACGCCCCGTTGCTTGGACGTCTCCTTTAGCAGAAGATGGGACCCAGATTACTCTGTTCAGAAATGTTCAGCTGGTTAGCAAGACAGCACTGCCCATAGCGAGACAGCAGGTCTGAAGTCTGTCGTGTGAGCCATTGGTATCGGGGGAACGGCAGATCGCTGTGATACTGAGACGCTTGTTTTACAAGGCGCAGAGTTCTTGCAGACCCCTCTCAAGGCACGAAACAGCTCTTTCTTTGATTGAATCCATGTATTTTTGAAAGAAAGGCAAATGTGTCAGATATTCTCTGATGTGGGTTGCATAAAATGTTCAAGTTTTCCTTTAATGGCGGGGCTTTTACTCCAATAATAATAGGAGAGCAATGGTTATCATCACACAAGCCACGCTGGCACTATTAATTACAAACATATGCATCATTTTAAGAGGATTATTTTAAAAACAAATGATCTATTGATGTATAATACCCGTTTCCATTTAATGTGAACTAAATGAAGGTTTACAGAATATAGGATAAGGGTTAATGTAGGGAATGGACAAAGGTATGTAGCCTATGCTTATTGATTGATTGATTGATTGATTTAAGTTATTCTCCATGTATAACAGGGAATTCAAATAAGATGCAGTTTTAGTGCCACAACAGGAAATCAATCATAAAAATCGATCATATGCATAGAAAACGCACAGGCGGTGTGAGTGGGATCACGGTGACCGCTGTTTGGTCTGTGTAACATGAGAACTGTAGGTGGGGTTAGCGTTTAGACAAACAGAAGAAGAATATTAAAGATTTTGCAAGAGAACACAAATCTGTTCTCACATGCAGACTAATTAGAGGGTAAAAACATTGACTCCTTGATTATAAAATCTGGTTTCCACTGAGCTTACAGTTACGAGGGGCTGCGAGAAAAAGGGATGCAGAGGCCATCGCACTGCCGAGCCTTTTTAATGCTTCCCCCCTGAAGAGCTTTATGTACCAGCAGGCTGGCGGTATACGGTTACGGCTTGTAAGCCACCTTTCCCGCGGACAAAGCTCGTGACCCTGCAGGTTTCCTTTTGTAGCATCACAGCCCCGGGGGGAGGTGGGGGGCTGCAGCAGCATTGCTAATATACACCGCAGTGGGGGGGGGAAGCAGCTCTGTGGGGAAACACGAGAGCAGTGACCCACACACCCACAGTGTACCTGTGTGTCCTGTCCTGCCAATTCGGCGCTGGATCCAGCCTAGAGGACAGGATCGAATGTGGGAACATTTCCTGAATGTAACGAGGAAGCAGGGGGTCTGGCGGCCGTGGTCCAAAGCCCCCTCGGCGTCTCCCGCTCCAGTTACACAAGGCTTGACAACTACAGACACTGCGGCAAACTGTAGCATGCGGCAAACCGAAAGTGCTACTTCTGAAAGTGAATTTGAACCAGGAGAGTCTCAAGCTTTAAAGAATGATCAGGCATACCAATGTTTCCTTTTTTCACATGTGTGTTGTTTTAAATGTTTATTATATCAATTCAATAAATGTATAAAAGCCGGTATTGTACAAAAGGAACAGAGAGCTCTACAGAAACTTTTTGGTGGTGGTGAAGTCTCCTGTTCTCACTGGACTGCAGCGTTTGCGGATTGTGTTTACAGATTTGTCGTCACCGCACTTGGGCAGGGGACGCAAACCGGCGTGTCCCTGATCTCCCGGTCAGCCCAGCTCTCCCAACCGCAGGAAGACTGTGTCCGAATGGCAGGAAGCCTAGCCCAGGAGAGCCGCGGAGGACCTTGAGAAACCGAGAGGACAGCCAGGAACTCGACAGCCGAAACAACTGGTCAGCGGTGGCCCTGCTGGCCGCTGCAGTGCGTTGCGTTGTGTGCTGGTCGTGCTTCCTGCGCTGTTGTCGCTTTACAGCTGGACTAACAAAGCCCTAATTCACTCGGCTGCCCCTGATGAAGTGTGCAGCTGCCGAGGAGGGTTAGATTAATGTGCGTTATCACACAGACATCGCCCTGCCTGCTCTGGTGTGGGAAGCAGAGGAGAGCTGCCGAAACCAGTCCTGTCAGCTGCACCGGGCTCCCGGAGCCGAATAAATACACCACAGGGATCCCACAGCAGACGTTACTTGCAGAAATGCAGTGACTCATGAAATGCGTTTAGTTTCCAGTACATTACAACAGCAATGGCTGTAGTTTCTTCTATTTAAAAAAGTGCTACAACACGTGTTAAGACTTCTATTGAGTGTATGAACCCGTTCTCAGTCCCAGTGCCGTCAGAAGTTAGCCCAGGGCCCAGTTCCCAAACTCGCACCCTAGCCATCAGCCCGGGAGGCCGGTTGGCTGCGTCAGGCCAGGCGTCAGGGAGAGTCCCGGGAGCAGCCTGGTGTGTTTAACCTTTGCAACAGGAGGTTAAAGGTTTGCCCCTGCCCTCTGGAGGAGCTCACCTCCAGACCCGCTCACTTCCAGCCCTGCAGCTGTCTCTCTCGCTCCACCACAGGAGTCGCTACGTCTCCTTAGACCCAGCCAGGACCGACACCCCCCCACTCCCTTTACTGAACGCTCACTGTGGCTTCAACCAGCTGTTGATGCTGAATATGTTTAATTTCATAGGACGAGTAATTTGCTCAATTACTTCTATTACAACACTAGTTTACTTTACGAGTACTACAGTATCCCCTCCCTATGGTGAAAGGCGCTATATGAGCCTATACGATCCTGCCACCACAGTTCAAGTGGACAGCAGGGGGCAGCCAGGGACCCGGCTCAGGATGGCTCTGTTGGCAGGACACAGTGGTGGCAGGCTGGCAGGCGAGGAATACTTTTTATACGCTTGAAACTGGAAACCACAGAGCACCCACGCACACACACAGCTCCACCCCCGACCCGCTCACTCCCTATCACTCACTCATTCATCAGAATCGGGACCTGGCTGCCCTCCTGCCCCTCTCTCCCTCCCCTGTAGGTAATAGACACTGTTCCCATTGGTAAACAGCTAAAAACTCCAGCCTCCTCTTCCCAGTCTTTCATCAGCGCGCATTCCTGTCCCGCTGGCAGGCCGAGCGAAGTTTAGAATAGTAGGGTCTGGACACCGATCTTTAGGCATGAATCACAGCAGCTCCGAAACCCTCTCCATGAAAGGTGCGACGGCGGCATCGTGGCCCCGCGGCCGGCAATGGGCAGCGCCCTCCTTCACGTCAGAAAAGCCTCATTTGATGCCGTGGATTCACTCCAACTAAGTTACCGTTTTCGTTTCTCAGCAGCAGCCGAATCTGTGTTTACAAATGTCGGCTTCTTGCCGGGAAACACGCGAACAAATGACATAAATAAAAGGCAGACGTATGAGAAAGGACTCAAAGTCTATGTGACATTAGGAGACGTGATTCAACAGTCTGTGTTTATATTATGATTATTTATATGTGTGTGTATGTAAAAATGAAAGAGAACCGCACGGTGTAGCTACAGCTGCTGAAACTGGACGACGAAAAAAATGAAAGAAGGAAGGGCTGAAAGAAAAAAAAAGGACAGCTCGAAGTCACTGCAGGAGTCACCCTCTCTCTTCGCTCTCTCTTTCGCTCAGCCTCCGTTTCCTCAATGCCCTCCCCTGGTACTCCACAGCCCCTCTGCTGTCTTGGCTCTGAAGTCACCCAATCAGCACACTGGAAGCCACCCCACACTGCCTTCCGGAACGGGGGCATATTTCTGTCTGAATCTGCCCAGCGAACTGTGGGCACGGCGTCCGGGACAGGGTTTGATTTCAGGACGTGTTTCGCAAGGATGATCGCCCACTTATCCGTGTTATTTTTTCCCCTCTCTTTCAAGGAGCTATGTCTGTATTTATTGCTGCCTGTGCGCTCCTTGCCACCTCCTCTTGGCAGCGTCGCCAGAGCGGTCATGCCCAATGCGAGGAAAGGACAGGATATCCCCTCTCGCGGCGAGAGCTTCCACTCCCTACCGTTCATCTCAGCTCCTGTCAAGCCAGACTTGACCTCTGAACTCTGGCGAACCCAGCCCGAAAGGAAAGCAGGGCTAACTCAATTTTGCCTTACACATTTGGAGAAGACGGTAACTTCTAGACGTGGGTGGAACAGTCTTTGAAAAAGCATGGGTCATATATGGTACAACAAACATTTACTGCCCATGTCAAAGGAAGACACATTTGCTAATTCCTAACACTATAATTAAGCATAGTTTTGATAATCACCACACCAGTTTAACACTGCAACACTTTGTGTCGGAGGTTTTCTGCAGGGCAAACATCCCCAACTCTTGTCAGGAACCTTCAGCTGAACTGACAAACCAAAATGAAAGAGAGAGGGGTGGAGGGTTAAGGTGAGATTTGTTCTCAATATTCCAATTTTCTTTCAAGGCGAGTCACAGGTCAGAACAATTAGGCTGACATCTCTACAGGGCTTCAGGAGTGTCTGTCACTGAGCCATTCGGAGAACAGGGAGCCGACAGCTAAAAGTCTGACCTCCCCCAACCCCTCGCTCACAGCCTCGAGCTCTTTGTCTAACAATCGCACTTTTCACCACGTTTGTTAGTGATCACATCCTTTCCTTTGCCCTTGAAATCGGTCAGCTATGGCCCTAATAATGCTCTGACCAAATACCCCACTGATAAGTTGGCACTGCCAGCAGAACGAGGCCTGGCACAGAGTCCCCAGAGGGCACTATTGACAGGTAAGCACGAAAGTTAAAGTTGACATCTCCACACCCTGACAGACAGCTGAGATCACAGAGAAAGGGCAACGGAGCAGCAGCCCCGAGAGCCGGGCTGTGAGAGCACTGTGACTGATCCAAGAGTCAGTCGTCTCCCTGCACAGACTTGTCGCCAGAGCTGACTAGTATCCTGTCTGGGGTTTCTGGAAACTTTAGTCGAAGGCTAAATTAAAAGTGAAATAGCCCAGTTAACACCTTTCTAGAGCTGGACTGCTGGAGATCTGGCTAGAGGAGGTGTGTGATGAAGTGAAGTGAGCAACTGGAGGAGCTCGGGGGGCTTACGCAAGGGGGCAGCTGTGGAAACACAGAGCCGCACGGTGGGGCGGCGTGGAGGACAGACGAGAGACCCCAGTGAAACTGACAAGGGCCCGACAACAGACTGCAATTTGGCCTGAGCAGAGACAGGCAGGGAGACAGAGAGACCGTCTCCGCCTGTGTGCGGAAAGCAGGATTCTCCACTGTTATTGTGGATTGGGGAGGCAACCCCAGCCCTCCGGCCAACCCTGCCTGCTCGTCCGTCTCCATCGTGAGACGGCGCTGCCGCCTCTGGGGCAACCGAGTCAAAACTAACAAGCAGACAATAGACCAGACAACAAGAGGGACAGCTTTACTACCCCTGTCCCCGGCTTTCATCTCCGCATGGGCAATTAGTTAATTTCAAGCCAAAGAGCAGAAATGAATGCTGTTACAGTGACTGTAGCCACCAGCAGTCTGGGGCTGTGATGGGTACAGTCAGGAGAGCCACATTAGGGACTTGATGACCGTGGGAACGCAGACATGAAAGTGGGTTTGAAGGCAGATCGTGATTACAGTTTAGTGGGAGCTGCGCAGATTGGGAGCGGACGAGGCCCTTGTAAAAAGCGAGACGCGCAGTCTGATTCGCTGACCGAGGCTTCGGGTTTTACATCATTGGCAAGTAGGAACTGATAGTTCCTGGAGTGACTTCAGACTCAGGCAGGGGAATCACAAGGGAGAGGTGAAAAGCCAGATGTCAGAGCTGTATGGATGAGGGCCGCGGCGGGCAGAGGCTGCAGGGAGCTCGAAAGCACTTGAACACAGCCCCGCTGAGCCCCGCTGCCATGGCTGCTTCAAAACGGAGCTTCGACCACGACAGGAAAAAGGAAGCCGTAATAAAACAGCGATTCCAAAACCACAGCAAAAGAAGAGGAATCTAATACTTTACACTTTCCCGATGGCAACTTCCTCATCGTGAGCTGTCTGACTCCAGAGGGTCTCTGCGGGAAAGCGCTGGAGGGTCTCATAACGAGAAAAAGATAAATGTTGCCGCTCAGTGCGCCCACACAGTCTTAAGCCACTGACTGAGTATAAGAGTACAAGAAATCTAATTTGTGAAGGGAGTCTTTCAGTTTGGAAATGAAAACCAACTAAAAATCCAAGGTGATTTATCATTTAAGAACCCATCTGTGGTTTCCCCGGACAAGCAGGCACTGCGTTTGTTTGTTTGTGATGCAGCCGTTGGCATGTAACCGAGATTATCCCCAGGAACACACCGTGTATCCATCATACGTGACACTATCCACGGACTACACATTGTGCAAATTCACACTGATAATGTGCATCTGTTCCTTGATTAACCTATAGATATAGAGGTATACATACACCGTCAAATGCATTAACATCCTTTTGTTAAACACAGATTAGGACTGCAGAAACTACAGATTCCAGTTGACTGAATTGTGTAGACACAAACTTTGCTCTGCCACGGGATAAGAATCAAACGTTCGACTTCAGCTGTATGCACAACTTTATCAGGCTGAGAAACATGTCTGCCACTGTTGCAGCATAGTGACATTAGACCTTTCAAATCCAAATTGTTTTGGAAAGAAGGAACACAGGAATAACAGCAAAGAAAAAAACATCAAAGCACACAAATTACAAAGACTTCTGTTCTGTCATAAGGGCCTCTGGATGAGGTACAACTAACATTGCTAGTCCCACTGCTAATAACACTGACACAGTGCACAGGTAATGGGCACCTTGGGCTAACGTATAAGAGCTTGTCCTGGACCAGAATTGATGATGTGCTTGCTTTGAAGTTGGTGTACGTGCCTCTTGTACCTGAGCTCTATAAACGTGCGCCCACATCTCCTGTCTGTGGCAAGTTTTGTTCTCAATGGATATTTATGACTCTAACCTGCCCCCCACACCTATTTATCTTCCCTAATGTTTTTGTCATACTTCCAAACTTCCAAAACCCCCCTTCTCCGCAAGGGTCTCAAAGCGTGACCTGCTGCCGCTTAACCTTTTACCTCTGACCGCACTTCCATAAACCACCATTCAACTTCCCTCACCTGTGTGATGCAAGGAACTGCCGAAGCAAAGGACTCTGGGAAAACAGGCCTGCGCAGACTGACAGGTTCAGAGCCCAAACACCTGGATACAGCGTCACATACAGCAGCTTTTCCCTTTACGATCTTATTGACTTCATTGAGTTAGAAAGCTTTGCGAAAACACTTGAAAACTCCAGACACACAAAAGGGGAAGACAAAACAAACAGAATGAGTATTTAGCAACTAAAATGTGTGAAGGGCTCTGTGGCTACTCATTGTGAAGGCTGCTATACTCAATAAAAATGTTAAACGGCTCAAAAAGCTGCTGGCAAGTGGATCCCATGACATTCATTCCAAGTATGCCATCTTCATTGTCGAGGCCACACCTCCTGCCAACAAAGCAAATAGTGGGACAGCAATTGTAGAAAGTAAGGGTTAAAACACTGATAGCACCCACAGACCCCCAAAACGGACTTTCCAACCTCTTGTTGCAATAGGAAACACCTGCAAGACTGCAGCTTCAGGCCAAAATCAGCTAGGAGAATAAACTGTGATGTCATCCAGGCAGATCCACAGGGTTCTGTGCGCTCGCCCCCCCAGGCGAGGCTGCATCAAGCGCAGTAATGTGGCGCGAGCATCAAATGGGACGGGATGAAGGTCAAGATTTATATTCCAGATAGGAAATTTCGCCCCTGTCCCTCAAGGCTAAAAGTCCCAGGTACTTACAGAAGACAGACTCCTGCAATAATCTAACTCAAGGACAGAGCGTGAAAGCCTCCAAGGCTTCCCCGTTACCCTGTTCGGTCTTAACAAAACTGCATTCTCAACCCTGCTGCCGATGTCCTGTCCCGATGAGGGGACCCAGGGCACTTCCATATACCAAAGCATGCAAACAGTGCCCTGTCTGTCCATTGTGGGTGTGTCCAGTGCCCTGCCGACTACGCCATAATTGGAGAGCAGTGTTTTAGTGGTGTCCTTAAACCGATAGTACTGTGCAAATGTGGCAGGTGTGAAAAAATGCTGTGAAGTAAGAATGCTTTCAAAAACAGACAGGTTAATAGATTATATTTATCAATTAACTAAATGCAAAGTGAATGAAGAGAAGAAAAATCTACATCAAATCCATATTTGGTGTGACCACCCTTTGCCTTCAAAACAGCATCAGTTCTTCTAGGTACACTTGCACACAGTCAGGGATTTTGTAGGCATACAGTCAGGTGTCTGATTAAAGAATTATACCAAACAGGTACTAATGATCATCAATTCAATATGTAGGTTGTAACACAATCATTAACTGACACAGAAACAGCTGTGTAGGAGGAATAAAACTGGGTGAGAAACAGCCAAACTCAGATAACAAGGTGAGGTTTACTGTCAAAAGTCCTACACCATGGCAAGACTGAGCACAGGAACAAGACACAAGGTAGTTCTACTGCATCAGCAAGGTCTCTCACAGGCAGACATTTCAAGGCAGACAGGGGTTTCCAGATGTGCTGTCCAAGCTCTTTTAAGAAGCACAAAGAAACGGGCAACGTTGAGGACCGTAGACACAGTGGACGGCCAAGGAAACTCACTGCAGCAGATGAAAGACACATCATGCTTATTTCCCTTCACAATTGGAAGATGTCCAGCAGTGCCATCAGCTCAGAATTGGCAGAAAACAGTGGGACCCGGGTACACCCATCTACTGTCCGGAGAAGTCTGGTCAGAAGTGACCTTCATGGAAGACTTGCGGCCAAAAAGCCATACCTCCGACATGGCAACAAGGTCAAGCGACTCAACTATGCATGAAAACAGAGGAACTGGGGAGCAGAAAAACGGCAGCAGGTGCTCTGGACTGATGAGTCAAAATTTGAAATATTTGGCTGTAGCTGAAGGCAGTTTGTTCGCTGAAGGGCTGGAGAGCGGTACACGAATGAGTGTCTGCAGGCAACAGTGAAGCATGGTGGAGGTTCCTTGCAAGCTTGGGGCTGCATTTCTGCAAATGGAGTTGGGATTTGGTCAGAATTAATGGTCTCCTCAATGCTGTGAAATACAGGCAGATACTTATCCATCATGCAATACCATCAGAGAGGCATCTGATTGGCCCCAAATTTATTCTGCAGCATGACAACGACCCCAAACATACAGCGACAGTCATTAATAACTATCTTCAGCGTAAAGAAGAACAAGGAGTCCTGGAAGTGATGGTATGGCCCCACAGAGCCCTGATCTCAACATCGAGTCTGTCTGGGATTACATGAAGAGAGAGAAGCAACTGAGGCTGACTAAATCCACAGAAGAACTGTGGTTAGTTCTCCAAGATGTTTGTCCGACCTACCTGCCAATGTCCTACAAAACCTGTGTGCAAGTGTACCTAGAAGAATTGATGCTGTTTTGAAGGCAAAGGGTGGTCACACCAAATATTGGTTTGATGTAGATTTTTCTTCTGTTCACTCACTTTGCATTTAGTTAATTGATAAATATAATCTATTAACGTCCATTTTTGAAAGCATTCTTACTTTACAGCAGTTTGTCACACCTGCCTAAAACTTTTGCACACCACCCCTTTGTTTAAATGAGATGGGGAACCTCAGGTCTGGCCTGCAGGTTTCCCCACATGGACACTGGGGCTCCCACAATGGACACATGGGTAAGAAACAGGTTACTTTATTCTTTCTGTCAAATAAACACATCCAAACTATCAAGATATGAACGTAAAACACAGAAAATCAATAATACTTGTGATAAAACACAAAAAAAGGAAAGGGTCAATAAAGCAATTAATCATGGCAGTTACCCCGTCATCTCTTGTGTGGACACTTTGTGAGTCTGTCCTATGACCCAACACCATTGTTTATTTTCTCTTTGCAGACTCCTGAGTCTGGGCTGAAGGGCTCGTAAAGGGCAAATCTCTCCTTTACACCCAACATCAAAAACTACAGCAACTAAACATCATTCAAACGACATCATTCAAAACACAAACAAAAATGCTGAATCATTCTGGTTTAAGGTGGGCTACTTGTGTGACACGGTCTGTTTATAAACTTGAGTTTTCTAGTCTTTCTTTTCGTTTTTAAATGTATGCGTGTACTATATTTAGAATCATGAATAGCTGTCCATTATGTCCCGTGTAAACACATCCCAGAAATCGAAAGGCTCCGGGGCTGCTGCGCTCAGGATGGGCTGCAGATCTGCCAGGCAGCGTGTGCCGTCAGGTACAGATTGTGACTCACGATGCATTTTTTCCCCAGTGACTCTCTGCACACAGGCACTCCCTTTGGAAAAGCATCAAGGCAGGAGCTGGGGGCCTGGGAGAACGTTCCCCGCTCTCGGCAGGTGATGTGGATCAGTGGATTTGAAGCTTTCCCAGAAAGGACGGAAACATCTGCTGACGTCAACTTCTAAAACATTTACCAGAAATCCCTCACCTTTTACCTTTTCATGGCTATAATCTAGGACTCTCTACTCTTGCAGGAGGGAGACAGAAGCGATCCCCCCGCAAACAGCCTTGTCACAAGCAGCACTAAATGCCCGTGAAGATTAGGCTTATTTTAATGGTATCGTCTCCAAGTTAATCAGGTTGAGCCGAGGCGAGCGGCGCTGCAGAGGTCAGTCTGTTGTGTAAGCTGCAGGGGCAGGAGCTCAGCTTGTGAGTCCAAAAATGACATTTCTCCTGCTGTGGCGCTGAAGGATTATTTCAGCAGTGCTCTGAGAAACAAGAACAGCTGACGGCCGAGACCCTACTGTCCCCCGTCCCCCCACTCCTCGTTACTGCCCCCGTGAGCCGCCAGCAAACCGAGGCTCCCACTCAAAACAAGCACAGCTGCCCCACTTTGAATCTTTCCAACCAAAACTTTCCCTAACTTCATCAGTCACAGGCCCAGGCCTGCTCCCGGCCTTATTTGGAGAGGGAGCGTCGGGCGGGAGCCCCTCACTTACACTGGAACACATGTCCCTGTCCCTGTCAGACATACAGTAGAGTACACATGGCCGGGCGGCAGCTGTGCTCGACTCCAGAGCAGCTGTAAACGGGAGGATTTATGTGCTGAAAAATATGGATCTGTTGCCCGAGCGTGTGAAGGTCAGGAAACGGTGTCCCACCCCATCCCCCTACTGCAGCCCACCCTAAAACAGAAACACACACAGAGAGCGAGCAGCACAAGGTAAAAGCAATCAGCCAAGCTTTCACCATGAGGAAGACAATTAGGATTGATTGAGAGCGGTGAAGTGCCCTCCAGGCTTTTGAAATTGACTTTGATTTTGTTTTTTATTTTATTGGAAAGCCAAATCTCTCTCTCATTCTCTCTGCGCGGTATTATAGTCGACATGCACCCACCGAGAGCTAGCTGAGGTTGTAAAGACTTGCTCCTACGATGAAGTGCTTATAAAAACAGAGCTGTCACAACACCTCTGGCCAGGTATTCCTTGTTGTAACTATTTATTTTTGCTTCACTTCCTCACTTATCCAGGTTGTCTGACGGCCTATCAGAGGCCAGGCCTGTTCTATCAACATTTCAAATCCCGTGCTGGAGTTGCCTGGATTTCAAGTGTTAAGAATGCAAACACTTTCAGTGCCAGTAAGATTAAGAGCAACAACAATAATAATAATAATAATAATAATAATAATAATAATAATAATAATAATAATAATAATGAATTCAGAAGTTACTGCAGAGAAAGAGAAAACTATTAGGAACCTCTTCTCTGCCCCCCTCCTATCTAGACCCTACTTCTGCCCTCAGAAGCAAGAAGAATGGGATATCTTGTTTTAATTTACAGCCCTCGACACAGATTTCATATTGTATGAAAACAGGAAATGGTACAGACTATTCCTCGGGCCTCCTCCATTCAGCTCCCAGAGCACAGGACTGTGTGTGTGACAGTCACTCGCAGCCTCGCACAGTGGGACCTCACAGAGCTGCAGGGCAGACAAACACGTTATTGAGGGAAGCACCCTGCGCTTCCCCCCGTCCTGCCATTGACCGGCCCGCATTCAGCTGTCAGGGCTGCAGTCTAAACTGTTATTTTATCAGAGACACACTGGGGTCAAAGGTGCTGGACAGTTTTTCACTTTGTTGAAATGGACGCAGGGGCTGTTGAATTGCAAGCCTGCTTTCTGGTGCTATAGGAGCTAGAACTAGAAACAGAAAGTCTTTTTTGTGTGCTTTTTAAAATCAATTGATGGATTTTCTGATGGTCTCAATCCTCAGTTTTAGACACGAGCAAGCAGGCTGTGCAGTGGCCTGGAGGAGTCTCCTATTGACAAGGGATTCCCACTGTGCTTTTCCTGCTGAACGCTTATAAAACACAGAGAGGGATTTAATTCCCGACTGCGAGGGCTGAGCTACCTGCCAGCGCCGAACACACACATTGCAAGGGAATGACTCGAATTCCAGCATCGAAACCCTCTGTGAGACCCTCTGATGTGACGGAGGCTGGGGGTGGGGGGAGTTTGTTCACAGTGCCGCGAGACGCACCGAAACGACTGCCACCAGATGCGACGACACAAGCAGCTGTGTCCAGCTCCCGCTCTCGCTCTCGTACGTCACGATGCAATGCTCGCCAAACAAGAGATGCACTCACACACACAGACACACATTCACAGAGACCACAACAAAAAGAAGTCACTGCTTGAAGTTTGCTCTCGGAGATGTGAACGACAGGTGTACGAACCAAACTCTAGACAAGCGTTTTATTTCTTTACAAAATCCCTTTAAAAAAATATACACAATAAAATACAAAAGGATCGACGTAAAAAATAGTAGATACTGTAAAAGTTTTCAGATCTCATTATCAGGAACACCTTCCTTGTCGTTTGTATCAGCTTTAAAATATTCTCATCAGGATTGTTATTTTAACCATTAATATTAACAGATACGTCAGTGTGAACTAGAAACCCTGAGAGAGCGAGAGAGAGGAGTGTGTAAAGTTTATTAACTGTGAATGCCAGCTCTCTTGCCTGAGCACATTTTGCAGCCCTTATTCTAAATAGCTGGTGGGCACAATTTGGAATATATTGTAGCTGTTAGTGGAACAGAACTGTTTGATCTTCTTATTTAATTGTACACTCCACTGAACACTTTTTTTTTCGTTCTCCTCGAACTGAGGGGAGGTCACCTTATAATAGGTGACTTGTGAACTCGACAAGTGGATACATGCCCAAGGAATGGCCTGCTCTGCAAACAGGTAAGCAGTTTGCAAAGCCACCCCCGCCCGATAATACACCGGCCACTTATCAGCTCTGCGCTGGAGACTATCAGGGCAGCGAGTAGCAATTGGAAAAGGGCTGAGACAAGACAACTTTGCACAGTGACTAGAGCCCGGCTCAGCGGCTCAACATGTTGTGCTGGCCGTGTCAAAACAAGATTAAGTTGCCTCGAAGCGGCCCGCTCACAGCAAACACAAGAGGGACTTTGCCTCCCGCAGGCCAGGATAACGCCCGCCCGGCAGCGCTGAAGGGCGACGGCTCACCATCAAATTGCTATCTGCCGATGTGTCTCTAAGCCCACACTGCTGCTTTGAAAACATAACCGATTAAAGTTCAGAAAGGGTGTTTAATCCGCACGGCTCGGGTGCCAGTTAACGAAGTGTGCGTCTAAATCATATAGCAATGAAACGGGTGGGTGAAACAGGTCAAGATGCACTGTTGTCATGTTTCTTTCGCTTGGTTACCCTCAACCTTGCGTCTCCTTCTCGTTGAGCAGCCCTGCATGTATCTGTATCGCGCTTCCTGGTTTATATATAGTGCGATATAGGCAGAGGACTGTGTTTTCCCCCATTATTGCGTTACTGCACTTCATTTACATGGTAGCCCGTGCTTCTGTGCTATGCAAACTATGAACTTAGACTATGTAAATTACTGTTTCAATAAGTCACTTATTTCTGCGGTGGAACTTTGTATATGGTCAACCTGGTCTCCTCAAATCAACGTAAATAAATATTAAGTCAGGATTATTGATTTTACTGTCTGAATGTGGAGACACTTACATGCTCTGAAACCATTTGAATCTTCACCCCCCCCCCCCCCAGAGCAAACCCAGAGCATGTTGTGCAACAAGATGGGCCTCCGGTTTGTGCTCGTTCTTTTGTGCGTTGTGCTCTTTCATGTGATTGCCAAGATGTTTCAAGTGTAAGAAGAATGGAAAAAAAAAGATGTATTAAAAGAAATGCACCATTCCACTCGTCCTGATTAAAAGGAGCACAATCGGCAATGAGGGTAGAGCTGGGCATCTGAAAAGGAGAGAGATACAATCATCGATCGATGAAAAAGAAGAAGCACAAACACATATTTGCTTTGAACAGGCATGGCTCCAGGTCGCCAGAGTTATCTGCCGTGAGTAAGCGGTAAGAGCAGTCTTCCGTCCGGCGGCACGCACACAGGAACCCATGGAGTGAGACGTCAGTGGCATGGGAAAATAAATAAAGACGAGAGAAAAAGACGTAGAATCGGTTAACTCCCGGGCTGGGGGCTGTTGCGGTTGGCGGCTGTCTGCACTCATCTGTGACGCATCGCTGCAACTGGGGCCGGCCGGGTCCCCAGGCTTTCAGAGCTGCTGGTGACAGGGAATGCCACCCAGGAGAGCAGAGACGCCCCGTGCGGGCAAAGCCATGCTGGATGGGGGCATGTTCACTGGCAATGGAATATCAGACCCACCTGCAGGTCTGAGTCAGGCATGCAAGGAACCGCAAGCCTCCTCCCAGGTAGCCTGCTCCAGTCGAAGAGCTCACAGCAAACGAACGGCACACAGGCTTGTCAGGGGATTAATGAGTTCCTTTTATTCTTTTTGATTAAATGTGTGTCGGGTGTTTTTTCCCTCCTTCTGCCTCTCTCTCCAGTCCCAAGTTTAGCTGTTCCTTCAGTTCAATATCGTATATCATAAGGCGCTGTCAATGGACTATAATTAAAGGAAGCCGTCCTGTCAGTTCGCACATAACACCTTAAACGGCACTGGGGCGTTAAAGGGGAGGGCGGTGGGGAGCTGGGGGACCGCTGCAGAGTGCCCCCTTTGATCTCTCAGGATGCTTCATGACACTTGGAGGCCAGAGCCCGTTTCGCATCCCGGCAGCCCAATTAACAAGGCCCAGTTTTGGAGGGGCGTACCTCTGTGGCAACTCCAACAATAGGTTCAGACAGATGTGTTCTGTTATGCTTTGAAGGGATTATCCACACGTCCCCCACCCCTCCGCCCCTGCCTGTGGAGTCTCACTGATGGGTGCAGATATCGGGAGGGTGGGGAGGGACACAGGGCTTTTATTCCCCAAATCTTTACTTATTTTTCCTGTGCATTTTAATTCCTCCAGATTGAAATGACATGCTCTTCACGGATACGTGGTGAGACGGGATGAAATGGACAAAAAAATAGTGAAAAGTTCGCTTCTCTTCCTGGATGTGTCAGCCACAGTGTGACAGAGCTAAAACGTCACATCCAACCCGCTTGCTTATACACATCCAGCCAGCTGGGGCAGTGCGGTCCCCCAGGCCATGGGGGAAAGGGGATCATGTGGCAGTGCTCCGGAGAGTGACTGTGTACTCCTCTCCCTTGTCTCCCCATCTGGTGAGCTTCACGGTGAACTCATTCATTATTAAACTTTGTTATTATGCACTTATTTCATTAATGAATTATTAAAGATCACATTTGGCCAATTTTCTTTTTTTCTCTCTAGCTAATTATGTCATCAAGCAGCCGATGCCGAGGTGCAGTTGGAGAATGCCTTTAAGCGGGCTGTGACACTTGTGTGGCCCACTCATCTGAAGATTAGTCACTCGCACTACGGCAGCTTGAATTGATGGATTTTGCCAGGCATGATTTAGTCCCTTGCCACAAAACTGTTGGCTTGAGAGCACAAGGGGATTTGGAGAATGTGTGCCGGTGACTGCCGTCTCTGTAGTTAATCATCGGCTGCACAGGAGGGCAGAGCCGAGAGCTGGGTCTCAGACGACCGCATCAGACCTGGGGAGGGACAGTCCATTAAGCAGACAAACAGCAACTCAATAATCACATCTCAGACCAAGGCAGCATTAACGATTTGTTAAATGTAATGCATCGCTGATATTATAGTGCAACCTTCAATACACATCTTTAGCCACGTCTTGTAAAGCTTGCCAAGAGTCAACAAGACTGAAATTCATCGACACTGACTGCTAAAAGACAGCCGCAGTTCAAAAAAGGCTGGATGGGAATACTCTGTAAAAGCCATTTCATTTTTAAGTCCTTTTAAGTACTACAGGCTGGAGAGCTCTGCCTGTCTTTTCCCATTCTCACTCCCAATGCATACTGGGATCTCAGGAAGCACACAGGAAGTGGGCAGATGCCTTACAGCGCCCCTTACAGTGCTGTGACCATCGTGCCACAACCGCGCCCCCCCCCCCAATCGCACAAGCGACGCACAGTGTCCGGTAAACACAGGCCAGCCCTGGGTCACTTCCCCCCAGTGATTGATAGCGAATGTGCTGAAGAGAGAGCCGAAAATAATCACAACAAATGTTTCCCGGTAGCACCTGGCAGGCAACCAGAAGACACCGCGAGCATTTTGTAAACGCAGAAAAAAATGACAGCCCCCACAGATGCCTGATCTATATATAGCGCCCCAGAGAGGTGGGGAGAGAGGAGGCTGATAGGTTATACCACTTCACACTTCCCATTCAAGATGCCAGCTTCCGTGGATAAGGTGATGTGGAAATGCGAGACTCATACGCGAGGGATTGACGTGTTTGGCACAGAATCGAATTCAGAACGTGTCGAGTTGTGGTGCTGCGTCAGAAGGCACGGTTGAGGTTCTGGCCAACATCCCTCTCACCACGGGTAGGGGATATGGCCACAACCCCAAGACTGAGCTCTGAAAACCTGGGGCTGTGAGCGAGGGGGAGCTGCTAAAAGCCCAGGAAGGAAAGGCATGTGGAGATCATCTCTAAACCGATTAAAATCTCAGGTTACATTGTCAGAGGAATAAAGAATAAAGAGACAGGTAGCACATGTGAGCAGATGCACACGTCTCTCTGGCTCATTTGGTTGGATTGCTCGGTAGCTTAATGATGTAAGAATCTTGTTATCTTGTCAAGCTGTTTTTTTTTTACTCGTAAAGAGTCGGTTTCAACACGCTGTGAAGTCTTTATGTGACATTTTTTAATTGAAAGCTCTGGTTGAGTGAGAGGCAGGACCAGTCTTCTGCATCTGACACGTCTCTATATTTCGGTGCTCCCAGGTTTCACGTGCAGCCCCTCCACAAAGCACCTCGAGTCTCCGGACCCAAACCTGTTTCAGATCCTCACAATGCGTCTGAGCTGCAGAGGCACCGCTGAGGTAATTCAGTTTCACACCCATAATTAGTCTAAAACCAGTCTGTGGCTCCGTGGCCCAGCCTATGTAAATGATATATAATTGGGACATGATCTTATCTATTATTTCGTTCCCATGATTGAAGCGAGGATCCTCTGCTGAGGGTATAAACATTTATTTTCTCCGAGTCGTTCTGGCACAGAGGTGGGGGAGCAGCTGAGTCTGACAGGAGAGCCAGGCTGCACGTCTGGAGGAAATGCTGTCTCACAGGCTTTTACGCCAGCCTGCCATCAGTAATATGAGTCTGTTTCAGCTGAGGCAATGGGAAGTGATCGATAACCGGCCTGCTCAGAGAAGCACGTGCGCCACTTGGGTATTTTTAGAAATAAATAAATAAATAAATAAATAAATAATCCATCAATGCCAGGGCGAGATGGAAGGAACAAAAAGACGTCTGTAAATGTATCTCTTCTGATTTGATTTGATTTAATGGTCTAGTCCTTGCTCAGGGCACCACATACTCTCTGTCTTGAGCAATGACACTATATTGTCCACGCATTATCTATCCTCTCTGACTAGGTTATCAGCCTGTTTTGGTCCGATGCATCAACACTTAAACAGCAGCTTAGGGTTGTCCCTTTTGGGTTTGTCTGTCTGCTCACAACCAGCCACGCCCTCCGGTGTGATAAACAATAGTTTATTTTAGGCTGGGGCGAGACAGTCTCCTCTGCCAGCCGGGGACAGCCTCACGATGGAGACAGTGGGCTCAGAGACCGCTCATTTACGCCACTCCCCCGCAGGTTAGTGCAATCCCAGTCATTCGCTGGCAGTGCCTTGAGTCGGGGCAGAGAGTTTCTTTATGATTATACAGAAGGGGCTGAGACAACACTGCTCGAAACCCACTTGATCTACTCGAGTGCCTTGGCATTTTGGTGCGATTAGTCACGCTGGCCTTGTCCTTGCTCTGCGAGAGACATGGCATGACTCGCCTGGATCCCAGACAGCCTGCTTTTCTTTCCCTTCTCTCTCTCCAGCTCTGATAAACCAAATGAGATAAACATGTACAAAGCCCTGTTTGTAGCAACTTGACCGAGATCTATACATTAATCAATTTGTTAAAGGACTATGCAGAAAAACAGAGACAGATAAATGGCTACTGGATGTAACATTAACCACTCAATACTTCAATATTTAGTTTAAGGTTCTGGCTGACTGGCTGTGACCACAACGGGGTGAATGCTTATTATTTAGTCTTAGCTCTACTGGTCAAACTGCACAGCCAGTCTAGGCTGTACTCAGAGCAGTTCGGTCAGAGCTGACCCAGTGCACCAGCTCAGCTATCTCCAGAGCAGCATGCCAGCAGGACAGGCCAAGACTGGAGACGGGGCTTGCCTCACTCCCACACCGATACCTGGCTGGGGCGGGTACAGGCTCCCAGACCTACCACAGCACCGCAGCTATGACCGCAGAGAGCCGGGACACCGTGGCAGGGCTGTGTTTGGCCTGGCTCCCCTTGTGCCAACCATGGCCCCACTGTGTGCCAACAGTGTCCCTAACCTGAATGGTGCAGAGTGGGGGCCTCAGCCAAAACCACTACGAGGATGTGCTGTATGCCAAACCCTGGCTCTGTTCATGATAGCCATCTAATTGAAACTCCTCTTCAAACATTCCTGTGCCTGGAAACCTGAGAACTCCTAATGCGAATGAACAAGTCCCGTTACTGGGTCACAGGCAGCTGGCCACACTCCCATTTCTTGTGATTTATATCTTTTGATTGCTGGGCAATTCGAACAGGCAGAGGGATCTGAGGACGTGAAATCCGTATCATAACAATCCAGACATGGTGATGGACAGACGAGGTAGAAGCACAAGGCCCAGAAGGATAATTTAAAGGGACAGGTCGTCAACTTTATAGTCAAATTCATCCAACGTTCAACACTGTCTTTATGGATAAGACTGAGTGTGGAAGTGTGGGAGGAGGCCTCTGAACCACAAGGCTCTGGCCCAAGCACAAGAACGAACCCAGGACAGAATGGATGAACAACTTGACACGAACTCAACCCCCAGTAGACCTGAACTGGAGCCATTTTTAAACGACGACATTGCGCTGAACTCTGGCCTTAATGACTTTGCCTGCTTCCCCCCGTAGTAAGTCGTTCAGCAACTATTTTTTGCTTAATCATTGGCAGCATGTGGCGGCATTACACATCACCACACATGCTCACTGCATTACATGGAAACCCCTGCTCTGCAAACTCACCTCTCGCTCAACCCGCCCAGGGAGAGGGGTTCACCCGAGGGACAGGATGCCATAACGAGGGCTGCGTCCATTCATCCCGGATCCCCATGGGAAGCGGAGGTTCAGCCGGGTGAAAGGACGGCAGAGCAGTTTGCAGAGCTTCCGCTAACGACCGAATAAAGATTCACCTGCCCTTTCTACTTGCAAGGATCGAGAGTGGAGGCAGCAGCCCCGTGTTTTCGGTTATAGCCATCCATCCTGTTGCTTTACACACTTTCTCTTTATGTTTAGGTTATGTTCATGAGTCGCTGCTGGAGTGTTGCGAACATCTTCACTGTGAGACGGTACGGTTCAAGGGCAGGCGTCGGAGGTGGCTGCCCCACCGATGGCAGAGTGTCCTGAAATGCTCCCTGGTGACCTTTAACCCTGCGGGAGAGTGCATGAGGGCAGCGAGAAGTATTTTTTACTCCCCCGGGGGAGAGATTCCCTTTCCTCGGAGTGAGGTCTTGATTCTCACTTTTTTCTTTATTTTTCTTTTCACCACAAAGGAAAATTTTAAACTGCCGAAAGTTGTTGGTTTATGTAAGAGCCTCGTATTTCATTTGAAATAAAAGACAGTCTTCCTATTCCTGCTGCGTCCGTCACCTTGTTTCCTTGAGTCCTGGGCAGATGGTGGCGGACAAAGCCTAAGGCACTTAAGATCACTAACTTCACTGGCAGAGAAGACGTGAACTATTTTTGAAAGCAACTGCTTTTGCATGGGCTGCGAGTACTTAGTAGCAGGACTTGTTTCCTACAAATATCTGGTCTACAAACAAGCACCGTAACCCACTCCCTGAAACAAATCAAAACACCCCATTAAAACTCGCCAAACAATTTCATTTTTCACTCGAGGCACCACTCCTTCGGTTATGAAAACAGCTGTGCTAATACCGCAGCTGTTAGATTAAACAGAAATATCAAACTCCACAACCAAGCCCACTCTCAGATGTAGCTCTGCCGTTTATTGTTCTTACAGAGTTGTTGTAACAGTGCGGCTGCCAGTGGCTTTCCCCTCACACATGAATATCTGTGGGAAACGCACAGCGGGGATCGTCTCTCCCACATTAACTAATGTTAAACCTAGTGGTGGGCCCTCAATTAGCAGTGGAGAAAGGGAGCTGGGCACGGGAGGTGTTTATAAGGAGACTTGTCAATGCAGCAGGCTGGGGAGAAACTCTCCGGCAATCTCGGACACCCTGGAAGAGATGGTGGAGGGCGTGCAAGGTCCATGATCTCTAGACTGAGTGATCGGGACACCTGTCGCCATCAGTAAGACGCCCACAACAACTTTAGCAAAGAACCAATTGCACTTGAAGGTGTTCGAGCTGTCCCTGCAAAGACACAGTACGCTGCGGGGAGGGAAGACAGATTCTGTGTGTCACATAGGCTAGATGGAACACAGAACACAGCCATGAACACTTCCGGAATTCACCTCACACTCCAATTGGTCCTCACACTATCAGATGACAATACAGAATCCCTATAGAACTATCGGAGTGCCACAGTGGCCCCCTGTCCGATGCAATCAAGCCTTTTGAATTTTTAACACGGATGTCCACACTCATGGAATAGCACATTAATAATATAAAAGAATAAAGGAAAAATAAGATGGATAAATCTTCCCATGTTTTTTCCCTGTCTGTGCACCACTTCACCTGCATGCTGAAGGGTTAAACATGTATTTATATAACTTCAGGCTCTACAATTAAAGACTTGCCCAAACCGATGCAGGAATGCAATAATCCACAATTATTCCTCCGCAGTCACCAATTATTATTGTTCATGGACTGTAACCAGCCTACAGTATACCGCTTGTCTTTTGTTTTCTCCAGCAATCCACAGATAATGACCGGTTTAGACAGAGTTTATGGAATGATTAAAACTCTTCATAGGGAAACAATAAGATTCTCCAGAAGACTCACAACCAGCAGCCCATGGGCATTCAAATATAATAAGTGGAAAGAAAAGTATTTTTTAGAGCTGATATATTGGTGATAATTGTGTTTTTTTACCCTTTGCAAGAGTGCAGGTGTGGATGTTTTGCTTGCAGTAAAACGAAAGAAAAAAAAAACTTCATACCGCGGCGATCCGTACTGATTTATGGTTTAGTACGTCTATGCATGGATGCTATGCTGACATTTAAGGCAGAACTACAAAATCTAGGTCTCTAGATGTTCCCACAAGACATTAAATCATTCCCAGGATTTAGGTCAATCGTACACGAGATACTAAATTGTGCGCATAAGATTTTTCCTCTAATGTCCCTTCCGGGGCTCCATAGGTCCAGAATACTTCAATATAGTGTGAGAGTGTATGTAACCCACTCTTCCTTCAGAATATACGGCACAGAGGGCGAGAAGGTGAAGGGCACAGACAGACGCGCAGAAGTGCCGTACGTCCGGGCCTTGGCGTGAGTCAGGAGTGAGCTGGCAGCAAGAGTCTGGGAACAGACAGGGCTGCACAGTGATTATAGTGAGCGGCTCGTCTTCAGAAATAACAGCGAGGAGCAGTAAATGAGTAACTCAGTCCTCGTCCTGTCCACGGTGTGCTGGTGTATAAACTCAAACTCTTTATCAAGACATTGCATTTCACCGGCACAGCCCTCGCTCTTGTAAAACGAGAGGCAGAATCAACTGGTGCATGAAAGGCAGATTAGGAACATCAAATATGTAACTGCATTTTTGTGTGTGTGTGTGTGCATGTGCGTTTTTTTTTTTTTTCTCCCCAGGTGAAAAATAATACTAAATTCATTACAGGATGCTGATACCCCACCTGGAAGCTGACAAGTCTTAATTTGCCTGGCACCTGATCCAGGAAACAGCATGACAACGGGCAACTTCAAGCCCAAATTCTGAAATTGTTATCGGACACGCACACACACACACACACACACACACACACACACACACACACACACACACGCAACCTGGACGGACTTGTTCTTTGCTCCCAGTGCCTTGCAACAAACGCATACAGCACGTACATATATTCGTCAAGATCTGTGACATCCTCAATGAAATCCCTTGCATTCCCGTTAGGTTCAGAACCCCCCCCTTGTCAGCTGACAGCACAGCCATGTCAGTACATGACGATAATAAAAAGCCTTTTCACAGAGCGAGGCCTTGCTCAGTGGCATTACAAGTTCATCGCTGCTGGCTCTGTCTTAATTCCTCCGACTGTCAGATTCCTTAGCGCTGGAGGGCATGGCTCCCCGTGTCACTAGGGGCGGACAGATACACAGCTGACCCGTCTCCCCGCAGAGAGGGGATGAAAGGGGTGGAAATCTGTCTGTTTATATTTCAACAGGGCTTCTTGGAGAGGAAGAGGAGGACATCTGCAACCCAGGCACCAGCCGGCCTGCGCGGAAAAATGGGGAGAGAGACTGGGCCGGCAAGGCTGCTCGGAGATGCGCAAATTACCACGTATAGGAATATTCTCCTGATTATTAATTGCCGTAAATCTAATATGTAGTTAAAACAGCCACAGGCAGGACCAGCTTGTGTTACACTGTAGTAACATCGTAATGACGGTGTAAAAAGAGCGCAGTGGAGGATCTCGCAGCCACCGACATCACAGAGAACACCTATGCGATTACTCATGTCTCGGTCGGTTTTCGTGTTTGGTCCCGTATCCCCGCCGGCCCTCCAAGCACACTACGCGTCTCTGTTTGATTCAAAGATTAAATGAAATTAATTGGTTTACAAATAATGCAGCTGAAGAGACAGGGCAGTGCAACACGGGAGGAGCCAGTGGGCAGGAGCGTCCCTCCTACTCAGCACCGCAGCGGTGTTGACCACACAGGGGGAAACCCAGACATCAGTGCAGATAAGGGCTTTCAGTTTTTATTCAAGGAGCAATGAGACGTTTCAGGTATCCGTGTAAAACAATTTACAGTAAACTGCGCTTTACAGAGCTACTTTGGCTGTAAACAGAGGATACCATCAGCTGAATAAGTAATCCATGCATTCTTTGGGTTCAGGGAATTATATTTTTACATCTGTATGGAAGCCTGTGGCAGTTGTCTAACAGCACTACATTTACTTCCTCTGTAAACAAATCCTCAGATAGAGAACCAGCACTTGCAGAATTCCCTGGACAACAGGAAGAATCAAATCTCAGCTTCTCTCTCTCTCTCTCTCCCACTGCACTGCACTGCTCTGACCCCACAGCAGTTTCTGCACTGGCTTGCGTCCGACCGGGGTCTGCTTTTTCTCACACACTGAACGCAGGTGGATAAACCAGAGCCAAAGAAAACATACTGGAAGGTTAAACTGCTGTTTTGCATCCAAATGATGAAATACATTTTATATATATATATATATGAAGATAGAGTTAAAGGATGCAGGAGTAACAAAGACTCACTGTGTGCATCTCTCGTGTGTAAACTAAGGCTACAGTCCAATTCATGACAAGGGGTAGGAGAGTTAAGGATCAGGGAGGCCTCAAAATTAGCAGACTTAACAAATGTTAGTGTAGCAAGCACGTGTAGTAATCTAGGACAACTTTCACAGGGTTAGCTCTCTCACATCCGAGTGAGTCCCCCAGCCCTCCTGTGGTCTCTAGCCATTGAGCTCTCAGGCTCCCAGAAAACGTGCCTTTCAGTGGGCTGCTTAAATTCAGTCACTCTGCTTGATTGACATGAACCGTGTCTAGTTAAATCTCTGTGTAATATAATTAACTGTGCACTGGATAACTAAGAAGATAGGAGCATAGCTTTAGGTGAAATCTGCTGAAGAATTTGCTGACAGGAAGGAAGCATCAGAAAAAATAGGACAGAAACGTCAACAAGGAATACAATAAACATACAAAATAAATTATAAAACTCCAAATATCAGACTGCGTAAAAGAAGAGGTTTCTACTCAGCGCCTTTTCCTTGATTTATTGGGAGATATAAAAGTTGTTTTTCCAAGCAAGGAAACTCAAGACCTCGATATATTTTGGAAGTGTTTTGCCGATGTCTGAGCAGAGATTATAAATAAGATCTCCGGCGGCATGACCCCGGTTATGTTGGATACTCCCTTGCAAAGCTTGGGATTAGAGATAACCGATTTTTCAAAACGCAGGCTGAGCCGGGGGGCGATTTATGCATTTGGGAACTTCAGGAGAAGAGAAGAGAAAAAAAAAAAAAAAGAGCTCAGTGGAAACAGAATAATGCTGTAGATGCCAAGACTTGCTCCGGCAAAGCCTGGCGACAAGACAAATGCGTGGGCGCTCCGCGGAGAGGACACGTGCCGCCCGTCTCTCCCCGCTTCCCTCGCGGCTCCGGCACACAAGTCTCGGAATTCCCCGAGCTCCGCTGCCGACATGAACCCTTCCGCAGGTGAAGCGTCGAAAGCCACAAACAGACAAATTAACCGGGGGCCCAAACCTCAGTTTACACAACACATGGGCAACGGGAAGGATAGCAACAATGGGAGGACGGTGAAGAGAGTCTTCGGGGGATGAGATAATCTTTAAGTTATCGCTCAGCCCTGGGGGCGTCTGCGGTGTTTGGAGAGAACATGAAGATGTATCCCAAACGCCTTCACAATGATCTTTACAACAAACCACAGCCAGGCCTTCTAGCAACAACTGCCGGGCTTAACCAGGGTTCGAGGGAGAGGCACTGGTGTATTGTTCAGTCCTCAGTGGAGTTCCTGACCGGCAGAGGCAGGAGATCGCAGAGCACTTTGACTCACAGGGCCCCCTCCATGGCGATGGGAGGGCTGCCAGGTTTCCCTTTGTCTCCTCCTCGGGGGCTGCGGTGTCCGTGCTGAGCACAGCCTTCAGACTGCGTGCAGATAATTTCCAGCTGTGCACTGAAGTGCATGCTGTACATTACACACATAAATATTACACGTATATAAACACACACAGCCACCGTGAGAGCAGCACAGATAAGTGATAGACGAGAGGAATGCAAAGGGGTTGTACTGAAATCCACCAGACATTGAGAGACAGTTGTGCGAACCGTACAACCTGGTCCGCAGCTCTAGTAGGGAGAGCTAAACCGGGTTGTGCAGCAGTGCCAGGTTTTAACATGATGCATGACATCACAAAAGCACAGGTGCGTTAGTTAACTCGGGTGACCTCTTCCTGCAACGCAACTCCCTCGGACTCCCTCGGGTCCCGGCCTTTTGAATCCTTTTGAATCCAGCAGCAGCAGTCCTTCGCCGAGAGGCTGGGGGTGGTGTATAATCCCTACCTGATATTCCATCTCTGCCACCCCCCACCGGCCTACTGAGAAGCTGGACTGGGTTACTAGGTAACTAAGGCGGGCGTCAGTGTGAATATGTACGACTGTAGCGTGTGCTCGCCAAAAGCACAGTTGAAGCGCTTCGTTTCGAGCCTGGGCTGAATGGCTCGGTTCCTAAACAGATGGAAATGCAAATCCTTGGATATCCTCTGGTCTTGCCTTTCCCTCATCCTCGTTCCAAAAGAAGAGTGCAGACCAGGCACACGCCTGTTCGCCGCAGCGGAGCGATGCACGAACATGCGGACACCGGCTCTCCTGCGACATAAGACTCAGCACCACAGTACGAGCAGGGGAAGAAATGTGAATGATCGTAACTGCTGGAGCTCCCGAGGGCACAGATACACAGAGGGGGACTCTGCACAGGCTGTTATTGTGAGACAGCTGCACAAAATCCACTCAGCACTCGAGGTGTGTAACGTGCAGATTGTGACGCTTGTGTAGGCAGGGAAGAAATGGACCAGCAATGTGAAGATCATCTCTGACACATGCAGCTGAGGAGCTAGTGGAGCTGTGCATTGCCCTCTGCAATAATTACACAACCCCAGTGAGACTCAAGGCAGTTTAAAGTTATAGGACATTTGGGGAAGGAACTATGCAGAGCAGTTTGAGGCGTGAGTTAGGACACAATACACAGAGCAGTGTAGCCTCAGACTGGGGAAGACTGCAACAACTCTATAACCAAGAAATGATCATTCCTGATGTCTGGAGAAAGTGAAGGATCGTCACAGCGGAGCCAGTGAAGGAGAAGCGGTTGTTCCAGGTTTTAAAGGATTAGCAGCTTCATTATTTACTCCAGCGAATCAAGCTCAAATATAGCAAGGCATTTTAAATAGTGCAGCCTGAGTCTGTAATAAAAGCTAATATAAATATCACGAAGTACGAGACACTAGGGTTGTCCCGATCGGCCCATTGTTACCTTCGAAGGTTAGAAGCTTCGCTGGTGCTAATTTGCATAATGTATCGATGACGTCACATTAGCTACTATTGTAAAGATTTTGTTTTTACAGGTAATACATATAAATAAAACATTCTCATCTTATTTAAAATGTTATCTCCAATTGTAATCGTCTTATTTTTTTTACAAACACACGGTTTATGTACTTTATTGTGACACGCTAACCTTTCAGTAAAGCTAACAGCAACTTACTCATACGTTCAGCTATGCTAAGTACTACTACTACTACTACTACTACTACTACTACTACTACTACTAATAATAATAATAATAATAATAATACAATCATTTAAACTTACGCTGGTCAAATGATCACGTAGACTGTGTGACTATTTTTCTCTTGCACAGCTTAAATTCAGATTTTTGAGGGGTCTTCTATGCGTTTAGTAAATACATCACTAAGCGCAGATGGTTTTCGAGACGTTTGCTTTGTTTCAAGTTTCCACTGAATTATACGACATAACACTTTGCTGCAAAGATGGCGGATAAAGAAAACAAAACGCAGGACAAGATGGGCTGGTCCACGTTCATACTGGCGGGGGGGAGTAGGGTATTTTTCAGAATAATACTTTAAATTAATGTAATTATCCGTGTAATCGTATATTTTGCGTTTCAATATTCATCATAGCAGGTTTCTTACAACATCCCGCACACTTCTCCAGTAGCCAATTACTACAATGCACCCCTATGGTTTAACGTAATGGTCTGGTCCGATGGCCGCTGACGCGACCGTGGCGATTGAGTGGCTTTCAATGACGGTTTTTAACTTATTTCTGTAGACCCACCTTGACTTAAGTAACGGGCATTATACACGTGTTTTAATGTAGGTCTGACGTGTGGTTTAGTATTCAGCCAGTTTCTCTTAACGAGAGAAACAGATCGGTGTTGTGGTCATGTGACCAGTTCGGGAGGTTCTGATGACCGGACGGACCTTCGAGCTGTAAGTCACACCGACCAGAAACTATGTGGATTTGCCTGACACAGCAAAGTTAAACTATATATATATATATATATATATATATATATATATATATATATATATATATATATAACAGGGCTTCCCAACCCTGCAGGTTTTTGTTCCTGCTTAGATTTTACTTTTTAAATTGTGTAATAAAATAATTGGTTCTTTAATAAGCTATTTATACAATTATATACTTCACTTAAAACCCCTACTGTATAAAATAATGAAAAGGCTCTGATTTAGGACATTTTTAGCTCAATTAATTGAGAGCTTAGTTGGTACAAAAACCAGCAGGGTAGGGGCTCCTCCGGAACCAGGGTTGGGGAAGGAAAGTGCACAGGCTGTTTTTGACTTAAGAGTCCAGGGCTGTCGACTCGGGTCCTGGAGGGCCACAGTGTTGGCTGGGTTTTGTTCCAGCACAGCTCTTGGCTCCTTAATTGGTCTAATTAAACAATTTACTGGATTCATTTAACTTCTCCAGACTCTGAAATTTTCTGTGTGTTCAATGTTTTGAGTCATCAAGTAAGGTATTGACTATAAAAAATAAATATGAGAGTTTCAGAGTAAAACTACCTACGTAAGTAAATGATGAGATTAAATAATTGCAAACCCCTGTTGGAACAAAAACCAGAAGACACTGCAGCCCCCAGGATTGGAGTCTGACGCCCCTGGTCCAGATGTTTATCGTCAGAGAAAACATCATGCATGTTCATATTCCTTAAATATGTATTGGGGCAAAAAGTTGACCAAAAATGAGGTCGAAAGCATGAAAGTTGAGCAAAAGATAAATATCAAAAGGTCGTATTTGCTACCAGATGTCCCTCCACAATCTGAACGACAGACACTGATGGATTGTCTTCAGACGGAGGTCTAGGTGTACCAGACACCGCCTTGCCCAGCCCGGGTGAGCGACACGGCTCGGCCGAAGCCAAAAGGGCAAACAAACAGGTCTTGCTCGTGACCCCCGCGGCCGGCTGCCGTGCTGGTGGGGTGACGGCTGTGTTTGTTCAGGCCTGGCGGCGGCGGTCGGCCCCTGGCTGCCCGGCAGCTGGACTCCCCGTGAAACCTTAGGCCCCGTGCCGGCAGCGCAGCCAGCGCGGGGCTCGGAGGCAGCGGCGTGTCGGGGGAGATTACGGGCGGTGCTCAGTGAATGTGTCTGCAGGAGCGTGTGCACCGGCGTCAGCTGGAGAGTGTGCCGCGGAAACCCGAGCCCACCTCGCACAGCCCTGTGACCGGTGTTGCTTTCTGCAGCGGATCATTGTACAGGAGGACAGTTCGGCCCTGGGCAGAATTACCTGCCGCTTCAGCCGTCCAAAATCCACATGGAAAATAGGCCTCTTTTCAAAGCAGGACAAATAACAATTAGATGGGCTGGGCGGTTGGAAAGAAAACCAGCTCTGCTTCGGCTCCCACTGCTGGCACACGAATCCCATTTCTCAGATCCGGCGGACCTGCTGCTGCTCCGGGGCGGCCGAATGTCACTCATTATTAATTGAGAGGGAAGTGCGACGAACTGGCTGGTGGGGGCAAGCGGGGACGGAATCGTTGACCTTGAGACCTGAAGCCGAGCGTTCGAATCCATTCTCCATCCCATTCCCAACTCCTGCTCATGGGCTGCCACACGAAGGCAGTCCGTCAGAACAGGACTCGGGGACGCATGTCAGAAACCAAACCACCACACTGATGTCCAGAAACAGACACTGTTAGGTCACTGTGGGACTGGACAATATGAAAGGAAACGAAGCTTAAAACAATCAAGTAAGGAAGGTATTTGGAAGCAAAGGCTGGCTGGGCAGTAGATTGCGAGGGGAAACGGGACACTAAACACAGTGGGACACAATGACAATGTGAGTCTTTCTCCTAAGGCCCAGGCCCAAGCGAAGGATGGGGGATGACAGCCAGGCAGGTGGGCTTCATCCCAGCGCTGATATCATGGCTAGAACACCATGACAGGTAAAACATGTGGCTGGAGCAGACTAAGTGGGATCAAACTGTGATGCAGTGGGCTGTCGCCAGCCACGCTATTTATACCACAGCTCCTCCTCAGCAGCACGAACCGCATTCCTCCAATGCATCGGCGCATTTAAACATATAAAACCCCTAATTCAAACCGCCTCGTAATAGGGATGAATGTTAATATATACTAGAATAATACAACCCTGGTAGCTGAGACATTATTCTACCTGTAAATAGCCGAGTGCGCCTCATCTTTCCTTTCACACATTATCATCAATATTATTATATAGTATAATTTGCCTTAACATGTATGCGGAGGATTTATTGTCACGGAAAACATGGCAGAGTGCCATTCGGTTCACAAAGAGAGTCAGTGTACATTGTTGATCAGAATATTTTGGCACAGGCCTCTGTTTTTAAATATAGCTTCAGGGGATATTGTGGGCTTCTGACAGGACTTAATTTCAAGTTAACTCATTTAGCATGTTGTTTTCCACAAACTATTTTACATATGTTTTCGAAAACAACATAAACAAAACATTTGCATAATATTTGAAAGTCATTCATCAATGTCAGGGGGGGAAAAGAAATAAAACGGCGCCTGGATCACAAGAAGCTGGTTATAAACCCGCTCTGCTTCACAGGATGTGGAGGTCTGCTTAAGATTATCTGTTGTCTCTGTTTACACTTTGATCTGGAGTCGTCTGAAATGGGGCTGTTTATGTGCGTTTGGCTTTTTCAGCTGAACCCTCTCGTTGTGCGGTCGCTGGCCCACTCGGCCCTCCCGTCTTAAAATAGTGAAGCCGCCACGAAAGGTGCCCAACTTCGGCTTCACCCTTAATGAGCGTGTATCCTTTACGTTGGTTTCCAAGGCGCTTCAGAGGAGAGATGCTCCAAATCTCTGGTGGGATATTTTTTTCCCTCTTTTTAATTGAGGGCCCGGATCCTGGCTAGTGACATCAGCTCCTAATGGAGAGGCGGCTAAAAATAGTCTCGGTATTAATAGTGCCATTACACACTGATTTACAGTGAAGGAGAGCGAATGCCCTGAAGGCTGCAGGTCTCTCAGAGCGTATCCTGTGAAGTTTAAATGCGATGAAGGTAAAGATCCTTCTAGTGCGCTTTTGTCGTGATCAGGTTTCGCTTTTGCACGACGTTTAGATGAAATCGCCAGTACTTAGGAGAAGGAGACTAGGACAGCACATGAATAATGTGTCTCCACAGTGACTCAGCTTTCCAGACGTCCAGAGGGCACGTCTGGGGAGTCAGCGCTGCTGCATGGGCCGCCTGACACTGGAAACACAGGGCCACGGTCGGTTTCCCCTCTCGGACACGGAGCCGCGGAAGACTCCGTGTCAGCAGATAGTGTTGCAGGCTGCGTCCGGTCTCCCGCTACGCCGCGCACCTGGGCGGGGTGTTTCGGGGGAAGGCCGAGGGGACGTTGTTTGTAGCGAAAGGGACTCGGGACTCTACATCCTGGTTCAGAAAAGCAGTGAAGACATCTCTGTGGGGTTTTTGGTGTCTGGTTGCACTCAGCTGATACAGTTCTCAGTTGTTGGGCGGACTGGGGCAGTGACGGTATCCCATCGTGGGTAAAACGAGCCCATCGTGGTGACATCACAGGGGAGGGGCATTACTGCACACGTTACTCAACCTCACTTCATACAGTCCTGCCACTGAGACTCTTGAAGTGAGACAACCTGCCAACCTGCCCAAGAACAACCCTTTCCGGAGCTTCTCCACAAGCAAACCTCGAAACCTCTTCCTCTACAGCAACTCAATTAATCCATAAACATGACACAGCATGGTAATGAGCGCTGGGCCATGCGTGTGTGTACAAAAAACAACACCACCGCCGCTGCGTTCCCCACACTTCCAACGAGAATGCCACTACATAACGAGGATACTGGAAAAACACCGCCAGAGAGAGGAGTGCAGCTGTCGAGTGGTGCATAATTAAAGCCGGCTAGAATACATTTGATAAAATATATTTCATTTTTTCCCCTCCCCCCCTAATTACTCTGAAGAAGAAAGCATCGAATTATCTAACATGCTATTAATATGTAATGTATTGCTTGTGTCAGTTGGCTAGGATTCCCGGTGTAAGCCTCTTGGGGCCCGGCCACATTGAAATTCACAGCTGTTGCTATTTTTCTGGGGTTTAGTGTTACCTTGTACTCCAGAATTAATCAAAACAGGCAGAGCCCGCTGAGGGCCTGTTTGTTATTGTAGTGCACAACCTCTCCCGGTGAATAGAAAGAGTCGGTGAAGGAAGGTGAGCTCTGGCTTTTCCCAGGGACTGCGGCCGCCCATCGGCTCCTGGGGTCCGAGTTTTTCTGGGGGCGTCTCCCTCCTGAAAGCCGGTGTTTTTTTTTTTGCTGTCTTGGCAGTGCCAGCGCTCACCGGACCGGCTCACGATGTGTGGTCAGTGCTCAGTGAAGAATTCCCTTCCTTTGATTGCCCCCTAACAGGCACTCCTGGGGTGATTTGTTTTTCTCTTGCCGGATACACATCTCCAAACCCCAGGCTGAGTTCTTCGCCCCGAAGTTCGCGGCGAGCCTGAACAGTAGCCAGGCCTGCACACAGCCACTTATTTACTTTTCCTTATTGTTCCTGCACATAAAAGCTCTGCAACGATGAGCCATGAGGGCAGCTGTCTCTGCTTTATTCCACAGGAGAAGAAAGAAAGAAAAAAAGCCCCATAATGTCTGCCAAAAAATTTCCCAGGGATGCACAAACAAATGTGTGTTGCCTGGATGGGTGTCCTTCAATTAAACTATAATTAATAAATCTATTATGGGGAGAGAGAGGGGGAGAAAAAACCTCCATGCTAATAGACATTTCATCTGGAGTGCGCTGATTATGTTTGTTTCATTAAGACTGTATAGTGAATGCATTTCTTCCTAATTAATTCAGCGGGCTTTGTTTCTCTAACGAAGGGCTGCTTTATGGATGAGGGACGGGGTGTTTTACATTGGGGGGGATAATGGCGTTCTTGGTTAAAACCGCTTTGGTTTTGTTTATGAGGTTGCATTCTGCCAAGTTGTCATTGCACTAAAAACACTTACAAAATGTACATTTCCTCCCGCCCGACTAAACAGAAATGAAAACTGATTTATTTTGCTTTATGTCAAGACGTCAGGACAGACGTAGTTTCTTGTGAAACAGATACTACTATTCAGGACTGAGAGACATTTGTGATTGAAATCCCCAGCACAGAGCAAAGTAACATTCCTATATTTTATCACATGCTTTTAAAGAGGGGAATTATATTAAGCAGTTGGTATATTACGTCTAGCTTTTTATTTGTTCTATGAATGTATTTGCACTAATTGGTTAACGGTACCCAATGATTCCAGACAGAGACCTTACCTGCAGAACCAGCCAATCACAGTCTTCATCTTTGTGAAAGGCATTGTAGGCAACAAAGACATAAACATCAACGCATTTTTTGTTTCCTGGGTTCTATGTTGTTTTTGAAAACTTCCTAGGTCATGTGACCACACCTGCTCTCAGCCCTGCTATCATCATGGAGGACAGCCGATCTGTCACCTCTGGGCCCGGCCTCTCAAACCTCCTTTGTTGCAATTGTTGTCCAATAAGATGACATGCCGATTGACATTTCCTGTGAATCAATTGAACAATCAATTAATCAACCCTTCTCATTGCCTTACAGCCAACCGTGATAAAGATATTGTGACATGGAAGGTCATCCTGAACTCAAATGCAATGTGTCTTAACCCTGAATGTGACACGAGACCTTAGATAGTGAAATGGACATGTCTTGGCGCTGTGTAGACGAACGCTGCCCTTCCACGGCCCTGTGTGTTGTATTCCCTCCCTTGTGAAAGTATTTGTGTGTAGTTTCTATCCACGCTAGAGACCACGTCACCGAACATATCTGCTGTGAACTCCGCACTTCAGTCTTCGGAGACAGTTCAAACAGAAAACCATATGTTCACTGCAGATCAATCAATCATTATTTTATGACTCGGAGGGATTCATTCTCACGTTAAAATACGAGAGGATAAAAGCGCGAGGGGGAAGAGAGAGTGAGGGTGCTGGGGGCTTTTAAAAGAGTTTTATTTGATTCCGTGTCTCGCTGAAGCGTTCCTGTGTGGAGGACAGGTCGCTGTCTCTGGCAGAGCCCATACATCACAGCGCCGGGGTGAGGAGAGGCCGTGGGCGGCCATTAATCACTGTCAACCCCTGACTCCCGAGAGCACCGCTGGGTAATGGAGACGTGGGGGAAGCCTGCCTGGAACGCCGTCCTCTAGTAATGCGGTCGTCCTCAGACCTGGAGTCCCTCCCTGTGTCTGTGAGTCCTCCACACACGTCCCCGCAGAGTTCGGCCCTTTACCCGGAGGCCTGTGCTCTCTCACACGCTGCCTGAATCGGCTCTCGCTCCCCTGACACGAGCCACTCTGCTCTGACCTCATCTCGATGATTGGGAGTGTAGCCTTCGCTTTTTGTGGTTCGTTTTATCCGCTCAAACCCATATTGCGACAAATCTTTGAGCTACCGGCCCACTGCAAATGACAGATCCGCTAATGCACCGTTGAATATGCGTGTTTGTCCAAGGCCGGGATTTCATCCAGTCGTTTTAACTGAGGGAACCCAGAGAGCTGGCACCAGTTTCAGCACCGGGTAGTTTGTTCCACACCCTCCCCCCTGAAGCGTGATGCGTTTGATTTAATCCAGGCCTAGGTGACGGAAATGGCAGCAGTATTTTCCAGCTGACGCACAGGTCGTGGGTCACAATTAAGAGATTCTGGTAGCTTCATCCGACACATAAATAATCTCTGTTTATTTACTAGAGTAGAGATTGACTCAAGCATGGATATCAAGTTGGTGGTGTGCCATTTTCCTTGCATTCATATCATATGTGTTAGCTTCCAGGAGTAGTATATTTCTCCCATGCAGTCACTGTTATATAACGTGTTTTCTCCTAAGATCTTCATATGTGTGTTTGCCACTGAAATATGCTCTCCTCTCTCACCACACCTTTGCATATTCAGATGATCAGACAACATATTTGGACTGAGAATGTCGGGCACATTTGTATGTTTTATGAGGGCCCCCGCCAATGTGAGTCTGATTTGCATGATAGGGAGATATCTTTGTCAAAGCAAGGGTACTGTTACGGCTGACTCATTCAGTCTCTGCACTTCGAGCTGTGTGGTTTGCCTCTGGTGTGAAACAGTGTGATATAAATTCACAAAAAAGCTGTAAATATGCCGACGCTCAGACGCCCCACACGGCCGCCGAATCAGTTCTCATCACTCCGGACGACGGGAGAATCACACATCACAATATTATCCCGACTAATCTGTAAAGTGCGCCGAAGACGTGCAAAGGTTGTGTTTTTCTTAAACACAACCGAACCATTCTTATTATTCTTGCTTGCGGGTATCTAAAATAGGAGTTGTGGTAAAAACCTGATCCCACAGATATGAGGTTGCAAAGTAAAACACAATCTCTCCTGCCGCTCGTCCAAATCAAACACTGCACGGATGAGCGTGTTTCCGTTAGTTTGAGCCACCAGAGCAACAACACCGCACTGCGCCTGGGGTTGGAGGAGAGGAGAGGCGAGGAGAAACTGCAACTCTGGGGTGGGTGGTGGGGAGAGAGGAGGGGAAAGGAGAAACTATAGATCCATGCCTGGGAGAGAGGAGAGGAGAAACTGCAGCTTGATGGTTACCTGTGTTGCCTCACTTCTGCCCAATTTGCACATTTAAAACCATTCATGAGAGGCTTTTGTCTTCATAACAGCTGGTGGAGAAAGCCAGGGCAGCTCTGGGCACACCTGGCCTGCGAAAATCAACACCCCATCCCACGTTCAGTAGAAATTGATATCAGCCCACTTCCCTCAAAGCCTGTATTTAGAGGGGTCTCATTTTCACCCCTACAGGTTGTTTCTCATCTTTGACTGCGCAGGTGATGCATGAAAACTGGAAATCTGTCCCGAAGGCAGCGAGCCAACAACACCCACGACACAGCCTTTGAGTGGTGGGTTGGGGTGGCAAGCGTAAAGGCATGCCAATGAAAAGGTATTAATCTCAATTGTAGGAACAATGAAAATATAATCTGCCTAATATCTGGCTCATCAGGATGACTCGGCCCCCTCCTGTTGGATTCCCGTTAAATCTGATGTTTTACTTTGAAGGGTCTAGATTCTTTTTTATTGGAAGCAACGTGGCGAGATTGTGATAGGTCTTAACATTTATGGGGGACATTTTACAGGTGTTACACACACACACACAAACATCTCTTGCAAGCTGCCTACTGTTCAGGCAAACTGTACTGCTCTCCATTGCCAGGACATCTGAAGAATGGCTGGTCACCATTGCTCCAGGGAACTAGGGTTACATGTATAAGGCCCCATCACCAGACCCTATTGGAGTTACAGAGGCAGAAATGGACAGACCATCGCCAACCACTCCAGGACCACGGTGTAGGTTGTCAGCAGTACACCGCCGACAGTTGGAAAGACGTTGACCTAGATGAGCTTCAAAAAGGTTTTATTTTCCATTTTTTAAATCATATTCTACCACTCCCCCATGTTCCGAGCGTGATTTATATAAGCAGGCGAGCGCAGCATGGAGCCAAGCGTAAACAGAGCTGCCAGGGCATGTAACAAATCGGTAACCGGCGGTAATCCTTGGTGAGGTGGAAGCATCGGGCTGCACCCTCCAGTGCCGCATGTCACTGTTGAATCCCTCAGCGGGATCGAGGCGTTGGCTGCGCAGGGAGAACAAAGCGCTTTGCCTCCGGGAGTGAAAGTTCTGCTTCTTGAGGAGAGAAAAAAAACAAAAAACTGGAGAGGACCCAGCTTCAAAAGCACAGGGCTGCTGGCAGTGCACTGAACACAGGGAGGGTGACAGCTGTGCCGGGGCAGAGCGAGGAGGCCAGGGTGACTGCTTACCTGCACTTGTACGCCTGACGGAGGTTGACTTTCAAAAAGAGGGAATGAGGGGGCAGGGAAGATATCTAAAACCTTGTTTAGGCTGGTTAATAAGTTTACATGTAAACAAACCAAATGAAATCAAAAAGGTTTACATTCCAATACCTCAAAACTGTCCAATTTCCATCTGTGAAGGCAACAGGGGTGTAACTCACACCCAACTACACACTGAGGAGGCCCGGCCTCCTCTGCAGCAGACGCCTGCAGTCCCACACCCCCCCCCCCCCCAAGACCCCGTGACCGATCCCTGGGCAGAGCATCCGGCCCTTGCCCATCCCTGCCTCAGCACTCCGGGGAGCCGCGAGAGTATTCTCTCTCTCTCTCTCTCTCTCTCTCCACATTAAACATTCATAGCGGACGGAGCGACTCCATTGGCCGCGCTGCCGTCAGGCCAGAACACGAGAGCCGAGCCCATTGGCCGGCGTGGCACGAAAACCGATCTCCAGCAAGCGACGGTATTGATCCGAGTCTCGTGGTTTCCAGCAGCCGCAGAGTGAGTCAGACGTGTCCAAACGGGCCGAGGCATCGCCCAGAATCCATACAGGAGATGTGTGGACCAGGAATGGTTCAAGACTGTTAGAAAAACTAAAAAAAAAAAACTGTGGACACAAAATTACCCAGAATAAAGTGCCATTAAACATACGATACAG
Source organism: Amia ocellicauda (assembly GCF_036373705.1). Taxonomy (NCBI): domain Eukaryota; kingdom Metazoa; phylum Chordata; class Actinopteri; order Amiiformes; family Amiidae; genus Amia; species Amia ocellicauda. The sequence goes on from NC_089870.1 coordinate 20,489,616, forward strand.
GGATGGTGAAAGTGTAAAGGGACAGTCGTGAATCAAGTGCAGAAGCTTTATTTCTTTCTCTGCCAGTGTGTGTTTTGCTTCAATCTCTTCGCACACCGGAGAGAAGTGGACAAACGGGGAGTGCGGGACCGGGAGACACCATGGCACAAAGGCTGGGGAGGGACATAGTTATAAAATGCTTTAATAAATAGTTTGATTTCTAAGAACATGTCAAACAAAATTCCACTAACGAACCAAATGACTTTGCAAAGCAACTGTTCTTCTGTACAAAATAATCACGCCCATGTGCATTCATCTCCCCCCCCCCCCCCCACCCCTCTCTCCCCCAAATCTCTCAGGTTTAAATCAGCTTTATAGTGGGTAGTCTTTAATGATATTTCTCATCCCAAAACAGGAGCGATATTCAAGCTTAAAAAATAAAAATAAAAAATTACAAAATTTCACTACCACTTTTTTTTTTTTTTGAGGTAATACATTTTTTTTTGTTTCAAATGGTAGACGTTTCCATTCTGCTGCGGTACAGAAAGCACTAACAAATGCATAACAAAATTGTTCCCTTCATTAGGCCTATATCCAAAAGCAGAGATCAGTTGCACAAATATATATAGTTTCACATATTTGACGTACTAGTATTCACAAAGTATAGTCAGTGGGAGCAATCCCTCCCTCCCCCCCCACCCCCCGGTCTGCAGTTTCATAAGGACACATTAAATCTAAAACTCAAGCAGCAAAAGTGGGACCGTGACACATAAGCCATCTGGCAAAGCAAAATAAACAGTCTGGTATACATTACACAATCATTTACTCTGTTTTGTAAAGAGACAACAAAAAAACAAAGGAAAAAAATAAAAAAAAATTGATTATATTAATGTTCGTAAGGATCTGCGGGGGTGCTTTAACAGTTATAAAACCTGCCTTTGTCAGCGGACATAAATAAAAGGAATGGCATTATAAAAAAAATTAATAAACAATAAAAAAAAAAAAGTGTGACTTGTCTTAAGTTACTAAATTCAAATATACACAGCGATTCCTTTAATATATACATATGTACAATAACTTGTTCTTGATCAGAATACCTTTTCAAAGTTACAGAGGAGGGCTCTGAGAATTCCCTTTGTCTGGATGATAATTGTAGGGCCAACTTCGACAGTCACGACACGAGGAGAAAAAGTGACAGACGGAAAACGAACGAAAGGAAACGAAAAAAGGATAAATCTCAAGGCACTTCCTACAAAACAAATACTGCAAAATCTTCAGGAGGTTCAGAAGACCAAAAGGAACAAAGGCCACTTTTCCGATGCACGGCGGCGACAGTCCGAGTCTTCACTGGGCTGCGCGATCCGTAAGGCAAATACAGGCGAGCGTGGACCGACCAGAACCACCGCTCGGCGCCATTCCCGGTCCTTACCGGCCGGTGTCACACAAGAGGGGGCCCCACAGCACCCCTTCGAGAGGGCTATAAAAAACGTAAAGTCTCTTTAAACGAAAAACTGTAAACAAAATTTAGTGTCATACTTTTGTTTTAACAGCACGTTGAAAAAACGTCAGCCTCTTGTCACCTAAAATAATACCATCAACTCGATCCCCTCCCACAAAAAAACAAAACAACCCCTGCCGTGTCCCGGATCAACAGACGAGGCCGGGGCGGGAGGGGAGACCAAAATAAATTCTCTTTTGAAATCCAGGGGTTGGTTCTGCTGCTGGCGACTCCGCTGCGTCCCCCGGGGCGTTGCGGCGCGGCGGGCAGGGGGGGCGTCCGTTCATACGCAGTGGTCTTTGACGCCATCGCCGAGGGCAGCGTTCGTGTTTTTACAGCGGTTGTCCTTGGGGCTGTAGGCCGTCCGGTGCGGCTGCTTGACGGCCGAGGTGCGCGTCGTGCAGACCAGCGGCCCCCGGCCCGGCCTGGCCTTACTGTACTTGTAGGAGGGGCACTTGTCCACCTCCATCCTCTCCATCTCCTCCTCTTCCTCTTCCTCCTCCTCCTCCTCCTCTTCCCCCCAGTCACAAGTCCTGTTGGGGGGGGACATGAGTTTCTTGCATTCATACTGAACGTCTTTGTTGCTGCAGGTCTTCGCGGTGGGGTTCTGGATGGGCTTCAGGGGCTCCCACTGGTTGTTGGGGGTCTCCTCCACGGACACGTGGCCTCTTTCCCGCTCTTTTCTGCGCTTCCTTGTCCACCAGACGCAGATGACTATGCAGAAGATCCACAGCACACCGAAGACCACACACAGCACGGGCACCAGGTAGTCTGCGGACAGGAGCGAGAGAGAGGGGTCAGTTGAGGAAGGCAGCCCAAAAACCCACCCCAAGCCCCGAACCCGTTCAAACCCACACCTTATCCTCGGTTCTCCTCCAGGGAGCGCGTTTCCCCCCAGCGGTGCTCACCTGTGCTCTTGGCCGTGACCTGGGTCTCCACCTTCACCTCTATGACGGCCAGCATCACCGTGCTGTTGTGCCTCTTGGACAGGGTGTCGATGATGGTGCTAGCTGCCTCCTGGACCAGGCCGTGATCCGGCTCATCGTGCTGGAACGACTGAAAGTGAGGGAGAAGGTCAAAGATCAAAAGACGGTTTCCCCCAGTTCTCAGCATTAGAACACACGCGAGTTAAACCACAGAACCGCCCGAGAACCAGCGTCCCGGAGTTCAGGGAGACTTACTATGGCCACTTCCACCGCGTTCTCGTTGGAGTAGGACAATTCACATAGGACCACCAGGGCCTTGTCCTTGGCCAGGGTCCGCGTTGCTGGCAAGTACCGCAGCTCGGTGCAGATGTTCTCCACCGTCGTGCCCTGTACCATCGAGAGAGACGGGCGGGACAGTGAGAGGAGAGCAGATGGACGCCATCAGACCATTTAATTGGATCTATATACATTAAAGTCCTACACTGCCGTGGCTCAGACAGATTTTGAAGGGTTTTATAAGCGATAACAAAAGGCACTCTAAATGAGTGCATCGGACCTCTCTCGCTTGCTCACCGTGGGCACTTTGTCCTTGTTGAAGATCAGGGTGATGCGGGCGCAGCTGTTGTCCAGGTAGTTGGTGTTGGGCTCGCACTTGGTGTCGATGGGCGACGGGGGATCCGGGGAGGAGCAGATGCCCCACTGGTGGCAGGGTGGCGAGAAGCAGGTGAGGAAGTTGTGCACCTGGCAGTCCTGTCCCCCTGGACAGTGGTGGCCCTCCTGGCCCGGGGCCCCATGCAGCAGACACGGCCGGCGGCCACACAGAACCTGCAACAGAGACGCGTTCAGCACCCGAGCTTTGATTTGATCCCATACACATGCGCACATTTTTAGTTTTAGAGCCCTGGGCGGCTCTGAAGTCCGAAACGCATCCAGCACCAGCTCGGGGCGAGTCGAACAGGATGTTTGTTTTGAAGAGGTTTTATCTCTGCATATTGACGGCCCAGAGCAGTGCGATGAAATGTAAGCCGGAATTAATCCAGGGCTCCGTGCGCAATCTGCCTTCTTTAAATGCGAAGGGAATAAACGCTGCGGTCTCCACAGCAAACAAAGCATATTTAATGTTTGCATCTTTGTGGCGAGAGCTGAAGTGCCACACACGAGCAGTTTAAGGTTTCAAAAGGAAACACAGAGAAGGGACAAGCAGCAGGAATTTGCCAGATTCGCCCTGTTATTGCGCTTCACGAGCCAGAACAGCATCTACACTGAATTCTCTCTACCCCCCCACCACCACAGCAGGACTGAACAGCGCATAATTGGGGAACAAGGAAAGTCCAGGCAATTCAGCTTCGCTTTGCATTACAAAACGGGCGTGTGAGCCGGCCAAGTCGAGACGCACACAGCGCCCAGTCTTGCAGCAACTTGCCTTTCATTCGGCTGCTCGTTTACCAGCTCTAAAGCAAATAAGTCGAACATCACGGCTCGGGCACAAAGGGCACCGTGTGGCAGCTACCATGCGATTGATTATCCCAACTGCAGACGAGGGGAGAACGCCACAAAGTCTGGAGGCTGGTTTCACTAAGCATGATTTGTGAGGAACTACCTTAAATAAATGCCTAATACAAAATAACAATGAGCTTTAGGATTCGGATTGCAGAGAGAACAGGGTTGGCGTATTGTGCCTCTAAAATAAGCTGGTATGGTTATTTCGGTCGCACTACCCCACACGACTGAGAACCAGTCGATGTTCGGATGTGAAGCAGCAGCTCAAAACGCGTTTCCCTGGCCCGAGACAGTCTGGACCGTGCCGTACCTTGGTGCAGTCCACGTTGCCGTTGACACACTGGCAGGTGTTGCACTCCTCCTCCCAGCGGCTGCCGTGCGGGAACTGCAGGCCGGTGTAGCGGCATGCCTTCCCGATGCCGATGACTGCGGGGGAGCAGACAAGCTGTCAGGACAAGCAGCCACGACAAACACACACACACACCCCGTACAGGAATAAATGTTTGCAAACACGCCTGGGACTTTGGACTGGTGAAGCCCATCCTGAGAGAGAGACGCTCTTAGTTTGATTGCGTGACAAACAGGAAAATGTCTACAGTCCGGAAAACAGCTGTTTGTCGTTTTGCGAACTAGGCAAGTCAATTAATGAATAAAACAGGAGATGGTTCCCCCTCCCCCACCACCAGGACCACCAATTCCTCCCCGCCGGTTCGTACATTCTTGGCAGCGCGGCCCGGCTCGGCCCAGCGGGCAGGTGCAGCGGAACCCATTGATCTCATCCACACAGGAGGCGCCATACGCACAGGGCGAGGACTGGCACTCGTCAATGTCTGGTTAAACGAGAGGAGAGAATCGCAAATTAATGGTGGAAAACAAAAGCCATCAAGCGCAGACTCCCCTAGCTTTATTCTGCTATTGCAAAACTGACCTGTATATTTACTCCCTTAACCAGAGATATTAGCAATTCTAATCAGCATTTAATTACGGAGTTTAGACTTTAGTAGGCACTGGTCCGCACTGTGTACCATCTGTAAGTCATGTGACATCAAGGGACCGGTCATGTTTACACCCAAAGCTCAATGGAAACTTTGTGTAAGCAAAATGTAAATCTCTCCGTTTCATGTCGGACACCCCCCAGCCCAGAGTATCAAAAGACAGCTAAAGGAAGAGAGGAGGAGGGGGCCACAAACTGAAAGACAAAGCCCTCTCTCCTCCATTCTCTCCGAGGTGAGAGAAGTCTATACCCCGATGAATATTCAGATCCGTGGCTGTATGGTTTTTGGGGGTACATCTGACTGCCACTTATCCCAGAGGTCAAAGGGCAGGAGATGCCCATAATCCCTTCCCCACCCCCACTCCCGACACTCACTGATCCTGCAGTCGGGCCCAGCGAAGCCCGGGGCGCATTCGCAGCGGAACCAGTTCACTCCGTCCACGCAGATGCCCCCGTTGTAGCTGCGTGAAAACAGAAAACAAATGCAACAGTCGTCAAAGGAAAGGGGAAGGAGAGATCCGATCTCCGCGCAGGGTCGACTCGGAGGATTACAAAAGGCAGATTTCACTTGTGGACACACACCCTTCAAATGCAAATACCCCCGTCCCCCTGCTGTGCCCCCTCCCCCTCCCAGGTCAACAAAGAAGAATAGGAGGGGAGGAGGACTGGCCTCCAGCATTACAGACACACACTGCTGCACGGGTGGGGGTTGTCTTTAAATGCATGTGGCCGTCAAACCGAGCCTGTCCCAGTTGTGGGTCTCAGATTAAGAGAATCAAACTCTCCCCACCCCCCCCCCCAGAGTCATCCGATCGCAGCGTGATTCAGTAGCATCTTCCAGTTTTAAATCCCTGCACTGTCTATGGGGCGGGTGGGGGTGGGGTAGAGTGAAAAGTACAATTGGCACCTTAAAATAAGTTAAAGATCAGAATACGTACCATGGGTGGGGATTGCAGTCATTGGTGTCTGGAAAAAACAAAACAAGTGTTACTATGATCACAAATCTATGAAGCATTAAACTCCAGCTACACAAAACTAAAAATTAAGATTACATTTGTTTTGTGTACATGTAGGTGGTGCTTTAAGCATCAGGAACACAGTGGTGTGGATTCAACCCATTTCTCCAGCACTCTGGGCTGGTCAGCCACCCCGAGGACGCCGATAAGCAGACATTCTCCCCAAGACTGGCGTTCGCCGGGCGCCAACGCAACAGGTGTGCAGGTGCGCCGACGAGACAAGACTACACAACATCCCTAGACCCCTCTGGCCTCGCCGACAACAGCAGCAGACCTGAAGCCTCGGGTGGGGCTCAACTCAGAGATTTCCCCCTTGTCCTTTTAAGGGAAGCGACACGTGCAAAAGCCCGAAATAAAGCCATTGTATACGCTGACCTCTGACCTCCCGTCCCAGCAGGAAACGGATGACATCACACGCTAAATAGCTTCTGGCTGAGGCGGCCGAGCGCCGGGGGGTATCACCTGTCCCGGGGCCATTGTTACTCGGCTTAACACAGCCAGCCTGGACACTGCCAACCCCCCCCACCCCATTGCAACTGTCTACACTCTTAAAGGCATCCTCTGAACTACTGGCCTGCAAATCTACCTGAATTGCACTGATCTTAAGCATACCTACCAAATATTTTACCACAGAATATCCCCTCCTACGTAAAAGCTCAGGATAGGAAACCATATCCTATAAATGAAAGCTAAATTACTGCTAGAACAACTTTTCAAACACGGGTTTTCCATTTGAAGCAAGTCAAGTCACGAAAAGGTTGACTCCACCCTTGGGAGCTTAAAACGTCGATATGTTACTACAATGCAACTGTGATCCTCGGAGGAAAGAACCACCCACTCCAAAAAGACAGCGCTCTGGTGCCCGAGAGCTATGAAAACCAGCGAGGGCGTTTGCAGCGGGGGTCTTACTCTGAGCACAGATGGGGCCCTCCCAGCCGTCCTTGCAGATGCAGGTGAAGCCATCGCCTCCCCCGACACACGTCCCTCCGTTCTCACAGGGCCCTGACGCACACGTGCTGTTCTTCGCTGCAAAGCAGAGCGCGGTTTAGCGTTAAAAACCCTTTGAAGTTTATTTTTATTTAAAACAAAAGCTCATGAGAAGTTTGCAATCGCATGATTCATCACTAGCAGTGAGTGGGAACAGCTGGAGGCGATGGACATCCTGATCTAAGGAGTTGGGCGTTTGGAAAATTAAAGAAATCTTCCATTGCATTTAAAGAAAGGTCTCCCTGATATCGGTTTGTAGAGGAGCTCACCTGTGTTGCAGGTGCTGCCCCCCCACCCCGCTGGACAAGCGCAGCGGAAGGCGTCTCCGTGATCGTAGCACGTCCCCCCGTTGCTGCAGGTGTTGGCGTCGCACTGGCTCTCGCCTGCACGGAGGGCAACATGAAACTGGTGTCAAACGCCGACACAAATCAAAACGCAAATTATACCAAAGGAAGAGACATTTTAAACAAATCTTACGCGAATGACAGGTTTTTCCTTTCCAGTTGTCCGTGCACTCGCAGTAGAAGTCGTTCACCAAGTCCACACACCTGCCGTTGTTTTTGCAGGGGTTGCGACTGCAGTCATTCACATCTGGCGAGGGCGAGTTCAGAGTTAGAGCGTTTGCAAGGACTTCGGTGGGAAGAATATAAAAAGTGTGGTTACGCCACCAAGCGCTTACCGAGATGGCACAGGTCGCCTTCCCAGCCGTCTGGGCAGAAGCACTGGAAGGTATTGACGCCGTCAATGCACGTGCCGCCATTCTTGCAGGGGCTGGACACGCAGTCGTTGACATCTGTAATGAAATGGATCAAAAAAGTAAGTAAACCGTGACCAGAGCTGATGAGGGCTGCGCTTCTGCAACAGGACAATGTTGGGCGCTTACTCTCGTGACAGTAGATGCCCGTGAAGCCCTGGTCGCAAGCGCAGGTGAAGTTGCCGGCCGGCTGGCTGATGCAGCGCCCGTGGGGTCCGCACACATTGGAGGAGATGTGGCGCACGCCCTCCGCGGTGCTGTTGGTGGCGACCGCGATCGTGCAGCTGTCAATCACTGCAGGCAAGAGAAGCAGATTATTCCGTTATTGGATAGAGGGGTAGGGAGTCCCAGATAAATAGCTGGTGGGGAGAACGCCGGTGCCGAGACCCAGCTCGGGGGGGGGGTGGGGGACGCATACCTTCACAGGGGATGGTCTTGCAGTGGTCCTTGGGGTCAGCGCAGTCCTTGCCCTCGTAGTCCTCGGGACAGGCGCAGTAGTAATCCCCCGGGAGGTTGTGACACGTGGCCTCGTTGTGACAGGGGCTCGGGCTACAGGGATTACTCTTAACCTGGGGCAGAGCACATGAAGAGCACATTAGAAGAGGCTCACAATCCCCCCTCAGTACTGAGTGAGCTCAGCTGGCATCCTGTAATCTCATTAAAGAAACGCTGGGTCTTACACTGTAAACCCCTCTGTAAAAGGCCTCCGAGACCTGCAGTTTTTATCCCATTGCTTGTGTAAAGGAGTTTGAAGAGTAACTAGTTCAAAATGATCTTGTAGGGGGAGGGGGAAGGGGATATTTTAAGAAACCCAAGGTAAAGACAGTCATAAATCACACACTTGTGGTCATAATTCTCCATTTCACAGGTTTTGTAAGTCACACATCATTAAGACAAAAATCCTCAACTTAAACAAAACCCCGAGCTTATAAACCATCAATGCAGCCACTTCCTTTTAAGGTAGCGGCGCACTCCTGCGATCTGTCATTTAGAGCCCGTTGATGATATCAGCGCACACGTCTGACACGCAGGGGTCTGGCCGCGAGATACTGGCCGGGTCTGTTTTTAATGGCACCCCTGCTTTGTGTAAAGAATGTGAAGTTGCAGTCTGTGTCGCTCCCATTACTCCAATTCAGAGACGGGAAGCTGGGGCAGACGGCTCCGACAAGACGCTTTGACAAGCACTCAGAGGAAGGACGATTCTTTACAAGACTTAACTAAAACGGGGAACCCCATCACAAAATGAAACCGCTTTACGGAGAGTAACCACGCAGAAGCAGTGGTTTGCATTTGAATGCAGCCATCGCAGCAGAACTCAAGTCTCCGGCATCAATCCGATGCCCTGCATCGATGGAAAGCCACCGAGCGTCTGCGCAGAGCACCTAGGCGTCTGCAGGGCAGCTGGCCAAGTCCTCCCTGCTTATCGTTGCTTCATCCACTACAGCCTTATTTTTAAACCTCGCCACGAGCCAGAACAGCCATCAACCAAACAGAGCCTCTGCACTAAATGTCTCACTTCCCCCCAGAGCAGGGCTGTACATTATCCACGTTAGGTGTTCCAGTTATCATTTCAGACACCCCGAACATGGAAAGTCCTACAGTTGATCTCTTCCAACAGCACAACATCAGAGAAGCCTCCTCTACGTTTCCTCACCTCACACAACGTCCCCGAGAAGCCCGTCTGGCACTCGCAGACGAAGTCGTCCAGCAAGTCGTGGCAGCGGCCCCCGTTGTGGCAGGGTGTGCTGGCACACTTGTTCCTCTGAATCTCGCAGTGGAGGCCCATGAAGCCCTCTGGGCACTCGCAGTGGTACCCGTTCACCTCGTCCTGCCCCCGGGGGAAAGAGACAAGGTCAATCGAGGAGGAACAAGGAAATCTACAAGGCCAACTCACTATATGGAAGAAGGGGAGGGCAACGGGCATTTTATTAATAGACATACCTTGCATATTCCTCCATTCTGACACTGTCTGTGGCAGTCGTTTATATCTGAAGTAAAAAAAAAAAAAAAGGTTAAATAAAAAAGGCTTTTGTAACAGGTTAATTTGTTAAACAAAAACATGCATTGAAAACAGAGCATGCCAATGCCAAGGCCTCAAACGGGTTAAATCTACAATTCCCAATTGCATGCAACAAAGCTGTGCTTACAATTCCCCTGGACAATATACACAAGCAGATACAACTTCTCCCCCACCCACCAAACTCAAGATCGTTACGGAAACTTTTTTTTTTTTTTTTTATGGCTTGAGACCCTTTCAGAGCAACACTAGTTTTTGGCGAAAGGCTTATGGGGAAAAGTATAGCAGTAAACAAGGATAGATACTGACTGAGGTCACAGTTCTGTCCAGCCCATCCTCGATAGCAGTCACAATAATATCCACCAATTAAGTTTTTGCAAGAGTAAGCATTAAGGCAAGGATTCCCCACACACTCATTAGCATCTGTAAAGTAGAGAGGAAAAAAAACGGGGGGACAAAAAGACAGTAAGAACCACTTCCCAACCCGGCCACCAGACAGCTGCAAGTCATGCACAGACAGTCATTGAAAAGGGAGGTAACTTCAGCACAGAGGAATCCATCTACGTTCTGGTTTGCAGGATATCATCTTTGTTCGGTGCCTTGATTTGGAGAGTTTCTAGAAAGATGCACTACCATGGGACCATGACTGAAAAGCCTCTTTTCAGTCTAAACTATCCCATTGAAATGTTACAAAGCCAAACTGACCAATAGCCGAGACTTTATTGGGGTTTGTTTTTTCACATGAAGAAATAAAGAGGGGGTTGCGCTTCACGGCTATTGAGTTTTAAAATATTCAGTATGTTCTTGTCAATGTGCAAATAATTTTTCTGCAACGCACCTGTCTGCATGAAACATGATATTCATGTGCAGGTAGTGACTCGCTCGTGAAACTGGAGATTGGGGACGGAATTAAGCCAGCGTCTTGTTTTACGGCCTATAAATTTATCCCCAAGCTTGTTTACAGATTATAAACCATTTCCTTTTGCACTCTACTTCCTGGACAAATCACAGGCACCCCGAGTAGTATTTGAGCAATGTCCAGCCCTCTACCCGATCTGCACCCAAATATAACCCCTTTATTTAAATTTAGGTCCAAGGCCAACAGTTGCCAGGCCTTTGCATTATTTATAGCTTTACTCAAGACACCTGGATCAGGTTTCAAATAATATCCAGCTTCCCCCCATGCAGCAAAGTTCAAATTAGATATCTGCCGTGATACGTGCTTAGTTTGGTGAGGAAAACAAACCACACAGCAGTCCCACCGATTAGACACACCGGAGCAGAAAAAAAACAAGCATTCAAAACATTTCAGAAGAACTTTAGCCTTCAAATATTTCCCACATACTGAACACCAGCCAAAAAGCACTGATCCCACTGCTCACACCAATGTCGTACCTATCTGGCATGTTTTTCCGGCCCACTGTGGAGGACAGAGGCAGTCGAAGCCGTTCTCTCGGTCGATGCAGGTCCCCCCTCTGGCGCAGGGGTTGGAGGCACATTCGTTGACATCTGAAAAAAGGGCACACGGCTGTCACCCGGCAGGCACGTCACAGCGCCGCGCCTTCGAGACGATCGGCACGGCGGCCAACATGGATATGCTTTAGCATTCAAAATCAATAAAAGTAAAATCCAATAAAAAAATGATTTAATATCTGCTAATGCACTTCGAAGACCGCTCATCCAGTGACTGACTACCTTCTACTCTATACTTTATAGGTATATTGATGCCTATACAGAGGAAAAACCCAAAGCTTCTGTAGAAGACGTAATTGAAATAAATCCCCGCTTCTTACAGCACCCAAGGATTGCCACAGCCAAGCTAATCTAATGCATTTAAAATGAGTCTAAAGCCTATTTCAGCAGCTTGTCCACCAGGAACAGCATCGAGAGCCATAATACCCGCCCCTGGCACGGCTCCAGATAAGGCGCTTACACTTTTGTGAGAACATGTTACCGACTTCACACTGTAACACGATTACCTTTCACATAATCCGGGGACTGCAGATTAAACGCCATTAAAGCCCAGCCTCACACTTCGGATAAAAGCGCCAACCCGATCCAGGGGTGGGGGGGGGGGGGTTGTGCTCCCGATTTTGAGCAGAAGAATTAAAGATAACAGAATGCAGAAGTTGTCTTTTAAAGATTTTTTATAAACAACCAAAACCTCCGTGTGCTGCAGAGGACGAAACCCTGCTTATGCTAAATCCCTTTGAATGCACAAGACCGGAGGCTGAATTCTCTACCACGGCTTGAGGGGGAAAAAAAGAAAGGAACCGAAATCCCAGTAGGAGGTCCTGAGCTGTAGAGTTCAGCGGAGAGCCCAGATGTGAGGGGCTGCGGGGGGGGCAGGGCTCGCTCAGAGTTTAATACAGAGGTCACAGGATCAGGGACCCTGGTCAAGCGTTTGTTCGACACTAGACTCCCCCCCTCACTTTGCCTTTCACCAGGGCAAAAACAACTGTTCACACCTCGGGGCGGCACTTTAATTATCCCCCAAGTCTTCCCAGGGTGTCGACCAGTCAATCCAGACAGGAGAAAGTGTGACTCACCTTTAGCACAGGTGGGCCCCCCCCAACCCTTGGGACACTGGCACTCGAAGCCCGACGGGATCTCATGGCAGGTGCCTCCGTTGGCGCAGGGGTTCGAGACGCAGGCGTGCTCGGCTGTCAAGGCAATGGGAAAGATGGGGTTAAGACGGGATGAGGCGCAGCAAAAAAAGTAGCGAGATTTAAATCAAGGATCGGACGGCAGGTTAGGGTCTCGTCTTACCGATTTCGCAGTTCTTGCCGGAGTACCCGTCTGGGCAGGCGCAATGGTACTGGTCGGGCTCGGTGTTCATGCAGGTGCCCCCGTTCACACAGGGCTGGTGAGTGCCACAGTAGTTCAGATCTGTTTCGTGGGAACAGAAGATGCAATTAGACCGAAGTGACTCCATTCCCACAATGCTGTGCGGGGTGTGGCCTTTTATTGTGCGGTGAAGTGTGTCGGCGTACCTTTGTCGCACAGAAGCCCCCCCCAGTTCTTCTCGCAGGTGCATTGCCAGGACTTGACGCAGGTGCCGTGCACACAGCCAGGGTAGGGGAGACACTCGTCACAGAACTGGCCCTGCCAGCCATACTGACACCTGCAAAACGGGACAGAAGCAGCATTATAGTAGTGAAAGTCACACAGTCAGAGAAACAAGGAGGTTAAACACTCGTCAAAGTGAGAGGTGGAGAGAAAAGCCAAAGTTCTCGTCCTGAAAGGGTTAATCCATCCCCCCTCCGCACAGCCAGAGCCGGAGATGCACCGTGTGGTCAGTGCCGAGCTCCCCGGGGTCCGGCACAGCGGCCAGGAGCAGCTCCGGTGCAGGGGGGAGGCCAGCGAGGGGTTAGCTAATCAGTTGGTTTATGGCAGCAGGCTGTTATTCCAAGGCCAGTGGTGCCCGGGGCCCAGCTGTCCCGTCAGATCTCTCAGCGCTATTTATAGGACGCCTCTACACAAGCAGCTCGGCCTGCTACTACAGTCTGCCCGTGGAAGAGCAAGATTCATGCCATGATACTGGACTGATCTTGCAGGACTGCACGGTTGACATTGTGACGCCTACATCGAAATAATTAAAAAAAAGGCAGTTCTAGAGCAAATCCTTACATGCACCAAGGGCCGTCAGCACTGCCGATACGATGCCGATTACTATGCTTTGATTCACGCATTACCAACTGTAGAACCAGTAACCACATCAGTTCAAGACATCGCAGTTTTACGGAGCCCCTCCATATAATCTATGCGCCAGACAATATTGTGGCATGCCACCGCCGGTAAATCCCTGTGCCAGCTAAACCTCCCTGGAATGTTATTAGCCTCCCTGCGGCTTCAAATCTGGCATTTCAGGCGCTGTGTGCGAAGCTGCACCAGACAGATAAAACACCAGTAGAGTACAGTGAGACGTACTGCACTGCCGGCCCGACTCACAGACGGGACCTCTGCACACAGCAGAGACGGCTCCCCGCCAAGCCTGCTTAAAATACCTTCAGCGACTCTTCCAAAATAGCCCAGTGAAACGAAGGCCTCCCGGTCTTTATTAAGGTCTCCCCACATCTGCGAAACCACCCTGGCTGTACGAGCAATAGTTGCTTGGATACAGCTGTGGTAGTGTTACAGGGAAGAGCTCGGCTCCACAAGCGTGAAATAGACCTGGAGATGTGGTTACAGGGAGGGGCACGCCGACCTGTGTGGTGTTGTGTGTCAAGAGCAGCCCGATCCATTCAATCACTGTCAGAATACCCCTTGAGGGGGCGGGGGGATGGGACGGTTTACAAGTTGGGAGGAGACTACGTGGGATTCGCACTGGACTCCCAACACGGTGGGGAAGGTAAAAAGTCTGTGCTTCCTGTGACAGAAAGTCACGGGAAGGACAGCACCAAACACAAGCACACTCCCTGCCCGGGACGCCTCTATATACACATTTAATCCAGATGCATTTACAAATCTTACTCAGTGGCTTATATCTGGGTAGAGTAGTTTAATACACAGGTCAAAAAGTAACGACACTTGTTACAGGTCAGGGGTGCAAATGGCAGCAGTAGAAATCCAACTAATTGAGAGTTAACTGAAACCTCAAGTTTGACAGGGGGGTCATCCGGCTACAGTTCAGACAGTGCGCTGATCCTCTTGGTCTTTCCCGTTTCTGAGGAAGAGACACGCACTCACAGAGTATCAGCCAAAACACCAACAGGAATTGCTCAATCAGACGCGCTGACGTGGGCGAACGCATCACTTCAGGAAAGGACAAGAGGGGAAAATAAATTCCAGCGAATGGAAAACCCATTCCTTCAGAGGGGAACAGGAAGATGGACCGGCGCTAAACAATGGCCTCGCAACTGCATTTCGGAGCAGGAAAATATGGCAGGGAAATTGTTATGACTGCCTCGTTGATGAAAATCGGTTGCTTAGATTTCTAATCCCTACTAAAGATCAACAGGGACACATTCAAATGAAGATCACGGTCGCCATCAGACCATATCTTCACAATTGCGTTGCTTCAGAACCTGGAGGTGCATTTATGAGTTTAGCACCACTACAAGACCAAATAAAAAAATCCAAACGTGTCCCAGGGAGCTGCAGGGCTGCGAGAAAGTCATGACACATACGAGAGCAGCACCCAGGGGAGCATGAACCACAACGCCCTGGCAGCAATCTGGCACAGAGGACCCTCAGAAAACATCCTCCAGCAGCCCATCTCTCACCTTACATCGCATACCCACTTGAAAGCATTCCTGGGCTATTTATTGCCCGAGTATACGTACACACACTCGCACTTTCTGCCAGCCAGCATCGGCAAAGGAAGACCCAGGCATGTTCACCACGACACACACAGAGGAGTCAACAATCCTATACACACACACCTAGTGCAGGAAAAGCCCCACCCAGCTGTCCACAGTGTTCAGGGGCACGGAGGGCAAGCCAGGACTCACGGGAAAGTAACAAGCGAACATCCGTCGACATGCGTGTTGAACAGAATTAACAAGGCGTGTTAATTTATTCCCGGAGTCGTTTAGCGCTCGTTATGCTGCTCGTAGCGTCGCTGGGCACGTGTCCCTGGCTGACCTCGGGACCGACACCTCCATCGTTTTATGGTCTCATTCCAGGCGACTAATAACTTGTAAAATTGCTTTACGCTTCACTTAACAGGCGTAGAGCAGGTCTCGGTGGACCTGGTTAATAGCCTATACCCCCACCGCCCCCTGACGCACGTCCAAACTAGAAGAGCGTACAACTCTTTAACAAAAGCAAATTGCATGAAACACACTGGGGGGAAAAGGGTTGAGAAAAGTTGCATCTTACCTGCATTCTCCTGGCGTCTGGCAGGATCCGTGCAACAGGTTACAGCCTTGCTTACAGATCGCTGTGGAAAAGGAAGAGAAAACACGGGGTTTGGATGGTTGTAGCCACAGAGTGTGAATCTGAGTGACACTGAATGGTTTATTGGTCAACTCCTCCCTCCATCGTTTACTGCCTCTCGTCCCTCTCCCACACTTAACAGTGGGGAAAAAGCCTACATATTAAAATTGCTCCAACAAAACAACCTTAGCTAGCATTTCAGGCAATTAAAACTGATGAAGATGGGATGGTGTTAAGGTACAACGCTTCAGTTGAAGCAACCCTTCGGATCCCAGTGAATCAGGCAGTCGGGCCAGTCAGCGTTTCAGCTACAGGGGAGACTTTTCAGCAGGAGAGACGAGCGCTCGGGAAGAAAAATGCACAGACACAGCAGTAGTCCGTTTGTTTATCTTCCGTTTATTGAAAGTTTCACACAGCCTTTATACAGTCTAACAAACATCTTCAGTGACAGTTACGGGGCAGTCCCGATACGTAGCTACACAACATAATAGTACGGATTCATTGGCTAATGCATTTGGGAAAGAAAAAGGTTTGCAATGTTCCCACAAGCAGGTGCACACGTCATGCCTCGTGGGAATGTTATTGTCCGAGGATGTGTGTAACCCATACTATATTTGTGTTTCGGGAAGGGGAAAGTGTAGCACATACTGTACGAACAAACTTTGTGTCTGCCACAGCTGCAGGCTATTTCAGCAGTGTGCATAAGACATAGATAAGTAAAGTTATGAATAACTCACAGTTCCTAACTAGTAACTTACTGGAAAGTTTCCTATATTTTCTAACAGTTATACAGTGGGTATATACAATACATAGGAGGCAATTTTACCCCAACAGATGGGAAACAGGTCTGGAGTCCAGAGGCACTGGAAATATTTGGAAAGAACACAGAAATGCAAAAGCAAGCAGTTCTCTGGATTCTTAAATCGTGAACCAGTTTCTCTTTTGTTTTTAGTCTCCATGAGAGCGGAGTAAGTCCAGCTCAGATGTAGACGTCAGACACCGATCACTCATTGTTACGGCACTGGACATGACAGGCCTATAAAACAGGAGAAGGAGAAACACGGGTCAAATCCATAAATCACCGTGCCGGCCCGTGAGAGCACATCAAGAATCCAGGTCAACAGCCTGTCCGCCCTGAACTAAAACAGGCTCGTCATTTCTCAGAAGCCACCTCTGCTCTGCGTGACAGGGGGGTCTCTGGAGCGAGACAGTCTGGGGGGGAGGGGAGGGACACAGAGACTCCGTTTAGCCTCGATTCCCAAAGGGTTTGGGGGGGGGGGGGGTTACCTGTCGTGCAGTCCGGGCCCATCCAGCCCTCCATGCACGGCTTATTCCCGAACTGATCGCAGAGGTAGTGGCCGAAGTAGTCGTCTCTGGGCTTGCAGTGTTTGTTGCAGGTGTTGCTGTAGTAGTTCTCATCGCATTTCACCCGTATGCGGTACTCGAAGCTGGCCGTGGCGCCATTGTGCTGCAGCGTCTGGCCCTCGTCACCGGGGTTGATCATGCCGGTGTGGATGGCGCGTTCGATGAGCAACTCGGGGTCTAGCCATGCAAGAGAGTCGGGGGGGGGACAAAAAACAAGCCATGAATTAACAGTCGGTAATGCCTGCACCTTTGCCTGGGAACCTGCACTTTCCGAGTCTGTCACGTCGCCGCCGCGCGTCCGAGACAGGGTGTAGACCACGGGGCTTGATAACCGCGCTGCAGCTTCCCTGCTTTGTGAGCCTCGCTCTCAGGAAGTCCATCCAGCTCGCCTTGGAGCCGAGGAGGAAATGATAAGGAACTGGAACAAACTGAAATCGGAAGGGCCTCCTCTGTTCTCAAGGTAGAGGAACGCCGACCCGCCTAGCAACCAAGACATGGACGCAGCTAGGCCTTGAATTAAGACCCCCCACCACCACCACCCTGACAAACCCCCTGGCCTCCCCCAGCACAAGTCTACCCAGAAGAGTATGCAAACATTGCACCCAGAGCCTCTCTATAAAAGATTACACAAAGGCCAGCGGACCACCATGCAGGCGTGGGGCAGCATCAGTGCAGGGCGAGATAAAGACTCATCCGCAGGGGGACTAATTGGCGCATGGGCTCCGGTTACACAACCCTCGCACAACCATTAAAATACACCACCCTGACAGGTCCGGCACCGGGCCTTTCACTCACACGGGCTGACAAAATGAGTTACCGAGTGGTTTTCCACTGCAGCGCAAACCTCCGCTTCGCCACAAAGGCAAAAATTCTAGATGCAGTTCTGTAAATACAACTTTGATTCGTTGACTTGACAAGTCTCCAACACAACATTCATACACTTCAAAATGTGTGTGACCTACTGTCTGAGGTGCAGCCAACTGCCAATGAGTTTAGAGAGGCTTTTTGTTTCTCTCTCTCCCCTAATAGCCTAACACTTGAAGAGTACGCCCTGGAAAACCAGACAATGATTTCAGTACCGATCATTTTCTATTTTCCACAGAACGTGCTCGATTTCAGAAGCAGCTTTCAGAGCAGGAGGATTTCGCACACGGAGGATGTTTTGAGGGGTGAGGGGATGTGAGGGGTTCAGGATGTCAATCACCAGATAATTGTCTGCATTTCAGAGCGATCCACAGCCACGCGGGAGACTGGTTTATACCTGCCGCTGTGTCCGTGTTAGAGCATTTGAGTTTCTGAAAACCTGCAGCGTCGGAGCACTTCAATAGATTTCATCAGCCACTTCTCCCCCCAATGTTTATGCAACAGCTTTTAAAATTTTAAACCCGGCGCACTTTAGAGTTTGTGAAAAATAACCTTGCAGCGCATCCCCCCCCCCCCCTCCTGTTCACGTACGCAATTAAAGCCATAAACGCCCTCCCCGTCCAGCGCCAGGATTGCGACAGATTCCAGAGCTCGGGGAGTCTAAAAACTGCTGCAGATCGGCGGGCCGGCCGTTTCCTCCCAAGCGTTCCTGCCTCCAGAGAGAATCTACGGTATCCATCAGGCTTTCTAACGACAATGTCAGACGAATTAAGGAACAACAACAAAAATAGCTCTGGTGCTCCAGATAAAGAACAATGCAGCGAAGTGCGCCGCAATTCTGTTTAATGTCTAAACACAGAGCGGGCCAGCGAGCTTCCTGCAGGGTAAACATCTAATAACAGGCTCCTTCCTGCTCCACGGCACAGCGAGGCCCTGCATCCTGACGGCACAGCCCGGTGTCTGCGCTCCTCGCCACTGCATGGCCCCCGCATGGAGGGGCACGTCCGAATACTCGAAGGACCAGGAGGGTTTTGGCCATTGTTCGAACCCTGTGCTGGTATTATGCAAGAGATAGCAGGACAGAAGCTCACCACCCGACGGGATGGCAGAAACGGACCCTTTAGCAACCAAGTGGTTTACAGGGCAATAGGCTGGCTAAATATAAACTGGGAGGCACACATACTCGTCCAGGTTGTAAGAAAACAATCTTTTAACCTCCCTGCCTTTACAAGACCTTCTCTTTCCTACTGCACAGTGAGTGAAGAGCTACAAGCCATAGATCTTAGTGGCATTCTCCAGAAGTCAAACTAAAACTCCTCCGACACATCTCCTCACTCCAAGATGACCGGGCCTGCCAGCACCGTGAGCATGCCATATGTCACTCTGTAGGTACCCTCACTTTCATGCCCACACACAAATTACACTGAAATTACACCCCGACTGCTGGCTTCTACCTCCCCACCCAGCAGATGTGCAGACGATAGTGGCAGTCAAACTAGAAAATAGGAACCGATTACAAACCACGGCCCAGAGAATAATCTGAAGGGGTTCAAACTGGACTTCTGCAGACGAATCTCACTGCTGTCCTGCATCACGAGATGCCACCACCAACGAGCCGCCGGGCCAGAGCTCTCCACCTCACCTGTGCAATGCAGAGGCGAGGTAGGGGAGAATAAAATCCACCCCCTCGATTGCATAAAACTAGGATCTGGCTGAGCAGACGCCCCAGCACAGGCTGTGCCCCCAGGTGCTTCAGAAGTTAGAGCTATAAATCGTGTGGTACGTCGGTATTCCTGCCCGCATTCCTGGGCCGTCGGCCGGGCTTCACTCAGAGCCTCTTCGTGCCGTAACTCCCCGGGCAAAACTCAAGAGGAAAGTCATCAAAACCACAGGACAAGCCCTCATCAAAAGGAATCCCATAAAAAGGTCTACATCATTCACACCCTTTCCTCGGGCGCTGCCCCTCACAAAGTGCCTCAGACCTCTGCAGATGCCGCGATCTGTACTATTTCCCCGCTCGTCGTCTGAAGGGAGAGGAGGGCATAGTCTGGGAGCAAGGATCCCCCTGTAGGTTTAAACTAATTTCCAACATGGTATCCAAGCACTTTTCAGACTAACGACTTTAAGACATGGTGGGAAAAGATGGAGGAATAAATTTGAGCACCACTTTATACATTTTCTTGTCAAGACTAAAAATGCCAAGTGGAGGAAGGATATCTTGCCACCTAAAATTCTATGTGCACACAGTCCGGCACAAAACACTTCACCGATACGGACAGCTGAACTGAAGTGTATTCAGACAGCAAAAAACAAAAGCTACGCAAACAAAGCTGTGGTAAAGCTGTGATTCACGACGGCACGAGGCCCAGGACCACGAGAATAGCTGCAGGCAGAAGGACAGCCTCCCGTCGGCCGGTTGGCCGTGTTTGGAGAGCAAACAGCCGGTGAGGAGGATTGGATGGCCTGGATTACAGGGTGCTTTACAGTCTGGAGACCCGGGCTCCTCCATTACTCACACTGGGAAAACACGCAGCCGTTTGATGTTCAGCTCCCCCCTGCGTGGAGCCGACTGGCGACCACAGACGCGCTCGAGACGAGAAATCACGACCGCTCACCAGAAACCGGCCTGGTCTGGCCAAACGATCATAAAAAATAAGACCGAGAGACTAAGCGAAAGCTAAGCGGCGCGAGAGCGTCTGCGCTGAACTCGGCGGGGTTAACGTTAAGCTACACATCCACCACACGTTTACAGAGGCCCAGTACAGCGTTCGAGATCTCGAACGTGGAAAGCACAACTGAGCCGGATCAATCACAGTCACTCAGGCCTTTCAAAGAACTGCTCAATTACGGACCAGTTGCTGCAAAGAAAATACCTTGGCAACTTTGCTAGGAGACACCTGCTTTGAAGCTATTTTAGGCATGCATACTCAACATCTAGCCTTACCAAGATCTCCCTGGCCCCAGTCTACCAGCCCTGACCATAGTTACTGTGCTGTACTGGAGAGAAGGTCCCAGCTTTCACCCTGGGGATTGGTCACATCTATCCTGTCGTATTTCACCTGAACGCCCTCAGACAGATTTTAGCCAAGGTCACTGAAGTCCTGTTCAAAATTGACTGTCAGAAGCAGATCAAATAAAACCGTTACCTACTCTTTATAAACAAAAACAATGCAGGAGTTTTAATCCCTTACTTGAGCCAATCAGAAGTACAGTTGGTGCTTTTCTCTTGGACCCCCAAGACACTACCCTCTCCAAACACATTAAAATGCCTCAATTAACCTTTTTCTCCCGGCGGTTAAAAAAAAAGCATGAACACAAACAGACAGCAGAATAATAACAGGATACAGCTGCAGATCAACACAGCCAGCAGCCCCGAGACACACAAAGAGACCTCTGGCCGACTCGGCTTCAGCCAAGCTCGGCTATTATAAAAAGGATTGAGAGAGATTTAAACTCATTAGGAAACTTAATTCCTGGTTCATTCCCCAACGAAAAGGGCTTTTGTCGTCTTATGCTTTATTTAAGCCCAGCAGTACAGGGGACTCTCCAAGGCCTTTTCCAACTAGCGGTCAAATGCAGAATGTAAAAGCCTGCCTTTGCAGAGCGTTTGGTTGGGACCCCCTCCCCCAATATCCAGATCTCTCCTCTCAGCGGCGACACGCTGTCAGAGCCCAGCCCCCCCCACCAGGCCCAGGCCATCAGCACACACTCACTCCACAGAGAGGGACACGTCGCCAGGGCACAAGGGTGCTCAGACACCCAGGCAGGGCGCTCAGATAGGGCTGAAGTGGCCTCGACTCGGCATCTCGCACCTCCCCTCCCCGCAGTGTGACGGCGTTGGGAATCACACAGCCTTGAATAAAGCCACGACACCGGCCCTTTGAACCCGGGCTTCCTCTTCCGAAATGTTACACTGCAACCTTCAAGGGGATGCGATTATTTCATAGCCACGGCCGGCAGCACTGACAGCCCTCAAAAATAGAGCAAAGATTGTCCTGGAAACATTTGGATGTGTCCAAGACCTCTATTTACCTTTTATTTCCATGAATGGCTCTGCATCACAGCAGAAGTGTTTAAAAAGTATGTACGCAAAAACACTACTGTATTCATCACAACACACACAGGAGTTGCCACGAACTGGTCAACAACCTAGTACAACCCAGCATAAGAGTATCAAATGCAGGACTTATCACCCACTCTGAAAGTTTGTAGGATCTCATCCCGATTCTCTCCTGCCAAGGCAACAAATCCCTGCATTTCTGTGGAAGTCAGATCACGGCACTAGCAAGTCTGGGCATCTCTTTAAAAAGTTCTCCGTAACGCACCCGGGAAAACTAAGCACAATTGGATACCTGGCCCTTCCCCTCACAGCTCGAGTGGCTAATAAACCTCACAGCCCCCTCAGTGCTGCACTGCACTGCGTTTTGGACTTCCTTCACCTCCAAAAGCCATTAAAAAGATGTACTCACTGCTCTTGGTCTCGTTGTCCCAGTCCCAGGCTTCCACGATCAAGGTGTACGCCCGCTGCAAAGTAAAAGGAGGACATGTCAGCATTTCGAGGAGACAAAGCCCCGGGGGGGTTCATGCATCGCGTGTGCATGCATTTCGATGGATCGCTTCCCAAGCGAAGCATCTGTTCGACACGCAGTGCTGCCATATTCGTTTCAACTCAGTCGGAATAAAAACATGCAAATTAAGATTTACATTGTGGCAGAGCACTCCATTTGTGCATGAAAAGCATTAAAATATCCCCATCTTAGTTAACTTCTCAGATAAGTCAATGCCAGGATGTTGGGGGGGGGATGGTCTTTAAACCAAATCAGCAGGACATTCAACCTGGGGAGGGGGAAGAGAGATTCCCATGCGAGCAAATCTGATTTCCCTTTGGTTCGTGGCGACAATGTGTAAGAAAGCAGCCCACCTCACCCTAGACAAAGCCTCGCTTGGTGACCCTATCTGCCCCATCTGTCACTCTTTAGATCAGAGTTTGGGACACAGCAGGACTGGGCAGCTTTTGTTAAACCTACTCTCTCAAAAACAAGGGACAACGTTCAGCATTAGGGTTGGATATATGTCATATGACCCCTGTGAAACACCTTCTGGAAATGGGGGCATGGAAAGGGATAAAAACCCGTCAACACGAGAAACAATCCAGTTCGGAGATTGTTGGCTCTAAAAATGCCTTTATAAAAAGCAGGCAAGGGGGGTTGTTGTTCTGGGTGAACTGAGGTCTTGAGTTTAATAAAGACCACAGTCCTACCACGAGGTTTACAGTCATGGTGCAGTAGTTTATTGGACAGTTAGAGATTTATTACGGTCACACAGAAAAGGAAGTGAGGGGCCGTTTCTGGTGACGATTGAAGAAAAGTGTCCCCGGCTGCTGCCTGGGCTTCCCAACACTGATTCAGAAGTGCAGCAGATGCCTCCCGAAAAGACGCGACACTAAAGTCATCCTGCGACGCACCGAAGCCCCCTCCCCCCAAGCCCGTATCTGTGGGACGGTGATGGGTCCCTGGGTGTCGGTGGACAACGCTGCTCCCACACTCAGCCCAGATTAGCTGGATTAGTGACAGCTGCCCAAACGGGGCGAACAAGGGAATGAGGGGGGAGGGGAGAGGGGGACACGGGCAGCGCAGGAGACAAAGTCCTGTACGGCGCTTCAGATGTGGAACAGAGGACCAGAAGGCACTGAAAAGCAAGGTCAACACATTCTTACAGATTTAGAAAGGCACATTGCAAACTAAAACCCTCCCAGGTCGAGAAATATCTGCCAAAACCGTAGCCGTAGCTTGCGTGCCGATTGCCGACATTACATAGATAACCGATTATCATTTTTATGCAGGTGTGGAAGCGGAGAATACCAGCAGCCTGCACAGGCAAGTACAGACAGAAACCCGAATTATAAACCAGCTGAGAGCATCTCTCCTCTCCCCCCGTGCCACAGTCCCTGCCCACCTAGTGCCCTCAGCACACACAAGTCTGGGGGGGAATGGAAAACATCCTGGAGCAAAAAAAGTATGGATTGCCAATGTGTCCATGCTAATTAAAGACGGGACATTCGTCAAACGGTCCTGTACTTCCCCCGTTTTAAGTTAATCTCTTTGCTGGTGTCCCTCGCTCAACAGGGGCATAATAAAGACATTTGGGGTCCAATCCACTCAGTGAGAGCAGCAATGTGCTAAAAATAGTCAAATTCAAAAGGTATTTTTAGTGGTTGCCCCCCTTCCCCCTCTTATTCCAGGGCAGGACGGCTTCAAAAGTGTCTGACAGGCAACAATAAGGACCTCGATGAAAGCAGGGATAGTTCTGCAGACACCCATAGGATGAGGCCCTGTTATAACCCAACCCCCCCACCAAACCCTCTTTACAAAGCTGAGGCAGGAGACAGAGGCCGCCTTACAGATGTAAAGGAAAGACACTTTGTGGGTCTGAACAAAGCCTCACAATGTCAGAGGAGCAGGAGTCGAACCCAGCGGGGGAAAGCGGGATTCAATCCGTGCCTCAGAGTCAGTTCCTCTTGGGTGTCAACCAGAGGAAACGGAAAGCCAGGCACGCATTTCCCCGCTGTGACTTATTACATTACGAGAGGCAGCATCCACTCCTGCGCTCTTCCCATCCCAAGGTTAAACTGTCATCCCTCGCTGGCTGGCTGGCCGGCCGGCCGCTCCAGGTCTCTGCCAGCCCCCCGCCTCCTGTGCGAGCTGAGATCCCACCAGTATCGAATATCACGAGCCCTTCCTGGCAGGAGAGGGAGATGCTTCAATCCTACAGATGCTGCAGTAGCACTGGGATCCCTCCCTCTCGCTCTACCTCCCCACCTCCTCCCCATCAGACCTGCAGCGGCCCATTATTTCGTCAGGAATCGGCAGAGGTCAGCGACCCTATCAGCGGCTGAACGAGCTTCTCACCAGCACTCCCGATAAAAGCCCCGGCTGACTTTAGCAGGCAGAGGTTTCTCACAGGCGTTATCTCCCCGAGGCAGCGGAATAAAGGCCACCCCCTCCTCCCCATACCGAACCTCCCCGTCCCCTCCTGCATTCAGAGCAGAGGTCAGAGGTTGGAGGATGAGAGAGAGAGGGGGGGAGGGCTGAGCTGCTACATCCTGCCCGTCTCTCCCTGCCCAAGGACTCGGCTCTGGGGCTGCCGGGAGCCCGTTTCCTGCGCTGCGGCTTGAGAGGGGAGGCTTGCGGGAAAGCGACAGATTTGGATCACGGCTCTTCAGCAGGACGGCACAGGGCACGTCCTGGCAGGTGCCACTTCCTGTTCTGCAGTTTCCTGGGCCCGGGACCCCGCTTTCTGCACGATTTCAGACCTCACAGACACTCAAGCATTCGAGAAACAAGTGGCCAATTTTCTAATTGTCATGAAAAACTGAAGGCAATTAACACAGCCTGTAGTGAGTGAGAGTGGCAGACTCTCCAAATTAACCCCAAACCGCCGCTCAGCCTTGTGCGGGACCCCCACGGGCCGCCTGTGTAAATGGCAATCTTTAATTAAGATGAAAGGCACGACACCCGAGCCAATTAGGAGATTATGAAGGATTTTCCTCTTTTCGGTTGTTAATTAGACCGAGACCGTTCCCCAGAGCCGTGTGTTATCAGAGACCGACCGCACGGGAGACGTGAATTATTGCTGCAGCTTCCTCCAAGGTGTGGGGGGGCGGGGCTGCATATTTAAATGCTTTTGCCAATTCCCAAACGGTGCTTGATGGGGAATGGCTTGACGGATGTCTTGCACCTACACAACTAAAAGAATCCATCAGATTTGAGGTATTTATTCAGAGAAGGTCCTGTGACTGAGGCCCAGGTTTAATCTAAATGTGGACCATTATTTTGTGAAGGAGATAATTTTAAATGTTCCAGAACCTGGCATCTGCATTTCCAGTCTCAGTTTCTGAAGATACTGCATTGCGATACAATCCTGAGGTTTGGAAAACTATCTACAGATGATACAATTGCGTTTCTCTCTCCAGTATAGTAATTGCAAACAAATCTGCCGCTTTAATTTTAGCATGCAATTATCAACTTTGTAAATGTAGGCGTCAAAGCTGCCTCACAGCCTCCTCCCTTCCCCCTCTTCACCCTCACACACTCCCTCTCTCTCCCTCTCTATTTATTACAAGATAAACAATCCCAGCGCCGTGAACCGTGGCCGGGTTTGTTAATGTAACGTGTTAACTCCGCACACACACCTCCTCCCGAACCGAGATCGGCACACAAAGCCGCTGCCGGCACATTTATCAATCAAACGTGTGAATTAACAAAAGGGACAGGGAGGGGAAATTTAAAATGCAGATAAGGCTGACCTTTCTGCTCCTCCACATGGGAACGGCATCATTCGCACAAGCCCGGTTTCAATCCCTCTTCTCTTTCCACCCCCCCATCACGGTTTTGTTGAGTTTTGTTTCCCAGACGAAGGAGAGAGTGAGGAGACCCAGTAACAGCTAACCAGTCAACCAGCACAGCCGTGTGGAAGACAGACAAGTCTAGACTTGGTCTCGGAGCAGGCAACACAAGCAGAGGGTGACCTCGGTGGGCCCGGGCCACTCCTTTTCAAAAGGTAGAAGAATAGCACTGCAGGATCAATCATGCAGCTGTGAGGAGCTCCTTCCTCCCCCAGCATTAGAGGTTATGACTGTGGAGAGGACAGGGCTCAGCATTCACGTCCAGCCAATACAGAAGAGATCAATACACAAATAGATGCAGAGAAGGTGTTTCCAGAAGCAGGTGACACTTCTTCAGACTGAACAATGGTTTTAAGGACGATGGCACACCTGGACAACGGCTACATTAGCAGAACAGAGTTCGACAGGGAGATAAAAATTGGCTGGGAAGGTTGTAATCAAGACAGGTGCCGGCACTGAGGTCCACACCTACACTCACCTAAAGGATTATTAGGAACACCATACTAATACTGTGTTTGACCCCCTTTCGCCTTCAGAACTGCCTTAGTTCTACGTGGCATTGATTCAACAAGGTGCTGAAAGCATTCTTTAGAAATGTTGGCCCATATTGATAGGATAGCATCTTGCAGTTGATGGAGATTTTTTTCCTATTTGTAGTGGAGATGAGTGGTACCCGGTGGGGTCTTCTGCTGTTGTAGCCCATCCGCCTCAAGGTTGTACGTGTTGTGGCTTCACAAATGCTTTGCTGCATACCTCGGTTGTAACGAGTGGTTATTTCAGTCAAAGTTGCTCTTCTATCAGCTTGAATCAGTCGGCCCATTCTCCTCTGACCTCTAGCATCAACAAGGCATTTTCGCCCCCACAGGACTGCCGCATACTGGATGTTTTTCCCTTTTCACACCATTCTTTGTAAACCCTAGAAATGGTTGTGCGTGAAAATCCCAGTAACTGAGCAGATTGTGAAATACTCAGACCGGCCCGTCTGGCACCAACAACCATGCCACGCTCAAAATTGCTTAAATCACCTTTCTTTCCCATTCAGACATTCAGTTTGGAGTTCAGGAGATTGTCTTGACCAGGACCACACCCCTAAATGCATTGAAGCAACTGCCATGTGATTGGTTGGTTAGATAATTGCATTCATGAGAAATTTAACAGGTGTTCCTAATAATCCTTTAGGCGAGTGTATATTGGGTTTGTTTTCCAACTTCGGTTTAATTGCAATGTTGCGTTTCCACGCCAGGTGCCACACCAGTGTAGCAAGGGCTGCTGTCTGGGTGGCGTCAGGATTAGCGGATCCCTTTCAGCGGGGATGTGAATGCCCTCATCTCTTGATCATTATAGTGCCGATTGAAAGGCTGAAGAACCTTTTGTTGTGGAGGATCTTCCCAGGACGAGCGAGGGAATGGTGCAGCCAAAAAAAAAAAAACTACTGCAAGACATCCTCGGCCCACGGGCGGGAGAAAGCGGTTTGCGGAGGGTTGAGTCACCGAGGACGCGTGAACTAACCGGGCTGGGTTAATCGCACTCTCCAGCTAGATAAACAGTTCCCATACCAATACTCGATAGGACTGACATTTTATTCAAACAGTCGCCGTCCCCGTCCCCCGCCCCTTCCTTGACACGACGGAGCGGACAATGGGCAAGTCAAGATTATTGTTATGGTGAATGGCACAGCAACAAAAGCTTTAAAGGGGCTGACAAGCTCCCTATTCTTGGAAAAACTGGTCAATGATATTCACGCCATGAAAAGCAAAGTGCATCTCCTGCCTCGCAAAGTCACCCTCAGAGAGTGGGGGCTTGTACCGTAGCCCCGTGAATCTCCGGCAGCTTGGCACGATCGCCTCGATTTATAGACCTGGAGACCGACGTCCCACCAGCGCAGAACAGCGATCGCAGCAGCAGCTGGGGGAAGGGAACAAGATGTCAGTAATATGAATAATGGTTGTAAAGTCTATCCTACACATTTAAGATCAGAGCTCCGCAATGGGCAGCTGAGATTGGACCGAAGGCATGAGAAACAAAGCCTCCTGGTGTATATTAGCAGATTTGCTTTGTAACCACCCCCCCGTCCAACGTTTTGCACAGTGCCAATCTTCTAAAAATCGTATTTATGCATTTGAAAGCTAAATATTAGCTGAATGCAAAAGATAACCCCCTCGGTACGATCAACATGCGTTACCGTACTCAAAGGGAAGGACAGACTGAATAGCAACAGACTAGTAACTCCTGTGTAATATAGCCCAGCACCACGGCACAGAAGCTTGGCACAAAAAGGACTATACACAGAGCTTCAATTCTCATTTTTGGAGTGGGAATGGGGTGGGGGGTGGTTTCTTCTGCAGCCAGTAAAAGGCAGGGATTTAAACTTTTTTTTTTTTTTTGAGGGGGAGATGAGCACCTTAATAGGAAAGGCTTCACTCTACATTCTTAACACAAACAAACTGGTCTAAATGGCACATATGGCCCAGATCGACCAAAGCTGTTCAGATTCATGCTGAACCAAATCCCAGGGCTGTTCCTCACAGAACTGTCCAGATCTCCTGGCCCTGTGCATTTCCCATAAACCCGAGTCATTCACATGTACTATAAGCTAGGTAGTTTGACATTTTTGAACAGCCGGGGGACTCCATTGAACCAACAATGATTTTACAACATTAACTCGCCGACTGGTGCTCCTCTGTTCCCGACACTAAGGGGTCCCTTTCTAACGCTGGAACACAGATTGCAAGTCACACCCTTTTTTTCTTCCTGGACTAGCTCCCTCGCATGCTTCTCTCCATCACAGATCTTGGCAAGGCCGGGTCTTACATCAGATAACATGATTAAAGCACAATACGATCTATGCGAGCGTTCAGGGTGTATGCAAATTTGAGCATCCAGATCCAATCAGAATGAGATAAAAGGGTCTTTATTTCGCTGTTCTTGTCCCGGGAGATTGCAAGTGATTTTAGAACACTAGGTCAGGAAATGTGTGGCATAATATATTTGTGGGAGAAACATGAAATATGCATGATTCTCACAGCCCAACGCCATATTTCAAGCCCTGCACAAGCACACTGATTAAAGTGCGGCTACTATGCCAACGAGACATTAAAAACACCCCACAAACCCCTCTCAATTAAAATCGAGGGGGTCCGGGATCAGCCAGGCGAGAGCAGGGACCTCCAGAGACCAAGGAGGCCGCATCCTCCTCATTCCCCGTCCTCTGCCCCGACAGCAACGGCACCAGGTCACGGCAACACCCTAGGAATATTTTGCTGGAACTGAACGGTCCTCACTGCTGGACAAAAACAAAAACGAACGTCTTTCCAACAGACCATTAAGGACATTGGGGGTTTAAACGTGGCAACGGGGGCAGAAATGGAAGCTAAACGAGGCAGCCTGCGGGCTCATGCTCGGCAGGTAATGGAAGTGACTCACTCCTGAAAAAGTACAACATATTTGCAACCTGCCATCATGTCTCTATTGAACACCAACTCACCGGGATGCTTGAGGTGCCAGTAACTCACCACAGCCTTTTATACCGGGGAATTGAGTGAAATCACGGCCAGCAGGTTACGACAAGCACCCTCCTTTTATCACTGGAGGACTGCTGCGCCGCGGTATCGCTCCGAGTCACGCAGCCGACTGGAATAAAGCACAGACGAACACACCGCCTCCATCTTACTCCTGCCCGCATCCCAGTGCGCCCAGTACCGTGCCAACCACTGCCCGCAAGACCAAACCAACTGCTACACACCTGCGGCTATCGAATCCCAGCACTCGCACCCTGCGCCCTGAATCAAACCCACTACACAGACTAGCCACAACACAGTCAGGGAAACATGGGTGCCACTCCGAAATTAAATATGGGACTCCTGTGAACGGCGCAAGACGTGCCAAAGCACCCAGTGTCCCAAAACACTGGCAAGATTTAATGAAGACCAGACGTGGCCCACACACAGACACGCACGTACACTAAAAGAAAAGCTCTGCAGTGTCCTCAAGGCCCCGCAGGCTGAGCTCCATTATAATTTCAACCCAGTTCAGGAGTCAAGCGGGAATTAAACTAGCCGTGTAATAACGCACTTTAATTACAGCGCCGAGGAGCCGAGCTCTCGCATGCGTCTCGTTCACCTTGAGCGCCGCAGCACTCGGAGGGAAGAGAGAGGGGAGGAGGAGCAGCGCAGGGCATGCATGATTGAGATCGCACGGTGTACCGAATCCAATCCACCCCCCGTAACCGATCTGGCTCTGCTCATTAGGGAGACCGACTGTATGCACATCGAACGAGAATTCGGCCTTGGAGCAGGAGTCTGACAGCAGGAGTGTAGTCTTGTGTATTTGTAGGGCTCTGTGTTGGTTTGTTTATTCGGCACACAATTTCAGCTGGAGACCCAAAGCTTCCTTAAAGGCTAGAGGAGTTGAGTGCAGGCTAGCTGGAATAAAACCAACAGGGCTAATTTTACACTCCTGAAGAAACCCTTCCTACGAGAGATACTTATAAAATGGTGCGTGGGGGTGTGTGCGTGCGTGTTAATACTCATCCTGAGCTTTTAGTCTTATTAGTCTCTCACTGCGAGTCGCTTGTCCCATCACTACGACAGGCGGACTCCTCTTCCCAAGACGGCACCGAGGGTCAATTATAATCATTCAATACAATTACCTTCATCTCGCACAGCTGCGTGGCGTCCATTCAACGCATTTAAGCTAATAGGCACACGCTTCCTGGAAACCGGCGAAACTACTGTTCATCCATTGTGTGGAGAAGACGTGCTAACGGGGCGCAACATCAACGCCTCCTCAAATGGACCGATTTACCGAACCGATTGAGCTCAGAAGTCATGAAGATCAATGCCGTGTTAGTCACAGAGCACGGGATCGAAACCGCCCCCCCGTCTGTTCCCTTTCAGGTCTTTTCAACCGAGGAAACCAGGAGAATTTCCGTTTGTAAGATGTAAACAGTCAATAAACATCCCCATCTTAATTAATAACTTCCCAGATGTCACCGGGGGAATCTGGTGATAAGAAATCCTCTACAAAGCACTTGCCATCTGTTCAAGGTCAAAAATAAAATTAGCCTGAGTAACGCATGGAAAAGTCAACCGGTCAGAGGGCAGCGACCTGCGGACAGGACGGCACTTGAGCGATTCTGCGTTTCTCTCGCTCAGAAGAAGCTCTGATCTACGGGAGTCCAGGAGGAGATGCGGCACGGCTAAAATATAGGCCTAAATTCTAGCATTTCAGACAAACTAATCCAAAATGAAGTGCTGCACATTTGAGAGCATCAGGAGGAATCTGCATTAGACTGCAGCCAAACCTACACCCTGATTATTCAGGAAATGCTAGGATCTACACCAGATTTCTCAATAACATTATACAACCAATAAAGTAGTAAACAAGCTACAAAAAAAAAAACAAAAGCGAAAACTCTGAATGGAATCCCTGAGAAAAGACGACTGATCCTCAAAATACCCGCCCCGTGATCAGGGCACTCCGTGTGAACAAAGTGAGGCCTTTGAGAATCTCATTACACTTCATGGGAAGATGTTACAAAAACCCAAACAGCCCCAGGGTTATGAAAAAGAAAATGTTTATAGAAATGGAGAAACAAAAGGGCTTTCTGTTCGAGTGAGAAGCTATAGGGAACGGTACTAAAACGCCCTCAGAACGGACTTCCTGTCAATCTCTGCGCCGATACACACATGAAACGATTAGGCACAAGTTTTGGTTTTCATTTGCAAAAATCTGCCCTCACAGGAGCAGGCTTTACTGCTTTAATTAAAACTGCAATTAGGAGGAAGCTTTATGGGGGAGCAGCGCACAGCCACCACCACCTGTCCGAGTGCCACTGTGCAAAACGGGAAGCCAATTAACCAAAATGCAATTAGCCGGGAAGGAGCGCCTGACCCTCTCTTTCGGTTTAATTGGAAGTCAATAAGCCGATTGGCATCGGGTTCCCGAGAGCAAAGCGGACCACGGACCTGCCCAGGTGAGGCCGGCACAAGTGGCTGCTTTCTGAAAGGCCTGGGGGGGGGGGGAGATAATTGGTTACTAAAGGACTATTAAGCAGTATCCTAGCAACCCCCAGCAAGCCTCCAATCAAGTCTGACTGAAGCCGTCATTTAGCCCCGACGCCGTAATGGACGGTTCCAACTGCCATTACCGCCATAAACAGGGTCATTTTCACTGCAGAGGATGAGAGACTGACAATTCAGCCGAGTTGCTTTTAGTCTGACAAAAAAAAAAAAAAATCGCAGCGGCATTTATTAGGCCAATACAGCTGCCGGCTGTGTACCCACTCTGTGCCCCATGTATCCCCCGACTGAGGTCATCCATTTCCCATTCACACGCAACACAAATTGAACGCTATAACGACGGCAAACCATTTTAGAAAACATGATAATCTTGTGCCTCTATCAAGCGCTTCACGATTTCTCTTCCTGCTTCCTCTAGCCGGCGCAAAATCCCCTCTGGTATCAAAAAGGCCTTGGAGACACCTCAGGGAAACAGGCACTGCTGGTGGTTTCCCCATCTCTGCTCCAGGGGCACCACGGTATGATCTCGCTTCACTGCTGCGTGCTTGGCTGGCGCTTGTAGATACCTAGCATATTCTCGGCAAAGGACGCAAACAAAAGCAAGGACTAGGTTCTGCCTGCCTGAATGAAACTACCTTTAAAGGGTTTCCTCAAAAAAAGAACAGACCTGGTTTGGCTTCTCTCCTTAGCAGGTCTGAACTTCTAGAGGTAGCCTCTCCAAGAGTCTCCCAGCAGAGACCCCCCACCTGCACACCAACACAAGGGTCTGCCGTCAGGAGAGGGGCTACTGCAAATGTCTGAACCCATTCCAACAAAATTCAAACTAGATACTCAAGAATAGTAGCCAGATTACAAGCTGCGAGATGGACTTATTGAGTTCTGTGCCACCAGGTGGATTAGACCGGTCTGAGACACAAGATCTCTCCCTAGATGCAGTTGCACCAGTTGGTCTTCTGCCATTAACCCATTCAGATCACCGCGTGAAACCGATACGGCCCCCTGCATCATGCAGGACTGAGCAGTAACCAGATCAGATCGATGTTCCCCTCTCCGCAGAGCACGTACGGTCAGCGACTTGTTTTCATGCTCTGGGAAAGGGGGACTGTCCCATCAGGGGGAACAACGCTGCTGCCTGGGGATTTCAGCAGGGGATACGGACAGAAACGGGTTTGACCAAGCCGTTAAAACCTTTACTTACAGAATTTGAACCGACATGCTCCTAGAAATGAAATGCAATTTGTTTAGAAAGTCACTGTAGTCTTCATGTGAATTCTAGAGCACTTCCACACATTCTAAGGTTTCTGAAAACAAGCTAATCTAATTGTGTCACTAGCAAGAGCTGCACACACAACAGAGATCCCCTATCCTGCCATCTCGCAAGTAAATAAAAAATAAATTAACAGTCCGACAGGTGGCAGGCGCCTAATCTCATATGGTGTTAGATATCGCTCGACAATAAACGGCAGTTTCGGTTACACTCAACACACTTCAAAAGGATATTGGAGCAAAAGGTAACTTTGCTCCCCGGCAATTTCATTAAAAGGGCAGCCATCTGCATGGATAGCGAGATATATAGTGAACGGTGCACAATTCTATGGCCAATACACAAAAGCCAAATCTCTCAGACTTAAGCTGCAAAGACCAACCAGAAATCTCTCCTAAGCATGATGGGAAATAAATGGGACCGGGGGTGGTAACTAACTGTAGTAATATCAAGGTTCAGTCGTCGTTTTAGATCAACCAACTGCTGAGCCTCGGCAAAGGCAAAACCCCCACAGGTGTTCAGTTACCAATAACGGAATAGTTTAACACACTGTCAACAGAGTCTCGGGTGACGGACTCCGCGCAGGCCCTCTCTCTGCTTACACGGGCAGCCGTCCAGACCAGTAAATAAATACAACACTACGCCTCTACCGTGCACGTTGGCAGGCTACACAACCTGTGTGCATAATCTATTTTTTATATAGAGTGATTTTAAAAGGAGTTGATGTCAATAGAAGTGATGCTGAGCAGAAGGAAGGGGGGCTCACCTTAATCAAACTGAGCAGGGATTCATGTTGACAGGTCCTCTACTTAATTTCCCCCCCAAACTGGTACTAAATAGTCCCCCAAATCACAATTTTCCACCAAAATGCAAGAACTTTTCTGTACCGAAAACGGTGCTGCTGAATTGTCCACTGGGGGGAATAAAATATCTCCAACAACCTCATTAAACAGAATATTACACATCCCCCATTTCAATCCGCACCCAGATTTCCCCACAGGCACTTAAAAACACCCCAAATTTCCAAACCTGGCAACACTAGTATGGAGAGGTTTGAAGCATTAAACCACCCCACTCTGTAGGGGGCGCTAGGGGTCAACAGATGTGCAGAGGTCTGCTTCCCCAGGCTGAACAGACACCCTGAGGAACCAGACCTCTGCACATCTCCAGGGAAGCAGGGCTGCAGATCCCAGCCAAAGTCCCTCCCCAGGAACAGCACCTCTGTGATGACAAGGCCAGACGGGAACATTAACCTGCAGGTTGCCTCTCAGAGGTTTAGTTTGTTAGAGCCAGAGGTTTTTTTTCCCCCCTCCTTCCCCACATGCAAGTCTCGTCTAGTTAAGAGCTGCCTTAGTAAATCATTGCGCAGTTGGTTATTTCTCCTCCTCCCTTTAGCAGAGGAGTATTTTTCCATTGGCTGCAGCTATGCGCTCAGCAGCGGCGGACTGGGGCGAATCGCCCGCCGTGTTCAGTGGTGTTTTTGTACCCCCGCTTGCATTTACATTAAACAAATGGCTAGTTTCACTAAATATTTTGCAAAGAAACTGAATGCAAACACAGCAACGTCAATGAAGAGGAACTGCAACACCAATGGCAACGGGGATTTTATTGCATTTTCGGTTTTAAAATAAATGCAACTGCACACGGGGTTAGACTGGACAGTGGGAGCAGGTATGTGCGCGGCCATGCCAGATCACATGCACTGGGACACGCGTGTGTGTGTGTGTGTGCGTGTTTCTGCGCACGCATCTGCAGAAACCTGCCCACGCAGCCGGACCCCGCGCTGCACCGCACAACGGACCATCACAAACGCATCGCCACCCCCCCCCCGTGTAACAGGTCCGCACACACACGGGGGAGAGAGAGCACATCGCACTACTGCAATTAAAACCAGATGCGTGATTGGAGAACTTCTACAGGGGGAATAAACGCAGCGGAGCATTGCAGACCCACGCATTGCGATGTATGGTGCAGGCATGTAAAGGGACAGAACACAGAGCCCTGGTCTCCGACTCTGCTGGCACCTTAACACACACACAGTGCCACGTTTACTGACCCACTCAGCATCAATGGCACACTCCACTGAACTGTCACAGCATCACCCAGCCCTGCGCACTGAGGATCAGTGCCACCCTGTCCTGACCCGCCACACCGAGCTGCACTGTGCATGCATGCCACAATAACACCACCTTGACACACAAACGGGCACAAGATCACACCCGTGATGCCAAGTTGACAGTGTAAACTTTACACGCTGCGCAGAGCTGTCAACCCCGGCAGGCTGCAGCTGCGCCCTCGCCACCACCGCCGCCCCCTCGCCGGGCACCCGGGAGCCGGTCAGCTGGCCAAACTGGACCGGCAACACCGTACGTGAGAAATTCAACACACACTTACCGGCCAGGCGTACTGGAAGGGTATGACCACCTTGCCAGCATCGTCGAGTCTGCTTGGATGGCTCCTCTTGAAAGAAAAAGTATTTCCACCGAGAACATGAGTAGATCCAGCCCCGTAGGTGCAGGCCCCCTGGGTGCTGACCCTGGCCTGGTACTCCTTGAGACAGACCCGCAGGTACGTGTCGCACTCGTCCCGCACGCAGGGCCGCTCCGGGGCGCTCCGGGTGCCGTCGCAGCAGCGCCCGTCCGCCAGCTCCCCGTTCGCGTTGTGCACGGCCGCCAGCTGCAGCTCGAAATAGCCCGAGGACTGGGACACCTAAAAATAACACCCAGGATGAAAGAGAGAGAAAAAATCAAGACCTCCGGGAGAAAAACGCGTGCAAACAGCCGCGGCACGGCGCGGTATCCCGGGCTGATCTGGAGAAGTTCGGCCACTGCATGGGGAGACTCGGGTTCAATGAAACCCTTCATTTCCATGCAAACGCCTCCCCAGAAGCCGGCCAGGTATCGCAGGATCTGAAGGAATCAATAGGGCACAGCGCAAGTGCGGGTGAAGGAGCCGTGGAGGTCGCAGCTTTGCGCTCCATCCCAGCCCCTGTGCGCGACCTCCAGCTGCAGAAGCAATTTAAATGCAATTTCACTGCAACCTTCCAACGGATACAATTACCAGACCCTGCAATTCAATAATCAACCTAACGAAACGCAGGCTCGGTCCAACAGGAGACGCCAGGAAAGTTTCCCCGGCCCTAGACGGCAGTGACCCCCCACAGCACAGGGGCGATGCGCGGCTGAGCGCCCTTACCTCGGTCCACAGCGCCAGCAGCGCGCACAGCGTCCGGATAATCCGCGTACAATTCCACATGATTAATTAGCCTCTCATTAGCTAAACAAAACAAAGGACAGATTAAAAGACAGGCTGCTCCGCTCCGGGCATGCACAGGTTCACCAGCGGGCTCTACTCCTGCAGCGCAACATGAGCTCTCAGCGCACGGATGGTCCAGCCGCTCGCCTCTCCCTCCGTCAAATCACTCCACAGCCGCCGCCGCGTCTCGGCGCTAAACCCCGGCCCGGGGATGTCTCCTTGATTGGCAGCTGCAGGAGCCACTCAGGGCGCCCGGCTCTTACACACCGCGCACGCCATCCCGGAGCCAACCAAACAGCCCCGGGGGGCGGAGCGGGGCGGCCGGTCGCGTCGCTGCGGCTGCCTGTGCGTGGGGACGGCCGCTCTCTCATTAAGGCAATTAAAGGCGCTCGCTAATTGCTCGGACCGGGGGTCTGTGTGCGCCGTTTGTGCACAGCGAACCGCCGCCCCGCACCCCGCATGCGTGCGACATCATCATCTTCATCCTCCTCCATCACACTGACACAATGCGCATGTGGGTGATTAGCATGTTTAATTGAGCCCAATGCTGCACCTTCCTCGTTTCGTGGCCAATTACACGAACTGTGCAAATCACGCAATGGCGAGTGGGGTCTTTTCTCTAAACCCACAGCCTACACGGCAGGGTGTGCGGTTCGCTGCGTTTTAAATCCATACATGCGCATCTTTCAGTACGGACACATGTCGGTCTTAATAGCTTTAATGAAAATGATACTTGCATCTCTATATATGCTGGCACCGAAGTAGATGTTTAACATGATTATTATTATTACAGCCAAAACAATACTGAAAACAATCACATATAACAATTGAACCAGAGCAGAGGTGTGTGAAGAAACCGCTCCTGTCTGTCTCATCAGGACAGGACTGAGCACTAAGGCGAGAGCGCTGGGGTTACAGGTTACCACAGCAGCTGATGGATATACCTATCTGCACATCTTCCATATCCAGTGCACTGATTACTGGGACAGTGTTTCAGTCGCACCCAGCCCACCGACCCCAGTGACCGTCTGTGGGATCCGGGCTGCTGCGTGGACAGACGCGCGGTTTCAGCGCCCTCTTCTGTGCGGTTTCGTATTGCGGGTCTGTGCGCCTGGAGAACATCTCACACAACACCAGGATCAGCAGGGCCTGTGCTTTTTCTAATCTCTATTAATGATCTGGACTCTTTGCAGATGATACTAAAATAGGCGGCTCAGCAGATACCATCTCAGCAGCTCAGGCTATTCAGTTGTGGGCGACACCTGGCAGATGAAATTCAATGTGGACAAGTGCAAGGTAATACATGCAGGTAACAAACATGTCCACTATAATTACACTATGGGAGGAATAGAAATAGATGAAGTATCGCATGAGAAAGACCTAGGAGTCTATGTGGACTCCTCACTTTCTCCATCCAAGCAATGTGGGGAAGCAATAAAAAAGGCAAACAGAGTGTTAGGGTATATTGTCCAAAGTGTAGAATTGAGAACAAGGGCAGTGATGTTCAGACTGTACAATGCACTAGTTAGAGCTCATCTGGATACTGTGGACAGTTCTGGGCTCCACACTTCAAGAAAGATATCGCTGCTCTAGAGGCAGTTCAGAGGAGAGCAGCCAGACTTATTCCAGGTCTGAAGGGAAAGTCCTACTGAGAGACTGAGGACCTGAACCTTTTCACCCTGGAACAGAGTGAAACCAGCGCTGTTGTTCCTGGACTCAGCAGCTCACCAAGTTCTCCCCATCGTCCAGAGACTTTACAAACCATCTCATCTATACGGTGAGACGCACTAACGTGGCCAGAGTGGAGGACAGAGGCTGCAGGTCACAGGCAGAATGAACGCCTGGCCCTCGGTATCCAGAACCCCAGACTTGGCCTCATCGAGAAAGTGGACAGACGACTACTGGTCTCTTCCTGTCTCGGTGGCTGCTCCGTGGGTTGGGACTGAAGAAAGTGAAGAGAGAGACAGAAAGAGGAAGAAGGGCACCCACAGTACCTGTTTGACAGGCAGTGTCACTGAGCTCAGAGAGGTGTGACATCATCGCACGCATCACCCAAGCTTATCGGCAAACCCAGGTGCTGCTTCGTCCCGCAGGAGGAGGAGAAGACGGGGAATACACCCTGAATTCCTTACCTCATCTATATTTCATGGCACCCCCTCGATCCCGCACCAGCTCTCTTTAATATCCAGGCTTGTCCTCCGCTGGCCTAGTTTAAAAACGAGGACCTGTCACATGTCACACACACAAAGCCACACTTACTAGGGTCATTAGTCTGTGTGTTCATCATAATAATCCTACTCTACGATCACTAACTCCACTTTCTGGTCGTGTGAGACTATTTTTGTCCACCTATATCCCTCTTTAGTCGGCATTCTTGCCCCCATAAGACAGGACAGTAGTGTAATATACTACAGTATACTGCAGAGTCATGTTATAGAGTTACATAATGCAGTGTAGTGTAATTGACTGTGCTGCAGAGTAGTCCAGTGATGTGTTGTTGTATAATACAGTTTAGTGTGATACAGTATTGCGATCTTTCTGATACACAAACAATAATGTCAATGGAAACAGTAAATTGTAACATTTGTTTCCAGTTTGTAGATGTTTAATACCAGCTCTGTGGGTAACCCTGCCAACTATTTGCGCATTTTATTCTATCCCTACTAAGCTACTTACTGTCACACACTACCATTTAAACATGCTACTTCTAGTACTATCACATCTACTTTAATTTCTACTGATTATTATTACTATTATTATATTGTTTCTCCCATATTTCTATCACAAAGCACTGTGTTTAAGTGCGTCAGTGTGCTCTGGTACAGGAAGTACTCTGGAGTAATTTATCCCGAGCGGATCTGCCCCGATAACCAGCTCGGTTTCCCTCCTGCAGGAGATAAGCATCATAAACACCTCACCTGCCTATGGATGGCAGATGTTAAAGTTTATCTGCTCTCCAAGGCTCAGATAGGTTTCATATCTCACAAGATACACACACACACACTGAGAGGATGGGTTTACAGGGCTGTGATGTGATTATAGTAATTACACTCAGGTGAACTCCTCACACATTTTGAAAAGCTATTTTTAAAGAAAAGCTACACTTTTAAAAGCAATACGAAGCCTTTAAAGTGCGTCTCAGCCAGACACACTTTTACAACACAGAGAGAACTGTACATTGCACAATCATGGCAGGGAGTGTGCTATGCCTCATCTGGATTGTGCTAATGATATATTATTTTTCATGTGCAATCATTTTAACTATTCCTTATGCCTTTTTTTAATTGATTCCTTAATAAAATCTCAAATCCAAATGGAAAGGAACAGGACCTGAACCGGAAATCTGTGTGGTTGTTGTTGAAAGAAAGGCATAAAATAGAATGAAAAGAGGACTTCCTTCTCTTCACCCTGCCTGTGTTTGTTTTTCACTCATCTCCCCTTTAATCCTGTGTAGAATAAAGACATACAGATAAATAAATACACGATTAAACCACTGCCTCGCACCTCTGTGCTTTTGAACGCAGCCAGCTGGCTCACCTTCAGACAGTCAGTCTGCAGAAGTCTGCCACTGTCGAGCA
Organism: Amia ocellicauda; assembly: GCF_036373705.1. NCBI lineage: Eukaryota > Metazoa > Chordata > Actinopteri > Amiiformes > Amiidae > Amia > Amia ocellicauda. The sequence continues at coordinate 20,529,917 of NC_089870.1, forward strand.
GCAATCATTTCTGTCCACCTGACGACAGTCTTGTACACAAGTGTCTGCAGCAGACCCACCGTCAGAGGGCAGCAAAACGGACAGGGGACAGTGGACAGGGGACAGCAGACAGGCAAGAGGGGACAGCGGACAGGCGAGAGGGGACAGGGCACAGCAGACAGTGGACAGGGGACAGCGGAGAGGGGACAGGGGACAGCAGACAGCGGACCACCCGGGTTTCCGGCAGGTGTGAACTGAAAGGAATGACAGCCACACTGGCGACGGAGGAAAAACACAACCAAGCTATTTCAGTACACAAAGCAGGGGAAACAACAACGATGAGGTCACTCACAAATACGCACTCCACATCTGCTCTAACATGAAACCTTTCCTTAATCAACGAGCATTTGAGTTCCTGCCCGGCGTCAGTGTGTTGCTGAGTAACTGAGTGACTCAAGACCCTTCTCTGAAACGCAGGAGCCCCTCGGCGAAGGCAACACTGTCGACAGGCGATGCAGGGTTCTGTTCTCTGTGACACCAGCGCTGTGGCCGCAGGCGCCCGGGGTTGCAGATCAAACACAGACCCACACTCCTCGCCCGTGTGTGTTAATTCATCACCGTTCGAGCTGTTTGCTAACACACGAGGGCTGCCAAAAGGAATCCATTGAAGGCAATTTATTTTTCTTTGTCCAGGATGTCTTTCAGGAATTTTGGCTGCGTCCGCGATGCGTTTTCCAGCCAAGACAGGTATGGCATAAAATGCTAGGCTGGAGTATTAAGCACACGTGATAAAACAAACCCTTCAGTTCATGTTGTCGTTCTTGTTGTTTTTCTTTTTGTTATTCTGCTAGATGGCTTGATAATAATAATAATAATAATAATAATAATAATAATAATAATAAGGATAATAATACTACTAATAATAGCTTATGGTAATTCAGTCCAGTGTTTGAAGACAGAGGTGTGAGGGCAGGTGAGCTACACACACACACACTGAAGCCAGTATCTCAGATCCTTGATAAAGACACAATGTAAAGACGTTCACTGACAGTTTGACTCTGAAAACAAAGAATGAGGAAGCATCTCTCTGTGACAGGAATGCCACTCTGCAGGTTTGTGACAGCGCTGTCAGTGCCACACCGACACTGCCCAGTGCGGGACGGGGGCACATCTCATATTTACATCACATAAAACACAACCGAGCTGTATGTATTTCACCGTTGCTTGGTCATATTGTCACATTGCACTGAGATGAATCCTAATCACAGTCCAGCACTCTGGCGGAGTCAAATCGAGGCCTGCAGGGCCCTCGAGCGGAGAGTGAAACCGGGGTGTCTGACACGCAAACCCAGGATTAAACATTTATAAAGAAACGTCTTATTATTGGCCAGAGTTGCCAGGATGTGCTCTTTATAAACGTGCAACACAGACACACATGAGCTCTTGCACACAAAAAAAAAACAGATCTTTCGGCTGTTTCACATCAATGCCATCATTTCTGTTTGTGCATTTTTGTCACGCATTCTTTGTTTGCATACAAAAACTTTTCATTTTCTCTCTGCAGAGGCATGACAAAACTAGACTTCAGATCCCTGCCTCTCCTACAGGTGTGTAGACGTGTGTATTCTCCCCCGACTCCCTGGCTGCTCACTCGCGCTGCACGAATCATTGCCTCGCCCGTTTCACAGCTGAATTAACCCCCCGACCCCCGGTTTAAAAGGTCCCTCCCGCAGACAGAGAAGGTCTCTCCACATTTCCTCTCCCTGTTTTCCTAGGAGTTACCGCAGATGAGGGTGGGCTCTTGAAGTGGCAGGTAATGCGCTCCCGGAGACTTAAGCTCCCCGACTTCATTACAGGAATGTCAAGTTCGTGCTTGATCTTGTTTCCGCCGAGATGTCAGGCATGAACGGTGAAAGGGACTGGCCAAGCGCGGCTCTGCTCTTCCAGGCGGTAGCCAATGAGGGACGAGGTTGAGCTTCACCCCTGACCCTCGGCGCGTTCACAGCCACGCCGTAATGCCGGCCTGGAAGGAACTCTCGTCTCTTTATGTGCCGGGGGAGCAGGCCGAATGAACCAGACACTCTCCCGTCCTTTTTAACAACGTTTACCTTTAATGGCAACAACGACCAAACGAACTACAGGCAGAAACGCGCTCGATCACTACAGTAGAGTTTGGTTCATCCGTTGAGTATTTTACTTTTTAAAATTGTATGAAGCCCCCTCCACAACTACAAAGCACCGATTCTATCTCCAGAGTTGAGATTGGGCGGCCGTGGTGCAATCAGGACATTGTTCGAGCGATGGCCTTTGCCACACAGGGGCAGGTGTTTCGTCCAGAGCGGCAGGTGCAGACGGCTCTTTCACTTCATGTCTTTTTTATATCCGGGGGCTTTATTGCGACCCAGGATTGCCTGTTATCAGGGCGATAAAGGCAATCCGCAGTCTGCAGGAGATAGGAGCAACCCTGGTGAGGGGAAGCAAGACTTGTCAGGAAGTTTGTGTCTTTGCTGTTGTTACGCGGGGGCTTGAACGCCCTTCCAGGTCTAAGGAAGTGATGTCACCCTAACAGGAAGACGGACACATCGAGCTCAGTCACACCATTCTGACGGCCCCCCAAACTGCCTGGAGAGAAGCAGCCGAGTTTGCATGATATGTGTAGAGTAAAGACAAGAACAATACATACGTGAATAATACTTTCTATTGCTGGTGCTGGATGACTTGTGCCAACGGCTACCAAAGCCAGCCCCCGTCTCCTGCCTTATCTCACACATGATCCGCAGCGCTCACTTTGGCTGTAAAAGGTTTGGACATGAAATCGTTATGTGGCGATAATCTGTGCCCACACTCTCCGCAGTCGTAAAGCGATCGTGGGGGGAAACTTGGAAGCAAACGGCTTGTAATCTGTCTTGGCAAGGGTGGCATTGGATAGCTTATCAGACAGCACCGCCCCGGCCTGCTGTACACGACACACTGCAGTGGGTTTCTTCAGCTAAACGTACTGCGTATCTGTATGGCTTCACATGAGCTCAACACACCTGCCCTGTGTGTGCGTACATTGCTGTGTCTCCATCTTCCTCAGCCTTGAAGGCATGGGTGTAGGTTTGGGTTTAAGAGACAATGTGCATTTCTCTATATACAACAAGAGTCTGATCCTGACTGGTGAGCTCACTGCAGTCTCACTTCGCTGCTCCAAGCTGATGTTATCCTTGACTGTCAGAAGGGAAGCCCCAAAGACAGACACGGGCTCGTAAACGAACACACGGACCCCAGCGTGGTTCAGGATGCGGCACTCAGATATCAAACAAAAACAAGCACTGAGTCATCGCCGCAGTCGGTAAAGTGCAGAGACGGTCCGAGGAACTAAAAATATGTCTCCTGCCTAAATCAGAAACAAGTCGCTCTCGTACAGGAAATCCTCGGGCTGGGGTTCCACCTGACTCGGTCAGGCGCTGGGAGGATTGGTGTTGAGAAACGACCCCCATCCCCTGGGTCGGGGCTCATCCTCCCGGAGAGGACGGACACTGCGTGACTCACACTTCCCCCTCGACCCCTCGCCCTCTGCCAGGAGAGACAGGAAGTGTGGCTTCCTCCAGGACTGAGGAGAGCCGGTCCTCAAAATATCCTCATGCGCAGCTGCCCCTCCCCCGCACCTTGTCCCACCCCTTTCTTTGAGACGTGACGCATCTCTCCAGTGTCACCGCTGCCGTCTGACCGAATATGGCATGTGCAGATCTGCGTCTCCCCCCCCCCCCCGGCCTGGTGCACATTTCTTTGTTGTTGTGGTTTTTCTTTTTTCTTCCTCTGCATGTTGTCACACCTTCGGGAATCTCAGAGCGTCCCACAGAGACAGACCGGGCGAAACCTGGCAGTGAAGTCCAGGGTCTCTGTGCGGACGTGAGTTTCAAGGAAGTCAACAAGAAGGACAATGATATATGCAGGTTGGTAGCAGCGACGGTGAGTGAAGGTCAAAGAACTGGCACTCTGCTGTTCCGCTAAGGTCCTGTTGTCCATCTCACTGTGATTCCTGGCCACACAGCCATGCCCAGACCTCATACATCCTTCTAGCAGCACAGCAGCAACCAGAACCCCCATGAGGGGTCAAAGCACAATCCTCCATCACCTCTCCCCACAGATTGGCTTCACTAATCCCCTTAACACTGTGAGACAGGGGGAGGGCCAGTCGGAGGAGCAGCACAGCCTCCAGCATCTACACAACAGAGCAGAACACAGTAGAGCAGCACAGACAGGCAGGCAGAGAGATAGACAGACAGAGAGATGGTTTTGCAGGGAGAGCGTCCACAGCAGGACTGTGTCAGAGCCAGGCCGAGGAACCTGTCCCCCCCACCCCCACACAGCATCACTGCCAAGGGAGCAGGTCTTATCCTTTTTAATTACCTGTTACAATCAGCGGAACCTTTGAACCCCAATTATCTGACAAAAACAGGTTCTTCTTGACTCCCGGTGAACTTCCCATGAGGCAATAGCGCCCGAGTGTCAGGTAAAACCATCACAGCAACAAGCAATGCCAGTTATACATTAAAAATAATAATTATTATAGTCTGATTTTAGGGTTCAGGACTTTTCAAGATGCCAAGCAGTAAAAAGAAATGATTCTCTATAGGTATATATTGCTTCAGTATAATATTATGATTATACTACTAGTAGTACCAGTAAAAACATAATCATCATCGTTACAGTCCAAGGCCACCGTCTACAATATCTGTGTCCTGATTTGAATACAGATGGCCAGTTGACTAGCGCTATGCAGAGGATTCATATTGAGTATCTTTTCCCTTTGTCCCCCTCGTCTCTCCAGATGTGAGCACAATGTCTCCGCACGGCCGCGCCGCGCATGAAAGGGCCGTCATACCTGTCCGGGCCGGAGCGGGGACACGTTACAGAGAGCGGGACAGCGCCAGCACGGCACAGATGGCTCATCTTGAATGGAAACAATGGGAACTATTTTTACACACTGTGTCATATTACCCATAACAGCATTTTGCCGAGCTCTCTCGGTCGCACGCGGACACTGGGGGATCGCACGGACGCACTATGCGTGTGTGGTGTGGGAATGAAGGCCAGTACAAATAGTGGCTTCATCTCTGTGATGCTGCGATGGCGGGAGGACAGTCTCGGAGAGAGAGGGGCCGTGAAAAAGATAGAGAGAATTATGAAAACCCTGAGCTGCTCCCCCCACGACCCTCTAGAAAACAAACACCAGCTCACCCCTCCCCCAGACAGAGAGAGGTTCTGGGCCACGCCATCTGATTGTGTTATGGGGGGAATGTTCAAACACACCCCTCACTCTCACCTGTGCTCACCTGGCTGCCCAGTTTGCAGCGTCATCGCTCCAGAAGGTCCCAGCATGCAACACGGCCCTCCTGCAGCCACTGCATTCGTCAGATGGCGCTCTCCAGAGGAACCACTCTGGCTCCCGAGATCTTTCTCCTGCGCCGGGATTCCCTGCCGCTGCGGGTCGAAGATCGCGATCTGGACCCGGCAGCACCAGGAGTCCAGTGGCCCAGCATCACCAGCTGTCTCGGCCATAAAACGTAAATAGGCAAAATAATTTCCTCAGCCTCTGATACCTGCAGCGTGGTGATTTCTATCGACCTTTGAGTATTGATTAGTAGGACTGACAGCATAGAGGGTGCAGCAAAGTGGATCCTGAAGAAACCCACTGAAATCCCCCAACTGCCAGAAACATATGTGCGGCCTGGGAGGATGGAAACACTTCCCAGATTGCATTTCTCTATTTCTCCCTGTTAGATACGGGGGGCAGTTGTGAGGACGCCCTCAGGGGTGCAGGGGGTCTCAGGTACCACCGAGTTGCCGGTCCTCAGAGCACCTGGCGGCCCGTGGAGGGCGAAAGACGTGTCACAGACGTCCCACCCTCCCCCTCCACACTCACCTCCCTTCTGTGGTTTAGAAAAAAAAAAATCTAAACATTAAAGCATTAAGTGTGTACTCTCCCATTCAGCGCTCACGTCGAGGGGTATTTATTTTCCCCGTCGTTAAGAGCAGGTGTGGTGAGTCACCGGCGGGGCGTCGCCCGTCTGAATTAAGAGACTTTTTCTATAGGAGAGAGAATCGCTGCATTCCTTCATTCATACTCTTAAGCTCACCCGAAAACCACACTTCTTGTGCGGTAAATAAGCTTGGCTCGCCTCCAGGCTATAATGATAATATTGTTTTCCGATCAGTCAGGTCCTGGTAATTGTAGAGAAATGAGTAAACGTGCGGCGGTGGGATCTGGGAGAAATGACCGGTTGTGTCAGCAGTTTGAGAATACCACTGTGAACACACAACAAACGAACTGTTGTAGATTCACTTTTATTTCATATGAAATATAAATACAGTGTCTCTCTTTATGCAATTTATTGAGAGAATTAAAATCACGCATGTCGACAGTCATCCAGAGATAAATTATAAACAGGCGCAGTTTTACACAAAGCAGCTCTGAATTGCAGCAGCAGTATTATAGTCGAGACAATTCATTTGTTTTGACACGTTCTCGAGTAAAGAGGCAGGCATTGTCAGAGCAATACGCTGGGGTGGGTATCACATGACCTGTTGACATCCCGTTTCCAGGCAACAGGTTGTTAAAGCAGCTCGTTCTGCTGGGCGCCCGGAAGGAATCTCAGGGAAACGGTCGGACGCGGAGCAGCCCCGGGCCGGAGCTCATGGTGTCGGGGAGCATTCGCAGGCAAAGCCCTCGGGGATTATTGACAGCGCCGCGCTGATTTATACCGTCCACGTGTCAGGGGTTAATCTGTCAATGTTGTGATCTTTTATGCCATATAGCGACTTTCGCGGGCATATCCCAAAGAGCTGTGCGGTGCAAAATCTCCATAAATACCTCGATACAAAATGAGGATACAGACGTGATCTCCCCCGACTGTAAGACTGGCAAAGCTTTAAAAACCAGGAAGTGGGATCATTTCATGAGGACATAAAGACATTAACTTTCTTCTACACGCAGAAACCGAACGTGGCGAGACAAAGATGCTTCACGGACGAGACTCAGACAAGGATTCGATATTTTACGCTGCTTTTTCCAGGCCCCAGAAGAAGACTTTTTCTCATCAGTGTCCAAACGAAACCCATCAGGTTCACTCGGCTGATGCACAGAGCCAAGAAGCAATGCCTCTGTCTTCCCACAATCCTACTGCGACTCCCACAGCTTCCTGTCAGTAGCGTCTTCACAGGAAGCGCGAGAGGAAAAGGATGAATCCCACGCAGGTTACTAAAAGCATGCTTGAAATTCCACCCCCCCACACACAAATCAATTCACGAGAACACAAGACGTCGTTTACACAGTAACTCTCACAGCTATAGCTACAGGAAAACATGGTCATTGATGTAGTCTTAACGAGCCATATCACCCTTACTGCGCTGTCTTGCATGAGATACTTTGGCACAGAAATCCATCTCTTTGTCAGGGAGACAATGTCAATGTTCTTGTTCGACTGGTCTTGAAACATGTTGCTGTTATTTTAAGCCCCGAAGATAGATTACATAACACTGCTTCCCTCCAACAGGCTCCGAGAGGAAAGCAGCTCGTGACTGCGGGGCCCGAGGCGTCGATAGACAGAGGGAGAGAGAGTGAAAGGCACACCTGAGTTTTCCGCCGCACAATGGCGATGGAGAAGGACTGCACAGCCCGAGAAGGGACATGCCCCCCATTCTTACCGTTCTTAACTACCAAGGAAATTGCTCTGGATCACGTGACAGATTACAAGTCAACAGAGTGTCATGGTTTCTCTACTCCTCGTCATAGTCAATTCTCACTGGCAAGGGTGGAGAGCAGAACACGCTCTGGGGACTGGATTCAGGGGTCCAAACTGAGAGACCAATCCTGGGGAGCTCAGCAGCGACTCCAGGGCGCAGGGACACAACCGCTGCTCTGTGGGAGACGAACCTTTCCGTTTTCCCGCCGTGGATGTGAATCGTGGAGGGTGTCTGGACTTGAAGCTGGTGCACACAGTTCCAGTCCCCCCGCACGCCCCGCGTATTGAGGTCGGGGCCCCAGATGGCCGGAGCCACCTGCAAGGCTGGAGACGGGCGCACTGCCACCCACTGCACCGCTGCCAGATCGAGCAGCTTGAGTTCTCCCCGACGAGGGGCGAGTTTGAAGCTGCGGGGGGTCGTGCAGTTGGATGCAAATGAAATAAAATACATCGACTATAACGCAGCCTGTGAGCGTCCCTCGGTGCCGCACCAGATCGCCAGGGCTTGGCAGTGCCGTCCGGCCAGCTCGGGCAGCTGGTTCCTCCTGCTGCACCAGATACGTGAGGAGGGAAGTTGGGCTGTTTGAAGTTTTTGGACGCAGCCCGGAAGTTTAAATCTCTCTTGGTTGCAAGCTCACTGCTCACTGCTCTTCAATCTACCTGGCGTAGCGGCCAGCACCTCATCATCCAGGAAGCTCCGAAGAGCTCTATATCATGGTCCTGACTGCTAGAGGAAAGCATGCACACATCACCACTTCAGCCATGGTGTCAGATGACAAGTGGTTCAAAACTCAGTCATTATCAAATCGTAAACAAAGGAGCAAATGGTTCCTTCGTCATTAAAAACACGCAGTTACACGTCTGTGTGTAGGAAGGGTGTCTTCCATCTAATATCCGCCTAAAAGGCCTTCAGAGCTCAGATTGTAGAATAACACAATATCTTCTATAAATATAAATAAATAAAAAACTAAGAGAGTGGGGGACGACCACCAGCCCAGTTTACACCGTTCTCTGTGTGGAAATGCTGAAGGGAGACTCTTCTGAGAACAGCGTGCTTGTCGTTCCAGTAACAGTGCGTGTTTTTGGTACAGGACTCTGCAAGCACAAAGAGAGGAGCAGAGATCCTCTGATTCACGGTTGCCAGCGGTAATGCCAGACAGAGTTACACAGCGGTGCTGCGGCGGGGGTTTTCCAACGCCGAGAGAAAACTTTACAGAGCAGCTTATGGGATCGGATGGCGGCACCATCACTCCACAGCCTCTTGCAATCACACCAAAACGAAAATAACCCCGAACCGACACGCACAACAGAAAATAAAAAATACGGTAAAATAACGCAGTGAGAGCCAACGATGGTAATCTCGGTGGTAGGAAACTGCCTCGCTAATCGTCTGTAACATTTCATGGGTACAGACCAAGAGTACATGCACTAGGAGGACACGCTTTACATTCGAATTAGAAGACAACACACACACACACACACTCAAACATCTGGCTCATTACAATGCAGCGCTATAATTGCCATTCTATTAATCCGGTGCCACCGGCAGCACAACACACTCCAATTACAGACTGTTATTACAGCCATCGAGCTTCCGTGGCACCTCGCCTGGGCCGAGCAGATGTGAGCCGGATTCTGCCAATTATCTCCCGTGCAAAAGGAGAAGCGTCGTCTCTGGGGCCGCGCGTGCATCGAGGCGGCGGCGTCGCACACGTCAACAGACACGGCACCGCGCCCGTACGACTCCGACACGCCTAGGAGAGAGAAGTGGCGAGGATTGGGCAAAGAAACCAGAACAGAACCGTTCAATGCAATGTAGCCGTCTCGGGTGAGATTAATAGCTATGTGAGACAATCTGCACCCCGAGAGTGAATCAAAACCACAGGGACTGCCCCTGGGGGACTGGAGATGTGAGGGTGCAGGCCAATGTACACCCTGACCAGACAGAGCCGACAGGCACCCTGGTCTGACCGAGCCGACGGCACCCTAGTCGGACACTCTCCGGCACCCTCTACGATCAGACACGGTCATTCTCGGCCTGCTGACCTGACTTTACCGATAACGGACGGCCGGTGCGCGTCGTTGTCATTTTGCACCGGTGAGTCACGGTTTAAATGGAGAAAAAAAAAATGCTTGAACAGACTGGTGAAGTCCCAGCGCCAGACCCAATTTGCCGCATTACGGTCTCGCACAATTATAACTCATTCTTGTCAATACAAACAAACACACGGAGGCCACATCCTCTTCCGCGGTCGTCTTACTAGAGATTCTTCAAGGTAAACAATAAGCGCGGCCGCCAGCAAGCCTCCCGGGTCTGTTGTGGGTCGTGCAGCCCGCGGTTGCCATAGCAGGGTTATTGTCTTTGGTTAGTTAATGCCTTTATCTGCGACTCCCCCCCACCTCCACCCCCGATCTATTGAATGAGCCGCAGATTTGTCTAATGATTACCGTAAAGCTTAAAAAGTGGGATACAAACATCACCTTGACGACTCGACTGGGGCCCAAGACGGACGGTTTTCCGATCCCACCCCCCCACCCCCCAGTTCCCGAGGTCAGCCCCGTGAGGCAGAGCTGACAAATTAGCCCTTTGTTTGCGTACAGACGACACCCCTCCCAGCTGCCCGGCCTTTGTTGCGGAGACTCAATCGAACGGGCTCCGGTTACAGGGCTGCAGTTTCTCTCGCTGCGGCACATTACCTCCGAGGCCCCGGCTCCCCCTCCCACCCCCCACATACCTGGCATTCTCCGCAGGTGGGGCAGCTCGACACCGGGGCAAGTTGGGCCGGCTGACGCGTCCCATCCACCTCCTTCACACCCGCGACGGGAGACGGGGGGGATTTTCGCCCTACTTTCCCACACCCCCCACCTCAGAATTAACGTTATTAGAAGACTTTCGACACTGACAGCTTTACAAACGAGGAAGGGGAACCCAGGAGGAGCAGAAATCATTGACCTGCTGTCTGTGAAGAAAGGAGAGCTCAGAGAAGAGGAGAAATGGAATCTGTGCAGCCGTTCCTCTGTGGGTGCCGAAGCAAGTAAACACGTCCCCCCGGAGATATCTTTTTGGGAATGAAACCCTTTTATTTACAATTTACGTTTGACGCAAATCAAGTAAATAGAGAGCACATGCAATAATCTTTGATCAATTATGCACTTTTATCCAGACAAAAGAATGTGATATGTTAAAAAGAATCACAGAAAGAGATTTTAATAATACAAAATGAAGTAAAAAACAAACAAAAAGCAAAATCAACATAAATATCACCATGAAAAGTGTGTCAAATCCACTCCAAAAATCAAGCTTTAATATAGTGAAGTACTGGTACAATTTGATGAGACGGGTTGAGTTCCTCCCTCTGCAATATTTATCTCATATGAAGTCAAAAAAACAAATACAAATTAAAACCTCACAGACACAGGGACGTTTCGGTGGAAAACTACAAACAACCACTTCAAATTAACAGGTTTAGTTTCTCAAGTCAAATCGGGTGAAGCTTGACTGTAAAGTGAGCTCTCCCTCCCGTCCAGATCCTAAGTCTTGCATCGCGGGCCTCGGCGCCGGGCACGACGGCAGGCGGAGGAGACGACGGGTCTGCCTGGGCCTCGGACACATCGGCGGCACGGTTCGGTGTCGGGAGCTGAAAAGGCTCTGCTCCCCCGGGGCGTAAAGCGGTCACACCCGCCCGGCTCCGATCCTGGTCTCCGCCGTACCTCCGTCCGCGACCCGAGACCGGCGATAACCGGCGCCACCCGCGAAAGCCTTCACAAACACGATGTGTAACCGGAACTACGGAACTGCGCACGGAGAAGAAACAACCGAACAAACAAACGACTACTGGGGGGGGAAAAAAAGAGAGGAAATAGAAAGAATATGAAATCAATCGTTCCCTAGATGTGAAGTCTTACCAACCAGAGTACGGTGCTGTCTCCGCAGCGCTATAATGGGGTGTGTTAATGATGGTCCTGTCGTCGTGTGATTGTCAGCCCTGTTGTGTTTCTTTTTTTGTTTTTAGCAAATTCTGGTTAAACCGAACATCGCGCTTCCTCCCGGCCTCCTCTCTGAAGTAGGCCTCGACTGCCAACGCACACCCGATGACAGAGCGCCGTCCCCGTCCCCCGCGTCTCGGTTCTGAGGATTAATTTGCGTCGCTGTATCAAAAGACCTGTTTACACCCGTTTTATGAACTACTGAGGCGTCCACTGTGGCATTAGAAAGAGAGGCTCTGCGTAGATATAGTGTTACCGATGCGTCGCTGCACATCGAATCCCTGAACGTTGAGTAGTCCGTTGAGGCTGGTAAGACCTGAGTTGGTTGCCAAGGCTTGGATCGATCTGTGGCTTGATTATCCTGCTGTCGAACGTCACGCGCGGTAGCTGCCCGTGTAGCAGATTGCCAGCTAGCATGTTTACACAGAGGGAAACGTGTTTTTTATCTTTTTTTTTTTTTTTTTTTACTTACAAAGATATTCTCCCAGTTAGCGTCCGCCTCCGAATTGCATAACTGGTGTCAACGCCCTCCCCCCCCCACCCCCTTAGTGTGTCCGAGGGCGCCGCCTCGACACACCGCGTCCGTTCCCCCGCGTGAAATCTACAAATCTACACAACCACGAAGTCTAGTGCACTCCTTTAAAAAAACTAACGGACGAACGCAGGTTTTGCAGTGTCACAGTACTCGATGTAACATTTCTGTCCTTAAATCAAATGAAGTCTAGTGTGTGCGTGTGTTTAAAAAAGACGGTCAGTAGTGAGGATCACGAAATCAAGTAACACTATAAAGAAATGACACTATCGAAGGGCGAGTCTAGCTAACGGCCGATACGGTTTCCACACAGGGTGGGCCGCGCGGGGCTGGGGCGGGGGGGGGGACACACTACACGTTGGTGGAGATCTTGTACTTGGGCGACATGTTCCCGTGGAACCACACGAAGCTGAAGATGACGCCCATGGTCTTGGGGATGCTCTCGTCGTAGGCAAAGTTCATGGACTCGTGCAGCGGCACCTTGACCACCTCGATCAGCTCGCCCTCCTGCGGCTCCCCCCCGCCCTCGCCCACGCAGTTCTCGTCCGACACCTCGGCGTAGAACATGGTCTGCTTGGAGCCGGTGACGCCCACGCCGGACCTGCGGGTGTGGAGAGCACACGGGTCAGATGTCGAGCCGCCCGCCCCGCCCCGGACTTGTGCCGTGAGTGGAGGAGGGGGCGATTTAAAGGAGAGAGGGAAACATTGCTCTGGATGCTGCAGGATCCACAAGGAGGAAACGAAGAGGGAAGGAAAGCATTAGTGGGATAGAGATTTCTGCACCCAAAAAACAGGCTACCCAAACCCCCTCGATGGCTGCCCTGCGAAAGTCCCTGTCCTCCCGTCCCCGAGTCCACAATCTGGCAGCAAGAGGGATCGGTGACGGGCAGGTTTTCGGCGAACCCTTTAGCTGTGATGTCATGGGCTGCCGAACCGCGCGTTTGTCGTGGCCAAATTTAATCTGTCGTCGTCCACATTGGCCCGCGATTCAGGAGTTAAAAACAATACCATTTATGTGTCATCGTATAACTAGATCAGAAAGCATTCAGTTTCAAGTCTGGACACATTTTCAATACGCCAGCTATGAATTAAATCACACACCTCCTGCCCTCACTGAAGAATATCCCCTCCTGATTCAGGAACGGCAGCGATACAGCTGTTTCTCGGAGAGGGAGGCGTAAACCAGCGAGTCACTCCCTCGCCGAGTGAGCCGGGCTCACGAAGAATGCGCCGCCGGGCCTGTGTGTGCCTGGAGCGGAAGTGCCCACCGCACGCGCCGTGCTCGTCTCCTGCGTGAGTTCACAGGGGCACGGGGGCCGTGACCACACTTGGCATGATGAGAAATTACGATAAATAGATTCATCCTCTCGGCGCGCCTCTCTGAGCAAAGGACAGAACGGAACAAAACCAAACCCCAAACTAACTTTCCTCTGCTGCGATTTATACCGTGTTGTCTTTAAACTTGAGGGAAATGTATTAACTTGTTAAGGACTTATGTTAGAATGATGTCACCCCTGACTGAAACCGTGCCCTGTAACCGGTCCCTCTGAGACCCCAGTTCTGTGGTCGAGAGCCGGGCCGCCGATACCAGCTGCCATAGTCAACTGTGTGGTGATTTATGATACATAAAGGACATGTCTAAACCACAAGAGATGTCCAAACCTCTCAACAGGCACTTTGTCTCGTCTCTCTCCCTGACCTGCTTTTCAGCTTGTTTAGTTTCCGGAGAGGATCCTTATTATATGACCGTCAATCACAGCAGGGGAACACTTTCACTGCGGCAAACACAGCACTTTTCTTTGCGTGTGTGTGAAACAGCAGCCTGTGAAGGGCTCTTGCATACAAATAATGAAGACACAGGGGTGACACAAGCTAAGATCAAGCCGAATAAATCAAACAACACAACTAAACAAACACCTGATCCGATCTCCACACACTTAGCTGACACATCTCCTCTCGCACGGGGGCGATCTGACTGACATTCCTGCCCGGTGTGGAGAGCGTGTTTACTGCCGCCCTTCAGCGGAGCGCGGGGCAGATGGCCCTGATATCATTGTGCAGGGTCTTATCGGGACGGCCGCTGTTGACAGAGCTGCTGATTTCAGAGAGGGGCCGGGACACAGGGAGCCCAGGACCGGCCAATGGGGATGGGGATCACGCGGCACTGTCCTGGACAGATGAACTCTAATATCATCCAAAAGTCAATCCGAGGGTCTTATTGATAGCTGGAGTACCTCCTCTGTTGCCTGTATAGGTCAGTCAGAAAGTACAGATCCTCGCAGCTCAACATGTGTTTAAACTAGAGACGGTTGCGGCCCGTTGTGTGTCCAGGACCCCCGTGTCACCGATCTGTGCACCAATCTCACGTGTAGTGAAAGTGCAATGCCTTCACACCCTGCGTTCGACACAATGCGGTCGGCCGCTTCATTTAATTTGATGAATAGGGCTCATTAAACCGTGCTTATCGATCTGTGATGTCTCGTCAGGGTTCGCCGCACACTGATGGAGCCGAGGGACAATTGTAAAGATCCCAGAGTTGAGACGGCTCACAGCACGTCACACACGTGTCTGTGACGAGGATCCCGGTCTCGTCGGCAGTGTTGGGGAATTCCTGTACATTGGGCTAAGGCGTATTATTTTACACTTTAACCCCCCACCCCCCAAAAAATTAATGTAAATACCTAGGTCCATAACCACACAAAATAAACAAAGTCTTTGTCAGAAGGAGTGAAAGACAAACTTCCCGGCAGGTGACGAGAGCCGGGTTTCAATAAGTAAACATGTCAGTGATTCAGGTCCTTTGTTGTCCGTGCGGCGATGCGTGTGCTCGGGGGGGTGTTCCGTGTGCAGGAATGTGCCCAGAGATACGGCACTGAACGACATCGCCCCGCTGATAAGCAGAAGGGGCTGATCTGGTCCGTTTTGATCCCACCGCACTGCGAGGCAGGTGCAGAAGCCCCCGCTGGGAGGGTACGGACTGGGGGGGGGTAGGGGTAATTGTATTACAGCGGCAGGTGTGCGCCGGCAGGTGTTCGCAATTAACGACAAGTGTTTTACGAGGGCAGAGCTGTTTACTGCGCTGTGTTCGCTGATAAGGGTGGCTCTCACAATGGCTGGCTCTGTCACTGGGTCTGATAGCGGACATATTTACCCAGCCAGAGAAATACACCGGGAGGAGAGAGCGGGGGGTGGGAGAGCAACTTCTGATTCTTATTTCTGTTAAACAGAGACCACCTTGACAGACAGGAGTGTCACACAAGTGGCCGGTTGTGTGAAACACCTTCCGCACAAATAACTGGAGCGTCGGGAGCGGGGGGCTACCTGTAGGTGGTGATCTTCCGCAGCTTGGTGACGGGCACGTCGTAGCCGCACTCCTCCAGGATCTCCTGCCGGGCGATCTCCTCCAGGGACAGGTCGGGCTTGTCCACCAGGCCGGCGCACAGCTCATAGGTCACGCCGGCAGAGGCGGGCGGGGGGTCGGGGTGGCCCTCGGGCTTCTCGTCCGCCTCGCCGTCGTCCTTGTCCTCGGCCCGCAGCGGTTTACTCTTCTCCCACTCGCACATGTACACAGCTGAGGAAGAGGAAGAGGAAGAGGAGGAGGAGGGGGAGGGAGGGAGCAGCAGCCATTAAGGGCATCTGACAGCACGAGTGTGACTATTCCAGAGCGCTGACACCCCCCCTACACACACACACCCGACACAGAGCCCCCGGCGATAGACAGCTGCCACTCACCTCCCCCTCCTTCATCTGCATCACACATTTTACATTTATTCCTAATCTTAATTGAATGCATAGAAGTGGAAAGTCCCATTAATGACACAAATCATTCCGAAGCACAACTATTCCAGAGAAAGAAAGAAAAAAAAGACCATTGTTTTTCACTCTTTTTAAACAAAACCTCAACTGACTTTTCCCTCGTTCACCAAAACACAATCCGCCGCACAGAAATGTCTTCCTTCCATTATGAAGTGCGAAAACGCAAACACTAACAGCCCCAGCGCAGAACAATGCCCCTGAACGCCACCGCGAGCGCCGCACCCGAGAGACCCCTCTGCGGAGCCCAGGCGGGGGCCACACAAAGGGACTCCCGATTCCTGGAATGGAATATTTTCCGCCTTTGTTTCACACAAGTCACTAGGTGTGTTTTTCGGCGATGTTTACTAATCCGTCTTAAGAGCGAGGCACGGCCCAGCGCTCGACGCGGGCCACGACGCGGGACTGAATCAGAAGTGGGCCCGCCCGCCGTCCACCCAGAGACAAATCCGAGATTAGCCGGAGCGTGGAGCCGATCAGCAGCTGTGGCCATCGGAGGGGCTCCGGCCGAGTCAAAGATCTCCTTAACGTCCCGCCTTGAAAGGGAGATTGAAAGACTGCGGTGTGTGCGCTGGAGCAGTGATCGGCTTTGTGTGTGAGGGAGTGAGGGGACGAGGGGAGGGAGAGGGCTTTTAACGCCGTAATCTCGTCGTTTGATAATTACTGTAAAACAAACCCAACCCGAGCCGAGAGAAAGAGCTGAGAAGACAACCAGCCCATCCCACCCCTCCTGGGTTTAAGACTGTTCTTTGAGTGGGGGCGTTACAGTTAATGTGGCTCAAGCGACTTGGGATTAAATTGGGAAAAACTTTAAAGGAGGTGCACCTATAATACCAGCGCCCCTTCAAACCGACGGGCAGAATGGGTCGCTTGCCCCGCAGGTGGCTGCTCATAATAATTATTCAACGGACAAATAGGGGTGTTCATCTCAAAACAGGGCGACACACAACCATCGACATCTCAGTAACATGTGACTGAGGGGCAGAACAACCACAGGAGAGAAATAAGACACAACAGGCACAATCCTCCTGTCGGCACACTGAGGTTAGCCGAGGGAGGAGAGAGAGAGTGAGTGAGAGAGAGAGAGAGAGTTTGGGACAGTTACCTGGGCGAAACTGCTTGACCAGGATAAAGCAATGCGAGGTGGTGTTGAAGATCAGAACTGAGACACTGTAGAGAGAGAGAGAAAGAGAGAGAGAGGAGTGGGGGGGGGAGAGGAAACAAAAACGGAAAATTAGTCACGCCGGGAGATCAGTTTCATAATCGCATAATCCGTGAGTCCACCCTTGCGTGTGCGTAAGTCGTGTACACTGAGCAGCACCCCCACCTCAGCCCTGTGCAACAGACTGTGCGTGTCCTCAGGCTGCCCCCCCCTCATCGCCGCAGCCACACCGGGTGTACGGTTACTCAACGCGGCACGGGGGTGAGGAATGCCGCAAAAAAGAAAAACGGACGCGGTTTCCGCCGTGTCTGGTGGCCGCAGGTTCCTCAGAGCATAAATCACTGTCACGAGGAGCTGCTCAGCGATGTAAACGCGCCGACCGGAACAGCGCGGCTTGCCCCGGCACGTCAGGGTTTCCTTTTAGTGGAAAGACATTTCTTTACGGGAGTTTTCATTTTTACAATCCCTTCCCCTTGCTTCACTTGCTTCAGTGTCTAATTAAGTAAAATGTACCTTTCAGTCTTTCTTTATTCATTAAATCCAACTTCGAGAGAGGTAATAATATTAATAATAATGATATAATCTCCGGGTAAGCTGTGCAAATGGCACAAGGGTCTCTATAGCGGTTCATATGTTCTCCCACTGAGGGAAGATCTCTGTGAACTGGGGATTTCAATATTTATCTTCTCCCTGTGAAGTTTTACAGCAGCTCCGAAAAGTCGAGTCATGTGGTCGGCCTATAATTATAGAGACATCAGACAGAGACACAAACACAGCGCACTACTGGAGGAGTGGGGGTGGGGGGTGGGGGGGATGGGTAACTTCAGACACGGGAGCGAGAGAGAGGCCAGGCTCGGTGTCCGTGCGGCCGCCCGGCTTGTACCACGAGAAAGTGCCTCTCAGACACGCGTAACCGAACCGAACCACAAACGAGGTCAAAGGACATGGAAGACTCTGGAATCCTGGAAGACGTCCTTTTCATCTGTGATCGTGTTTAGAGTTCCTTGGAAAAGCGTCTATTAAAACCTTGTCCTAACGTAAGGTCTGGAAAGAGCCGCCTCGGGAAAAAAATACTTGTGGAAAGATCTACACTGAACTGCAACCCAGTCCACAAACAAACCCCTCAAACCACAGCGTTCGCATCATGACTTCAGAAGCACACTGCGTCAGGGCCGGTAATGACAGTGATGAAGCCCTTAATGGACTTAAAACACAAGGCTCTGCTCTTTCATTTACCACTTAAATGCGCACCGTCCCTGTTCTCACACTCTCCCACGTGTAAATACCTAGTTTTGAGGACGTAGGAAGCTCCTTTAAACCCAGAAAAACACAGAACAGGACAGCCCCCTCCATTTCCAAACCAGACAGTGTCAATTAGGCAGCAACCTTTGATAGCTCGCCCTGTCGGAGCTTTGCGACTCGCTCAAAAGGTGAGCTTACATCCTTTAATTAATACCCAGGCCACTCCGTATCTCTCCCCCTGTCTCTGAGGACCTTCTGAAGGACTTTTGAAGTCCCTCTCTTTAAAGGGTGGCTTAGCGTGGCTCTGGCGTTAATAATGGTCGGATGAAGTCCCGTCCACCATTGAGATGCGGAGGAAGCCGGAGCAGACCCCCCTGGGCGGCTGTGGGGGGGGGGGGGCGCAGTGCAGTCCTAGGCAGAGCTGGGCCGCCCGTCACAGCCAGGGATTAGTCCCGCGCTTTTGTTTTCCGGGCCCACTTGAATTGTTAAGCTACTGGCCGGGTAATTCCTTTTAGAACAACATCAATAAGAAATGCATCTTAAGAATCTCACTATAATAGGATTTCTCCAGAAAAGGACAGGTAGCACAATAGGCCTGGTAGCCATTCAGAGCCTCTCCAGGGTGAGGATGCTGCGCG
Source organism: Amia ocellicauda (assembly GCF_036373705.1). Classification (NCBI taxonomy): domain Eukaryota; kingdom Metazoa; phylum Chordata; class Actinopteri; order Amiiformes; family Amiidae; genus Amia; species Amia ocellicauda. The sequence goes on from NC_089870.1 coordinate 20,549,000, forward strand.
TATAATTGGCCTAAGCGCTCTCGTCGCACACGAAACGGGGGGGGCGTCCACGCGCATCAGATACACGATTCCCACCGCGAGACTCGACGACATCTCAAACCGTCGACACGTCAGAACAAACGTCGGTCGGCTCACAAACCTGCCTTTGAACCCTCTCTGATGGTATTTTGCTAATTTCTGAAGTGCTTGAAGTCGTGTCCCGTCCTGACTCCCCCAAATCCCCAGAAAACCGCAATCTGGTGGGAAACGTCATGATCAGAGGCTCACCACGTCACCGACAGATTAGTCTCCTGTGTGGTTTGTTTGAGGAACGAGCAGCGGAGAGCAACATTAGAGGACTGTCTGTATAAAACAAACCCCCGACTCATCGGCAGTCATCCCTAGAGAGCGGAGGTGTTACTGGGGAAACCAGACGCTTATTTATCAATACAATAGGAATGAGAGCCGATTAATCATCTTCATACCGATTCCACCATATAACACACACACACACACACACACACACACACACACAGCTCAGGGCGGTGTGATGCACTGTCCAGGTGAGGCCAGACATCTGCTCAGCCTACGATGGGGGGACAGAGGGAGGCAGGGAGGGCACAGCAGGGCAGCTGTCTCTGAGCCTGGAGTGGCAGGCTCTGCGTTGGGAAAGCGGACGCGGCGGAAGAAGCAGGAAGCCCTGCCCTGGCCCAGCGCTGCAGTTTCCCAGGGTGAAGGAGCGTCGCTGGCAGAGGGGGCGTGTGGACGGACGGCACGGGGGGACTGTGCATTGTGAGCCCAGCCGGACTCCAGAAAGGGCCGGGCGGACCAGGGGAAGCCCTTTATCTCTGAGCAGCTGGGCCGAGCCCAGGCCGCTGATAAAAACGGTTCCTTCCACATTCGGGCGACTCTGTGTGAACAGCGAGGTCGAGCGCAGAGTCCCAGGCTTTCTTTTCTTCCTCCTCCAGGCCTGCGGGGAAGCGATAAAGCGGCTCTCTGGATGGAGACCAGAATAGTTCGGCACCGAACTTAAAATAATCGATTTGTTTGCCTACACTGCTTAGTTCATGTTTTAAAATGGGTCAGATCCTCGCAGCACTTGTGGGGCAGGGAAGCCGGTGGACACTTCTATAAATCTCTGAGAATGCACTACAGCCCTAACCCAAACCACCCCCTCACTGCCACGGGACTCAGAACTGAGCCCCCTGGACCGGTCAGCGCTACGTCACAAGGACACAGGGCCACATTCATGATCTAAACAGATGCTGGCCTTAATGGCTTTACCTTAAAACTGCCCCCTGTGCTGCCCCCCCCTCCTCTCTGGAGCTCTATTGTACTGAAGGAGGCCGATAAAGAGGATCAATACGCCCCCCCTAGGGAAGACACCATGAGCAATACAGCACAAAGAGCTACCGGATTGAGAGCATTAAAGCAGACCCCTCGTCCTCCCTGCTTTCTCTCTCTCTTTCTTTCTTTCTTTCTTTCTTTTTCTTTCTTTCGCGTCCTTTCTTCTCCAAACTTTTCATTCGTGCTGGACTCATTATTCCAGAGCACTTTCATTCCCTTGCAATCTTTAGCAGCTTCTTTACATTTAAAGAATCGTTAAAAAAACAAAATTAAAAAAATTTAAAAAAGACAAATGCGTGCCCTGGGGCTGCTGGTTCTCTAGGCACGGTTTCGCCGCACCATGAGCTGAACTCACACTTCTGCCGGTTCATTAAAGAGTCTCTCGCTCCATCTCTGGTCCGATTTGTGGCACAGCTGTGGAAACCCTCCCCCGGCTCCTACCGCACGCACCCGCCACCCGAGTCCCCACGCACCACCGCCAGTCCCAACATTTAATTATGCATTAGCTCAAGAACCCACTGCTAGCGTGGACCCCAGGAAGAGTGACTCTGGACCAGGGTGGGATCGGGACTTCTAAGCGGCCCACCGTCTAAGACTTGAGACATCAGGGCCCTCTATTTCTAATCACCAGCTCTCTTTCTAACGAAGGACAACATTTAAAGTCTTCCCAAGTCAATGATTCACTGCCCCCTCGATATCAAAAGCCTGAAAATACTTCAGAAAGTGAGCCGACGTCAAGAAGGCCGATTTCGAGGTGTCCAGGGATCTTCAAGTGGGGGTGGATATCATAGTTTAGTCCCACCTCTCCCGTGCACTACTAGGAAGCTGTGATTTTCCCCGCAGTCATTAATGACTGTTGCAGCATCATTGCTAAGGACCACTAGACGGTGTTTCTCCTCCCAGACTCCTCCAGTCCATTTCTGCGTTACAGGAAGCGAATAAAAGTGCAAATACTAAGTCACAAAGGTAAATGTGGTGTCTGGAACGGCTGTGGTCGAACTCATGAGCCCCCGAGACGCTTTCCCACAACTGTTTAGTAAAGACACGTTTCCAAAACAAACCCCGCGCCGAGGGAAACCGGTCTGTTGATTCAGCTGCCGTCTGCGGGACTTGAAAGGTCTCCCATCGATCGACTAGGTACGCAGTGAGTGAATGAAACGCCACGTCCCGTATCAGTATGAAGCCGTTTTTTTGTAGTATAGGTAGTGAGTCACGCTTCGGCGCACACACAGAAGAGGTGTGCGCTGTGCTCGGCTCTCCATGACTCTGCCCCTGACCTCTGACCCCTGGGAAACAGCATGGCAGCTCGGCCGGAGAAAGAAAATGTAAATAGAAGCAAAGGCCTGTGCCAGAAGGGATTATTTAATTTTTTATAGTGTGTGTGTGTGTGTGTGTGTGTGTGCGTGTGCGAGAGATTGGGTGTGTTAAAGACAAATGTTATCTCAGCCAGGGGTTCCCGGCACCATCTCTCTCAGGAGTCTCCCAGGAAGCCTTGCAACCGTCTCACCGAGATCGAGGGAGAGGGGCGTCTGTACATTCCTCGTTCCAGAATCCCCCATTACCACACTCTCGACTAACGACGGCACTGATTAGGACAGACACTCGGTCGAAAAAGGGTGCTTTTTTTCAGTGTGTTGTAAGAGTTGCTTGCCTTTTTAAGCTTTTGGAAAATAAATAAACCAGAAAAAGCTTCCATACCTGCATGTTTTTTCTCTGTTTACATAAACGCAAAACGTGAAAGCTCTGAATGGAAGAATGCCTTCGTGTGGCATTGTTCTCCCAGGGCTAGTCTTAAATAAATCATGAAAAGACTTCAGGCACCTCCCTCTGAATGGCCAGCGAGCGCACAGGGACCTCACCCGCTAATCCGCCCAGCAAACATCTGAATAGAAACCCAACCTCTTTCAATCAGCCTCACAATAACCCCCGGTCACATTTCTATTGACGCGCAGTGTGCCGAGCGTTTTATATCGGATAATACGGGATTTATGGGGCAATTATGAAGCCGCGATTTGCACGACTTGTGAAATCTCATTCACATTCACGACATAAACGTCACCTCGTTAGTGGCAGAATAGGGATGGAGCTCACATCAATAAACTCTGTCATACGAATTACATGTGTGTGTGTGTGTATGATTTAAAGGAGGGTAATGAAGGGCGCTGGCTGAGTTAAATATGATTTATGTGGGGGTTTGAAGTGCGTTATTAAATTCTGCTCTGTTGTAATGTGACCTGTTGTACATTTCTATGCAGATGACACACAGATTTTATGTCCAAACTTCTGCTGCTCGAGTTTTAACAGGAACCAGGAAATACGATCATATCATATCAAATATAACTCCTGTGCTGGCCTCTCTGCATTGGCTACCTGTGTGTTTTAGAGTAAAGATGTAAGATTCTTCTTCCCACTTTTAAAGCACTGCATGGATAAGACCCCAGTTTCTCTGCTTTGATGCACCCTCACACTCCTTCACAATCTTTGCGCTCAGTTGATACAGGTCTGCTATCCTTTCCCAACACTAGACGTGCTCCTTTGGGAGAGAGCGTTTTTTGTCCCTTTGCTCCATTTTGCTATTATTATTTTTCTATTTATTATTTTTTATTTCTATTTCTATTTATTTTGTGTGTGTTTGGCTTATTTAAATGTGTTTACGTTTTATTTATTAATGGTAATTGTAAAGTGCGATGTCCTCGACATGAAAGGCACTATATAAAATAAATAGTAATTACTATAATTATTATTATAAAAAGCTTGTAAAGTGTAAAGAAAACTACTAGTCTACATAAAGCAGGTTTAAATGGGTAGAACATCAAAAAATATCTAAAGACTTCAACTAGAAATTGTGCCCTTCTTTTTCATAAACAAACTTTATATTTATGCTTCAAGCTGAACAGTTCCATCAGAGATCTGCCCGGCCCCCCCGTCCCGTCCTGCAGACAACCCCCCACCTCCCCCGCCAGCCCGGGGGGAGAGGGATGCCAGCACACCCACCTGTCGTGAGTCCTCATGAAGTCCCAGGTCTTCTTGGTCCCGTTCTGTGAACAAAGCAAACAAAACAGAACAATTATATCAATCAGCTGTTGGAACAATCCGTCGTCGGTGTCAGAGAAGCCTCCTCTGAGGTATTTCAGTCCGTGACAACGATCCTAGAGTCAGACACCGGTGGTCTATAATCCCGGAACGTCATCCGTCAATCTGATCGATTTTAGTCCCTGTTGCTGTCGTACAATATTTGATATTCTTCAACAGAAACGTTAACCTATTGAAACGATGAGTGCACTCATTTTAGATCGAGGTAAACCTGAATTTGGGAGAAAGTAAGAGAGCTGTGGTCAGAACGGTTTGTCCACTTTAATGACCTTCTGCCCCTCTCCTCCACTCTGTGTGACACACTGACGTCCCCCCGTTAACGGCAGGGAGCAAGGGGTCACAAGCACAGACCCCTGCCCTCCATGGGCAACCTCCTCCTTCATACCGGCACAGACTCCCAACCCCACCCCCAGCAGCAGGCTGCCATCAGGAGCGCTTCGACACTCTCGGTTTCTGCGAAAGCCTCAGAAAATGCCGCAAAATATGTCGGTCTAATTTTTTTCCGTTCTTCTGTCCCAGCAGGCCACAACACGCTCGAAAAGGGAAGCATTACAGAGTAATTGACACGACGCGTGTGAGGGACATCTCAGAAGCCAGGAAATAGTAGCTCCAGAAGAGACACACTTGCAACAATGAGAGAGACGAGGTACACGCACAAACACGTGGCCACAGAACGCTGGCAGCCTACAGGAAACGCATCTCTTTTTTGATGTGATACACAAACGCAAAAGCTTCTCTACCTGCACGGGTCACAAACCCTAACTGTCTTACTGTCTGCTGGAGTGTGAACGCTAGGCAAAGCCTGACGCTGTGATCTCACACACACACGCACATACACACTAACTGACAACAGAATTTAAAATGTAACATGAGATTATGACATCAAAAAAGTGTCTACAGTCCTGCATTCCAACCCTCACTTACTAATCTTTCTACCCACAATGCCAGGAAACGCTGAATTTTCGTGGTAACATCGAGTGGCACAAGAACTGACGTAATTTCACTGGGGCCGAAACCAGAGTCCGGCACTAGGAGAATGGGTGTCAGTTGCACAGGCTTCTCGGTTTACCTAATGAGTAACCGTAAGACTGCTAATTATTAATTACACCGTAATCAGTTGCCAGGGGTCCGCGGCTCCCAGCGCGCGGGGAGGTCAGGCCCCGCTGGAATGTGTCGAAAAGCGTCTCGATTCACAAGCGCTCGCTGATGTAAACACCACGGCAGCTGTGCCCAACACACACACAAACACTGAAGACGCAACACACACACACACTAAAAGGCACTTTTCCGAAACTGTTCGCAATTATAAATTGACTGAAGTCATGTGCCTCTCCGCCCTGGAATCTGGTCTCAGATTTAGGCTGAGAAACTCTCAGGGGGGCTGGAGAACTGGCACATCTATAAAAAGAAATATATATATATATATTAAAGTCATCTTATTCAAAGCCAGAGGAGACCAAAGAAAGATCTTGCACAGACTGCCGTCGTTCCTAATATTTTATTTGTTTACTCAGAGATGATAAAGAATCGGTCTTTATTTCGCCAGAGACCGTGGATTTGGTGAAATAGGTCTCGGGTTTCATTGTTCATTTCATTGTAAACCCTAACAGGCCAAGAGCAGGCTCAGTAAAGCCCAGTCAGCCCAGTCCGAGAGGAGAAAGGAGGGAAACTGATTCACCTGGAGAAGGAGGAGAGGAAATGTGCACGTGACCAGGTTTATCGATCTCCCTCACGAGGTTAATCCATTTCCGGCGCGTCCTGTCCACAAACACGGTGCTGACTAATCAATACCAAGTCTTGCAGCTGCTCTTTCTCTGGGGTTTGGCTCAGAGACTAAGGCACTCGGTACTCTTCCCGGACAGCACACTGAAACACGTGAAAACCATGCTGGCTAAAACTGCTACTCTGCCAATAACTCCCGCAAACTCTTCTCCACTTTATCAACCGCCCTGCGTCTACCACCTACTTCTATCTCTGCGTAGGACTTCGTTTCCTTCTCAACCCCCCCCACCGAGGCCAGGACTGCACAGTACCAGATCACCTTGTACCTGTACTACACAAGACATCGAACAGTCATGACTCGATTACGTCAGCGCTCGCTGGCTCATTTGCACGAGGATGTGTATGTATTTACTGCACTTCGTCATGCTTAGAAAATGTTTCTTGTGAAAACTGGGTAAGGGCGTCTGCTAAAAATTAAATAACACTACTACTACTAATAATAATAATCCTTGAATGTACTGAGACCACCCCTTCCGTGTAACGCAAATAATATTCCTGCACGAACAGTCATCGTCCCGGTGGGGTGTGTCCGGTGAGGAATTAAGCGTTTTGGTGTCCTGGGGATGTGTGGGATAATGACTCTCTAGATCCACACTACAGTACAGCTGTGTCCAACAGCTGGACATATTGGACTGACAGACCAATACGAGGCTGCTTCACTGCCTGAACAGTGCTCTCTCTCTCTCTGCACATGGCAAGAACGCGTCACTAGATCGGTATAAGCGCTGTCGGTTCTCGCTCCTCACACACACCTGCGGCTGGCTAAGTGTTTTCCCGTCGAGGGGTTGCATACTTTCATCGAATTCCTGTGGTTTCGCCGAGAGTGAAATTGACACAGCCAACCGTTCCTGCCCTGTCAGCGAGTTCCGAATACGTCTCGACAGGCCAGAGACGTTGTTGACGAGTGAAAGTACTTCTTTTTTTATTTGTTTTCTCTTTTCTTTTTCAGGATGGAAATCAAATCAAAGGCAAACGAGGAATTCCAGATCTATCGACCTGAAACTTGATCTGTGTACGCAGTGGTACCTGACACCATGCCAGGACAGCCCTCGGCCACACATAGCTCCACGTTAAATGTTTAGAGCTCGTCTGCCGTAGACGGTGACTGTGCAATCTGCCCGCAGACCGGGGAGACGTCACCCTTGGGCCGGTGCGGAGTCAGGGGCACAAATCGGCCTCAAATATGAACAGGCCAGGTGTCTTTAGCACCTACAAGAGGTGGCACCCTTGAGAGAGCAGCCAAATCACGCTGAAAACTATAAACAAGACTGACTTCATGATAAAAAAGGTTCTAGCTGACTTGGCCGACTTTGTTTTGCTTCCCAGAAGACCCGGTCCTCACTCGAGTCTTCGGACAAACAAACACACTGTCCTTCACCCGCGCATTTTATTAGTCAACACAGCCAGGCTCTCATAGTATTGCTCTTGCCCTTGAATAATTAATTAAGCCCATCAGTCGTACTCCGAAACTGCCAGAGGGGCTTTGCATATTATATAACCAGAGCAAATGGAGATTGACCATGAAGCTGCGGGTCATGTTTGCCTCTGGCTGTATCTAAATAGCAGGTATTGCCTGAGTGTTTCTGGCTCCAATGGTGGTTATTTTGGAGGGAAACAGTGTGGAAACTGCCAGCCTAAGGCGATATCTGTGTTGTGCGTCCAAAGGTCTCTCGCTTAACTGCTCTGGAGGTGGTTGTGCAAACATGAACTAACACACACTTGCCTACGCTCAGCCAAGGTGCAGATTACAGCCTGATATTACAGGGCAATACGAGGCGGGGGGGAGGGGGGGATTATAATAAACAAACTAACAGTGGCACCCTCCTCACAAACGGTGCGTGTGTCGAAGCAGACGGATTCTTAACGAGCTCTTACATGCTCTGCGCAGGGGCTCGGAGCCAGCGCGTTGCAGGCGTACGGTCATACAGGCACCAGACGTGTCGAATGTGCCAATATCTAATTAGACTTCAACGCACCACAAACATTTCAATCGCAGCACTTTCACAAACTCAGGGCAGGGCTCGGCACGAGAGCTCAGCTCCGAGCAGGGAATTCACTGCTCACTGTTATGGTTTGTTCTGTGCCCGCGAGAGGATCATCGATGGGTGTTTAGAAAGAGAAATCCCCCCCGCACACACACACACTGAGATGCCCTCATACACATTCACACATCCACTCCAGCGCTTTGCCTCCATACCTGTGTGGGAGTGGAATTCAAGCTGTAGTGTGTAATGGTGGCGGGGGGGGTATCATTCCATTACAAGTGTGTGCTTGTGTGCACATAACTGGGATGGTGCTCTTACTGGCGTCGGGCGGGGGGTCCGAGGTAGAGGTGTGCCCGGGCTGTGGCTGCCACGTGGGCGGGGGGTCGACATGGGGCTTTGGATTCGACCGGCTCGAGATGCCGCGAATAACATTTCAATTAAAGAGACACAGTCATGGGATACTAAGCTGGCTTACATCAAATCCCTTCTTTTCATAATGGATGAACAGAAAGAAACGCACCAAGAGACGCCTCTTAATTTCTCTTCTTCTCCCTCTACATTAGTTCATTTAAGACCTGAGACCCTGGAGCAGAAAAATACAGATACTCTCACATCTGTACATCCCACAGTCACCTGACTCCCCAGGGATCTTTCCGTTTGAAAATCTGTCTTCCGCACCCTGGTCCGAGTAAGAGCTGACACTTCATTTTATTTATTTTCACTCTACGGATTTCAGAAGCTCTTGCCCGCAGAATAAACATCCAGAGACCGGCCAAGAATAACCCATCCATCTACGATCGAATATTTCAAAGCAGGGCAGCAGCAGAGATACAAAGGGCTTTTGTAGCTCACCTGCCTCTCTCTACATGGGGTTTCCTGTTCTTGCTACTTTTATTTTTCTTCTCCCACACTCAATACAATTTCCTTCACTTGCCTAACATCGCTCACTCTCTGGGCTTTAGAAAGATACTGCTGATTAAACTATTTGTGATTGCAGCGGCTGTACAAAGACTAAAAGCAGTGGAAGAGCGTGGAGGAAACTTTTTTATCTGTAAGATGACTTGTAGAGAGATTTCTGTGACAGACGTGTCTATCTTTAAACCTTCACTGTGCCAAACAAAACCAAACAACAACAAGACGACAAGCTGGGAAACCACACAGTCACCCGGCAATTGATAGCCTCAATGGGGTTATCAATTCCCTTTCCGAATCATAAAGGCACTCCTGTCGCCGTCCCATCTGCTGGGATCAATTCTCTCCCTGGGCTGCCGTTCAATCCCTAATCCCCCTCCAACGTCAGTCACATGGCGGCTCACCGACACGTCTCCCAGCGTGTATGTGTGTGTGTGTGTGTGAGTATGCGAGTCCGTGGGTGTATAATACCGCTGTGAATGGAGAGGGAGAAGGCAGGGTATGGTGCGAGAAAGAGAGAGATAGAGAGAGAGAGAAAGAGGGGGCGACCTGGGATTTTTTCACTGCATCATTTTCATGACAAAGGCCCTGTGTGTCTGAATGCGGGGCCCTTCGGGAGCCGCCTGTCCCCTAGAGGTTCGCTTTTTAATGGCAGCCCGAGCCTGGGACAGCCCACAGATGGCAGGGTCTCTCATTAGCAAGGCCACTCGCTGGGTCAACGAGAATAGCCCGCTGGGACCCGGGGAATCACAGGCTACGCAGATTACTATACAGATTACCAGGGGCAAGACCTTGAAGTTAATGTGGTCCCCGAGCCCTTCAGCGCAATAAAGACCTCAGGGCAGAGGGGGGGAATGAAAGAGAGGGGGAAAAAAAACGTGTTCCTAGGTGCTTAAAGTCTAATTATCATCTGCTCTGTGCTGCGCAGTTTATTAGCCGCCCTCCGCAGCTGTGGAAACGCACTCTCTGTCACGCTGTCGTTGACAATCACAGTCATTAATTCCCACCATGTGCTATTCAATTACAGGGGATTTAATCGCCCGCTCTCCGCGTAAACACGGCCGGTGTGTATTCTGGACGGGCCGCGTCCGAGAGAGAGGGCATTCCCCACGTGCGCCCGACAGACAAAAGGGACGGTCGAGCGGAGGAACACATCTGTAATAAACGTTGTAACAAAAGGAAACTGAAAGTAGACGACAGGAGGGGCAGCTTGAAATATAAAACCGATGCTCTGTTTGTTTTTTTGTTTGGAGTATAGATGTGTTTTTATATTAAAGGTTACACAAATCAGACCCTGAGACACACAACTGCGTCAGTCTCTGAACTCCAGGTGCACTTTGCAGAGAAAGACGAAGGAGTATTAAATATCGTCCGTCTCTGATCGGCAAGGCATAATTCCTCCGAAGGGATGGGATGGGATGGGGGAGCAATGTTTCCTTCCACCTTACTTCAAGTGAGACCGTGAACCTGAAATAGAACAGGAAATTGATACAAACTCATTTCCTGCCTGGTCCTTTGAGGACGCGCCGGGGAAGCCTTTGATTCAGGAGGACATCTCTCTCTCCAAACAGGAGCCTCCAGACCCTTGTCACGTGGGGGTCCCTGCGGAACCGTCTCTGACCGGGAACTCGCTTAAAGGGGCTGATGGCCACAGACCGAGAGGGGGGACTGCACTGGATTGGGGAAAGTGTGGAGAACTGTACCAAGGGATCTCCTGTGGAAACTGACAGACAGCGTGGCGGCCCTGAGCCCAGCACAGATTCTTACACACCAGATACAAACACACAGACCAGTTTTGCATCTCAGGTCTTAAAAGAAATGGCTTTTTAAGCACATTCATTAGTAACAGGTTCCACTAGCAACTAGTGTCACAATGTGTGAGAGTGTGTGCAAGTGTGTGTGTGCGTCAACGTGAGTGTGTCAGTGTGTGTGTAAGTGAGTGTCAATGTGTGCCAGTGTGTGTGCATGTGTTGTGCATGCATGTGTGTGTGTGAGTGTGTCAATGTGAGTGTGCATGTATGCATGTGTCTGTGTGTGTGTAAGTAAGTGAGTGAGTGTGCGTGTGTGTAAGTAAGCGTGTGTAATTTATTAAGTGAGTGTGTTTGTGTGCGTGAGTGTGTGTGTGTCAGTGAAGGGGCAGGGGTCTCTGGCGGCCGTGCTCCTCAGAAGAAAGGCTGACCTGTCAGGAGCGAAAGGCCTTTTTGTTTTCCTCACGTGCTTCACAACACAACACAGATGAAAGGGCCCGAGTTCGGGGGGGTGGGGTGTGTGCAGCCCTTTGTGTCCTGATGCGTCTTTGTTTCCCTTCCCTTCCCCCCCAGCCCAGCCCCCTCTCTCACAGGTGTGTTTCCCAGAGAAACAGAGAGACCCCCACGGCCGCCCCTCCCCCGGACGTTAATCAGTGGCCGGACAGACACCAATGCAGCGCAATTTCCAACTCACAGGCTCTGCGCTCAGGCTAATTTCCTGCGCTGTTTCTTCTCTCCATTACAGTCCGGGCCATGGCGCTGACCTGCCGGAGCAGCCGGTAAACCAGAGCCCCCCCCCGACTCCACAACCCCCAGTTTAGGGACGCATTCCTACACCTCTTTCCCAGTGCGTTCAGATGGACAGATTAATATTTTCACTGCAATCTTTTTAAGAGAGCTATATTGCGTATTTTTCTTTTCTTTTCTTTTCTTTGTATTTATGATGTATTAAATGATTTACGGGGGCCTTTCAGAGCTCGGCTTATCATTGTTCCCTCTGAACAATTCACAATCTCGCAGGGAAACGGCACACAGGACACGAACACAATGCCGACGCGGGGCTGGAGAGCCGAGACAAAGGCCGCGCGACTCCAGCTACAGTGGGAAAAGGCTTGGCGCGGTCCGGTCCCCCTCCCAGCCACCCGATCTCACGGGCAAAGAGAACACACAGAGTATTACCTCACAGTCTTACAAGGCTTTGGACACATCATAAAAATGACCCATTCTTTCAGATACTCGTAATGGACCCAGCCTTCCCCCCCGACCTGCTGTCGCCAGGGGTCCAAACACACGAGCTGGAAGTGGGGTGGCTCGGGGCAGTGGGAGCCCGTCCACCCTGTGCCCGGTGAGGGAGGCACGTTGGTATCAGAACGCAACGCAGAACGCAAGGCTGTTGAGGAGAGCTCTCAGGACAGTAAAGGATACGGGGGATGGAGGGAGTTATGGCATCTTCTCTGCGCCCGTCACATCAGCAGATGAGGAAAGGTTTCACGCATCCGCCCCGGCCCGGCCGACAACCCCTCAGGAGCAGGCCGAGTGTGGGCCGATTTCATGGGAATCGCGTCCCAATTCAGCCCGTCCCGCTCGTTCGCCCCTAATGTATTCATCACCCCTCATCACATCTGTCTCGGCAAATCCCATTTCCTGTGCCATTCAGCGCGATCAGCGGCCCGGTGCCGCAGTGGTGGCTGCCACACGTTTCCCATGGCCTCCTCACCCCTGCTGCTCCCCGCTCCCATTGTCCCTCATCTGCTCCCCCCCACCGCAAACTACTGCCAGCCGCTCGCTCCCTCTAATCTCCCCCCCCCACCTTTGATACGGCCCCTAATCCAGCCGCCCATCAGCCGGGGCAGCCGGCCATGTCCTGCCCAGCTGCTCAATCGGCCACTCTGAATGGCCGCGGCTCTGCATGACCGATTGGGGGGATCTGTCCCCAGCGCGCTCGTCTCGTGAATCGGCTAATTAATTATGTCTTGATCCAGGTTTCGGCTTGACGATTAGCCGTGTAACCAATGCTAAGTGTTTTCCGAGTGCGACTCCCACACACAGACCGCACGGATCGCGGCGCGGCAGGAGATCCTCGACACACGCCAACGTGTCGTGATTATTTAATGCTGGATCCGCTCTCAGGGATCAGAAAAGCACCGGAGTATTAAAAATTAAAACAGACTTCTGAAAGCAGCAGGAAATTCAAGGACTTTAATATCTATAATTATCTTCATGTAGGTCTAAAATAAACAAAACAACAACAAAAAGTGACAGTTCTTCCCCCTTTCAAGTGACACAAGCAGTGGATCTCAGGAAAAGAGGAACAGGTAGATTAAGACGCTGGGAAACAGATCCCGGCCATCGTGTCATTGTGCCCCAGGCTGAACACTATACCTTGAAGGGAGAATATGTTCTGTACTCGTCAGATGTAATATATTACCCTCTTCCATAGAAATGTAGAGGGACAAGACCAAACACCGCCTCCGCACAAACATGGCGCTCTTTTTCGGCATATTTCGAGAAAGTGAAACTGTCTGCAATGTGAGGTATGTGCCGTGTCACCAGAGAGGAGGGTGAAGGGGTGATGACGGAGAGTGGAGACACCGGAGGGACCGGAAAAGACCCCCAGTGCCCGAGGACGAACAAGGAGACGGTCCTGGCGTGTGTGGTGGAGAATTCAGGCCACAAGTAAGAACCCACACAGAAATCTCGACATCACAGCACCCCAGGGGATCTTCACTCAAGCCGACGAGTGGGAAAACCCCACACGACAAAATCCCCCTCACCTGGGGCAGATCTCTTCCACGACAGACCTGCCGATTGCTTCTTAAGAGAGGGGCCCCCCAAATCCAGAGGCAAACACACTCCAAAGCCTGCCGATTCACGAATCTCTCAGTTCTTGCTTACTGTAAACAGAGATCATAGATGTTTTTAAGCCCAACTCTGTTTGCGTTTCTTGATAAGATCTTTCAGGAGAACTCCTGGGCGCTTGCTCTGAATTGTTTCCAAAATTCGTGTGTGCTGTGTGTGTGTGTGTGTGTGTTTGGGAGAGAGTGTGTTTCTTAACCTATTAAACTCGAATGCCAGTAAATGCCATTACTGCCCTTCAGAAGTGGCCGGCATCAACGCCGCTTCTGAAGGACAGAAAAGGCATTTACTGGCATTTACTGCCCCTTACTAAGATCTCAGGTCACAGTCAGTCACTTCCTGCAAACCAACAGGCTTCGCATGGCTTGGATTATGTCCGGAAATGTCCTTAAGCCACACGTCTCGAGCCGGCATTCCCTGGAACCAACTGAGCCCTTTCACCCATTTTTAACACACCCACCTGGGCTTTCAACGGTTTTCCTTTAATACACGTTATACAGCGTCCATGCGGCCCATTCAGCAGAATAAATATCAAACCAGAAATGCAGTCGCGCAGGAAAAACTGGAGCGCAGCCCTAGATGAACCTCTTTAATTGGGCAAGCACGTTGCCTTGGCAATCGGATTCACAGGAAGACGTGTGAAACAGAGATCCCATTCAGAGGCGACGCTCACCTGCCGTCACAGAGACACACGACACTTCTAATTGTCAGCTTTAGACTCTGCTGTGAACCAGTCGGGTTTCATTTTCACGTTAGTGAAGTCCGATCACACGTTACACGCTAACATCCCGGACAGCGGATTCTTCCCACACACACACACAACCCTGCTGCTGTGGCTGTATTCAAAAAGTGTGGTACCCCAAGGCCTAACGTCCCCCCCTGCCCTGCCGGAATGTGAAACCATTACCGAACCTCCACAGCCAAACGACCGCACCAAACCTCACTTCCGCCGAACCCCGCCATTTTATTTGGCCTTCTTGAGACACACTGTGTTGAATCAATGGCCAATAAAATCCCAACAGCTCTCCCCTCTGTGAAAAAGGAAGCCCCTCTCACAGATGTGCGTGTGGCGAAAGCGTGCGGTGATAGAGCCAAGTGACCCGTGCCGTTTGGGTTTCCTTGCGATCCACGGCCTCGTGACTTCACACCCGCGTCTCCCCAAACCCGATTCTCGAGGGCCGGAGCAATGTCTGCTTTTCACTTCCACCTGATCTTAATTAGTTAACCGAATGAATTATCCACATCGCCGAATCAATGCAAGCCCTTGTGCTCGGTCTAACGCGAGGGGCATGATTCGGATTAGAAAAACCGGGCCATGAAACCTCCCAGACCGTGTCCCCTCCAGGACTGGATCTGCCTCACACTGCGCCGTGCCGTGAGCCTGCTCTCCCAGGTGCGGCAGGGCCGAGGGGAGAGCCGGGAGATCTCAGTGCTGGAGCGCCGCAGCACGCTGAGCTGCTGTAGATCCGTGGGCGTGTGTGACTCAATCCTGCAGCTCCGGCAGAGACCTGGTTGCACATTGTAGGAATCCTCATACTCTGCCACTCCACGCACCCCCTCCACCACAGTGCCAGGGCTTGCCAGGCCTTCAGCAAACAACTATGGCATGCAAGGTGAGCACCAGTTATGTATTCCACTAATGCATACAGCACAGCAAGTTTTGTGACATTTTTTGTTTACCTATTTCCCTTGTGGACAATGTAGTTCAGATAGTCTCCCTTTATCCTCAATGAAGTCACAATCAGGTCAACACTGTGCACAAACCCAAGTCATGCATCACATACATGTATACATACATAGGTAAGTGGGTGGCTGGGTGGGGATATTCACGGTTTCTGGACTTGGGCCCAAATCGCCGGACAATGCCGTGTTGTCAACACACATAGAATGCAACGCACGACCCTGCCCAACATCTGGTACAACTATACCAGGAATTCCCCTCAAACCACAAGACACACGCAGAAAACAATGCCGGTGACTCAGAGAAGACCTAAAGTACAATAGCTGCAAACAAAGCGCACTTCAATACCAGGAAGCATCACAAACTGTGCAGGAATGGCCGCAATGGGGCACGGGCCTGGCGAACAATCGAGCGGAAGCATAAAACAGCTGCCCGGGCAACAAAACAACGTGGCAAACGCCGAGTAACACGACAGCGTCCGAGAATGTCAGGTATTCGGCCGCAGATGGCATTTTGTTATTTAGTGATGCAACACACAATAACATCCCGGGATGAGGAGAGTGTTTTATTACACCAGCAAGAGCCAGACCCGTGAGGGAAGTGTGCCATGCAGGCTTGCAGCACCCCACCCACGCCCAAAAGACCTCTTCTCCTGCCCATTGATGGATGACATCGAAGTCCGTTTCAAGCTGTAGGAGTTTAACTCTACAGTGCGACAAGGGGAACCGTATCATTGCAAGGTCCTTCTTCGGTCTAATTTGATTACCCAATTCTACTCCAGACAACATTCCCAAGCCAAGCTGCACGACAACACACACACAACATGCCTCTGAAGGCTATGGCCCAGCAGCCTCTGCAGACAACACATTTCAAAGGCACATCTCAAGAAGGAAAAAAAAAATTTGAATTCCTCTCCCTGGCTCAACTCTTTCACCTCTGCTAGCCTTGCCAAAACAATATAAAAGGGTTTATTTGCTAAGGCTGTTTTTAGGGAGTGGCAAAAACACACCAAGAGCAATAATGGAGTCTGTGCAACAGCCACAGCAACAATACAACCTTTGCAGCCGTGCACTCACACAGACGCACACCAGCACAAGTGTGCAAAGGCCAGCGCATCACTGGAAGCACAGATCAGGACCCGATGTGAAAAAGGTGGCTTTTGCACACAGTTGTGCGTGTAATTGTTGGGCAGTCGCCACTACTGCAGAGGCTGTGCAGAGACGCACACACCGAGAGGGGGTGTCGTTTAAGAGCACCTATCCATTAAAAGCGCTCAGGTCGGCACAGCTGCACCTGCAGAGCCCGCAGCACGTCATCGGCCCGTGCGGTGCGGTGCGGTGCGGTGCGGGGCGGTGCGGGGCAGCTGATGCCCAAACCACACAGGCGCAGCACTTCTCCTACAGTGCATTGCTGTTTTATATGAATATGACCTTCATTCCCGCAGGATGCAACGGGGAGATGGTGAAATGGCCCCGGTTGTTATTCTATATGGTGCCCACACACAAGCTGCCGATGCGCTGTAGCTCCCTCATCACAAGCAATGGCAACCGTGCGCTTGTGTTATATCACATTTTGTTTGCATCTATTTTTGTAGGGCATCGCTGTGGGTCCAGCACTGTACAGACTGACACATCTCCGCCATTATTACTGTTATATAGTGGAGCACTGATACCGTTAGGACGATGATGGCCAATGAATGGGGCTTGGCTGCAGCGGGGATGAACGGGGTAAACAGCGGGAGGATGCACAGCACAGGCGCCGCTTCACACACATGAATGCACGGACAACGAGTGAGCTGCGTCCACTCACCTGGCTATAGTGCACCCTGAACGGTTTCAGGTACTGCGAGCTGGTGCACGGCACGACCTGGATGTTATTAATCTGCTCCATGACTTGTACAGATCGCTGCCCACCCGGTGTCTCTCGCCACACACGCAACTCGCACACACCGCACCGCCGCACAACAGGGAAACAGGAAGCGAACTGCCTACGGGTGACCAGGAGGGACACAATAGAGACGGGAACGGCGCGTTCGCTTCCACTGTGCGGCGGTGGGCAGCAGTGGGAGGGAAACGATTTGTTCATAGAGTTCATGGAATCAGCTGACCCACTCTTGTATTAATTATATATAATGATTAATAATAATAATATCACCATGTATTGAATTTGAGATCATCTTAGCAATGGCGGGCATTTGAAGCATTTTGATTTAAAAATAAATGAACTCAATTATAATCTTCCCTCACCCAAAGGATGCATGTCTCTACAGCATGGGACTGAGTCTCAGCTGGGTTTGTTTGCCCGCAGTCAGCCGGTGCCAGAGGTGCCATGTCTGAGGCAGGGCAAGGGGGGAGAGGCAGACGTGTGCAGGATAAAAGTAAAGCCACTCAAAGCCTGCAAAGAAATTGTAGCTGTGAGTTACAAACGGGAGAATGATGTCTTGTCTGTCTGTCTGTCTGTCTGTCTGTCTGAACACCGGGGTCCCTCACAGGCCGCAGGGTCTGGGGTTTGTGTGGTCTGTGAGGGACCCCGGTGTTCAGATAGACAGACAATACATCTTTGTCTTTGACAATAACACAAATTAGTCTCTATATCTGGAAAATCACCTCACATCAGACCTGGTAGTGTTGCTCCGATGACTTTTAACATAGGCTACAGTCCCCAGGATACATTGGGCGTTTTTAAAATAAAAAAATCGTTAACCCTTAAACACCAGTCACGGGGACAGACAAAAACATAATTCGGGACACATCTGCATATCAGACACATTTGCTTCTCATAGAAAACACACATTAATGAAATGAGCTTTGAAGAGACATTCACAACAGCAACACATTACACTTATTTATCAGAAGATACATTATTGATTTAATGTTATTGATATAACAACACTTTGCCTGTTTTATACAACACTCGACACACGACACACGATACAGTAGTTCACATTGACTCTCATGTAAGACTGTTTAGCTACCATATATCATATCACAACTACTTGGCCGTTTGTAGCTGATTGTTTCCACGCTACTGTACCTGTATAAACAGCCACTGTGCCCCCCCTCCACACTGTAAGCATGCAGTAAGCGTGTGTGGGGGCGCCTGGCACAGCCACGGGCCCGTCCTGTAAAGAAATTGCCTGCCTGGAGGAGCTGTCCAGGACTGAACTATTGGACCCCTTGCTTTCGTCCTGGTAGTGCTGCCTGTCTGTAGCCCGCCTTGTTCCTCCACTGTGGAGATCTTATCATGAAAAGTAAACCCATCTCTCTGGTTGGCAGAGCTGTCAGGCTGCTGGGTGTTAATGGTAATGTACTTGCCTGTATAGGGGAGTGTTCCTCACAGGCCCAGGACTGATTAAGTAGATTTTAACTCGTAATCCCTCTGATCTGTACATAATAGACATATATGGAGGCAACAGCCAAAGTGTCATATGAGACAGTCAAAGGATCTGAACATCAGTTTAAAATGCAATACAAACTGTGCATTTATTCAACAAATCTTTATTAGTTTGGCAGAAACGATAATATCAATGATAATATTGACATGTACACTTGTGGGGTGTTCCCGGTCTGCAGTTGTCAGTACCTATCAAAAGTGGTCCAAGGAAGGAAAAGTGGTGAACCAGCGACAGGATCATGGGCGGCCAAGGCTCATTGATGCACGTGGGGAGCGAAGGCTGGCCCGTGTGGTCCGATCCAACAGACGAGCTACTGTAGCTCAAATTGCTGAAAAAGTGAATGCTGGTTCTGATAGAAAGGTGTCAGAACACACAGCGCATCGCAGTTTGTTGCGTATGGGGCTGCGTAGCTGCAGACCAGTCAGGGTGCCCACAACAGGAGGCCTGATCTGATGAATCACAGGACTTAAAGGATCTGCTGCTAACGTCTTGGTGCCAGATACCACAGCACACCTTCAGAGGTCTAGTGGAGTCCATGTCTCGACGGGTCAGGGCTGTTGTGGTGGCAAAAGGGGGACCTACAATATTAGGCAGGTGGTCATAGTGTTATAGCAGATCGGTGTATTTTATTGCATCATGGTTAGTTTTTCATGCTTTTGCACCCCAATCCCGAGTGTTTCTAATGAACGTCTAAAGTGTTTCAGATTATGAAGTGTGATTGCAGTGTGCACGCAATGCCTCAATGCCATTTAAAGCATGTTCAGAGTTGTGAAGTTTGTAACGTACTCTGCATAAGTATGCAACTGCATTTTTGGAATTGATTTTAAAAGTGCAACGTTATATGCGTGCCGTCAGTTTCACCTAATGTATGAAATGCAAGTCGAGACGATCCGCGCTGAGTTTGCACAGATCTGCGCCAACTAGGCTCGGGTGTGGAGGTGTACATGCAGCGCCTGTGCGTTTCAAAGTTTCAGGTTGCCACCCCCCTCTCTTTCTCTCTCTCTCTCTGTTGACTTTACTGCAGCTGCCCAGGGAGGCGCGCGCTCCCAGCCTCGCTCCTGGAATGTTTCCCGCGCACGCCTGGCGCGAGTCTCCCAGGCGGCCCGTGCTGCCGCCGCACCTCTCCCCGCCGGGGCCTGTGCCCAGCCCCACACCTGCAGCCTCTCCCCGAGCGAGCCAGCTGTGGCAGAGAAGCACAGGGATTAGTGTAGCAGCGCTCATTATCCTAAACACGCACAGTTCACAGTCAAGGAATGCATCTGAGAAGTTGCCTCACCGTGCCCTGCATTCAGATGCACGCTTTCTCCTCTGTGCATTTCTGAGAGTCTGGGTAGACCTGTGGTACTGTGTGTCTGCATAGCACCCACACTCGCAGTCACTCTACTGTTGCATACAGTACGCGAGGACACTGTCAAACTACCACCCTGTTGATTTGCGGGTGTAATACCTTCCCCGGGATCCTTTTTCATTTCATTTTCAATTTAAATATCTCCTTAGTCTTAGTTTCTTCATTTCCCTCACTCCTGCACTGCACCTCACACACACAATCACTCCATCCTGCAACAAACAAAAACAGGAGTTTTATATCAAAGCAAAAAGCTGTTCCCAATTATCCAATTAAGTAAAAGGTTTGCTAGTTAGAGCAGACTGGGGAGGGGAGATCACCTAGTGAAATAACATTCAGCACGAAAGAAACCATGGAATAAATAATAAATATAAAACTAAACAACTAAAACTATGCAAACGAAGAAAAACTCTTAATCATAACCCTGTTAAATATGTCACCGCTGATGCCATTCAGAGCAGGGCAATGGGTTGTGCAGGAGCTCACCCTGGTCTGCAGCACTCCCGACATTAACAGCACACAGGGCAGGGCGTGCCACGGTGAGATAAACGCTGGCACAATCACCATCTCCAATCCTATTGAAAAGGGCTGGAGCAGGCAGTTTCGTTTCTCCCCTGGGCTCTCTGGGATAGAGCTGTGATTCATTATGACAAAACACAACAGCAAACAAACAAACAAACACTCTGATATTTAAATATGTAAACAGCCCAGGAAGCTGCTGCGCACCCCCAGACTGTGTCAAGTGTGTGTGTTTGTATCTGTGTCCCCCGTTAATGAACACTCGGATTCAACAGCACTCGCATTCCACTCAGAGTTCAGTGAAGCCACAATCCATTATATTATTAAATCTGGAGAGAAACGGTGCGGTTAAAAGCCCAGCTTCGGCTGCCAGTGCTGTCTCGGTGTGTCAAATCTTTCAACAATAATATGCCAGTTCATTTCTGCACAAGGTGTCACTTCAAACTGTAACAACAGCTGGAGATGTGCATATTCAAAACATACACAAAGCAACTCTTTCATTTTTCTGCTTGGCCCCACTTTTCTAAAATGCTGGCACCTTGATAAACACTCATGGCATCCGCACTGTGCTTGTTTATACAACATTGTGGTGGTTGGTAATTTCTGAAATGTAACTGAGACCCTGATTGTGGATATTTGGGAGGTGGTGTCGCATTACCTTCATTGCTAAGAGTCAGTGACATTTGCAAAGGTGTGTCTATGCATTGTGTGTCTCTTGTGTTTCAAACCGGACACTTGGTTGGCTTAGATTTCAGGTCTGGAAGAAATATACAGTCAAGAAAATGGGAACAATAGCGAGGGTCAGGCATCTACTGTCTCTCTGCTCAGATTTGGTTCTTGTAACAGTGGACGGCAGAGGCGAAATTCCTTTGTGTGCAGGTAATACAGAACCCCCCCCACGCCCCTTCCTGCTCATCCCGGGCAGCTGTAATTCTGATTTATTACACACAGCATCAGCACTACCTTGATGAGGTCACTGGATCAATGAGCTACTCGCTGCCAAACAAGCAGATGGGCCAAATTGCTTCCTCTCATCAGAGAGTGTTCTTTGACTCTGAAGTTGACACAAGTCATGTTTCATATCCGATATTGAGTTACTGATGGAATAAGCACTGTGCTTTTATTCGCAGTTACACAGGGATGTTTGTTCTCTCAGAAAGCTGCATGGGCAGCATCTACATTTATTGGAGTAGATGCAGTTCCCCCAAGTTTTTAACTCACTGACTGTTCTTCTTTCTCGTGCCGTATATCTCTGAAGAATGGGATTGATTGACTGCAGAGACACTGTGGACGTGTTCAGTGAGAGCTGAATTTAAAAGCGTCCACAGCAGCCCAGTATCTGTGGGAATTATATGGTATCTGGCACAGACAGACCAACATACTTATGCTCAGTGAAGCCTGGTTATAACAAGTTTGCACAAATGCTTATTTTCTCCAATTTCCCACGTTTGCTGTTGTATGCAGGAAACAATGGAAATACAGCACCGGTTTTCCCCCAACTTCCCCATTCTTTAATGAGCCAAAACACACGAGGCCGGCACCCCCCCCTCCCACTCGAGCTCAAGCCACACTACTACAGAACAGAGAAAAGTGCAAATTGAGTGCATGATGAAAAAAAAAACACAATCTTTTGACAGGGCTTTTTATCCTGAGTAAATGCCAGGAAGTGTGCTATGCTGGTTATTTCCCAAAATATGAGGGTAGAATAAATAATTCTGGATTAGCGTGAATACTTAAATAGAAATGATAATAATTTGATCTGGAGATAAGGATGAGGAGATTATTTCAGCTCCCGAGTGCATGTTAATACCTCTGCTGCCAAGAAGGGCAAGAGGAAAATAAATAATTATAATTTATTTATATTAAAATGTAGAGGTTGTGTTCGCAGTGGGCTTTGGCAATAAAGGTTAATTTGTTGTGCCCGACAGCATATTGCGCGTATGTTTGCTCTGCGCTTCTGCTTAATGAAACAATGTAAGCTCCTGCACGCTGGGCATCCCCCCACCGATCTCTGCAGCCCCCTGCTGCTGCCGCCTGTTCCCCGCAGTGCTGCGCCGGCACGGCCTGCCTGGTGCTCTGGGAACAGATGTTGGTCCGGCAACAGATTCCCCAAGGTTCTGCACTGATCCCCGCCAGCAGATCCCGATTCATATTCAAATGCAGGCAGGGCAAACACTGACACACTCACGAGAAAGCAGATGCCTTGTGATCGCACACAGATGCAGGGCAATCCTCTCAGTGAAAACAACAGGATTTTATACATAGAATATATACATTTTATGTGTGTGTGCATGTGTGTGTATGTGTATATATATAAAGCATGTCACATTCGATCACAGATATACTTTAAAAAGAAAGTCATAGGAGATAGTATTGCTAGTTTGCCTTTTACTATAACATGTCATAAACATAATTAGTTATGAGTGTGTTCAAGAACTAGAACTAGAACTAGAACTAGAATTAGAATAAGACATTTAGAACTAGAACATTAACAATAATTAGAACTAGAACTAGAAAAAGAACTAGAACCAGAACAATTAGAATTTTAGACCAAGAACAAGAATTAGAATTAGAATTAGAATTAGAATTTTAGGACTAGAACAAGAACAAGAATTAGAACTAGAACTAGAACCAGAACTAGAACAATTAGAATTTTAGACCAAGAACTGGAACTAGAACAGGAATAAGAATAAGAATAAGAATAAGAATAACAATAAAAACGTCAGTGAGTGTCAGGGCGCAGTGTGTCCGTGTGTGGACTGCTTGCTGAGGCATCATGGGAGCTGGGAGTGATGCTGAGGCAGGTGAGAGTCCTGTCCACCTCGCTGTGCTGACTCACCGGCGGTGCCCGCCTGGCTGCCCGACACTTGTGTGGAAGATGACAGACAGCTGTGTGGAGTTCACCACAGCCCCTCCGGCTCAAAAATGTTACTCCTCTTCCTTCTTCCTTTCAGTCGAATGCAGGTTAAATAGAGGAGAAAGATTAATGTAGGTGTTTCGACAGACAAGTCATCTGTTCACAGCTGCTGATGAATCGTCTACGAGCGCATTCGTATTCGTCTGCTCCTAAAATAGTCGTTTCTTTCTCTGACAGGGTTTTGTTTGGCCAATAACAAGTCATCATCAATTTTTTAGGAGACATGTGAGTAACAGGTCACCCGTGGGTTGTTCGGAGCCCGACCTTCACCTTCCACGAGCCTTGTGAAGAAGACGTCCTGTTTGGGTAATAGCAGCTGACAGGTCGGGAAGGAGTGGCGCATTCCTGTAATCAGCGCAGCGATGGGGCAAGCAGACAGGAGGAAGCAGCACTCTGAAAACTACGGGACCGGACACTGATTGGGCAGGATGTTTTAGTGCAGTGCAGCAACTTCTAAACCTTGTGTTGAAAGCATTGTGAATTCAATATGCTAATGAGGTAGGTAGACAGAGAGAGAGAGAGATGTATGCATATTTGTATGTACCTAAGTCTACCATTCACACCTGCTGGTAAAATTCCATATTGGCAGAGAGAGAGAGAGCTGTCCAAAGCAGTTTCTGAGTAATTACAAGACTGCAGGCTGTGCATCGTTTACAATATTGTACTAGGACTTGATTCAAGTCTTCAAAATCATGAAAGGCATCGACCACATCAAACCAGAGGAGCTTTTCCAGATCAGCAGGGACCCGGGGACACAAATGGAAATTGGGCTTCAAGGCATTCAAGACAGAAAACAGGAGACACTTCTTCACACAGAGAGGCGTCACAATCTGAACAAACTCCCCAGCGATGTGGCTGAAGAGACAATTTGGGAACATTCAAAAACAGACTGGATAGGATCCTTGATCACTTAGTTATTAATGGACACCAAACGAGCACGATGGGGCGAATGGCCTCCTCTCGATTGGACACTGTCTTATGTTCTTAATAAGTGGCTTTGATGTCATGGTTTTACGGGGCAGAGCACACACTCGGTCTTCAGGTAGTAAAGGTAGTGTGGACTATTTTATGTGCTATTTTTTCTGCCACAGATTCAATAAAAAACATCCAGTTTTATTATTCTATGTGTAGCCATCACTAGAGTTATTAATGATTGCAGATAAAAACATTGTTATTATTGTTATCCTGAGGTATTGTTTACAGGTGATTAATAAATGATAAATGACAGAGAAATCCTCTCTCTGTTGAGCCAATTCTCATGTTCCCTCTCGTTGTCAAGTAGGACAGCGGCTAAAGATGCCCGTGCCATTGCAGATACTAGTAGCAATACATTTAGGCAAAGCCAGGGTGTGGTGGGAAGCCCCGGGGCTGTCAGAGTGAAACCCCCCGGCCTCCAGACCTTATCTCCCTCTTGGGCTCTGTCGAAGGCCAGCTTCTGGCTTCTTATCACTCGCTGGTTTATTCTTCATCCAGAGCAGCTGTGATGACTTACACCAGCTTCGTCTCTGTCCATCTGGATCTTCACAAGACCCAGGGAGCGCATCAATCATCGGCTGTTTACTTTGATGTGGCTGGAAGGTCAAAAACTGGAAATAATAAAGCCTGGTTTTTGTTCTTTTTCGCTTTTACCCAAAGAACTTTCGGCTGTCAGCCCCGTTCCTCATATCTTCATCGGGGAAGTCTGTTTGTCCAGGGGCAAGTGTGTGCATTGATAGGCAGACCTTTGTGTGTGCATGCGTGTGTGCGTGCGTGTGTGCGTGCGTGTGTGCGTGTGTGTGTGTGTGTGTTTTGCTTTTACAGCGAGAGATGCAGAATTATCCGGACGATCTAAATTGATTCTCGTCCTGAGACAGGGCAGAAAGGGGCCCATATGTTTTCCAGCGCGGGGTCAGAGCAGCAGTTTGACAGTAGCTGCCTGTAGTCATGAGAGTGTCATTATGTGGCGTCCCAGGGGCCCGTGCGGTGAGGGGAAAATCCTTATTACAGCCGCAGAGCCTCGCTCCCCTGGGCCGCTGCCTGCCTCGATACCTACAGTCTTTTTAAGTAGGGTCCATTACAACTCCTTTTGTGGATTTTTTTGTATTGTTTTGGAACAATGATACGATACTATATCAGATTTAAAGTTTCTTTCTTTCTCTTTGTCTCCCCTTGACTTCCCATTTGGGTAGAGTTCTTCAGAGACCGCAACGCACACTGGGTAATCTCAAAAGGGAGGACTTATTTGCTTTGATCGCTGTGAATTAACATATTTAACGGTATATCCCCAGGTGAACATAGAATACATGAGAGTTGCTTTTCCTTTTACGCTGCTGGAGTTTCTGATTTTGTTACCAGATGTTTTTTTGTATGATATTCTGTAAATCTAATATAAATTGGTATTCAATCTTATTTTGATGACATTCATGCCTAAGTGCAATCACTTCATGAAGTCCAATGGACGTTTTACAAGAATGCCATAACTTACTAATGGGTCTTGCGTGTTGCTTTAGTTTTGTTTGTCATGTGCCGCCCCAGTCTCCTGTTGATCTTGGCACAGTGAAGGCATCTCAGCGTTGGGCACAGGCAGCGGATCGGTAACCTGTGAACACAGATTAAGGGGATGGTTCTACATCCTTGAGTTAAGGAAGGAGCCAGCCTAGGCAGTCAAATATAAAACCTTGCCCCACACTTTTCCGAATAAGATGGAGCCATTTCAACCATTTCAACTTCGACAACTGAAGCCACTCGAGTGGAGCGCCGCAGTAATAAACCTCATGCAGAAAAACGACCGCTGGGGGGGTCAGTGTATTTTTCAGCCACAGGGAGTCCGACACACACCTTGTTGTTCTGGCCAGAGAAAAGCTGCCCTTGAGCAAACATTTCCTTCTTCGGAATTTGTCCTTGCACTTCAGAAACAATACGGTTTATCTGTAATACTTTGGGGAGTTAATTACAATAAATGAATAAATAAATAGAGGCCACTTTCTCAGTGTTTGTGTAGCCGTGTAGGTGTGGCCATGTTAGCGCTGGGCTCTACGCAGCTGTGAGGGGCTGACGTAACCGTCCTGTGGCCGTCCAGTCCTGCACATATCTCACGGCTCCAATCTGCTCGTACCAGCTTCCTGAGCCGCTCCAACTTTATATATCAGCAGGATATAACACTTTTGCTGCTGATTTACTTCTAAATAAACACTGCCAGACAAAACAATGTGTTATTGAAAATGAATGTTAGCTTTTTATGGTTGATATTGAATGATTACCGCAGCTGCTGGAACTGATAACCACCTCCGAAGTCTGAGGATGCTGTTTCATTGTTCTGAAACATTCTTGTCCACAATGTCATTAAAAATCTATATCCTCTGGAGGAGTTAGTCTCAGGTCAGGAGGCTCCGTGCTGCGGCTCGCGGGCCGTGGTTTCTGCATGCCGCCCCCAGGGGAGGCGGGCAGTCTATGGGGCAGAAAAAGCAGCGCGGACCGCCCCAGTGTGGAACCCCTCCGTGGAGCGGCGCCGCCAGTGGTCAGAAGAAGCCCTTGCAAAAAAAATACTTTGTAGCGAGGTGGTGGACAGGGTTGGGAAGGAAGAGGACGGTGGTGACAAGGCAGGGGGGCGTGAGTGTGTGTTTGTGTGTGTGTGTGTGTGTGTGTTTGTCCTGGCTGACTGAGGATTATTAGCTACATGATAGAGCTCTGTCTGGAGTAGCCAAAAAAAAAAACACTTCAGAAGAGAGTAAATACATGTGAACCATTCTCTCCCACTTATCACGACACCCGTTCCCAGCCGGCACTTATTCCCTGGCGTTATCAGGTGCTGGGAGAGTCCCATCTGGTTTTCACTCGCAGGGGCCTTTTCAGCTAATGGGCTCAGCCTGGACACCAATGATGTGCTAATCCAGAGCCGCTGCAGACGGGAGGCGCTCCTGGAGGCAATCTGGGCGTTTGATGGAAGTCCTGGATGATAGAGCAACAGGTCCTTCACTCCAAATTAGGCTTCATCTCCACCTGACACTAGCCAGGCCGGCCCGGGCTTAGCAACACGCCGGAGAGGAGGACAGGGGTCAGACGGGCTTCGCTCTCCTGCCCCGTTAAAGACTTGTTTTTGCAGCTCTATCCATAGAAACCTTATCTAGAGGAGAGCACGGGGTCAAGCAGGGATCTTTATCAGGCTATTGATGAAACGGCACAAGCAGTGGGAATGCACTTAGCAGCTGCCCGTTGTTTCCACTTGCATTCCTCAAATGTGACAGTTGTGGTCTTAATCTGCTTACACCGATCATGGGAAATGGAAGCGAAGCTATTTCCTTTTTCCAACACAGACACATACACACACGCACAGACAAATATGTATAGGTGTGTAAATTCCACAGCAAATTTCTTGGCCGTGTGAAATTGAAAATACATTCTAGCCAAGGGAAACATCTCAGGTTACACTTTTCGGATGAAGAGGCCTTTGAGGATACTGTTCCTGGTTCATCCCATGTCTTGGCAAGGTGAAGAACACTCAAGCCTTTCTGTGGAAGAGGGTCTAAATGCTGCATGTGGCCGGCCCTCGGATCTCACCGGCGGTACGGCGCGGTGGAGCCAGTCGTGAACAATTTCAGAAACTGATTCGGTGGCGGTGGTTTGCGGTGCTGAATGACATCTTTGCCTGCCTGCCTGCACTCTGTGGTCTAGTTCTGGTTCCACTAGTCCAACACTGTGCACATTGGTCTACCACATAGCTACCATAATAACCAGTCTGGAAAAAACGACTGTGGGAAATCTCAGTTTAGAGAGGAGCGGACAGTGATTGGATCCCAGAAACGGTTTCCTGCGAACGAGTGAACTCCTGCCAGCTGTTAGCTTCCTTTCATCTTCTGGATGTTGGTCAGACATTCTTTCGTAGCTCCGTCTAATGACTTCAATGAAGCGATGGCATCAAAGAAAGAAAACATCTCCTATGTTTATATGAGGAACAAAACCACGACAACAAAAATCAAGCTATTTTTAAATGGATTGGTATTTCAAATATAAATATTAATCACACAGTGCTGCATTCTTCAGATTTCGTTATTTCTTTGAAAGGGGACACGTTCAGGTTGAAAAGGCAAAAAAAAGAAGCAAACCGCCCCGCCTGGGAGTCTTTTGTGAGTAATGAAGTTAATAGAGGTAATTTGAAACACAGTTGTGTCGATTATGATGAATCGAGCAGACTGTCGGGGAGGCGAGGGGCTCGGCCGCGGCTGTGTGCCCGGCTCTGCGGTCTCTGACTGTCCTGTACAAGAATGGCCACTGCCTGTCACTTCAAACAAGCCCCTGCAGAAGAAGAAACACATTTCCAGGTAGACTCTAAATAAAGGGAACCTGATCTGCCCAGAACTTGGTCTGCTGAATAGTTTTCAAAGCACTAGCTGTCCTGCCCACTGCAGACCTTTGTAATAGAAACCTCCACTGTTATTTACCTCCTTTATTTTTAGGCAGGGCTATTATTGTTCTCATACCCCCAGCTTTGTTGCCATGACAAGGTCAGTTTTTTTTTAGGTTTTTTGAAGACCCCTCCCTCACTCCCTGTCCAGCCCAGCCCCTGTGTTGCGTTACTGTGGTGTGAAGAAAGCGAAGTGAAAAAAATCACACACACCGAATTACCCAGAGGTGAGACACATCCCAGTCGGCCCAGATCAGAGCCCTGTGTGAAAGGCAGGCCTGGCCAGCGCTGATCTCCTTCAGTTTACTGTGGGACAGCTGGACTTGGCTTGGCTATTTTAATACTACTGGGCACAGATTGGGTTGGCTATCACCTCCTGTCTAATCAGAGATTGAGAGATTGGTGGGATCGAGCTTACTGTGTTTCTGGATCCTTCCACAATAATTTATAACTGATAAATAAGAAAAAAAACACACACACAACACACGTGGACATGTTTTCTGTCAAGTGGGTTTCCATATTGTGGGTCGTTATTTCTAGAAGGCGTGCCAGAACTTTGGGAGAACCGTATCTCAGTTTCGTGAGTGTCAACAAAGAGCTCAATCTCTTGTTCCTATAATGAGACCAGACCTTAACGAGGGAGGGTTTCAGGATGTGAGTTTGGTGAGGGAAAATAAATAAACACATTCATTCAAGCGGTTGCTCATCTGGGCAGAGTCAGAAGAACATCCCTCCTCTCTTTCATTCACAGACTGCCTCGTGCCTCATTGGATGAATCGGTCTAGTCAGCGAATTAGTGGGACCGAAATAGAGATCTTAATATTTCACACACCACCCAAGCCCTGCTCCAGTTACACGGCATGATGGATAAATATGTCAAAGAGCGACAACACGGCTTGCAGGTGATCTATCACCTTTTGTCCGAGCGGTTTCTCTGGAGATCGCATCGTTCAAAAGGAAAAGTAGCGTTTGGTGCGGGTGTGTTTCCTTCTGTAACGTGTGAACTGTTCTCAGAGCGGGTCACATATAGTATAGAGACAATTAATATGTTTTTTTCCTGGGATGGGGGTTGGGTGTTTTGATCTATTTTCTCTCCAGCATCTTTACAGTTTGTGTGTTAAGGATATGTTGAGTTCTGAGGGCTGGAGGCTACAAAAATACAAATAATACAACTTGGCCTGAGGTTGCGTGTTTAACTTGATTAATGCGAGTCAATGTGTGAGTCAACCCACAGACGGTGCCATGAAGAGATTTCTCCGGAATGAGATGGTATCGGACAGCAGGATATAGGGGCACAAAGTAGGGTTTCAATGGAGGAGTTTCGCCTTCATATGAGGGGAAGATTATTTGTGTTGTTCTTGTGCTGAATTTTAAATCAGACGTATCACTGCAAAAAGAACAAGCTAATTAAACATTCTTCTGTAACTGAATACATTTTTGTTGACTTTGAACGGCTCGCGACTGGCTGGGTTCCTAAATATCTGCCGTGATTTTTCATCAGCTTTGAGGTCTTCATCCAAAACGGGCGAGTCTGTCAAACAGAAGGAGACACGCCACGGCACGAGGCCCGGCTCACCGCGGTGGATGGCCCTGGAGGTGGCAGCTCCGCGAGAGACGCACACTGCCGCTGTCAGCCACCAGCTTGGACAGTCATCTTGCATTTGCCGCCACGCGCACGAGACACCGCAAGATCTCTAGCCGACGTGTCCGGGGAATGAACGTCTCCCAAATGTGGCACTGAAGGAGAAGACAGCTCTCCGGGAGAAAAAACAAAACAGTCTGTGAAATTTCAATTCGATTCCCTTTAAAACAGATCCAACCCCCAGCTCCCCCATGAATACCTGTCCTCTTTCATCTATTACCTCTATCTGCATCAGCCTATTATCTTTATTAGCTTTATCTGAGTCATCACTCTGTACTTAAACTGACGCCCGTGCTCCGGTTTCCTGGCCCATCTCGGCTGAAAGGTATTGCATTGCCTTTAACAGCGATGAGGTGGACATCTTCCTTTTAAGAGGTGATGATAGTGTATCTTCTCAGACAAGAGAAATACATAATTAGGCTTAGGCACTATAAACTGAGCCATATTTCAATTAAAAATAAGGTACCTGTCGTCGCCACACGAGTGTCGGATATGCGAGTGGAGTGGATACCTCCAATGATGTTACCCAACCTGTCACACTGTATTTTTAATGAATGACAAATAAAGAACGCTGTCTCTTGCAAGCAGTTTTGTTGACGGCCACCAAACAGCCGCACAATGCTGTCCCGCTCTCTCATTTTGAGTGACAGTCCACAACTGCCTGATTGTCCATTAAAAATGCATCAAGGTTGTTTGACACAAGATGTGTCGCGTGAGGATCGCAGCGTAGCGCGAAGAGAGGATCGTCCGGAGGGAGTCAGAGTGCGGAGCTTAGTCTGCGCTCAGTGCCGGGGAGGGTCTGGACTCATGGTTCTCCAGTCTGCTTTGAGGGGGGGAGGTTGGTATGCGTTCAGTGTCACTCCACGGGGATTAGCAAGGGATTTGTGTGTGACATTAACATGGAGATGGGGTGGGCTGAACTCCACAGGAATTACCTGACCTGGAGGGATATATTCTTCCGGCTCCCTGGACACATTGTCCGTCTCTCAACCGGAAGATTGTCTCCCCAGAGCCCCCTATTTTATACCCCACGCACTGAGGGCAGACCGTCGAGGCTCCAGGGTGAAGTCGCCCGCCAGTGTCCAGCGTCTCTCAAGAGGCAAGGAAACTAGAGGACCTCAAGAGAAAGACACTCCACTCGCACACCGGCGTCGGGTCGATAAAAACGTGGCTGGTGGGACGATCAAATATGGATGTGTGGGCAACTTCGAGAGAGAAGCAAACGTGTATCCGAGAGCAGGCTGGGCCATTACACATGCATCGCAGAGGTGTGTTGGTATGGGCATCCGTGCTGGCACAGTGGGCGTGGGTCTGGGTACCCCCGGCTGCCACCAACTCTCCCTCTTCCTGCGTGACTAACCTGAGGAACTGCGCCTGCTCGGCACAGAGGAAGAATGAGCCCATTGTGCTGAATTACAATAATCCCTTCCTCCTTGAAATGTTTACTGCCGTTTATGTTATATTTAAATAGCCGTCACTTTATCTTCATCAAACTCGGCATTGGGGCTGTCGACGAAGCACTGACAAACGCGGCAGATATCTGAGATAAGCGGCTGCTTTCTGAACAAACAGAAATTACACAATAACTGGGTGGTAGTGAGAATAAACACAATGGAGAAATATTTCAAAAGCTGAGCCTTTCTCTGCTCCGTATTATTGTTGCTGTTATCATTATTACTATTATTAGAAATTACTGGTTTCCCTGCTTTTTCCACGGTGGCTTTTGGGCCTCGTTGAAATTAAGGATTTTGCGGTCAAGTCTGTCTAAACAATGTCAAGTGATCGATGGTAAGAATGCTAAACTTTCTCATATCAATTGCTTATTGTGAACATTTGTGCATATATAAAAGGTCACCCCTTCACTGGAGGAAGTAGCTCTGGCGCCCCCTTCTGGACAGGCAGTTTGTTGTATTGTATTGGAGTGAGGGCAGATGGGGGTCAAATCCTGGCCTGTGAGGTGGTCAACCCCCAACCCACTTGCACGTTGACGTAAGTCACACCACGACCTATTCTGGTGTCTGTGCTCTGATTTGCTCTTATTTCTCCTTCTCTCAGGAATACTCTCTCTATAAATGTGACCGTCAGGGAGAGAGTTTCCTTGAATTAACAACCACTCTAATTATTAACTGGAGTCTCTCGTGGGGAAGATCCCACTTCACTGACAGATCGCTGCCCGTGTTCAGGGGAAGACAGCAGCGGCGGTATTGAAGCCCTGGCTTGCCCGTGCCTGCCTCACATTCCTGTGCTTAATCAAAGTTCTTTGAAAAATAAATTATTCAGCCTCCCTGCCAATGTCTGAGGTGCACTTTCGTGTAACATTTACAGTAAATGGCACTTATTTAACTGTATCGAGCGTCACGTCGCTCACGAATACATTTTAAATCTGAATTTGCATGTCAGGCTGCTTTTGATTTTATCTGCCCCTGGTAGTAAAAGATCTACCAGCACTTATACAATCCTGAACACTGATGCGCCTGAAAGGCAGCAGATTTGATTTCATAAAGCCCTGTGTAAATATTTCTTCAGCTGGTTAGATTTTAAAGGAGTCCCTCTCCTCACAGAGAGACAGGGGTTTCACCAGTTTCAGTCTATTTGATACGGAGAAAGGGTACAGACACCACGATGGGCATTCTCCTTTTTGAAATGCTCTTTTTTTTTCCCAGACGTTGCTTTCGTCTCGCAGCACAGGTCAACACGGGACACGGACAGACGTTAGAGTTTGGGCAGCAGATAAATGGAAAATGCTGGATTATAGAGTCCCAACACTACACACAAGCACAGACACACACACTCGAATTCTCTCTGTCTCTCTCGCACACGCACGGACGCACACGCAATGTGGCTCCTTGACTCCAAGAAACAATAGGAATAGATGTAAATCATATCCACGGCTTCTTACAGCAGGTAACGCAATATATTCCATTTTTGGGTCGTTTATTTTGTAAATAAGACCCAGGGGATTGATGGGGAATTTGGAGAACGATACACTAATCACGTGTGGTTATTGAACAACCATTATATAGCCAGCATTTATAAAGATGAAATATTTTTATATGAATGTATATGCTTTGCACCACCCATCTGGACGGGGCAGTGCTCAGCTCCGAGGTTTTATCCACGACTGAGAGGGCCTCCCTGCTTTTACACTGCACTGCATTCAGATGTGGATATCTTTCACTTCAGGGTTTATGTCTGTCAAAATCACACCTTCTGGGGGATGCAGTTTGAAATGCTAATGCGTTTAAAAAAAGAAAAATCTAAAGAAGAAAAATGTGTGGTGAATAAAAACTGCACATTTTTCCCCATGAATATTAATGCCGTTCTCTCACTGCAGGGCATGCTTAACGCTGTTGGCAGATAGTGTTACAATGCAGATTACACGGTGTTTTAACTTGCTAATTTGTAACTTTTCTAAAACCGGGCTCATTAAGGCAATTCCACTTCACCTCCGAGGTCGGGCACCTGAGCTGAGAGCAATGGCTAACCGTGGCGGGCCGAGGACAGCACTCCCAAAAGTCAAACAGAGGCCACGACTCCCACACTGCGCGCACAACAATCCAGAGGAAATGTGCCCGTTTCTGACACGAACAATCAGAACAATTCAGCTCGGCTCTGAATGCATTTTCCTATGAATAATCGCTTCCTGTTGCCTTTGCCGTGCTTTTGAAGATATTGTTGTTCAGATTAAGACTTGCCTGCCGAGGGAGCAGGAATGTTTCTGATCAAGGCACGTACCCCAGCGCTCGCACATTACCATTCGGAGAGGTGTGCTCCGTCAGTCATTGTGGAGGGGAACTGTCTTCACACGACAGCAGGTACCTGCGTGGGCGGCTGGAATGTTTTTCCAGGCAATAAAGGGCCTTTACAGGGCGCTTTCAACAGCTCGTTTACTGACTGCACTCTTCTCTTTAGGGATTAGGGGGGAAAATGAGTGCATTAGTGACACACTATAATGCGCCACTGCCGGACAGATGGATACTTTCACCCGAAGGCGGGGCGTTCCAGGTGTCTGAGCAAGGATTTTCAGGAACACCCCTCTCTCGGTGCCGATCCCCGCACAGTCCGGGGATTGGAGGAGGCCGACTGGCAGCTGCGTCCCCCACGCTCCTCGCCGCCCCTATGGCAGAGTGTCCTGCAGGCGAGGCTGGGCCTGCCGAGGAATGTGTTCTTCACCTCCTTCGCTGCGGTTAGCTCTGGAGCGGCTCAACCATGCCACACCGCCCGGCAAACGATGGCTGAGCAGCCAGAGGACGCTACCCAAACTACAGATAACTCGGTTTAGCATGAGTGTGTTCAATCCCAGGTGGGGGACAGCCCTGTTTGTACCCTTGAGCAAGGCACTGTACCCAGAATGCTCCTGTAAAAGCCCAGCTGTATAAATGGGTCATTGTATGTAAAAATGCATGTGTACCTGTGCTCAAGAGTGCAACAGTGTCTCAGCTGGGATCTGATTGCACACACCTCTGGTCACACGTCTGGAGTCCTCACTACACCCACACACACACTACTTCCATGCTATGTTGAATAAAGAACGAGCAGAAGGAGTCACACTCTATAAATAGCCCAATGTAAACAACGAGGCGCATCAAAGATGTGGCATCTAAAATCAGCTGTTTCCTGATGGCTGAGGAAACCTGGAGGAAAGAGAGGAGAGCGGGGGGGACAAGAGGATCACTGGGGGTCTGTCCAGCCCCCAGATCGGCTGTCTGTAACCCATGCATTCCTCAGTACTGATTATGGAGACGTTCTCTGTGCCAGAACAGAATAAGGAACACATACGGCTGTTTTAGTGCATTTTTTAACTCCACTGGCTTCATCCCTGAGCTCAGCAGCAGGACGTGTTCAGGGGAAGCTATTTATTGATGTTCGAGCCACCATGGGAATCGCACATCCTTTTTTTCGTGGTCTGAGGTCTTCTTGCACCGTGTGCCGTGACTGTAACTCACTTCCCCTGGACGTTTCCTGGCAAACAAGCATGACTGTCGCAGAGCCCTATTAAAGGCAGTGTCCAGTTTATGGTGGTGAATCATAATGTGAGGAGGGATATTAAAGCATTAAATAAGTCCGGATATGCCTTCTTGTAAAACATAATTCATTGTGTACCGAGACATTTTTACTCTTCATCTGAACAAAGTAAACAGTGTAAACGTCACGGTCACACGTAGCTGCAGGCCGTCTCTCTGAACCGCACAAGGTACGGCGACTTTTATTACCTCGAGCACTGCGGCAGCAACAATAGAAAATTCACTTCTGAGCGATCTGCTTTTATACGGGCGTGTAAATCAATCCACTTTCATTGCATGCTTTTCTTGGTGAGCACCATCGAAAAGCACTTTCACGGTGAGTCACGCTACAATGAGGCATTAGTAAAATCGTAGTAAGAGCCCCTTGCGCCTCGCTCTTTATATAACACATCAAAGAGGGATCAATATGTCTCAGATATCATTGCCACCGAGCAAGGAGGGATAAATGGCCGAGCGGAAAGCACTTCCCAGGCAAAGGAAACTCTCGGGTTCCCAACGTGTGCGAATGCTTCGAGGAATGTGGAGAATTCAGAAAGCAGGATGGCTTCCTGGCAGCGCAGAGACAATCGAGTAAATAACAAGCAGGGTGACGGTGGAGGGAAACGTCCCAGGTTCAAGGAAAGTCAACGAGAGCACGTTTACTTTCAGTTGCTGGGATCTCTCTAAAGGACGAGAAAATGCAGATCAGATTACCAGTAAACAAATTAAATGGTACCAGCATATATACTGACAGGGTTTGAACAGCAAACAGGCCGTGCCATCAGTCTAGATATTAGTTTGTTACTAGGCACACTTGGAGGTATATTACAATGAATATCCAGCCACAGATTCATGCTGCTACCTTCTTAGGTTTGTATGTAGCGCCATCTATTGTCCAGAGTGAGACAGTTTGACTCCTGTTGGGAAGAGAGGAGAGAGACAGGGAGGTGGGAACATGGCAATCTCTCAGACCAGGGCTATTCCTTTTCAGATTATACACAACAACAATTTACAAAGTGTATTTCCCCTGTAATCAAAGCAAAGGAGTGTCTGGGACTGCGTTGGGCTGCACTGTGCAGATTTGTGTTTGCGTGTTGTGTGTGCATGTGTGGCTCGAGCCTAAACATGAGCAGTTACATGCCAGCCGTGTGCATCGTGTGTTTTCACAACTAGTTAAACACGGGAAAAGAAATACTGTTTTATTGTTTGAAGTATTTTACATTTTACAAATAAAAACATTCAAATTTTTTATTCTTGTGATTAAAATGTTTTTAAATCAATTACTAAAATCACTTAAAAAAATTTAAATCTCAAAGTGATTAAATTCAAAATAACTGAACATAAAAGAAAAACAAATGTGCTAAAAGCAAACCTGCTAACCAACAAAAAATGTAAAATACATTGAAAATAACTGAAAATGAATCGGACAAAGAAAGACGTGGAGACGCCCTCCCTGCCAGCGGTATAAAGCGGCTCCTAATGACTGTTTATACATCAACCAGCACAGAGCCGGGGGAGGCCGTGTCCTCTAGGGGAGGTCATGTGGTAAGAAACTCTCTCACTGCGGATTACTACAGCCTCCCATACAGGACAGGTATATACATTTACTATATGGTAGAAATATATATTATATTTTGTGCACAGATTTGTTTACCTCCCTGTTAGTGAGCATTTCTCCTTTGCCACGATAATCCATCTACCTGACAGGTGTGGCTGATTAAACAGCACAATCATTACACAGGTGCACCTTGTGCTGGGGACAATAAAGGCCACCTGAAAAGCGCAGTTTTGTCGTGCAACACAATGCCACAGGTGTCTCAGGTTGTGAGCGGGCGTGTGATTGGCTGCTGACTGCAGGAATGTCCACCAGAGCTGCTGCCGGAGAATTGAACGTGCATTTCTCTACCATAGCATAGTTTTAGTATTCCTTATATGAACTGCAGCTCAGTCAAATCTTAGAAATGGTTGCATGTTGTGTTTATATGTTTGTTCAGTGTGTGTACAGCATCTCACTCACATACAACTCATAATCAAATCGTATGAGAGTCATTTCCATAACTCCAGCTGTTACACATTTACATAACCGAGTTTAAATTGAAATTGACAGTGACTGTGTTTGTTTGGGGTCTGAGAGACGTAGATCATATTTAATAGTTTGGAGAATGGAGAGTGGACCTGCAGTTCTCCGCGGAGGCACCAAACAGAGAAGAAAATCACATAGTGCCTCCGACTCCATTCATGTGATGTTTTATTATCTTCTCAGCACAGCTCCAGACGCCGGCGGAGATTCACACAGACGATTCGATGCAATACACCTCAGAAATGTTTAGAAATGCAACCTATAAGACCCGAACTGATGAATGCATTCATGTTACTGTGTTACGTTGTGTGAAAGGATCAAGATTGTTTTTAATCCAGCGAATTCAATGTTTATTATTGTCAAAGATAATTGCAGTGCATTCCTGCAGTTAGAAAAATGTCACCCTGGTCTGAACCTGGAAGCTGTTCACACAATGTGCAAGTAAACAAATGAAGCAGACGCTGACGTAGCTTGTGTAACCTGTAAGTCACCCTGGCTGAAGGTGTCTGCCAAGAAACAAATAATAATAATAATAATAATAATAATAATAATAATAATAATTATTATAAAAGCAGACAATGGTTGGGTACAACAGTCGACTTTAACAACACGGATGACAGAAAGACACTCTCCCTGTCATTCCCAAGTCAGGGTTTGCAGCAAGGTGACTGAATCGAGTTCATTAGGAGCCTGACGTTGGCGCTGCTGTAATAAAGGCAGTTCTTTAACCCGCAGAGATCTGCGGGGCCCCGGGGCCGATTGCCACCGCAGTGCTCAGCCAGTGAAGGTGAAGTTGAAGGTGAGGCTCTTTCTGCGGCACGTTGTCCGGTGAGCAGGGAGGCTGACTGTGCCACCGGGAGCACCAGGCAAACAGGAAACAGTTGATTGTCGATGCATGGATCGAATTAGCGAAATTGGGTTAGCAGATTAAAGCATGCCCACTCACATCTTCCACTTCCTCCCTCTCTTTTCCTCTCACACCAGCGGCTGACAGTTTCTCAGCAGCAGCTCTCTGTCTCTCTCTCTGCTGCGACATGTCTTTTTCATCCCGGACAAGAAGATTCACACTGTGACGCGTGACAGGCCTCCATTGCCTCTGGTGACTGTAAATGAATTCTTCCTCAGAGTGGCCACCAGATGGCGAGAGCATCCTGCTTTTCACAAGCCCCCTGCCGTTCTCTACTTCGGTTGGCATCAATACTTCCTGTTTCTCAGGAAGCTGGAGGGCAGGGGTGATTAAGATGAGTAAGAAACTGCATTTATGTATGTATGTATGTATGTATGTATGTATGTATGTATGTATGTATGTATGACCTGGCTCATTATCAGTGAATGACGAAACACAGACAGACTCACGCCTGGCGTCCCTCGCACTTCTGCTGTAAGACAGGGGACATACCCTGTCGCAGCAGCGATAGCTGAGAAATAAAAATAAAAGCTGCCATGAAATAAAAGTCAGCACTCTGTTTCAGCAGAGTCACAGAGTCGTGATGATTGCAGTGTGCGGACTGAGATTGGTTATTTATGTGGCGCACACACTGAAAAGCTCGGGGGTGGTCCGCTCTCTGATGGCACTTCAAGGGGCGCCATGCTCTTGGTGCCCGGGGTGGAATTAGCCCTGCATCTCCACCACACATATGTGTTTTAATGAAGATAAACAACAAAGTGCCAATACAAAGGCAGCAAAGTGTACAGAAGTGTAAACCAGTGGGCACCAATTATCCGTGAGACACTGCAGCCGGGGCCCCCGCCGAGATCTGAAGAGCGTTTACAGCTGGTGTTGAGTATGAGTCACAGGATATTGTTTTCATACAATGGGAAGGAGGGCAGGATAACATGATATGATATTATCCATCATAATGAGTTTGTTTTGGTCCAATTAGAGCGCAGGGATGAGGCAGGAAAGACCGGGTTGCGTGAACATTAGCATTGCCTCCGAGGTCAGGTGGGGGGGTGTCCACCAGGTGGCAGCAGTGTCTATTGCACCTGTTAATTATGCACTTAACTGTGCTACACCTGGACACAGGGCTGTCCCTAGCCTTTTGGGGGACATAGGTGAGATTTGATTTGACTTGAAAAACATTTTAGTGGTGCCCATCTTTATAGCGGAGAGAAAACACACAAACATTTAAATAGTGCACGTCACAGAACATGTTGCACTTTAACACACACTATACATGTTGAGAATACATTTAGTAATAAATACAAATGTAAATAGTGTACTGTGCACATCGAAATAACAGTAATAACTAATAAACAGTTTAGGGAAAATAACATCCACACCAAAAATAGTGCATATTAAAAACCAAATTCAATAATACAATACTATCTCAAATCATTAGCTGACAACTGGCAAACTACTGTAGTAGTGAACTAATAGATAATCATATCATCATTTGGATGGCAACTGGCAGTATCAAAGTGATGTGACCCTCCACCACAAAAAATTAAATAATAAAATAAATGAATTATTACTTCATCTGATTGAGCTGGATAATTGCTTTATATATATATAATTTGTTAAGATGTTAATGCCTCACAAAGTTACACCGCTTGGAGTATCAACAACACAGAAACCGCTGTTCATAAACTCCTCTGCAACATACACTTATATCCATCTTACTTACCTGACATTCAGCATACATATCCCTGACACGTGTGTTTTGACCTTAAACTTTTAAAATGCAGTCATTTTGGGATATAAGATTATCTCATCCAGTAGCATTTGCACGTCATTTTTACTCCATTTACTGGTGTTTTGGGGATTGACCCTGTCCTTCTGTGTGTCCGTATACCTCGATTAAAAGCCTTGGTTGGGCTGCTTGAGCAAGTGGGTTGAAATGCCGTGTGTAAGAGGAAAGTCAGAACTTTGTTTTGTTACCAAACACCCCAGCTTTCAGCGCCGTCGTGACACACAACTGAGGTGACTGGACTGAAAATAAGAACGGCTAGCGTGTTTAATGGGCTGAGGTCACACACAAGCAACAGGTGAGCCATGAAGTGAAATACATTATGAATAACGTCTGTAACAGTCCTCTACCTTGGGCCTTCTTGTCCTCGTCCTCTTTTCTACACCTGATGGGTCTGCTCTTTTAAACGATGCCACCTCTCTGCCCACCTCAGCCCCGCTGTAACCCGCACTAGTTCTGCTCTTCAGGCAGTTCGTGCCATATTGTGCGTTCGGACGGAACTTGTTTCATTTTTTTTGTAAAAATAAAAATACATATTTATGTCATATGTTAGGCGACCGCCAGTCGGCCTGTACCTCGGGCCGGCTGTGCCTGGAAAGTGCACAGTAATTATTGATTTATTGATTTATAATCGATCGATTTATAATCGATCAAAAACACTCACAATCCCATCGAGATAATATGGAGGTAACGCTGGAGATTCCAAGTGCTTCTGTCACCGTGTGGTCGACAACCAATCGGCAGTGAATCACATGATCAAGAGCCAATCAGCAGTGAAGCGCGACTGAAATAATCCTGAGCAGATGAGCGACAGAAAACGGCCGCAGTCCGGAGACGGCAGCCTCACCACAACAGCACCAACTCTGCCACACAGGGACAGTACCTCTATAGACCGCAGTGGGGTCTGACCTATCAGGCGCTGAACGTGTCTGTTTTTGCATATATTGTTATAATCATTAGTTTTCCAGTTGCCGACTGAGGAGAACATATTGCAGTAATAGAAGTGCTACAGGTAATATGGCTGTAAGGTTTTAATTGCTGCCAGGAAGTCGATAGCTGTATAAATCAGAGACCAGTTCCAACTCTATATATCGCCTTATTACGATGATGATGATGATGATGTCCACATCAGTTTTTCTTAAATGAATAAAGTATTCCTGTCCTACAGCGCTTGTGCAGAGACACTGGAAGAACCGGGCGCTGTTGTCTCCCCTCATATCGTCATGCAGATTTTCTTTTTCTCCTTGTTTTTGGATTGCATCGCTGTACGAGCAATGACTTGAAACGTGCCTTTCATTTCGCACTGTGTGGGAGCCAGGTGCCACAAGAGCGGGAAATAAAATGTCTTCGTCTGTCTGCCACCCCAGCAGATACAGCTCTCTACCAGCAGAGGGCAGAGTGGAGGCAGGGTGTTATTGGGGAAGCATGGTGCAGAGAAATCTTTCATCTCATGCACAAAATAAATACACCGATAGATATGCTGTCTCTTCACGCCTGCCCTGAGTCAACTTGCAAGTCAAACGTCCACCAGGAGAGAGAGAGAGAGAGAGAGAGAGCTTGGTCAGTTCAGTTCATTTTTTTATTTCTGCTGTTTGTGGTGCAGATCTCTTTATTTGTGTTATGTAATTTTAAGAAATAAATCACATAACGACTTAACAGGAGCAAAGTAATATAAATAGATGTCTGTTTACCATTAGATGAATATTGCTTTTCTAAACACAGGGAGTACGGATCACTAATTGCTTTGTCTGGAAACATCCTGCTCATTTAATATTAAAAGAGGAACAACGATTACTTCGTGAAATACTAACAGCTGTTTTTAAAAGCATCGAGTGGGAAGCGGCACATCGAGATTAAATCATTTTGACACAAATCTGGTAACGACTCAATTTCCTCCCGACAAGATTGCCGGCGCATTAGAGGAGCTCTCTGTAATTTCTCAAAGAAGGGCTCTCTGGACGCAGAGCAGCCCGAGGAAGAACATCTCCGCTTTTTAAAACGATCGGAGAAAGAGGCCAAGGGTCCTTCAAGGAAACAGGCTGAACTCTCAGGGAGCCTCATTAGCCGAGCAGCGTAACCACCAGCCGCTCAAAATGACAATTAGGGCCAGGTTTCCAACATCCGCCTGTGAAAACGGCTGTTGATTTCTCCCTGCTTGAAGTTGTCTTTTTCTGTCGGCGTTAACCTGCGCCGCTGTGGCCTTGAGCTGATCCAGCAGGGGGGGAGTACAGGGACGGTTTCAGTCACACAAGACAGAGAGAGAGGACATAGTGAGGCTTCTGACTTTAATTAACACGTGAAGCAAGCGGTGGGCTCCTGGGGAAGACACAGAATCGAAAAGGTAGACATCTTGCACGGTTAGTCACACTGCAGAAGAGCGAGGAATCTGCCTCTCAGCTTCGGCTGTGCTGGGAAATCAAGAAATGACAAGCGCTGGTGTGGACTGGTTTACTTCACCCTGTAAGAGCATAAAATCCTTAAAATCGCAGGCATAAATCACTCCTCTCCCCCTGTCACTGCTCTCTGTTCAGGCGCATTATGGTCCGCCCTGATGCCTTCATGCACCTGTTTTCTGTGAGACATGGGGTCTGTCCTGGGAACGAAGTCTCCTCTAACGTGTGGGAGAGAGTTGCAGGATTCCCACCAATTCCACAAACCAAACGAGCAACGCAAGACT
Source organism: Amia ocellicauda (assembly GCF_036373705.1). Classification (NCBI taxonomy): domain Eukaryota; kingdom Metazoa; phylum Chordata; class Actinopteri; order Amiiformes; family Amiidae; genus Amia; species Amia ocellicauda. The sequence goes on from NC_089870.1 coordinate 20,592,030, forward strand.
TTGACTGCCGTCCACGTTCTGCACATTTAAATAAAAGCGCTTTCAATTTGCTGCTGATGAGTCACTTCCTGTGTCGCGTGAGGCTCATCCAGGCTCTTCCTGTTCCCTCCATCTTGTCGCGGAAATCGCAGGCCTTGAAAAACTTCTAAATTATGGGTTTAAACCCATATCTTTGGGTATACAAAATGAAATGAATAAAATAATTACACACACATACAAACTGGCAGCACGAACATGTCAGTTACAGAGGAATTACCTGACTGATATGCTGACGCTGCTTTTGTCAGAGTTAAAATGCAATGTGAGCAGTTTTGACGACCGGGAAATTAGTATGTAATCTATGATGTGTGCTTAATGGCAAAATGCATAAATGCCACAGGGCGCCAGTCTGCACTAACAACCTGCCGTCTCGTGCATCCGACGGCACACAAGCAACAAGCTTTCTTCCAGTTCGATGTGTGTCTACAGTCTGTACAAAATAGTCTACTGGTTTTCTTGTTGACCAATGGTATATGAAGTCCTTGGTGATTTCTCCAGGACATTTAGAGATACACAAACATGCATTGTCTGTTCCCTACAGAGTCTGGTATATCGTATAATTATTCCCTTGATCAATAAAGGCCGTTTGTGTGGTTTATGGGTTGAGCACTCGCTGTATTTAAGAGGGTTGTGTTTCGATCAGAGTTAGAAGACTTGACACTGAACAACCTGCCCTCCTGTCCTGTCTCGGAGATGCATGGATGTTGTAAAGTAAGAAGCTGGGCCAAGTTGCAGTGAAATGTTGCTTCTGTTTGAAATGTGTGTTTTAATATCTTGTTTCAAGCTTGAAAACAACAGAAACAGAAGGGATTCCACGTCTCAGATCTCAGAAAGAGCTGCAAGTCTCCCCGGCACGCACCGCTGAGACGTGGGGTGGAGTTATTCGTCAGCCACACTTATCAAAATCTCCAGCGAAAGAAATCGTGAAGTGGAAATACGATTCTGCTCGGCATCTCCAGCACCTACACAGTTTGCTTTTAACCATTGCCAAGCAGCCGGCTTGTTAGAACATGAAATTAAAAATTAAATTAGCATCGGTCTGCTTGCGTTCGGTGGACACACGCCACACAGAGATAATTGGTTTTCCTGTAGTCTGCCGTTTCATCCAGCCTTTGAAGAATGGCACTCACCAATGACCGGCACAGAAAAGGAAGTTTCATCTTATACAGAGGATGTTCCTCAGGTAATCTGAAGACTATCCTAGCAGACCGTCTGCGATAAATTAGCTACACCTGAAAAACACGACAATGTAATGCAATTCAGTCTTGTTTTCTTGACTTTCTTTTAGATATTCATCTTCTGTAGCATAATCTAATTTAATACCTGGATTTATCAGAATCAGGGCCCTTTAGTAATGCCCTCTAGAGGCAGTTCAGAGGAGAGCAACCAGACTTATTCCAGGTCTGAAGGGAATGTCCTACTGAGAGACTGAGGACCTGAACCTTTTCACCCTGGAACAGAGGAGACTACGTGGGGACTTGATCCAAGTCTTGATCCAACATCATGGAAGGCATCGACCACATCAAACCAGAGGAGCTTTTCCAGATCAGCAGGGACACTCGCACCCGGGACACAAATGGAAATTGGGCTTCAAGGCATTCAAGACAGAAAACAGGAGACACTTCTTCACACAGAGAGGCGTCACAATCTGAACAAACTCCCCAGCGATGTGGCTGAAGAGACAATTTGGGAACATTCAACAACAGACTGGATAGGATCCTTGATCACTTAGTTATTAATGGACACCAAACGAGCACGATGGGGCGAATGGCCTCCTCTCGATTGGACACTGTCTTATGTTTAGTAATGTTCCACTCGTCCTACACCATAGTTTGGGTCAGACGGCTGATTTACTTGTAATGTGATTATTTACAATGTGGCACAAGTATGTTAACCCTTTGCCGAGCACATCTCCGTTCCGCGGGCGCCGGATGAGATGTTCTTTCTCCGGTTAACCTCCCGCCTGACAATAATTATCAGTGTTTCCTAATTATGCAAGGATCTCGTGTCCTTGAAAACTTCATTACCACAGCGAGGGCGAGAGATAGCTGAGGATAATTGCCAACGGATATTTTTAATTGCTGCCGTTTCTACATCTGTGTTAGCAGGATTTATTTATTGAATTGCTGAAATATATATTTTATTATAACAATAATAATAATTATTATTATGATTTAAAAGGAGAAGAACACTGACATAGCTTCAGTAGCTCGAATAATCAGCCGCAGCTCTGTTCGGGAATGTGGCTCTTCTTGTGGATTCAATTTACGGGGTTGCATTGATCTGCTTACGGCCCAGCGGTGCGTCAGTTTAGCCCTGAATGTAATCTATACAGCGCTGAGGTCCAACGTGGGTCTGTCCTCCTCTGTTGGCTGATAAGACCCGGTCCTGCTGTCATGCTCCTGCCTTTCAGAGCTCAGATACTCTAATTAATTCTCACGCTGCAAAACCAGGGAGCAACGCAGGACCCAGAGAGAGCAGCTTAAACGACATCCTCTACCACTATTCGCCTTTATATGACTGCTGTGAATAAAATGGAAGGAGGCGAGGTTGAATTAAAGGCAGGGGGCGAAAAAATTTAATTTCTTATTTGGTGAGGCATGCGAAAGAAGGAGAGAGAAAGGGAGGATTATCTATTTATACTTCTATTGTCGAAGGGCCCTGAAGAAACTAACTGCTGCCAATTTCCAAAACTGCAAGTAATTGACTTGTTGTGGGAGAAGTCGGAAGTCGTGTATGTTTTCCCCGCTGATAACATTTTGTTTTTGTAAATTGGAAGAGTAGATGTCCTCCCTCTGTTGCACGGTCTCCGAGAGCATGTGTGAGAGGCAGCCTTTGCAATAAACAAAACTTTGTGCCTTTGTCCCATATTGCCACAATCCAGTGGTTCTTTTCCCGTAACATCACTTGAACAGAGAAATTATGTTGGGGGGAAGATGATCTCCTCCCAGAATGCAGTGCTGTGCCCACAGTGAGCATCTTTGACGTATCGGTGTCCTGTCTTCTGGGCAGTGGGCGTTTGGGGGTCTCAGGAGTCCAGACTCAATCAGCTGGCACACGTGAACCCGGAGGCCGTCAGGCGGCTGGACAGAAAGCAGCTGTACTTCGTTGTATGAGTGTCCTTATCGGCAGGGAGAACGTCTTGGCCTGATGTGTCGATTCCCTCAGTCTTCCATTGCAAATCCACACAAAGCCGTATCTATGATTGCGATAATGTGCCCCTTGTCACTAGAAGACAAGATTTAACTCGTGTTCAGCTGCAGTTCGGACCAAACAGCGAAACGGTTGGCACGTTCGACGGATTCGTCTTCCTCGTCCTTTTTCAATGCGGAGCCCACACACCGCAAACCTGGCCCTGATTCACACTGTAATCTGTTCTCAGGGAGATGCTGTTCCTCGCGGCTTAATTAGCAGAAAGTTTTCTAATTGCACAATGCTTGTGTCCCGGAAAAAACACACAAAAAAACCCATTCAGCTCAGAAAGGAACACACAGAGAGGATGATCCAGAAACACGGACACACACAGATGAAGGAATCAGAGTCCCCCAGTTGAACGAGGGCTGATCTCGATTCTAGGAAAAACACCTTTCCTTGTTTTCTTTGCTCCTGCCAGTGTGTTTGCATGTTCACAAGCCTCTCACTGCCAAGGGACTGGGGTTATTATAAGATCTCTCAACTCTCTCATGCATGTTTGAACAAACAAAGTACAAACACATCTTGAAGTTTAAAACGGATACGTGTCATGAGCATGAGTCTAATGGATAAACAATCTGCAGTGTTTTGTTGCCTTTGATACGATGCGGCACTGATGTCTGAATGGCATACAGCAGGTGGCACCGATACCTTCTTCCCGCTGCCGCCGTTCAGCCCACTCTCGCTCGGGGGGGACGTTCGTCTGGTGTCACATCCACTCCCTAACAAGGCTGGAGTCAATTAAAACAGTAATTCAAGCATCTCGAGCAGCATTTAATTACCTCCTTAATTGCACATTTTGTGGAAGGTGCTCTTTATAAAATCTCACCTCAATTACAAAAGAGGTGAAATTCTATTTACAGACTAATAAAATTCCCGTTTTCATGGCCTATTAGACTTCATTACTGATTAACACCTTTGGCAAACCTGCTGGGGGGCTTTGAAGCCTCTGGGAATTTGGACTGTTGACTGTGATCAAGGTTTACACACCCCAAGCTCATTTAAACTTATTCACAATCCTGTTGCTTGAAAACAAGGCTTTTTTTGAGCAGAAAATTCAGTCCTTTCCTATTAAATCAGTTTACTTCGGCGAACTTTGCTTTTGGAAATTGTCGGTCCTGCTGGTGGCACCTCCATGCCAGGACAGCAGGTGGAGCTCTCTTCATTAGCAACGCACTTCTCTTACGTCACCACAGATGTTCAGTTTTGCCCCAACTTAAATTAGAGGTTCAGAATTAAGAGATATTAAACAGACACAGTTTTTTCCATCCCCTTTTCTTCTGGCTTCATCGATGTGCTTCAGTTGGAATATTTCTTCTCCTTTAAAGTGTTTTAGTTAGTTTCCAAATCCCATTTTAATCCCTTTCTGTACACACTGCGGTCTCAGTTTTCCTGGTCCTGTATTAACGTATTCACATTCGGTTGAGCTCTGTCTCTGACGGGTACCGAGGAGCTTATTTGGAGGCTACTCAACACTTTGGATGTAGATTGTACATGTAATTGAGATTGCGCTGAGCAATATTGTGTTGCTGTCAACTTACATCCCTCGCAGAGTCAGAGAAGCTGTATGCAAATGAGCTGTTCAGTCAAGGTCACAGGGAAGAGGTCATCTTCAGAGTGGGAAACGGCTCTACGCACAAGCCCGGGGATTAAGTGCGATTCAGAGGAATTAGTGACGGTGATATCGATGCCGAGAGTGGAGCTATATTGTATTAAAAGCAGACGCACATCCAAAACAATGAGAAACTCCGAGTTGTAATTATCCGTGCAAGGTCAGCGAGCAATTATACGTTTTCTCGGCGGCGACATGGCGTCCTCAAACAAAACCGAACATGGCAGGAATTAAACCGCGAATGGAGTAAACCAATTAAATTGTTTACTTGATGTACTGATGTGAGTAATTAAATTGCAATCCCAATTAAGTGACGTGCGCAGCTGTCAATCACGGTAATTACCAGACGCCATACCTTTACGTCCCCGCGTCACTTCCAGGGCCCGGTTTCTTGGCTACATTCCTGGTACGGGCGGTCTCCGTGGTTGCCTCCATCACCGGGGCCGGGAGGCGTGACCCGAGTGGAGTGTTTCACCGGCGGGATCCCTCACCCGCGTCGCCCATCTGTGCCTCCTGCCACAGCGATGACATGCCGACTGCTCAGTCGGCTAAACGTGCCTGGCAGCCTCAGTCTCATTTACATGGCATAAACCGGGGCTGAACCCAGTGGCACGTAATTAGCTATGCCATTTACAGCCGTTATAAATAAGATATGAGCAGTCTGAGCTGCAGCCAGTGCAGTTGAAGATGGGAAGCGTCTGACAGAGACAAATCAAAAATTAATATTCCTATGTTTATAATGCACACAACGAGTAAAGAAGTGCCGCTTTATGGCCAGGGGAAGCCAGATGATATAGAGGGAAGAGGGAAGATAATCTCTATCTGCCGAGAACACGGTGTCCTCGTCTCGTCGGGGAGTGGGGGTGGCGTGACTGTCTCAGACGGCGTTGGCGAGGACGGGACGTTGAGTGGAAATAATAATTCAGATTCTTCAATGAGGAGCACCGCGATCACCAGAGTCTGTTTGTGTCGGGTTGTATGTACACATATAGCGCTAAAAATAGACTCGAGTGCTTGTTCAAAGGCAAGGAGACCAGCTGGTCGTTTCAGAGACACGCCAGGAGAAGAGTCAGTAGAGGAAACATTAAATCCTCTCCCAGCAGCGAGGCTGGAGTAGAGGTTCCCGTTGAAGCTGTCGTATCAACGGTGGAGATGTTGTTTTTGTTATGATGTCATAATTGGACATTACCCAAGGTGACCTTCAGTAGTTCCAGTAAGTGAAATACAATAGGGAGATATAATACACAAAGAGCAAATACATTACATCATAAATCGGGCAGCAATGCAGGGCCAGGACAGCAGTTGGAGCTGTTTGTAGGATTGGGTTGAGTCAGGCCGGGCAGAGAGGCGATGAGATGGTGCCGGCCTGGTGCTGTTGTCGTGGAGGATTCATGCTCATCAGAGATTGTCTCTCCGAGCACGGACAGATATATCAGGGATTCAGGGCATAGGGGACGCAGTCTGGACAGAGTCTTCAGTCACAGGGCAGAGCAAAGAGGGTCCCGGCAGGCCATGTGAGTCGTGGCCCCCAGTCGGCCCCTGAAAGAGCAGTGTTTACCCCTTTGTTCTTGTCCCATGGTGATCAGTTACAAAGTGGCTTACTGAGACGCTGTGCGGGAGTGCGGTCTGCGAGCCCCGGATTCCTACAGATCCCCTCGCTATTCTCTTTTGTAAACACGACGCACAGCCACAAAACACAACTTTGCGTCTTCATTGTGCACGGAAAACCAGGCAAGACAGGCCTTGGCGGACAAAACAGATGGCCTTTTCAGCCCGGCAAGCAAGACAAACAACCTGTGTTCAAAACATCCTGAGATCGGGCCACGGCGGCAGCGGAGAAAGGGATCATTGTGCCGCCTCCGAAATGCCTCCGTCTTATTATGCAAAAAAGGTCTGCGTAATTGCCGAGGTGCTTAAGCAATTAAACTGCTATATCTCATATCGGCAGACAGTGTGTTGCAGATCGCTTGCGTCGTTTGAAACCCTGCACAATCGGTCCCCGGGGGCTGGTGCTCCTCTTGACATTCAGGGGGAATAAAAGCAGGGCATATTAAAGTCAGAGCTCATTTTGGGGAAGTCTGCTGTTGGCGCGCCTGATAAACCTGCTTTATCAGACCACAGCCACGCCGGCCGCCTTATCGACAGCTTTGATTTGTGCATCGTTTGTTTGGTGAGATATTTGTGTGTGTGTGTGTGTGTGTGTGTGTGTGTGTGTGTGTGTGTGTGTGTGCTAGTTTGCAGCTTCAGGAGCAGATGGTATCACAGTGCAGGCACTTGCCAGCTCACGCTCTCTTCCAGTGCAGGTCTCAGCTCTGAGATTCCTGCAAGTCCCGCAGATCAGATCGCTTTGCATCATAATAATTTCCGACTTCATTAGAATATGAAAGGCATCGCCAATCAGACAGTTATCATTCAGAGCAAACAATGTACCCTTTTCACAGTGAATGCGATGGTCTATCCGCACTTAAAAACAACAAAAGCAGCACCTGACTGATCTGACAAAGACCACAGTGGTCTGTTATTTTAGCTGACACTCTATGGTCGCATCATAAGAAAGTCACTTTTAGTAAATTAGGCTCCACTGAGTGACAGATCCTGATTCCAGGCTCTGCTGAGATCGATACCATTGGTTTGGTCTACAAGGATCAGCCGTAGATCGGCAGCCCGGAGGAAAAACCCCGGGCCCTGTGCCTCGCTGGGAAACACGGCACACACAGCGCTGAGGCCGAGGCATGAGTCAGCAGTTAGTGGAACGGGAGGAAAATGAGAGGCAGTATTGATCGGAGCAGAAACACTCCTCTCTGCTGCAGAGAGAGAGATCAGCTCCTGCCTGTGTTTCTCGTTTCGGTTGGCCTGTCTCTGTCACAAGCTGCCGACGGAGACGACGAGAGAAATATGGCGTCAGGATGTGGCATCTTCACAAGGGCTCGACAGATTCGATTCCCGTGTGGAGCGAGTGTGACAGTGTGGCGAAGGTCTTTGCTTCTCCAGGAAGAAAAGGAAGAAAAGAAAGGGAGGAAAAGAGAATGTCAGATCCACTTTTATGTAACAGGGGTTCATATGTCTGAAAAGCAGAATCAGTCTATTTATCACCGGTAGACATAATCAGAGGCCGGTGACCCTGCTGCAGTGATGTCCTCGATTGGTGACCCGGACAGAGCCAGGCTCAGATCGCTCGTGCCGTGCAGCCCTGGAACGCCACACTCACGCATGGTCTATTCTTACGCACGGGATGCACTGGCGGTTCACAGACACGAGCTCTACGGATCACCTGTGAGGTCAGGCTAGCTCAAACGTTTCTGATAAGAAACACCTGCAACACAGTGTACCGAAGAAAAGATTAGGAATATATTTATATATATAGACACACTGAGGAGAGCAAAATCAATGTTCCTGACATGAAGGAAGGGGGAATTGATTTGTTTCATAAATAGGAGTTGGTTCCGTTTCTTTTTCTTTTGTAGCTGACAACTGGAAAAACAAATAGTTTTCACACACAGGTACAAGAGCATGTAAAGAGTATTTAAAGCTGTTTCGCAGTCATTTAGACAGTATTGTCCTTAAGGAAGAGATCCATTACACTAAATATTTTATCAATACAACAGAATACATGCGATATATGTATTGATACATCGATTTCCTGCTTCCTCTGTATGCAAATATATATATTTTTAATGTTATGATTGTCATTAAATTCTTTCTAGCAAGAATGGGATTCTCAGAGTGGCTTTTCCCGGAGGCACAGGAATGCGGCTGCCATTTCATTCCTGCCAATCTGTTGGTGTCGGGGGCGACCGAAGGCATCTCTCGGTAAACAAAAGGCGTGTCTGTCGTGTGGAGGCCTCATATGAATTCAGGGCATGCTTGTGCACGGGGGCACCTGAATGGGGCAGAAGCGTGGAGATAACTAGGGAATAATTGAAGCCTCGTACCGCCACCGTTCTTCGGGGAGCCGGACTGCGAACACGGGCTGACGAGAAGAACAGTGAAACGGCAGCTGTTCCTTTCAGGGAGAGACAATACGGAGCTCCGTGGGGAGAGACGGCGCGAGCAGCAGCACCTGCCTGCCTCCCTCACAGCCCGCTGGCCCCGGGATTGTCCCCTGGCATCATGGCCCTGCGCTGTCCCCTCGGAGTGTGTGTCTGTGGGAATGAGGGATGGCTGGCAAGGTCCACCTGATCCTGTATTCTTCATCTGTTGCCACCCGCCCACCTCCACAAACTCTTCTCTCCGACACGGCCACCCGCACCGAGTCTGCTCAGTCCATTTCATCGCACTGCGCCAACATTAATTCACAGTCCTGTCTTTAAAATTGTCAGATCAGAGTCTTTGCCGCCAAAGGATTCGCTTCCCTCTCTCTCAGGTCTCTGCCAATTTCAGTCCCTTCCCTCTCCTCTCCCTCCCACAGTCATTATAAATAAACAAATCTAGGACGGGTTTAACGATAGCGTCTTCCGTCAGATGACTGGCACCGGTTAATTACTCGTAAAATGCCCGAAGAGACGAGCGCAGTTGCCAGGAGGTACGGCGGCGAGGAAGTAGAGCAACACCCTGAAGAGACATCAGTGGGAAATACGGCTCCAAATGCACTTTCTGTCACATCACAGAGTCTGCGGCTGTGTGTCGTCCCTGTGTGGTTTCCATCCTGTTTAAAAATGGATGTCCTGAAATCCAGAAGATCTCGGTTTCCTCACAATCACACACTCAGTGGAGGCCTGCTCCTCCGGCATCAAAGTCTACTTCGGTTTTCTGTTTACATCCTTCACTTTTATTTGAAACGCTTCCTTGGAACCGAAAATCACAGCCCCCTCTCCCCCGAAAATATCGCAGCTGAACTCCTTGCGGGAGCGCGTGTCTGGATGCGAATCTGGGAAGTTTCAGATCATGGCGTTTTCACCGATAAGTAAAACACGCCGGTAATTATCAGAAGACCGTCAGCGGCCGTGGGGGGGCAGAGGAAATCAAAGTCTGAAAATCTGTCGAGATGTGTGAAATGGAAGTAGGCTGTGATTAAAATTAGCAACTTTGTAGGCATTGTAGTACGTGGGCCGTCTCTGTGCTGCCAATACGATGGCAACCTCTGCAGGATTCGTCATCCTTATCTACAGCCGCCAGATTAGTCAGTGTCCTCCTTTCTCCCGAGCAGGAAGCTGCGTTGTGAGATCCAGCGTTCAGGCACAGGGATTGACACACGGCCCCTGTTCTATTCCTGTCAGTTTGAGTCCCATTGGTACAGGGGGCACTTATAAGCAGCAGGGGGACGTGAACGAGCATCACTGTCTCTGTATAAAAAGGTAGTTACCTATATAGTACACCGCAGCACACCCTGTATAACACACTGCTGCCCACCCTGTATAACGCACTGCGTCACACACTGTATAATGCACCGCAATGGGAAAGAAGTTAAGGGAGAAAAAAATGGATAGTGGGAAATTAATTAAAATCTGTTAATATTAAGATTCTTAATTAGACTGCTTAGTGCAGCGTAACCAGGGACGCTAAGAAGAAAAACATCTGTCCCTTAATTGCTACCATAAGCATCTCCGCTCCCCGTGGGGGGCGACTACCAGAGCTTGTCTGTGCCTGCGTGGAGCCGGGCCTTGCCGGGGAGTCCCTGCACCATCCGTCACCGTGTGAGAGAGCAGCCCGGCGTCCCGGCGCCTTCCATGCGTCTCCGCTGATAGAGGAGGATGAGACTCACATCTGCGCCGGGCAGCTGCAGCACGTCAGCCTGGTTATTTGTCCTTTCGACCTTAACCTGGCAGTATTTCATCTGGTCGAGGGCCTTGCTGAAACATCTTGTTAATTGAAAGCACTGGGGCCCGCGTCTCCTCTAATTCAATTACATGGGGCAGCCAGCTCAGCGTGTGGTGCATCGACATCAGGACAACAACACAGCTGATGGCTCTACGACACAACTCTCCCCCTTACAAGTACTAATACAGCAGGCTGACTGCAGACATCTTCAGCAACAAAACATCTCCTCTTATAAGAACATAAGAAAGTGTCCAATCGAGAGGAGCCCATTCGCCCCATCGCGCTCGTTTGGTGTCCATTAATAACTAAGTGATCAAGGATCCTATCCAGTCTGTTTTTGAATGTTCCCACATTGTCTCTTCAGCCACATCGCTGGGGAGTTTGTTCAGATTGTGACGCCTCTCTGTGTGAAGAAGTGTCTCCTGTTTTCTGTCTTGAATGCCTTGAAGCCCAATTTCCATTTGTGTCCCCGGGTGCGTGTGTCCCTGCTGATCTGGAAAAGCTCCTCTGGTTTGATGTGGTCGATGCCTTTCATGATTTTGAAGACTTGGATCAAGTCCCCACGTAGTCTCCTCTGTTCCAGGGTGAAAAGGTTCAGGTCCTCAGTCTCTCAGTAGGACATTTCCATCATGAAGCTGCTAGAATGACAGTGAGCTGTTGGTTCCACAGTCTCTGGTTTATGGACGCACAACATATATATATTATCATACTTATATTATGAGTGGAAGTAGTCGCCTCTGAGGCTAAAGCATTAATATTTAAACATCCCGGCACACTGGAATTATAACTCCATTATACATCTGTCTCCGCAAAATAGATTAATTAGTTTTTAATGCGAAGATTTGAATGCTGCACGATCACATCTGTATCGTCACCCCCCCTGGTCATATAGACCATCAATTATTTAAAATAAGAGGGAGAGGAGCTGAAGTAGTTCATAAGCATGAGCTGCAAATTAGAAAATATAGCTTCCTTAATAGGGGAAAATCCCAGCACCAATATGATCGCAGCGTCTGCCCAGCAGAGGAGTCGTGTGTCTGCGGTGAGGCAGGCAGTGACAAGCGGGAGATTTCAGAGATAAAAACACATTGTTTCCAGGTTCCTCCGTCTGCTTTTACAGCTTGACATCGTAATGCTGAGTCCCGATTTCGTTTCCTGACCATACTGGGCTCGAGAGTGCGGCCGCTAGACTCGGTGTTGTCTCAGCCGCGGGGAGGAAATCCTGCACTGCAGTGGCTGAGAGTGCCTCCTTCCTCGGGGGGTTGGAGAGCTGCCTCCCCCTCCGGCCTCCTGCGCACGTATATATATATTGAGCAGGAGAACATGGGTGGGGGGTGTACGATTTTGTTTAAGCTGTGCAGTGTAATGACCCCAGCTAGGGCACACAGAGCCAGTCCCCAAGATTGTCAGAGGTATTTCAGTGGCAATCCTTTTATGCATCTTTGAAAATAATAATAAACAAGCCAACAAATAAATAAAATTACACATTTCACAGGAGAGCTTATCTATATCTGTTCAAATACACGACTTCCTCGAGAGCGCTGCCTAATTGGTTCCCCTGCAACACGAAACAGATTTGGAGGCCGTTAGTGTGATTATCACAGCCTCGGCTTGAAACGATGTCAGCGAATCTACCGTGCCTCCGATCGCAATTAAGCCGGGATGCCGGGGGAAAAGAAAGTGCAGAACATAATGAAAAAGCTGCCTTCGAGGTTCTCTCTCCCTCTCGCAGATTGATTTGATCTCAGATGCCGCAGACTCGGGTCCAGCCGATGTCCTTCAGGACGGACTTTAATCTACAGTGCTGCTCTCATATAAAGATATTCCTGTATGTCTCAAACACGAGGCGGGAGCGAATTGGCTCAACGGGAACTCGTACAGGTTCCGCTGCGAATGAAGAGAATGAACTACGACACCATGCGGCTGGCATCTTCACCCAGCGATGGCAAACTGAACCTATTTCTGTTCCTGTATCGATACGTTAACTATTCCCGGGTAATTCGAGCAACTCTGGAATGAGTTCGGGCAGAAAAAGAAAACAAATCCATATTGGCATCAAGCAATGTGCCACCGAGTCTGAGAGACTGTACAGATGTTGTTGTGCTTCATGCACATTATATAAAACATCTTTTATTGAATTATCACTATTTCCCTCCCTGTAATATTTATTGACAGCTTCTCCTGTGCTTTAGATATGGTCAAAATAAGGAACACACAAAGCCTTCATTTTCCTTTTTTAACACTCTGGGGGAATATAAAAGTTGGCCCGTGTCATACGAGTTTCGGAGGGCAGTTTGTGTGTCTGACTCTTTGTTTGTTTGTGTTGTGTAAAGCTGATTACACAACGAGCTGAGGGAACGTGCTGACGTGGGGATTCCCTGAATGTTCTTGAGAGGCCCGGCTCCTCTTTGACATCTGTGGGCTGATCTTTTGTGTTCAATCATCTGGGGGATTTGGAGTCGGCCAGCCAGCTCTCGGCTCATTGTGTGGGGTAATCTGCCGCACACAGAGATCGGGCCCTGCCCCCGCAGAGTGGCAGCGCTGTCCACTGGATGAAGGCGTGTGTGTGTGTGTAGTGGGGGGACGGGGGGCGGATTGCTTGGGGGGATTACAGGAGGCGGTCACAGCCAACCCTCCGCCTCTGCTGGCTGCATATCTGTGCGGTTTTCGGTAGCATCTGTTTAGTTGCATTTTTTATTTTTGTTTTTAATTTTACTGCAAAATCCAGGTCTAGAAGCCAAACACACCCTCCTCTTTGCAGAAGGAATCCAGTTGGGCAGAGAGATTTGGATTTACTGTTTTTACAGCTCTTGAATGCTGGTGTGTGTGTGTGTATGTGTGTGTGTCGGTGTGAGTGCATGACTGTGTGTGTGTGTGTGTGTGAGAGAGAGAGAGAGAGAGAGAGAGAGAGAGAGAGAATGAGTGTGTGTGTGTGTGTGTGTGTGTCAGTGTGTCAGTGAGTGAGTACTGTAAATAATCACACAGTCATTATATCTAGTTTTCACAGTAAAGCCACCTCCTTCAGCAGATCTATCTAATTCCACAGGCTGTATAAAGCTCACTGTGTGATGCCATCTCGACGAACGGGCGACCCTCTCTGTGCTGAAACCCAACCACAGTCAGCTGATTGTCCCGCTCAGCGCCAGAACAGAGGGGCACAGTGTCCCGGCCCCCCCGCCCCCCGGCCCCCCAGCAGGGCACCGTGGAGCTGCGCTACACAAACAGAGCCGTGGAGAATCACAGCTAATACTCATGGCGCAGTAGCTTGTCTTGAATAATTGCCCTGTTGATCACAGTAATCTGCCCTTGTCTGCTGCTTTAGCTAAAATAGCAAATCCCTGCCTCGATAATTACAACCCGAGCTTCAATAGGTACCCTTCCAAATCTATACATTTGCTTTGACTTAAATATATGCGTTAGGGAGCTATAGAGAACCAGGTTTGCCTGTGCAGTAGATTTGAAGAAGTGTTTTGCTGTGCCAATGTCTCCTGCATGCTCACACAGGCAGGGCTGAGAGACGGTTTTTGTGCACGGGCTGTGAATGAATAATGGCGCTATAATTACGCAGGCTGTTATGCAACAGTGTCCCAGTGTTTTTTTTAAGAGTGTGTGATGAAGCAACGAGCCACAGTTGTTGAGTTTCGTTTTGAAGGGCAGTTCGGCACAGACTTGATGGATGGAGCCGGACACCTGGACACCTGGACCGTCAAAGCCGCCTGAGGGTCTCCGCGTGGGAACAGTGTAAGACAGAGCACTGCAGGGACAGTCAGTGGGCGTGCCTGTTCCACATAGAGACCTGTGGCTACCGTTTCATCAAGAACAGTGAATCTTAAACACTCAGGATTTCGAACGGCTTTAAATAATGGATCAAAAGACATTGTTCAGTTCTGCTCAGTAGGCAATGAGACAGAAGCACCAAATTCATTTAACGATCAAGGAGTTTGAATCAAGCAACCCCGATCGAGTATAGAGACACACTTTTTTTAACAGTTAAATGAATAATAATTTGGGCTGGGTCGTTATCCTCACATGATGTTCAGTCCTGATCCCGTGCTACACCGAAGGCCGAGGCCAACCGAATGTGGCTGCCATGATGGATAAAGATGCAGAAGAATAAGAAGTGTCGGCGCTAACGACCCTGAAGGTTAAAGCTCAACGCCCATTTAAAATAGTTGGTTAGCTTTTATGTCACAGTGGAAGGAGACAACTGTCAGGCTGTGGCATGTCCCGGCAGACCCCAGACTCACACGGCTGCGCCACGCTCCTCTGGGGTCTGTATGCTCCTCCATGTCGAGGGCAGTGACATCATCGTAACCAGCTCCGGCACACAAAGAACCGTGCATGCCGTCGCCTGATCGGCCGTGCCACACATGGCTCCCGTGTGGCATGGGGGGGGGGGGGGGGTCACAGCCTGAGCCACTTATGTGATGATTGCTTCCCATCCTCTCGAGGGAAAACGGGGGGCTCCTCAGGGAGTGCTAGCTGTGGAGTCTCCAGTCGACCCTCTGTCTGCGTCGCCCTGTGCCCCAGCTGTCTGTCTACACGGCACTTTGGCATTCAATTACCTCGGCACTTTGCTCAGCCAGGTTTTATATCACTTTAAGGAGCATGCTTAGATGCTTAAATGTATGGGAGCAGGATTCATGTCGCTTAATAAACACACTTGTGGCTGAGGTGGGTATTAACTTTGATATATCTTCAGTGTTTGAACCAAAGGACCATTTCCCATGGCTCTGTCCCTTCGGTGTTTCAATGAAGGCATGAGGTCCTTTGGTGCTGGACGGGCTTAACGTGGCCTGGCGTGGCAGGAGCAGTGAGTCCCATGTTTGGCAAACGCAGCATGTTCAGTGGGGGGAAGGGGGTGTGCTCGTGTTTGTTGCGTCTTTTGACAGAGGATTGAGCAAGAAATTAAAACACTCCCCTTGTTAAATTAGTCACTTCCCTGTTTTGCGTCGACCTCAGAGTGGGCGGCACAAATGGGGGAGATAGCGATCCGGGAAGAGTGGGCGACCCGCGTCTGGAAAGAAAACTAAACCATCAAATTGTGGAGAGTGGAGAGAGAAAGAGAGACTGTGATCATGCAACGCCTATCTCCCTTCCCCCGCCAGCGATGTTACTCACAACCCCCTGCCACCTTGATGGCATCATCTATTGTACGGCCGAACGTCACCGGGCTTCTGTGGAAAAATGTGCCTTTGCAGGAATTTCGGGGGCGGTGGGGGGTCCTCTCTCTCCCTGGCGCATTTGAATTCCCATCATGTACTTGCCTGCCTGCACAGTTCGCAAAAATGGGCCCGTTTCTCTCGCCGCCTCCCGACCCCAGCTGTAGCACTCAAGAGCCATTGTTCCCGTCTGTTGTGAAATTTGAAACTGGACGAGACCGACATTCAATTATTCATAGCGGATTTCTTAAGCTAGAGGTGGGGGTGTTTCTTCACACTTTGTGAGATCATTAGCACTTCAAACCGAGGATCAATCAGCACTTTTTGGGGGCAGGATGGGATAGAAACTGATTTCTCTCTTGAATGAGGAGAGGAATTCTCCGCGCTGACCGAGGTTAAAAGGTTTGTTTGTTGGCGCTAGAGGTTCTCAACTGACGCACAAGAAAAGAAAAGCAAAACATTTTTATTTGGTAAAGTTCATGAGATTTCAGTTTTGTTTTCCCATTTTCTCATCCCTTTTGGCCAGATATGATGCATCAAAAAGGTGCCAAGAAGGTGATTGTGTCCGTTTTAAACAAAGCCGTTCAGGCCTTTGCTTGCATTTTACCAGACCCAGTCTTATTACTTTTCTTCATTAATGTATTTCGCTGCCACACACAAAAACACAACACCACTTTAACTATTAACGGACCCTACTCCATTTAATTGGGAGTGTAGATGGTTTAATTAAAACCAGTTGATTACTGCTTTTAAAGCCAGGAGATATAAAAGCAAAGACTTAAGAGACCAGCTGAGGTTTGAAAAGCTTTCCAGGGAGAGGAGCCCTCAAGCCTTTTACGACGGGCCTCATGCTGTCACAATCTGCTGTGAAAGGAAGAGCTGCGTGTTGATCCACAGGGACGGCTTACGGAGAAAGACCGGCCTCAGTGCCGAAGCCAAACTTTTCTCTGACTACATATGGCACACCTGGCCATGGGGGGATGAGAAGATGGAGCTGGGCAGATTTATTTCTCTGTGTTTCTTCTTCTCTTCGCTGAGCTTGATTGAGATGTTTTTTTTTATTTTGTCCTCCTGGCATGATTTATACCTTCAATCCAAGAGAGACTACTGGACTCACAGACATAACAGTACGGTGCAGATATGACGCCATGTTGGCTTAATGGAGTTTCTGCTGAAATTACATTTTTTTGGCGCCACTCAATTCCTCTGTGCCTCGTGAAGGCGCGTGTATAAGACCAGACACAGCCAGGCAGGACGCAAGGTTTACTAGCACTGCAATCAATGTGTCGGGTATAAAAAGCACTCGCTAATCGAGTATCATGTTTTCATATGCTTTTAAAGGTCTAATTGCCCGGTGTGAGACTCTGAATCACTCAAGACGCCGGGGTGAGATTCCATCAGGGCCTGGCTGCAGCGTGTTTACCGCAGTGTGCCGCTGACGTAATGAGTGTCCCGCGCTGGACCTCGGGAGCTGCAGGGGCCACACGGGTGTCCCAGGAGACCCTGATCTGTGAGGAATTCAATGGGTTCGACTCCTCTAGGGTAGAGCTTGCTTTGGAGCTTGTTGGGTCTCATAATGAATGCCAACTGAACATGCTATAACAGAGCGAAATATAGTTCCATACTGAAGCAGAACCAAAACGGAGGCAGGGAAATATATGTAAAAATAATATGCTGTAGAAACCCTTGATGCTGTTATTCATCACCATCGAAATCGCATTTTCCTCCGTGTTTTATTTGCGCTTAACTCCACTGCAGGCATCTCAGTAAGCTGATGTTGAACAAGCAAATATTTCTAGCACTGTGACATGTTGACATTTCAGATCTTTTCCCCCAGAAGATCTTCAGCAAGATACGGCCAATTATGAATATGTCAATTCTGTGATTTCATTCAAATACAATGAAAATTATCATTAATAATAATAACAATTAAAATAATAAAATAAAGAATAGTGTTTTATCACAATATATTCCATAGACTGCCTTTGTTTTCTGAAAGATAAGGTTTAAAAAATCTGCATGTAAGATGTGGTAACCGCTATCCGTGACCGATAACAAAATCCTAAAAGGGTCAAGCTTGGGAGCTTTCCGAAAACAAAGGCACGCAAGGGTTTAAGAAGTCTCCTTTTAATTGGTGTGTGTATATGTGTGTGTGTGTGCTGATGTGTTAACTTTTGCCACCTCATTGAGAAAGAAACTCTTAATTGCCGGCAGGCTGCGAGGAACGCATCGGAATAACAATGAGCCGTCCGCAGGAATGATGGGGAAAGTGTGTGAGGACACAATGGGGGGATGGCTCCATGGATTGTGTTGGGCATTGTCACCATTGTCCACCCGGCTGACCGGGGGGGTGGGGGGCTGGGGCAGAAGGGAGGTCAGCATGAATGGCTTTAACCGCATGACGTTTGGGGGGGCTGCGGGGGAGTGTGGGCCCACAGACCGTGAACACAGGCCTCTGACCAGTGCGGGGCATGGAGGAGGGAGTTGGGGGGGAAGGGGGAACCCCAGAAACAGCATCTGTCAGGGCACGGGCCATATGGAGGCTGTACATCGGCCTGTGCAGGCACGAGCTCGCTGCCTTCTGCTGTCTCCCATTGTGCGGCTCTGTGTGCGCTGGGAGCCGACCAGATGCTGCTCCGAATGGCATTCGCTGTCACACAAACACACCAGAGTTCACATTTCTGTACACATTACGAGCCCCCTGCCCTCTCACGCCCCAGGATGAAACTCAGGGTGGAGTCAGACAGCACAATTGATGTGCCAGTTTCTGATTTCATTTGACACCTTGTCTTGATGGTCAGGTATCCTTTCTGCCTTCTATCCTTTCTTTTCATATACAATATACATGATTTTGTGCATTTGGTAGCTGGGACTGGAACAAAAGCAAATATGTGCGCAAAATAGACAATTTGACAGTATTTACTCTCTGAGATTGTAGGCAGTAGTAGCACTGACATAAAGAACGAGCAATCAGAGGATTTCTCTGTCTAAATACATCTCCAGGTAACGTCTCGCATCCTAATCCAGATACTTACTGATGATTCAATTTACACGATTATATATAATCTGTCCGACACGCTGAGCCATATTTAATCTTACAGGAAATAAATATGCTAACGGCAGGTGACACCCTCTCATTAGTAAAATAGACAGTCTGCACGGTGGAAGTGGCTTGAACCACTGGCTGTGGGGATTAACGCACTGCCCCTTCAAGGCACGCGTTTGCACGGGCCTGATCTCATTCTGGCTGTCAGCGGGACTGCTGAAGGGGTCGGCTGGGGTCACCTGGAGACTGACTTTGGCGCCCCGGAGCAACAATGTACGGTGCAAACACTGCGGACAGTCAGGAAAGCGGTCTGTACACCCCTCCCAGTCCTGTCATTCAACAGCCACAGAGACTTGTAATCCCACTCAGGTGTCCCGCCTCTCCAACACTAGGTGGCACCAGTATTTGATTTTCACCAGACCTTCTGTTTTCGTCTCAGGCAGCCGAGGCCTGGACGGGAGAGAGCAGAGCAGTGATTTATCTGGCAGGCATTGTCATCGCTGTAATTACGGCTCTTGTAGGTACAAGGAGGATGGAGAAAAGCCGGGTCCTTCGGCGATGCGGTGAGGGTGGCTGTAGCGTGTTCGGTGCAGTGCCGCGGAGGAGGGAGGGAGTCTGAGCAGATGTTGGTTTCGGTGGCAGGGAGAGCACCGCACCGCACTGGTCACCCAGAGAGAGACATGTGGGAGAGGAATAACAATAATAACCATCGCCTTATCAACATAATCAATTCTATATTTATTTACTTGCCATCTTATTATTAATCTTGATTAATCTATCAGTAGTTGATATCAATTGCTATTTCATATAATTTGTATAAATCTCAGTCACGGCACTCTGAAGTCAACGGCATCATTCCTCCAAAACGGGGCGGCACTGCGAACAGCCAGTCAGCGAATTCTCCGCACTTCAAAGACCAGCTAATATAAATTCATCCATTTCCCCGCGCTGCCAAGTTCCTTAAATATTCAGCTCATTATGCCGGTGGAGAAAATGTTATTCCAAGGTTAGTGTTTGCGCAGCTCCGACAGCACAGAGCGCAACACTGATACACACCCGGAATATCCCGGTGAGTTTAGGAAAATGTCAAACCTCATCAAAACCTCACCGGTGACAAGAGCAAAGAGCCGCAGGAACAGCAGAGCACAATCGCGCACCGTCACACACAGCCGGGCCTAGCACACGTCTGTGAAACCCATCAAGACAACGCATCTTGATCTGCATTCGTATCCAGTCGTGCCCTGGGCCGATTCCAACAATAGTGTACCTGCAGGGGATGTACGACAATCAAAGACAGCTTCACACTCTTAATTTCCCCCGAGACGTTCACAGTTAAATGCCACGCAAGGGTGATGGCAGTCCTTGTGCGCCGCTCCCGTTGGCACAGCCCAGGGAAAGTTCAGACCCCCGTGTAAAGCCGGGTAATTGGCAACGCTGGGGAAAGTGTCCTTGTGTTTGTCAGGGCCCCTGGCCACTGTCATGTGACGAAGGTCCCAGAGAGGAGTGCACACTCTCACTTCCCTGTGCTGTACCTGTCTCCTGCCTCCCAACAAAACTTTAAAGCTCAGCAGGACCACCCAGCCCCCTCCTCTGCAGAGCCACACAATCGTGACTTTCTTCTGAAGGATCTCTCTGGTTAACCGTGCCAGACTGCTGTACCTAGTCCTGTGCTTTTTCAAAACCTCCACGAATGATTTAATGAGAGACGATAACGGCTGTGGGACAGTGAATGCACAAAGGCTTCCCCTGTGCTTTCTTGTCCGTGTTTTTTAAAGAAAGTAACTGAAAACATGAGTTCTGGGCCATGACAGTATAAGGACTTGCTTCATGTGACGCACAGGTTGTGGTTTGAATTGCCCCGTCTTTGAAATCGGGGGCTGGTGTGACCTGGGGGCAACTGCAGCTGGAAACAGGAGTTCATCTCAATGTGTTACTCATAAGCGGCTGGCATACGGAGGAGGCCCAGTGCCTCGATGTGAGCAGCTGTTGTCTGGCTGCCTCCATCACAGAGGTTAGCTTTGTGGGAAAAGACAAAATGAGGGTGTATGAGAACACCTACTTCTTGCAATGCTTACAAAAACAGACAACCCACTTATCACTGGGAAGCACGTCTCAGTTCTCTTAGGTCACCGCTTTCGGGTTTTGTAGTCTCCGAATACAATACCTGTCTGTTTGTTCGTTTAACTGTGAAGGGCAGAGACCTGTGGGTATTCGGGTTCCTATGTGGTTTTCCGCCGTGTGAAGCACTGCCAGCCCACACGAACCCCAGGACAAAAATTCACTTCTCTCCTTTCGATGGTCTTGCCACCAGAAGAGGATAGAAACTGACATTCCTGTACCCCGCTGTGCATTATTGGGAGAGTAACATTTTCCTTGTAAGAGCAGTTCATTCGAATATCCAGCCGCAAGACAGGCACTGTCTCCCATGAAGATCTAATCACTTTGGAAAGGTGAAGACATGCAGGCTTTTATTATTAGCACCCCAGTGCTCATGCATTAGCTGTGTTTGCACTTTAAACTCATTCTCCATGCACCTGATTGTGATCTCAAGATCATAATAAACAGGGGGAGCTGTGGCAAACCTTGAACACTTTGTGCTTCTTCCTCGACTAATAACAGCTGGCAGAACAATCCTGTCACATCTGTAGCGAAGGTGAGGGAGCGGCCGTCGGGACACGTTGCTTTCAAAAGACAGCCCATGAGTCACAGGAGAATTACGGCCTTTATCGTCATAGTGCCGATCAATACACACATTATGGCGGAAGTCATTCTTGCGCAGTCTGTGAGTCAATACTTACAGGTTCACACCGTCCTGGGTGTCTTCTATGAAAGGGTCTGTTTGAGTGTTCCTGAGTCATACTGAGTAGTGCAAGGTATTTTGATTTTTAATGTAAATAAACACGAGTAAAGCACAGAACCCCCGCATCCTGCCGTGTTTTTAGCATGAGAGAATGACGGTGTGCTGTAGAGGAGTCGCAGACCACCCACTGCCAAACAGGGGAGAATCGGTACCAGACTTGGGTAGCTATCGCATGAGCTGTTCACAGTAATCCCTAGCATAATGTCATATGGGGAAAAAAAAATTACAATTCTGAATTTTTAACATGGATTCGGAATGCCTGCAGCGGGCTTCTGGGTCAGAAGGACATGGACCGGAAGGGATGTGACAGAGACTGCTGGAGACAAACGTCCCTGTTTAAACCCTGCCATTCTCAAAGTCCTTACTTTTTGTTTGCTGGACTGGTTTGTGGGGTTATAAAAGAGTTACGTGGAACTCTGATGGCCCACACGAGGAACCATGTTGCTCACAGCAGGTAGCTGGATATGAGAACAGCTGCCGACCTGACCTGAGTGTGGAGATCAGCACTGGCATGGTGCCCAATGGCTGCCCACGCTCTGGCTCCGTAACGCAGAAAGAATGGAGCTCCTCAGTATAAGCAATGTGTCCAGAACAACCAAAATACCAAAGCTAGCATGGCGAGACAAACTGTCTCCACACCAGTCTCTTCACACCAGACAGATCATGCACATGGTTCGCACTGAAAGATTGAGCCCACGCACTGCAGACTGCGTTCTGGCTACGGTGCACCTGGCCTCCGTGAAATCCTGTGTTACGCTGAAATCTCCCACAGCGTCCCTAGTCGGTCAGGTACCTGGGGTCCAGTGCTGGACCAGTGGACAGTGCTGTGGTCATCCTCCCCAGTGCTGTCCAACAGCTCCTTAGCCCTCATGTATTTAAAAAATTGTGGCATGTAATCGTGTACTAAGAACCACTTACAAAAACTAAATCCCCTCTGGGACACAGAGCAATTTCATTTCTTATTTGTCTGGAGTTGTAATTACTGTGCCAGGGTCTGCAGTGAACAGGGGTGGGGGTGGGTCGGCTATAACCCTTAATACATCATGCTCACATATTCCAAAATGCAATCAGACTAATGTTGTTATACCCAGGCTCGTCTGAGACGGAGAGGAAGTTGAGTCGTGTGTTTCTGCTGGCTCCAGAGAGCTGGGCTGTGTCGAATCCCTGTGACTGTGCAGTGACTCCTCTCAGCCCACATCTACCCACAGTGTGTAAACAGCACCTCCGAATTGTTCTGGGGTTAATAAGAGGTGATATAAGATCACTCTCAGCTCGCTCCCATTAGCAGAAGGAAAGACCTCCTCCGGCATACTTACTGAAGGTCTCCATCGGCCATGGCCAGGCAGGGTTCTGGTCTTGATAAGCAGCCCTGGGGGGTGGGGTTGCACCTCATCATGCTTTATGAGCTCCCGAGTCAGTTTCGGATGCCGGACGGAGCCAGGTTCCCTCTGCCACACACCGCTGGGTCTGCCCGGTTAAATGAGTGCAGATGTCGGAGAGATTAGTAAAGTGCAGCTACTCCCTGAAGTTGTTTCCACTGACATAAGCTGATAATTATCCAGCAAGTTGGATCTGGCAGAGATCGACGCTCCTGAATGATAATCTTGGCATCTTTCCGAGTCATCAAAACAGACAATAGAGATAATTTGCAATCAATTTTGGACAGCCTTTACGTTTAATTTGATGATGGTAATCTCATGATACATTTCACCTTTGTTTTGATAGAGTGTGTGTTTAAAACAGCAGTTTATTTCTCTCAAACTCAACCAGGCATCCTGACACGTCTGAAATCTCTTGCATTTACTGTAGAAAACACAAAACAGTCTGAAACACAACATAACTGTTATCGCCGTTATAGTGATTGTAAGGGGACACTTTCCTGGTTCAGTTATCTGATCCTTTCTTTCGCTACTTGTCCGTGGGAACACATTGACCGCTCTAATTGACTTGCCTTTATGGTGAACAGAATAAGGAACTGGCGAGCCTTCTCGAGCCCCTACATCAAAAACCGCTGAGAGAGATGTCTGGCGGGTCCGTCTTCCACTTCCCCACCCCAGGCTGTGAAATTTCTCGCTCCCTCCCATTTAGAACCGGTGTCTGTAATGTTTTGTTTTTGTTTATATCGCTTATAATTAAAAAAAAAAAAAAAAAAAAAAAAAAAAAAAAAAAGGACAACAACAGGACGTCTCTGGTCAATTACAGACAGCTCAGGGAGGTCCCACTCTTCCAGGGCATTGGGAGTAATGGGGAGAAGGGACCGTTCACTTGCAGTCCTTGCCTCGGGCCCCGGGGCCGTGCCGTCGCGTGCCTGAGCGCCTGACAGAACAGGTACAGGGTGGGGGGGTGGGGTGGGTGCTGTGCGGAGGCAGCTGTGGGTACGAGACCGTGTGCTGTCAGAAGCGATTGGCGTCAGGATCTTCCTGCCACCGAGCCCAACTAATTTTCTGAGAGAGAGACAAAGAGAGTGAGAGAGCGCCCCGAGACACACATGGCTCCTCCACTGCTGCCTCAGCTGTTTTTCAATCACCATATTAATTGTTTTTCATCTCATTATGCTTATTATGGAATTATGTCTAATTATATTCCTGGCTATGTAAATTAATAAATAAATGAATACATAAGTACATAGTGGGATTCCAGCCACTGCAGTCGACAGAATTCCTCATTAAATTGCCTTCATATGAAAGTTCGTTTGTTTTTATTTTGTGCAGAAGATGACGATTAAGAAGCGTCTCCAGCAAGATGTTTGTTCTGCATGCACTTGTGTCCAGATCAGAAAGGGCCTCTAACAGTATCATGTCCATTTCTAACAGCCGCCTCAAGCAGACGAGGAACGGCTTCACTCTGTATTTGAAAGGTTAAGTGGAAAACTGTAGTGATATGGATCATATGGTATTTGCCAGCAGTGATTTACAATGCGGTGAAATGGTTGACCTTTCAATGCCTACTGGCCGTTCAGTGCGGTCTGTCCACAGTCAGCGGGACTCTGGATACCTGCTGCTACCCTGTTTACAGCGCCTGAGCCGGGGCAGTTAAAACTGTGCTACGTATGGCTGAGGAGACAGTCCAGCCGTTGGTATTTCCTCCATATACTCTTACCAAGTGCATTCTCATTTTGTTATCTGGTTTCCCACAGAGGATTTCTGATCGTCATGAGTTACACCAACAGAGCTGTTCTTGGATGAACGTTGAAAGTGTATGTATAATTATACAAGAATGTGAAGTATAGCGATTTCCATTGTTTATTTACTCATTTAAGTTGATCATTTGATTGATTGTGTTACATGTGACCAATTATAATTATTATCCTAATGTCATGTACAACACTATGCGATGTATAAACTCAATGCTACATACAAATAATCCATCGCAGTTGCTTTGTGTATCTCAAAGTTGATACATGTTTTATTGTGGTTTACTTGAACATACCAGAGAGGAGCTTGGGGGGGGGGCGGACATATTATATCAAAGACACCGACTTTTTTTCTCACAGCTCTCCCTCTCTCTACCCTCCAGCAAAGAAAACGATACGCGTTGCCTGAGGTTTCGCAGAACACAGATTTTCTTCTGCTGATTTTTTGGTGGAGGTTAAAAATAAATAAATAAATAAATCCCACCATGTGTCTCAAATCCCTGCGGGATGGAGAGGAAGAGGAACTAAACAGCCAAGGGACTTAGTATTCATCCTGAATTTAGATTGCTTTAGACACCCGTGATTGAGCTAGAATCAGATCATATCACTTCACAAAAACACGTAAACCACTGATCATTCATTCAGCATGAAAGTGAAACTAATGCAGATTACTAACCATGACCCATCCAAAAGGGGTGTGTAACAGGGCAGGACTTGAGAGGCCATCGAAGAGATAGAGTGAAATAACTTGGAAATCTCCAAAGGTGTTGAGAAATACGTGTTCTGTTACGGGAACCTGTGTCTCTGTATTAGTTTCACTCCATATTAAGGTGAAAATAGAATCTCAACCCAGGACAACATTGTGATCCAAACCTGACTGTTTCTGCTTCAATATCTGGCTGCTTTGGCAAGATTATATTATACATGTAATTTATGCATTTAATCCTTGAATATATATTAATTTCTTATTGAATGACAGAACGAAAAGCTATTAAAGGATCCAATGCTAATTTGCCCGGTCGAAATTAAAATTAACATAGCTGTCCTGCTTCTTCTCACAGATTAAGCAGACGCAGGGTTGCCGAGGTCAGCCGCCCCGAGACAGACACTCTCATCTGAGCCTTCGGGTCATGTGACAGATTTATATTACCCCAAGACAGTGGCAGATAAGCTGTTATCTGCGAATCACTCAAATATATATAGCAGACAGCCTTCAAAGATTAGCCCGGTTAATATTTGATTGGCAAGATGGTTGGATATTCATGTGCATCTTTTAACTCGGTTTTTATAAGCTGTTATCACCGTCACTGAAACGCGATCCGTCCCACTGCAAATCGCCAAGATATTAAATCGCCCCGGCGCTGTCCGTTGAAAGTGTTGGAGTTAATCACGAGCTCGGGAGGACAATGGCAGCACAGCACTGCCACGAAGGGACTGACAAAAGTAGGGTCTTTATGTTTTATTGGTGCTGGTATGATATTGTCGTTTATGGAGATACATATTCGTAACCAAAGATACACATTCGTAACACCTGCCAGATAGCCAACGAGCCAATGCCCCCCACTGTGCCAGATCCTGTCCAGACAGTATTTATTTGGACCAGTTTTGAATAGATCTACATTAAAACCAGGGCCCTGCATTTTGCATGACTTTTCTTGTTTGTTTTGTAACCATAATTCTGCCAAGAAAGAGGGCGTTAATTAATAAACGATAACATTTTGAAGCTCTAAAGCAGAGGTGTTGTCTCCACTGGACTGGAACGCGAAGGTGTCAAGAAAGCATCAATAGTCTGTCCGAATCTGGAGGAGCGCCGACGATGGCGAGATGAGATGATGGATGTGTAGCTGCCAACGGTGTCAGTCTTCACACACGTATAACCCGCCGCACGTGCCCCATTCTGCGGAGTGGTTAGCGCCTAAGCGAAAGCGATGGCAGCTATTATGATGCTGTCAGCCCCACAGACGTGACAGCGTATGGAGCTATGTCTCTCTGTCTCAGCCTCGCTGTCTGCTGCAGGCTGGGCGTTTGTTTTTTTCTTCTCCTCGATTGCTTTAAGAGAGTGTATTAGCACACAAAACACTACCATGTTTACACACATTGCCAAGGAGTCATTTCTGTTTACAGCACTCACTAGATGAGCTCATTTCGCTCTGACACAGACCCATCATGACTCAACTTGTGCGCCGCAGGATGTGTGTGTGTCAGCCTTACACAGTCTGGACAATATGCCCCTTTCTCCGCTGAATTAAATTCTATCATCCCGCACGTTGCCCAGTATCCAGCATGCACAGTGCGGTCGGTTGCCACAATGCTGTCCTTTTCTCCACGTTGCTACAGGGATAAGGGGCCATATGTGTTGCAGAATCAGCGAGAATTGAGCCAATAAGAGGAGAAGTAATAGAGGATTCTCGGGAATATAAGGCTTAGTGCAGGACTTCCCTCCCGGAGTTCGCAGGGCTGCGTAGGTCTTGTGGACAGTGCGGTGCTATCCATCTTTTGCACGGCTCAGTTTTGATTCCTAATCCCCACAGGCTGCTGACTACAAGGAAAGATGGGCAGCTGCTGTTGATTGTGAAAGTTGAAAGAGACTCGGCTCATGATAGAGAGGGAGGGAGAGAGAGAGAGACATGTCTGCAGAGACTGAGTTGGATGTCTAACCTTGAACATAAAGAGAGAAGGCTGAGTCGAGCAAATGGCTTAAAACATGAATTACAAATGTGCGCTTGTTCAATAATGTTGAAGGACTCGGCAAAAGTTATTCGCTACCCCCCCCATCCACTACAAACACATACCCACTTGAAAAACACTACCATTTGAAAAACCTGCATTGAAAGTAGACACTTTTTATCTGATTCAGAAACCGATGTGAATTAATGGGAAGGAAGCAAATGATGGCAGATTTCCTTCCCAGACGGTAAGTCGAAGGGAAATGTTGTGTTTGAACTTATAACCGCATTTCTAATTCATCTGGAAACTTGATTTCATTAAGAGGTCTTCAAAGTATGGCTTTGCAAACGGCTCGGAATAGCTCCTTTCAAATTAACTCCCTAGTTCAGTGAGAAAGGGTTCCTGTGAAGACTTCAGTGAGCAGATTGCCAGGAAGTGTACAGGCGAGTTAATTAGTGCGGCACACATCTCCAGTGGCGAGAACCCGGATAAGCAACTAGAAGAGACGACAAAGGCATTTATTTTGGGTGTTTCACAGAACAGACAGTGAGAAAACACCACGATCACCACCATCAGCACAGCCACTCCCACGAACACGGACACCCCAGAGATGACTGACGCAGCTGTGGACAAATCCAGATCCCAGACCGTAACACACACATCACTCACAGAAGAGGGACGAAATCTCCAGACTCTGTGGGTAATTGTGGGTAATTCATGCGTTTGTGTGTGATGTGCTGCCTTTGTTTTGATCTGGTTGTCCCCCTGTTCCATGTTTCCCCCATGTGCCTTCAGTCTACATTGCACCGCCGCCGCGCTGCGTGTTTTATGACTCACACGTCTCTCTCATGCGTGTGCTGGTGAAGGCCATCTGGGAAGGCGTGTGCCAGTTTGGATGTCACCGGGATCTGAAGTGGGGATCTCGACAGAATAGCGTCCCATTGTTTGCTTTGGAAATGTGATCTGTGCTAATAGCTACTGTCTTCACACACGTCGAATGACTCGAGCTGATTATCGTTCTTAACAGCGGTAATTATTTTGAAGTACGCACTAGTGCAGATGCTGCGTCGGAGCTGCACAATGTGCCCCTGTGACCGAGAGGTGTTTTGAAGCTGCTCTCCGATATCTTCTGGAGACCCGACTGCCTAATTACAAACCTTGTGTGATGGACAAGCCGCCGGGCAACCCGTTGTAATGAGACAGCGGGAGAGCAGTGAGGTATGAAGGCCTGAGCGAAACCTCTGTGTGCGGCGATTCAGGCCGGAGTGTCGGTGACATCGCGGCAGAGAGACAGCGCAGCGAGTCAGACGCACTATCGGATAACATCCTGGCGAGAGGAGCGACAACAAAACACATGCGTACGTGGCTTCCAGCTGCTCAATGCAACATTTTACAGCATATTCAGCAGAAGAAGAGTGTATGCTTTAAGAACTGAAGTGAAGGGGGTGTTTCTTTGTGAGTAACACCCAAGAGACAGCCAGCAGATTCCCAAAAACCAGATGATGCAGAGAGTAAAACAGTACGCTGAAGACCTACTCATCAACAGCAAAACAAACAGCAGCAACTGCTTCCTAGATTCTCTACGCAAGACTGAGTGCACCTGTTACAAACTAAATCAGGAAGTGTCTGACTTGTTTGCAAGAATTAAACACAGACAGAGTTACTAAAACAAGTTAATAACACAGTGGTGTTTCCAAAAGACTAATGGTAAATTATATGTGATGTACAGCTACCAGTTTCTCGTCTGCTTCCCGAGTGTTGCTCCATGTGTGAGCGCAGCAGGAAGAAGGGCGTTTAATGGCTTTTATTATGTGGAACAGACTCACTGAACTGCGGTACACGAGATACAGAGCTAATTACTGGATTGCACAGAATGTTACTGCATCAGCAAAGACAGACCTGAGAAAACAACAGCTTGTGCGAACTGACTCACTGCCTAGTTTCTGTTTGTTGGCTGTGGGTCTGAACAGCGCTGCGCCGGTGATTTTAATTAAATTATCTCTCTTATGATATACTGTCTGATCGAATTAAGCGTGGTGTTCGTGAAGAGGGGAGAGCTGGTCTCGGGCCTCGCCCTGGCGCACCTTTCTACAGCAGACGGATGCAGCCGAGATCGAATGATTTCACGGTGTCCTTGGAAGAGCTGTGCATTTACAAAATGAACGACAGTAATCTAGCGCTGTTCAGAGTGAAATAAAAGATCATTAGTCTGCAATGGTGATTACTTAGGTGAGCACAATCTCCTGAAAGCGATTTTAAAATCAGCCAATGACGGATATGAGGTTAATGCTGTGCAATAAATCCATTTGTGCCAACAATGCCTTCCACGGCACAGTGAAATAAGACGTATGTAGGACCGTATGAAGCTTTGATATTGACAAACGAGCCCCTTTGAAGACCACCTTGAATAGAGACACTATTTCTCCCTCTGTTCTTGCCGGTCTCTATTCAGCCCGCCTTGATTTTTCTGCCTTAATGACTTAATTAACCTTTTTCAGTTGACAGTTTAACACCAGTCTGAACCCGTCAGGAGCTTTCGGCTCAGTGTAATTGTTTCGTTTTCACATTGTGTTTTTACAGGCACGAGGTGCTGTGACAAACAAAACATTCACTGCAGTCACACTTGTCATATGTAAATGTGGCCATAAAAATAAAAGCCGAAATTTACCTGTTTAAATATAAAACGGTTGGTTTCCTCCCGCAAGAACATACAGCGCCGCGGTGAGGATTTCACGGTGCGAGGATGTCATCGTGTTCCTTTGTCTTCTGAGGATCTTTGTGTTCAGTCAGTCAGAGTATATTAAATAGTGAATAAAATCGGCTTCATGCTGAATGACTTCAATGGTTTTATGTATATATGCAAAATTATATGTGTAGTAACTTTTTTTTTTATCTTCCCCCCTAACTCGAAAGAGCCTCAGAGCTCAACGGCAAAGCAAAGATATAACATAAACCACAATCTCTCCATCAAGAGCCTGGAGATCTCAGCAGGGGTAACTGTGAAGGAGAGACCCGCAGCACGGACTCACGGACTCACAAACGCATGGACACACAGATGGACACCCGGACACTGAGACAGAGACGGACGAACACCCGGATACAGAGAGAGAGACACACAGACACTGAGACCAAGACAGACGGACACCCAGACACCGAGACACTGAGATGGAGACAGACGGACACCCAGGCCCCAGACAGAAGCTCAATGCGTGGTCCCCAGCTGTGGCCCCTGCCATTTCCCTCCGCGCTCTCCCATTCATCACTGGTAAACACCGTTAACACTCAGAGGACTCTTCACTGGGCCTCTCATACACGCTGTTTCCAATTACTTACTGAGTCCACAAACAGTCATGAATATATCACGAGAAACAAAGAAACAGAAGAATATATGCCTGACCTTTGACCCGTGGCACTCCACTGCTGTCCTCTTTCCGCTGAGTGCAGCTCTGGGGATCTCACCGGCTGTGAGACTCTAGGGCTGAGAGAGACAACCAGCACTTCCTCTGCCTGCAGTTGAACAGAAATCCCCCATTGTACGCCAACAACGGCTGGCTGACGGTCCCAAAACAGTCGGTGTTTGAATCATTATTCCGCAGATTTCCACTTAAGTGGCTACAGGTTTTATACAACAAAATCTGGCCACAAAAGCGTTCGAGTCAAATTCTGCAGCTGAAAATATAGTCCATTGATAGATACCATTGCCAGACAAATGGCCTGGTCACAATTCTCGTCCATGTTGACCGCGGCAGTACCTGTATAAATCTCAAGATGCTACAGTACAGTTTTATAATTCTGTAAATTGAGTTGTTGAGGAAGTTGATTGTATTTATGTTCTGGGAAATGAAAACCGCATGGAAAATTACAGTGGATTAATGTAGAGCTGACAAAATACATTTGTACAACATCATAATATGTTCCTGGCATCCTGTCTGAGTTATGCAGTGAAGCAGCACAGATTGCACCAAACTTGCACCATTAAAGACACGACTAAAGTTGAGCTAGGCAGGGGATTGAGATGTGTCTTGGGAATGCCCACAAGATCTGTACTGCTTTTGCTGCTATTGATCGGTTACATAAGTGTCTTTACACTTTTCGAGGACAGAGTGTTCCACATAAAAACTCGGAGAAAACGTCTCCTTTTTAGTTCAATACCAAGTAAATAAAAGCATCGGGAGAAGTTGAGTGTTAGAAAAACAACTCTATCCACCCACTGCCCGGAGTGCCCTTTCTTTCTGACACCTGCAGCATCAGGGAGAGTTTTATCTTGTATCACAAATGAGACTGTTTCTCCCAGATACAGCTGTTAACGGTTATATCAGTGTCAGCACTGGTACTGATTATAGCTGTTCTTTACGAGCTGTATTCACTCCTGATACAGCAGAGAGAGAGAGAGAGAGAGAGAAGAAAAGGCAGAGTACACAGACAATTATCTGTCACTGTCAAATGTTTTTTTTTAAAACACACAACAACAACAACAACAACAACAACAACAACAACAACAGGCATCAGATTATGGAAGCACGTGTTCTGGAAACTGTCCACTCGAGTTCCCGTAAAGCGGCAATGACAGAAACAATCTTACGGATGCGAGATTCTAATCCTTTTTTGTTTTTTGCGCGGCTGTGTATTTACTTACCGTACAAAAACAAGCTACCTCTGGTTTTAAAGATGTGTGTGCAGCGTGGAATACTGATGAACAGAAGGGGGCTTTTCGGTGAATTTGAGTTCAAACATAACAATTACGCGAAAACCGTAATTGCTGAATAATTTATGGGTCTCTTTTGAAAGCCGAAGGCAGAAATCTGAATTACTGTACAAACCTCTCGGATAATTGGGAAAAGCAGACACACTAGGAATTTCATATGGTAATTGTGTGAAAGGCAAACTCGGTAATAGTGGGAGCATATTAAATATCACCTGCAGCACTGCGGTGTAAGAGGAGAGCGTAATTAGGAGGCAGGAACGGAGGGGCTGGCAGGGCGGACGGGGCTGATGGATCGGGGTTTAGGCTCTCTCTCTCCACTGTTGTTGCATACCTTCAATTATTTTTGCCCCAACCAAGGAACGTCAGAGCCGTGGCCTCGAGGTGCAAGACTGTACTTTTGATCAAAACAGGAATTGATTAAAATCCTTTCTTTGGATTCAAAGGAGAACTGGCCTAATTAATAGCCTGTCTCCGATTGGCTCCGGGCTGCAGCGCTGGGTCTTAATGAAGTGTTTGACTTTGAGCAACTTACCTGTTCATATAACAGCCGCGTTTCTCCTCCTGGAGACGGGGTAGGGAGTAATGGTTGGGAAGGGTTGTGAATGGATACTATAATCTTATTAGTAAAACAGGGAAAGTGTGAAATTAATTCCGATTATGGATGTTAAAGTACAACATGCTTGATATTTGCTAATTAACCTTGTCATGACCTCTTATAAGAATTGCTGCAATCTTCTGTCAAAAAGAACAGAACCATTTTTCTATTCTGCTTCCGACATGCTAGCTAGAGCGGACTTCCAACGCTAGCTGTATCTTGTTCAACTTGTGTCAGACCCCCGCCCAGCATCGTTCCCCTCCAGACAGTAAATCGACCCGCCATTTCATCAAATCAAGGAGGGTTTATTTGATTACCATCTTCTTAGTTTAAAAGAAAACAAGTCAACACCAAAGGCCAGGCAAAGGAAGGATCAATACTGTGTTCGAACGCGGGGAAGTTATTAACGAGAGGGAGCGTTGGGGCAGCTCACTCGTTTGTCTCGAGTCGCTCATCAGTGTTAGACTGCCGTCTCCAACGTACACGTGAGAAAGATGCACCTGCCTCTATTAATAGTAATTTGACAGTTATATGTAAGTTCCTTCATTGATTAAAACATTATGGTAAGGAGTCGTTATTTGGTTATAAGTGGGCCAATCCTTGTGATCTTCCATGTCCAAATCTGGGCATTTATACCCTGATGGACCTATTAAAGCCATTACGCTATATGGTCTGTTTGGGAATTTGCCTGTTGCTGTAAACTGGTGGCATCTCGTTGCTCCAAAAGACAGATTGCTCCCATCTCCTGTTTTGTGGCGCGGCTCCAGTAAACCATCAGGAAAGTTTCTGGAGCTGCTCGGCAGGTAGATTAGACTGGCGCAACATGCGGTATGCGTCCGCTCTCCTCAAGCTATCAATTAGAGCAGTGAAATGATCAAGGCCGTCCTTGTTGGATCAACTTTATTTGTTTTCCCTCGATTCCAGGTCAGGAGGTATCACACTGCTCATCGAGGAGGTTTTAAATCCTGCAAACACCCACGCCTATACACACAAATATTGCTTTGATCTGTTGACATCTCTCAGGCAGATTCATTGACCCCTAGAAGATAATGCTCCTCGGCGTCTGGTCCCCCCTGACCTGCGGGTGTCTCCCGTCGATGTAGTCAACACAGGGCAGAGGGTCTTTGATTCATGTCATTCTTAGTCATTGGACCCTAAGGCTTTGGGGTGCATTACATTCCCCTTGCAGCTCTGGAGTTGTTCTCCTAATGGCTGTTCTTCATCATTTGATTTGCTGTTGCTCTTTACCTTCTGCCGATCCTCCAGGGGACCGCCAGGCCATGGGCGATGCTTCAGACACATGGTGAGTTGCAGCCAGCGCAGAGATCCCTGCGTTGTTTGACCTTGTGCTGTCAGCGCTCTGCCGCCCACACTCTGGCACGCAGCGACGACACCACGGAGAACCGCACGGCGGGGGACTTCGGGGTTGGGTTTCCTAATGTTGAATAATATTGACAGAAGCTTCAATTAAAGCCTTTGCGTTTCAATTGGCTCTCTCCAACTGGGACAGGGGGTAAAGTGTGTGTGGGGGAAGGGAGCAAAATCCCTGACTTTGAGAGTGATTGTCTTCTTTGTCTCTTGCTTTGTTCTGTAATTAATGTGATTGCGAGGCCGCTGGGAACCTCTCCTGTCTTTGTGGAATTGCGCTTCAATTCTAGATAAACGATTCGTTTTTCCTCAAACAGTCTTTTGCTGTTCGCTCCACTCTGAGGCAGAAATCAGCTTGTAGGGAATCCATAACAGATCGATGCATTATGCAGGAGGGAGATCAGATCTAACTCCGTACACATCTCTCTGAGTTCGCCTGTCCTGTGAGCGGTACCTTCTGCATTTGAAAAAACAAAAACAAAACAAAAAAAACAATAGATAAATCAGCGGAGATCAATGGACTACTGTGCAGTAATAAGGACCGTCTAGGGCAACCAATATTGTCTCTCCGCAAAACTAATCAGGTAGCAATTAAATAAAGTGTCCCTGGAAAGCAGAACGACCTCCAAGGACACTTCCTTCATAGACTGCGGAGAAGCCCACTGCCGCCTGAAGACTCGAGCAGAGCAGGGTGCGCAAACAGGAGCTGTGGTGGTCCGGGGGGCTGTCAGTCAGTGCTGCTCATCTGTTAGAGGACTGTGCTCAAGCGACTGGGACTCTTGGCTTGTGGTCTTGCGACATTCAAACGGATTTTAGGTGAATTTAAATAGTTTTTAACGGTTGTTTCAATTTACCTTCAGATCAGACACACAGATCCCTGCACGATGCATGGGAGGGAGCTGGTATCTCGTTTAATTTACATCTTCGCCGACCAAGATATGGTCCCGATATATTATATATACTTAGGGTTAGGAAAACTGTGACCTCTAATAATGTGGATGTTGCATTTCTACTGGGTTAAATGAGTTGGGAAGAGCTGTAGGATTGGTTTAGAAATAATACCTCTAATTGGAGTCATGGTTCCTTAAAAGACATTTTAGTGGGAATAGGATTAGGGTTAGGAATAGGCTTTCAGGTTTCCAGTCAACTATGACTTCTAACAAGGTCAGAGTTACGTTTCTCTGGGGTTAACCGAGTTGGGCTGAGCTCTAGATTGGATGTTGCTAAAAAAATGCCAAACGCTAAAGAAATCAAACGTCTGTGGTCAGAGTACACTCTCCCCTAATCCTACACCTTTATTGAATTTTATAGGCTGAGATTTAAACCTGCTGTGAGTCCGTCGAGCTCGGCAGCTGCGCTCGGGTAATCGGGGGTCTGCAGGGACAATTACCTTCATTGCTCACCAGGGGCCCCGCCGTTCCTGTGTCAGATATATCATGCAGACCCAATGAAATTTGATATCCCTCTCTGCCCTTATTGATTCCTGCCTGTGTTGTAAACGCGCGGCTCGGTTCTCCCCCCGTATTGACAGAAGCGCAGACATGACAGTTTTCAGCTGATCATAATCTGGATAATTAAGACGGCTGCAGCGAGTGCAGAAACTGCTTCCTTTAAACTCTCTAAGCTGGTGAGCCTCCAGGAGTCATCATTTTTTGTGTGCGTTTGTTTTTTTTTCCCTCGTAACTGGCACATTCTTCAGTATTTGTGATTTCTCCCAGGAAGACGCTGCTTGGCGATGGAGATAAGATTGGCACGGCAGATTCATAGCCAAGATGTTCACTGATGGCGTTATCAGATCCCGAGCTAAATTAGATGATTTTTGAAATATCTGAAGGATTGAGGGGCTTTGAAGAGAAATCAAAATATGCAGAATGTGTGCCGTCACAGATCTTCAGAAACAAACATTTTTTAAACTCTTCTGCAGCTTGAGAAATGTTTAAATGACTGCATGTTTGTTTGGGCGCAATCAGTAACAATTACAGTAATTTGCATATTTCAGAAACAATTCACCTTCGTGGGCTGATCAAAATTGACTTCCCTTTTCCTCGCGATCGTTGCATGTCAATTATTATTAGCAAATGTCATTACTCAAGGTGACTTGCGTGTTTAAACAAGTTGAAAGCTCATCCCAACTCAGTTTACCCAATAGTGATGCAACCTGAGACATTTTAGGAGTGAAATGGACTGTGAACACTGCCCTGATTATGGAACAATCCACAAAAAACTAAAACACAAACACAAACCCGAACCCTAATGCTTACAAAATCCTAATTGATTACATGACAACTCTACCCCTACTAGAACAATTCTCTGAAGCAACACCAAAATCTGCAGCTCTACCCACATCAATCTAACCAGGAGGAACACAAGGAAAACCCACCATATTAGCAGTCAAAGTTGACCATTGATTTCGACCAGGTTTATTACTATGTTTGATTGTTTGTTTAACGGTTGCCACAAAATAAGTATTGAGTGCCGGAGGGCAGCTTTTTACTGCTGGGAATTCAATTTGCATGGCTAACAACTAGACCCTGTGAGGCCCAGCTCGGGGGGGGTCTCTGTTGCGCTTGTACTCCACCACGGACCTGAGATCTCAAGTTGTCTGTCCAGGGCTGATGCTTTTTGGCTGCTCGGAGCCGACAGGCAGCGGTGCTTTCAGAACTGATGCATTCATGTTTCTTTAATTTTTAAAATAATCAATGACCAGTCTAATTGCAAATCAATGCATTTTCAAATGGTGATGAGTCTGGCATGCCCTCACATGGTAGTAATTTGGCAGTCAAAAGAGCTGGAGTTCTACTATATTATATACATGTTTAATTTTTTGTTTTTTGTTTAGGAGCAATTAAGCATTGATTGTGCGGCTGATCTTATCTGCTCGGTCTGGTGACTCATGACAAGGTGTTGGCTGCTGATAGCGCACCACAAAGGGGGCGGATTGCAGAGCCGCGGGTGTGAAATTTCAGTGTCAATTTGTGCTGTGTTACAGAAAAAGAAAAAAGGAAAAGAAAGAAAGATAGAGCTTAAAAAAATCTGCTCTCTGCCAGTCCACAGCTCCAGCTCCAGATTTCCCAACTCGGTTTAAAACTTCGGTCGCATTGCAATGAAGCGGCTCGGAACAACATTTGCTAATAGTCGCGTGTTCCAATGAAATAGTCTTTAAATGTTGTGAAGCGGAGATTGGCAGCAGTGGAGCAGGCAGGGCTGCCAGTTGCTCTGTAATTGCTGAGCAGTCACTCTCCGCGCCCATTTTCGTTTGGCGGCGGTTTCGCGAGGGATGTGAGATTCAGTCATTTCAACACCCAGTTATGCATGCTATATGTAAACATACAAGTTAGCATCTGTCTATTTCTTTTAATTAGAACAGCTTCAGCGAGAGGTCAGTATACAGTTCTGCTTTGTTAAATCTCTGAGCTACCGTTTAACACCTCGAACATACATTAACTTACGGTTTAGCCCAATTACAATTCGCGGCAGTTTCTGTAAATCCTGAAAATTGTGAACCGAACGCTTTGCAGTCAATATTGTGAAGACAAATGTCATTTTGGGTTAAAACCTAGAAATTCCCCAAGAAAAAAAGTGCTTAACCACTGTCCCATGCTCTTTGTGCGGTATACTGTAGTTTACAGCAGTACTCTGAACAATAATTGCCCACTGCATGCAAACCCCCAATCATCCACTCAAGAGCATCAATATTTCATACCCTGAATGAAGTAACAGCCATGAATATTTCATGAGCGCTTTCTTGCATGATGTCACTTTCACAAAGAACATCTTAACCTTATGCGGTGTAGGGCTTGTTTTGTGTCTTGTTTGGTCTTTGCTTTGATTTTCCAGCTTTGAGAAAGTGCGTTTTAAATGTCTGTTAGGTTACATGCTGTGTTTTTATCTTTCTTGTTTGGGTAATTCCCACCCCATCCATACTGCATACATGGACCAAACAGTTCCAGATAATCACTTTCACTGTATTGTCGGGAAGCTTGCCTGTAAAAAGCCCACCGTGCGAGTCTCCTGCCATCTAGCCCTCTCCATTACTGTGCTGAGGCCGACTCAATTCTGGCTCCGAGGCAGACGTATCTCTCTCTCTCTGCTGAGTCATGTTCGCAGCCACTGCTTTTCCTCATACGTGAGCCGTCCCGCCCCACGCTGCGTCTCCCTGCTCTCCTATGCAGAGCGCTCTTGCTGCCGGCTGGATGCTGAAGTGAGGAGCACGGCACCGCTCAGCAACAGCCCAGGCCAGAGCCAGCAGACACCAGGTCCAGCGAACCGGAACGAAGCTGACAGGGAACGTTTGCTTCCCTAACAAGCGGGACGTGACATTTCATAACATCCCTGTGTTCGAGGGCTTCTCCCCCAGCTCTTTGTCCCACACTTGACATTCCCCTTCATTCGTGAATCTGTCTTGAAATATTGCGAATAATCGTGTGCATGAGAATGACAGCTACAGGTGAGGCGGATTACTACGCGCTAATAGAGCCAGAGAGCAGATTGAAACCGTGGGACTGACAGGCGTTACTTTCAGCTCCGATGCATCAAGGCCTTTCGGCTCCACTTAGCTCGATGCCCTCGGGCACAGTCTCTGTGCCACCTGAACCTGAATGAAAGCAGCGTGGGAGTTTACCTACGGGTCAGTC
Organism: Amia ocellicauda; assembly: GCF_036373705.1. NCBI lineage: Eukaryota > Metazoa > Chordata > Actinopteri > Amiiformes > Amiidae > Amia > Amia ocellicauda. The sequence continues at coordinate 20,630,800 of NC_089870.1, forward strand.
CGTCACTGACAGAGCCGGCCATTGGAAAACACTTTACAGAAAAGGCACAACTCACACCTGTATTAATAATATAATAAATAAATATGCATGTTAATGAGAACAAGTCTATTGAATATTGTGGAATCAATATTATAATATGGACAAGTTAGTGACGTACTCAACACTGCTGCACTAATTGTGTTCATTGATCCAAGAAGGTAGGTATCAAAAATCACCTGGATCAAATGGGTTTATCCTTATTTCTGTGCATGATTGAGCAGGAGGATACCTGTGATCATGTCCAGATGCGAGAGAGACATCGTCCCTGAGCCCTAGTATCCATTTCAGGTCTTTGTGGGCCTTCGTCTGGGATTGACAGTTATGGGTCCTTAGTGCGTGCTAAATTAGCCAGGCGCTCTGGGTCTGTTGAACCCGTCCCAACACCTCACCCTGATCGTGATAAAAGACCACCAGATTGTCAGGCATCTCGTGTTCCCACCCCCGTCTTAATTAGCCCAGCTGAAGATCAATACAATAACATGATAAATTAAAAGGCACCTTTAAATTCCCAGTCTGTGATCCTCTCTCCGCCTTTTCCCTGAAGCTCTCCTCACAGCTGCCTGGGCCGGTGTCCAGAGGAAGAGGGAGGGTCTGCGCAGCGGTGCGCTTTGGGGGGCTGTGAGAGACCCAGAAATGGGCTCAGCTGGGGGGAGGCGCTCCGTTCCCAGAGGATGGGGCACTGGGCCATTCCCAGTGGCGTGTGGAGTCGTCACGACATCTGTGACTTGCATACTAGGCTGCCAATCAAGTGCTGTGTACATTTAATGTAGTATTTTTTACTGCAGTCTCATCAAGAGTCCCAGTCCTCGAGATACTGTGATCCTTTTACCTCACACTCTGGGTGTTATTCACTCCCGAGTCCTTCATTTAATTTCTGTTCAGGGCTTGAGTGTGTTCGAATGACATGTGGATGTCTCTGTGTCACTGACAGGAGAACGGCACAGAGCGAACTCAATCATTCAGCAACTGCAGACTGCGAGATTCAATGGAGTCTGTCCTGTTCCGGTAGTGAGAGAGACGTGCATTATTCCGGGTGTGGAGACAGACACACAAAGCAGGGGCTGGGACCTCCTGTTAGTGGGTTTTTCCTGTAATGTGAATAGCTAACTCCCCTGAGAGGGACAGAAAAGCTCAACCCACTACAGCTTCTGTTTCCTCCCAGTTCAGTAGCATCTCTCCACTGTTATTAAATTCACTTACTGCAGACCTCGCCATATTAAAGAACAAAAGGTGCCGATGTTGTGGTAGTGTCTGTTTGTTTGTCTCGTGCCGTCTTTCCTCAGGAAGGTCCTGTCCACGTGTGCCCCTTCATTTCCTGTGGGTCACGACCTCTGCCACACAGGTGGGCATGAGGCACAGAGAGGGTAGCCGGAGAGAGGAGGACACGAGGCCGACGGTCAGAGACGTGTCCTTCCTGCTTCCAGTCCATCAGTCCGGCGATGGAAAGGAAGTGGAGCTTCTGCCACCGTGGTGAACAGGCCGAAAAGTCCTGCCTGCGGTCTCTGGTCAAAGCTGTGAGACAGAGATTGAGACAGAGAGGCTACAGTCCAGGGGAGTAACAGTGTAAAGTTACAGGAGTAAACACAGATCTGCCTTTCAGATTCAATAAATACAGAATAGACTATAAATGGTTGTGCTCCACGCAAAGACACAGCAAAGACAGACATAGATACCGCCCACCTGCTACAATTTCCAACAAATTGATTTCATCAGACTCTGCTGTCTTCGATGTTTTATTCGTTACATGTATTTGTTTGTTAGATTTTTTCTCTTTTGATACTCAGGATGTAAATATGATTTTCCTGTGAATATTGTGTTTTAAAAGCAACACAGAGGCGATGCTTAGACGGTAATTGTCTTCCTTTGCAGACCGAGTGCAGCGTAGTACGTCCTTGTTAGCCAGGGGACGGATCACCGCCTCGTTAAGTGGCTGGTGCTTATTTTAAATTGGGGGCTCAGATATTACAGAGCGGGCGCAACAGATTGGGCCATTTCAAAGCCATTTTCCGCATAACAAAAACAACAACATCAGAATCTGAAGGCTTGATGGAGTTGCCGGAATAAATGAAGTGTCACTATATTTTCTGACGGTCTGCCGGAGCCGCCCGCCTCTGCGCCGGTGTGCCGGGTGCTTTATCATTCTCTGACAACAGAAAAAATAACAGTTTCTCAGGACACTGAGTAGAACTGAATTAGATCAGGGACTTGGCTCTGAGACAGGAGTACTATTGGCAGCGAAACACACAGCCTGAGTGTATCTCAGCAGATTTACAGGATTTACTGCAAAATGCATTTCTTAATAGTCTATCAGATACTCCGAGCTAGAGGGGTACGCAACACCCTTTTATTCCCCTTAATGTGGAAATTGAAATGAATTCCCTTTCTGTATGGTGTAAAGACCCGTAGCATTTGCATAATATCAATGCTTGATGGAGAGAAAGTGGGGCTTTAGTGCTGCAGTGCACATTTAGCTGCTAAATTAGTTTATTTTTATCGTTAGTCAATATGGATATCCCTGCACATCTCAATAGGCAGAGAGAGAGCACTGCCTGTTAATAACCATCATTTTCCGTATCGATTTCAGATTCCCACATTATACTTATCACTCTGCGGAGCCTCCCGAGGTTAAATTCCTGTTAGAAACTCTGTGTGAGGTTAGCGCTGGTTCATCGCTGCCGTTTCGCAGGTTTCCATTGAGGTCGTTTACTTTGTCTAATACAATAAAAGCAAATAAACAAATAAGGCGAATCAATTGCGGCGTACGCACCGTCTATTGCTTCATCGTTTTCACCTGAGAAATTACACTTAGTGGTGCCGCAGTGCCAAAAACACATCCATAGTCATTTAGTAAATATCTGGCATCTCTAGTTCACTTCCCTTCCAGCGATTGCATTACTTACAGCCCGAGTACGTGTCTCAAGGTATGGGTGTCTGATAATTTAATTTAAGGTTGTTGTTTTTTTATGAGGGACTCTCAGTAACGGCATGTAAACGTGGAGCTGGGATTCCTCTCCTGGATGCTTGTCACATTTATCGCATTAGAGTTGGCCCTGGGGCCCCTCCACAGGGACACACAGACCCGGGGACACAAACGGAAATTGGGCTTCAAGGCATTCAAGACAGAAAACGGGAGACACTTCTTCACACAGAGAGGCGTCACAATCTGAACAAACTCCCCAGCAATGTGGCTGAAGAGACAATTTGGGAACATTCAAAAACAGACTGGATAGGATCCTTGATCACTTAGTTATTAATGGACACCAAACGAGCACGATGGGGCGAATGGGCTCCTCTCGACTGGACACTTGATGTTTGTTTGTTCTAAACTAAACAAGGGAGAGACACAGGCAAGAGTTTGGAGTTTTGATTGCAGTCCGATATCCTACTGAATGCTGAGCGCAAAATAAATCCTGAAACTGTAGGTATTAATCTCCTCAGCCCTTCGGAGTTTTTACGGTTGGGGCAAGCAGCACTGAAGATGGATTGCGGCCGTCAGTCGCTCCCCTCCTCCTGTTTACAAGTCAAGCTGCTGTGTTAAGAAGCCCTCCCTGCCCGTCCTGAGAGGCTCGCTTCAGTGGGACAACCCCTTGTGAAGACAGCGTCCTTATTAAAGTGCTGCTCTAACTGCAGTAATTGCAATGGGTATTTCAAATTGCTAGGCATTTCACACGCCAGCGATATTTGAACGGTGAAATTTACAGGGTAGTGTTTTCTAAAAAACTATCTTTTGCCTCTGCCCCCGGTTCTTCTATAGTTGGGGGGCTTGTTTTGTATTCTACGTATTGTCTTTTCATATACTCCTTTTTAACAACCTCTCGGTGATAGTTGGAAACAAGTTAGTTTTGATTTTGGAAGAAGCGTTTGATCGCAGGCCAGGCTGTTGAAAGGGGGAGCAGTGTCTCTCCCATCACGCTCGGCGCACAAACTCAATGGCGGCTCTCGGTTTCGCTGTAGGCACAAGCTGTCTCTATTGTTTGAGAAGTTTTCTACATTCATCACAATCAGCCGAGTTGTCTTTGAGGCAGAACAACACAAAAGTCTCCCCACGTCAAATTCCTACAGTGCGCTGAAGGAGAGCTGCCAACTTTTAGACGTTACGGGTGAGGAGTGCGGTGGTTAATCTTTGCTGCCCTGGCGTGGCCCGTTTACAGAGGAGAGAGAAAGTAAGAGAAGGGAAAATAACAAGTTTGGCGTACCCAGGAGGCAGAGAGTCTGTGGGTCTGCAGGCTGGCATCACTGGGCACCCAAATGCTTCTCTCTCGCACAGGAATCATTTCCTCCTTAAATAAATATGCCGTTACCAAAAACCACAACTAACCTTTTGTGTTGCTGTGTCGTGAAGCAGGCCAGGTTGTCTCGGTTGCAATTTCGACACAGCGTGCGAAGCAGGGCCTCACAGAGCAGCCCACAGCCAAAGGTTTTCCCTGAGCACAGATGAGGGCACCTGGGATTGCTGAGTGAGATGAATCTAGCCCCACGAATGGAGAGCCAGGTTCTCGTTGTGTTCAGTGCTGCGTCTCGGACGGGTCACGGAGGTACCAGACTCAATCACTACAGCAGCTCCTGGTAGACCTGACCTTCACTGGGAGTCTTGAGCATACAGAAAGCACTGCCCATACTGTTTAGGGGAGTCATTTTACAGCTGCCTCATCAACAGATTTCTAAGCCACTTTGTTGTCCTCTTGGTGTTCCTTCTATTCATTATTTTGTTTTTCTGTATACAGAATCCTCGGCTGTGTCTAGTCACGTAATCTGTGTGTTTCGTGGCGGCACTTTTCAATAAATTAACTCCCCTCCCCCCCGTGGCTCAACACTATCGCTTCAGGCTTCATTTACGTCCAAGGTACATAAATCTGAATTCCCTGTGCTGACATCACTCTCCAGTAAAATAAATAAATACTAACTCCTCTGTTTTCCCATTTTATTTTCCTCGTCTCTTCACCTGCGGAGATCTCCCCAAGTCCCACAGTCTGGTCTTACTGAAGTGACTGTAAAAAACTCCTCTAGTATTGATATACATAATTTTTGTCTGTAAATGGAGAAACCAAATGAAAGCTCTATTGAAGATCACGAAGGGGCAACAGTGTCCGATGCTGATCATCAGATATCACTACAGTAATTCAAGGTGTGCCCGATCTGATGTGGGAGGTCTTCAGCTCAAGAAATCCCCAGCGGGCAGGAGGACAGGGACAGGTCAGAGAAACACCGCCACGGCAGCTTCAGAGGAAAATCATTAGCAAAATCGTATTCTACAGGAATCTAACCTACCATCAGAAAACCCGAGCACATCTTCTCAGCCCCGGTTTTATTGTAATGCGTTGATAAGGTCACTAATTACTGCAGCTGTAAATCCCCTCAGCATCTCTCAAATCAATTAGCCTCTGTTCAGTATTGATGGGTTCAATCGGCGCTCTCTTTCTCACGATCCTCCGGCTCTGGGAAGTTCTCGCCGCGGCGCTTTTCTTCTGTTGCTGATGCTTCTCTGCAGCTTAATAAGCTATTAATTTTATGTCTGTGTTCAGAGGTCCGCGGAGTTCCCAGTGCTAAATAACATGTTTAATTAAGAGGTAGGGACGAACCGTATTAGAATATTGACCTTGTTTTTTGGCAGGGAGGGAATTCAGCTGCATTGGAGTTTCTTGACCTTTTTAGGTCGAGCAGAAACAAAGTTGGTTTCTAACAGGGTGACTTCAGCCCTGCCTTAAAGGATTTTGTGGAGGGTTTGTATTCAGCTTAAAGAATAAGAGGTGTGAGGTCCTGTTGAGGGGCAAGATGCCCATGAAGGTGTTGTCTAAGATATTGAACGCTGACGCAACTGCAGAGAATTATTGTAAGGAGATTACTGATAGTCGTGCTTCAGCCATGGGTCGTATCTATGCACTGTCAGGAAATAATAGACTATATTGCATATTAACTGCGGGAGGGTCGCAAAATCATCACATTTGCATAAATAGGTTTGCTTTAAAAATAAAAAAGGGGCCACAGAGAAATAAAAATAAAAATAAAAATTCAGAACTTAAGTTTTTTCCAGAGCTTTACAGTCCGTGCCGCCTTGAGAGTGGATTCTGCTTGTGGGCAGGTTGCTCTTCGATCTTCTCAGAAGGCATCTGCCGTTCCTCCAGCTTGCGGTGGGGGAACTCGAGAGCCCCGACTGCAGCTCTCGCTATAAAACGGAGATCACTGCAGCAGATGTTTGGGTCCCTGCCAGGTCCGACAAGCCGCTGGGCACCTGCTGTCTGAAAAACAATACGGAGAGGAGGGGAGTGGTGGTTCACATCACACACTGCTTTGTTTTAAACAAGAGGACTCTCCGTCTCGATCCGTTTCGATTCCGCACTGCTGGAGGAGTTCTGATGATGATCGCAATCCCACACGGTCCCTCCAGCCCGATCACGAGGAAGACAGACGGTCCCTTCAGTGCGGAAATGTGTTTTTCTGACCTGTTGAAATGAGACGGCGGTATATAATCAGTGTGGAGGGGGGGAGGGAGACGGCTGCCAGCAGAGCGAGGCGCCAGCATGGTTTGGTTCACAAAAGCCCGGCGATTATAACAGGCCGCCCCTAGTGCCAAGCCACTTCAGACACCGGCCAGACTGATCAAACCTTTAGTGTCTCAAAAGCCGAAGCCTACAAACCCTCCTAGAACACTGCCGTGATTATTTTTACAAAGCTTTGTGACTGAATAAGGTGCTGGTGTCCGAGCTGACAAAGTTGTGTCTGTTGTTCTCTGGCCACTTCAGGTCGGTATCTGTTGTGTCAACATTAATTACACTGGCCGAGGGTTAATTGCCAACAGCAGTGTCCCCTTGCAGAGCCCAAACGCCCGACGCTGGAGTTCAGGGCTCAAATGTATTCTTTGTTTATTCTTGACTGCATACACGTATGATGCTTCCTCCCCAGTCTCAGCAAGAGGCGTGGATTTCGGTGTACTTTACATGGGTATCGAAAGTCTGGAAGGTCATCTATAAAAAGGGCTGTGTTTGTTCTAAAACAAGTTTCAAGCAACTCAGCATTTCTGCCATCAAGACATCCAGCCTAATTATGGTTCCACGCGTCCTTTAATGTAACTCACTGATGTCAGCATCTCTGGGTTTTTCGTAAAAAGATGGGTACTGTACTTCTCTGCGCTGCATACATAATCCGTCACAGCTTTTGTCAGAATTAATAAAGTCGTTACTCCGTGGAAGGAACTGGCAGCCCGAGAACATCCCATAAAGATTTTAATTTAAAATTCGGCTTCTGAATAATCTCTCTAAGCATCTGATGAATTCACATCGAGACTATGAAAGGATTTGCATTTTGTCATCTTACTCCAGATAGAATTGTTTTATAGACATCAGTCCTAAATTTACTTCAGAATTCGAATCGATTGTCGGCTGTGTGTTGTATTTGGATGGTGCTGGTTCTGCAGTGACCGATGGGACAGAGACCCCAGACAAGCCTGTTCCTGCCCAGCCTGCAGGGGGCGCCACCGCAGGGATCCTCCTTCGCACGAACACAGCAGCTGCCTGCAGGAGCCAAATCTAATTAGAGAAAAACTGAAGATCCTGCAAAGGACATGTTTGTTAACCGCTGCATTTTTTTCAATATATACTAGAGCAAGCATGGTTTCTGATATGCGTATCATTTATACTCGTCTTAGTCTCGCTTTTAAATGCCATAATTCTTTTGATACATAAAATAGGCAGTTGGTAATCCAGCTGCAGGCAGATATCGCATTTCCAAACAACACACATCTAGAACAAGGCAAGCAGAAATCACAGACAAGGAGATCTATGTACGGCCCCAATCTTTTTCTCATGCGGCACAGAAACACAACAGAGAAGTGGTCGGACGGGCAGGTGGCAATTGAGCTGTAAGTACTGCGCCACGCAAATCTGCCACTTCTGATCTGGCAGGCTTCCCTTCTGAAGCGGCCTGGCGCAGTGCGTGGCGGCTGGACAGTGCGCCGAATCGCACCACGGACATCACTCGCATGGGCGCGAATGACTATTTCCGCACTGCAGAGACGGAGGCCTGTCGCACCGATGCCCCTCGTTTTCCTCGACGTGTGCCAGTTCCTCCCCTGTTGTTAAAACCGCAACAGATGGCACGAGGCAAATGTGTTTACTTCCACTCAGTTCCTAACAAAACGAACAGATGTCTTCATTACAATCTGTGGAGGAACAACGGATGATGAAAATGTGAGAGGCTGCATCAGGAAATATATACGCCAGTCTCTCTTTAAATTGTCTTAAGTTACAAACACTTTTTAAAAATGGAGTGAACGGTCCTTTTTGAAGTCTGCTAATTTGGGGATTTCCATCTTCATTTCCATCGTCAAGTCCTGGAAGACATCTCTATTCCAGTATCTTCTCCGTCTCAGAGCACACCTCAGCTGTACCCTGACGTTGAGAGTGATATTTAGGTGCCCAACCCTCTTCCCGTTGCTCTCCGATGCCCCGAACACGTGCTCCTTCATGCCAACATGCTATGTCTCACAAACAGCTGCCTTGCTGTTCACGTTGCGCCTCTTCGTGAAGTCGAGGTGTCACTCCACGGCACATCTTCTGGAGAACGCAAACGGAAAAACATCCCTGAGCAGCTCTCTCCAAAACAAAGACACCCACATTCAGGCTCACGCTAAGGTTGACTGGCAGAGAGGGGTTACGGGCAGATCTTAACAATCGCCGTTAAAGACACACAGCCCTCATTAACCGCAACGACGAGGGAATTAACCTTGTAGGAATGCAATGGTCTCTGATCTATATAGAAATTGGATGTTTCCCAGCAAGTGGTCTCCCTCCCTGGTCAAATAGGTGCCTTAATCGTGCATTTTGAATGTGAAAGAGACCGATTTGAATTGCAATGAGGTGATGGAGAGTAAACGCACAGGCCCGTCAGTCGGTGGCCCACTTCTCAAACTGCAGTGAAAAGCGAGGCCCTTTGAAGTCAATCTCGCTGGTAATGGATTTGTTTGGAATCCCTATAAAGAGACATTGAAATGCAAATTGCCTTGGTGCGGAAATATGCCGAAAGCGGACGACCCTGTTCTTTCACACTAAAACAATCCTAATCTGTATTTCACTGCTCATCTGGCAACAGCTTGTGGGGCCCGGACACTTCCATTCAACCCTCGATAATCAGGTTTTCCGCTGTCCAGGTTCAGGGCAGATTTTCACGCCCTCCAGGTTAGAGAAGCAGAATTTATGAGATTGGGAAAGAAGTTTGAGACACAAATCTACCTCTGTGGAAAGGACTGTGATGTGAACAGTCAGAGAGCCCAGCAGAGCCGAGCGGAGAGGAGCCGAGGTCTCCCTGGCAGTGGCTCCTTCACAGAAGTTTTCTAATTGCTGGCAAATTCACCGGGGCCCAAGCAGACCTCCCATCGGTCTCGTTCCTCTAACTCGGTGATTACAGCAGAACTTAAGAGTCATCCCTGCCACTGTATTGAAGTCTAAAAGCCAGTGATATAACGAACACGTACACTAGTGTCAGGCAGGAAGTACTTTCACAAATTTTGCCAGGCGGAGGCCAGAGAGCCACCGGGTTTATGGTGTTTAAGGCGAGACTGAACGAATCCTTCGCGTTTTGGTTTTCCCCAAAATCAAACATCCTTAAAAATAGTTTAATCTTTCACGACATCAACGCCATCAAGACCGTTGGGCCGCTGCCAGCTTTAAAACCCACGTGCATCCGTACCGTTCACGGGAGAAACACCGGCCTGAGATTCTTCATGGACGAAAACTCAAAATGAAACTAATTAGCTGCGATTGTGCGCCGAGAATTTCCCTCTCCAAGTCTTTTGGGATCTCAAGTTCTATTTCGGTCCAGACAACAACTGCATCTGCATGAATTATTCATTTTCCAGTACTTAGACCTGGTGTCAGATGGGCCAGTTTCTTGGAGTCAACTAGAGATTAAATATTAGAATTAATCTTCGACTGTCACAAGGCTGTTTTTAAGCACCACGAGGCCACTCCACCCCCCAGAAGCGTTTTATTAACAGCACCCTCCACTTTACAGTATTTTAAATTAATATTTGATAATTACGTGTGGTAAATCTTGTGGAAGTGTGAACACAGCCGACAGCTGTTGAGCTGGACAGATGTTGAGTCCAGGCAGCGGCGGAGCAAGTATGACGCACAGAGTTTAGACTTTTGCCTTTTCCCTTTCGCAATACACTTTTATATAGTGCAGATTGTATACTATAGCTTGTACAATGGAATCTCTTTATCTTTGAAAAAACACATCCTGTAAGGTAAACACACCTCCTACCAGGGCGAAACAAAGCGCAGTGGAGCTGCCCAGCTGTACAAACAGTGGCCGTCCATTGCTGTAGAGATTTATTTATAGTCATTTGTCTTTTCTCTTTCATTCCCATCCCAGCATGGGCAAGAAATAGCCATATTTTCCCCTTCAGGGAATGTTAAATGTAGACATCTCTGGTATGATAAAACAGATGGTGATGATCATATTGTTTTTGTTTTTTGGAACCGTCCGCGACAGGAAAAGGCATTTCTCTCTGAATAGTATCCGATTTCTCTCAAATCTGGATGTTTTTGAAAAACGAGCCGTCCCTCTGATTGGCCCCACAGGACCGTCTGTGCCATCTGTGTTTCTGGCCCATCTCAGTCCCTCTTACATAACTTCAGACATTCCTCAGATCGGCGCTGCGAACGCGCACTGCATTCCTCCCCGAGAGCGATGCCAACTCTCATGTGAAGGAAACCTCGACACTAGATCGGGTCGAGGCAAAGGGTCTCTTCGTATTCGTGTGAGGGTCTGTTCTCCAGTCGTGCAGGAGATTTCAGGCCAGGGAGGGAATTTAGATTTGATACTAGGAGGCCTTGATTTCATAAATAAATGCTGCCTTAGAAACATTCTATATGTGTTGAAAGGTTCTAGTGACGGTACGGTAATGAGGTCCATGTTTAGTACAGTGGACTGTGTCTCCGTGGCCCCGGGGTCTGATAACAGACAAATGCAGAGGCGTTATCCAGAGCACGGATCACCAAACGTTACACCATTCTCCGTCAGCCTCCTTGATCATAAACGAATCCGTGCTTGGCTTAATTAGGCCAGAAACAATATTTCTTCCCCGTCTGTAGGAATCCACCTCCTATGCAATGCGAGTTTAGGTGAGTGTCAGAAGGTAGGAGCAACACTTCATGGATAAAATGACTCTGACAACTTTACATTTTAAAACAGAAATTCAACAGAATAATTATCATGAACAATAAATGCCAGGCCTTTACATATTTATGAAACTGGGGAAAACACGGGCCTCTGGGACGCCATCAAACACAGATTCCTCAGTGGAGGAAAGGCGGATCACACAAACTGCGTGTGTGAGCATGTGTGTGTGTGTGTGTGTAGGGAGGGGGGGATGGGAGTGTAGTGGGACGTGAGGAGGAGGGGCAGACGGCAGAGTGTTTTATTTTATTTCTGGCTGTGAAAAGTCTTGGCGTTGTCCTCGGCATCTCAAGAGCAGTCGAGTATTCATATGGAAGACTGAATGAAATCAGACACCAAACGAGCACAATGGGTCGAATGGCCTCCTCTTATTTGCAAAGTTTGTTTCTAATTATGCATGTTTTTTTGACAGACGAATCAGGATTATTTTGTCTGTATTTCCTGTGTTCGGTTTATTACACATAACGGGGTCCTGGTCACACGAGGTCTGTTCTCAGAGGGGACGCTGTGCTGCCTGTGGTTATTGTGCTCAGGGGACATCGCTGACGTTACAGAAGCCCAGAACAACATTGTCTTTTGACACACTAATCGACACCACTGTCAACAATGCCATGCTTGTTCTGAAGTTAAGAGTAAAGACAGCAAAGCAGAGGGATACCAGACCCACTTGCTGCTCAGCCCCACTGTGTTTTGTCCACTTTCTGTCCATCAGTGAGGACCATGGCAGTGGACAGTGGGGTCCCTGGTGCCATACCGTGCCGTGCCGGTCCTTCCTCCGCCTGACCGTCTGCGCCAAACAAAACGCAGTCATTGTTTAAAACACAGTGCTGTGAGGCTCAAGGAAGGCTGTGCGTTTTCACTCAGCCTTCGGGCGCCCAGCTGCAACGCTGTTAAACAGAACCAGCCCAATGTGTGGAGGAGGGTATGAGGGAGATGAAAGAGCTGTGGTTTCTCCTGCAGCCTAGCGATGTCCCGTGGACCAGGAAACCCTGCGGACGGCCGCCGAGCTCAACTGCCCGCAAACTGGACAAGCCTCGCGTTTCGCCAGAGGAAACACACATAATTCAAACCACTCACGCCTGACTGCACCGCAGGGCGATGACTTACTGCAGAGCAGAGGAGCCCAGAGGAGTGACGGTGCGTCTGCGGCCCGGCGCACACAGGGACTCCAGCTATTGAGTCGCGTCGGCTGAGCTGTTGGGGTTATTACTCCGGCTCGTGTCCCTGTTTCACCTTCCTCTCGTGCAGAGTGAATGCGAAGTGCGTTCGGAGGAGGAGCCGGGCGCTGGGCAGAAAGGAGTGGAGGAGAAGCCGCTGCTGAAGCAGGCATGCGGAGGCGTACAGCTGCCATCGCTGTCAGTCCGATTCTGTCACACACTGCGGGCCTTTCGGATTTCGTAATTAATGTGGGTGGAGCTTGAAACCCTCACTTTTCCCGAGGTAAGAGGATGCATGAATACTGAGACGCGTAGAAGCTCCCCACTGCACCCCCTCAGTCACTATTCTAATCAATAGTATTATTATTTATTTATTATTTATTTGGGAAGACTTGACTGTGGATACTTTACAGTTCGAGAGAAATTAAACTGCTGCGCTGTTTGCATACGTTTTGCATGCAGTAATTATTCCATCTGTCTGATTGAAAAACGCCCTGATCTTGCGTTGTAATTAAGGGCTGACTGAGTCGGGTACGACCTGTCACTCAGAGAGGAGCAGAGAGGCGGGGGATGTCTGCCAGGTCCCATCTGGACAGCTGTCAGAGACGGGGCTCCCAGCTGTAACTACCAGAGACACAGACAAATGGCCGACGTGTGGCTGCTGTGGAAGAGAGAGAGAGAGGCTTTCCATCTGGCTTCATGACTGACAGTGACTGGGGTCCGGCCCCCCGTCGCCCCCGTCCCCCACACCGATCACAGCCCGGTGACACTGCCATCTCCTAATCGGAGCGAGAGGGGGGCACTGGCTGCCCTGGCCCTCCCCGGCCACCATCTGCAGACCTGACACACTCACCCCCTGCCCGCGATGGGAAGACCAGCCATTACAGTGCTCTCTAATTACAGGCAGCATGTGTGCCGTGTGGGGAGAGGCGGCTGTCGTTAGGCAGATGAGAGAGGGGCGGCTCCGGTGGGGGCTCGGGGCTGCGGGACTCTGTCGGCCATCAGAGAACCCAGAGACGGAGCAGATCGCGCAGAACGTCGCCTGGCCTTTGGTGGAATTATGGTGGGGTGTGCTGCCAGCAGCTGGGCCTGGTTAAGAAAGATATATATGGATCTACAGAAAGGGTAACAATTACAGGTTAGATCTAGCTATATTATTACATCTGTATTTGTCTGGTTTCTTTTCCCCGATTGGAATGATGTCTACAGAAAGACGGGACTGTTGGAAACCAAAAGAAGTTCAGTGTACGTCTTCTCTCTCAGCCCAATCACACGGTCCCCCTCTTGAGAAAAGCATCATGGGAGGAGCCGTCAATGAGCAGAGCAAGAGTGCCCGGCGCGGAGAGTCCAGCTCAGTTATCTGCATCTCTCTTTGGGGGAGAGGAGAGAGGAACAGTTGTGCTGCTTGGCCGAGCTCTTGCCGAGTGTGTAATTGAGTCTTTATTCCATGCGATGCTCCTCGTGTCTCCTCCCTTCCTGCGTGGTATCACCCGTCACATGTATGTATGGTCTCACCAGCTTTCTTTTGGCACGGTGAGAATCATCTGTCTACAATCTCCACTGAGGCACAGACATCCCACCAACCAGCCCTGTATCTGGCCAGCGTTGGGCAGACTTAGAGTACGCTCCCTAAAAATAATGACACTGTAATTTTATCTCCAACAATCGCTGGCACCCATTTTTCTCATGGTGCCAAGGTTTGCGTATGATTCTGCTCCCTCTCTCCTAGCACTACTACAATCTGAAGTACGTGAGCTCCAGAGAGAGAGGAGTTCTCCTTCAGTGGCCCAGGGTGCGGGCATTTCCTAACATAGATATAATAATACTCATCCCACAGAGCGTGGCGTGGTGCCCTCCCAGCAGCCACCCAGTGCCCACAGTTCCTGGCAGCAGCAAGGACAACAGGGATTTAAAACACCGCCTCCTACACAACAAATATGGCTACAGGCTCTGTGCAGTAATAATAAACACCAAGAGGCTTCCTCACAACCCTGATCCAACAGAGCCGGTTGAAAGAGCTTTTCTGCGGAAGAGGGAGCTGGTAGAGATCAGACTCACCGCACACTGCTGAGACCCCTTCCCAGACCAGGCCGCTCTTGCCCCGGTTGCCGCCCATCTGTTTCCTGACCCCATAGTCCGAGTAACCACACATACACACACTAGGTGTAGGGTGCAGCCCCTCAGACGCCCTCACAGCTGGGGCAGGTGTGGCCGTTAACCTCCAAAACTCAGGGCTGGGAAAAACTGCTGAGCCGTGAGCGACAGGAACTCCCACCCAGAGAGGAACACACTCCAAAACAATGGTCTTAAAACGGACCGAAACAGCGAGGGCTCAAAGAGAGAGACGCCCCGCAGAGAGGAGCTGGAGCTTTAGGTGTGTCGAAATACATGTGCCAGGCTTATTATGGTTAACTACATATTATAGATAGTCTTCGGAGTTGATTTTGACTGCATTAAAAGTGTGGTGCAGATATAAACACACATAAAAGTCATTCAACACATACGGTGCGTTGCTGTGGCTTGAATGAATTAGGAGCATGAGGCTACGGTTTCAGCAGACCTTCCTCTCTTCGACATCATCCCTCTTTGACCCCAGGTTCCCGTGCTCCCCCCCACGTCTCTGTACACAATGAGACCCTGACGCACAGTAGAGAGAGAGAGTCTGAAGCAACAAACATACACACACACACACTCTCGGCACTCAGCAGACCAGACGCATTGTGCTCTCTCTTCCCGGAAAAACCATAAAAGCGAATCCCACTCCTCTCTGCGATACACGGAAGTGGTTACTGGACCCATCTAAACACACATACCGATTTAAATCAAAGACCCACATGCCCAGGGGATGCGTTGTCTTTATTACACAGGTGTGGTCTGCAGAAGATCTAGGTTTCTACACTCGTATCACGGGGAGGGAGTGCAGGAGTCTCACAGCTCGACCGAGAAGGAAGAGAGGAATAGAGATTGCTTTGAAAAATGCCCAATCGCTGGACAGGTCGGCCGAGGTCAAACCCTCCGAGTAATCAAGGGCGAGCTGCCAAAAAGGTCCGAGCGCAGTTCCTCAGTGTCCCTTGAATAAATTCTCTATCCACGGGTGCATGGATAAGACGGGGCTCCAGATGACACTTAGATAAATCCGTCACGCTCCGCTTGACTGTTTAATTCATATCCTTTTGCCTCGGCTCTCAGGTGCATTGTTCCCGAGCGCTGGGCTGCCCGAGTCTGTAATTAACTGCTATTCCCTGCCACCTGCAGCCAGGTGGATACAGGATTTAATGAGAAGCCTCGACAGGTCGGCCGCACAGCTGACGGATCACAGGCTACGGATCTGTGACCCCCGGCCCGAACGAGGCCTGTGTTTAGTCGGTGTGCTCTCACGTGAGAGAGGAATAAGTACAGATCAGAAAGAAGGCACTGACACGGGGGGGGAGAAAAACAAAGTGGTTATAATACAGGTGGCAGGACAACTGGAGAGAACAGATGTGTGTTCGGGTTCATCTGATTAGGTCTGCTTCCTCCTGGGAATTGCAGCCCCCTGTCACAGTGTGAGCACCTGCAGGGGGCCGGGGATTCATTATTTGATTCAATTGCGTAATTGAAACAATATATCAGACTTGTTCTGGAAGTGGACAAAGCCCCCGCTCCCTCCTGTTGACCGAAATGAGACCCTCGGATCGGAACGGGGCTAGGTCGACCGAGGACCCTCATTTGCTCAGCTGGCCGCACTGCGGTGGTCCGGCCTTCAGCAGGAGAGTGCCGGGAGAGCGTCTCGACTGACGTGGCCGGCGCTGGTGTCTGCGAGCCGGAGGAGGGGGTGTTAGCTCAGCTGCAGCGATGTTGTGAAATGCTTCAGGACCGTTTACTGTAAAGGGAACGGATGCGCTGGGTTACGTAATGTGCCGAGGGAGCGAGAGAGGGACGTGTGCTGCAGGAGGGCTGGTGGAGCGCCGTCTCGTTAGCATCCGCATTATGGCAGAGCACATTTTCCACACACACATTGACAGCGTTAAAAGATACATAAGTAAATGCAAGAACGAGACTCCTGCTTTAAAGCAACAGCCGCTCGAATGTATAGCGGCAGAGCGAATGTAGAAAAGCTTATCGGGCCCCTCCTCGTCTGTCTATTTCTGGACCCAATCAAATCAGAGCAGGTGACTCTGACTGGGAGACGATGTATACAGTGTAGACCGGGCCCATGCCCTCTTGAGCTACGGCTCTACCTCCCAGGGGAATTCAGTGTCAGAGATAAGTGGCGCTCGTGTCCTGCTCTCTGATCCCCGGTGTAATCGGATCCCCCCGCCGTCCCTCCGAGCGCCGTCCACACGATCCCCTTGAATGAAGTATCGGGCCGAGCACCTGCCCCCGAGACACCGCCTCGTTTGTCATCCCCGACGCCTCGCACATTCGTCTCCCCGGTCTGTCTGCTGGGACGGGGACACGCCCTGCGGGGCAGCCTGCCGTCACCCCAGTCCGTCTCGCCACGCCGCTCTACAGGAGCTGCTCCGGCCCGACTCTCTCCATCAACGTGGCCGTCACACACCGCTGAGGAGCAGCCTGAAGGGCATCACTTGGGCTCCGGTTTCCGAGAAAGACAATGGCAAAACCTCCAGGATGAATACAAATCACACACTGACACACATATACATATCTGTATGAAAAGTCCCTGTAGACAGTGGTGAGAATGAACAGTGTTTCCTCAGCGCACCCTGTACATCTTTCCTGGCAATTTTAAATGTCTGCCTCAAATTGTGCAAATTTAAGGCACAAGACTCACACAACAGCACAGTGTCGCATGGAAAGGGCTCTGTTGACACACTCACTGCGCTGGGAGACTTTTCCTTCATTAGCACCTGCGGGACACCTGAGGCAAGACGCCACTCGAGTCCAGGCCCGTCTGTTGCCCTCGGCTGTCATTAAAGGGTAATGACAAGTTTGACAACCAACGACTGAAGACAAGCCGATGGCACAAAGTCAATCTTAAATATGAGATCACAGACAGCGTGGCATTGTGGTGCTGTTGTCTGTCTTCCCGGTGCCAAGCTACAGAAGACATGGTTTTCATTCAGACGCACAACGTACAACATACATAATTAGTTAAAAACCAGTAATACAGGGTGGCAGTTTATTTGGATGATTACATTTATATGTAGAATATTTTTTTAACTTTTTTTTTTTTTTAACAATACAAGTGTGTGTGAGAGAGAGAGAGATCAGGTTACGCGGAGCAATCATTAGCATTTAAAAAAACATATTTGCTATTCGTTGTTAGGAAAGAAGGAAAATAATTATTACATAAAAAAAGAAAAAGCTTCTGCAATCGTTCTCCTCCAACAAAGGGAATCTAATTAACAGCGAAGGTGCAGACGGGGTTTAATCAAGACACAACCCCTTCCCTCTGAACAGTGACATGTAAAAATGACACCCTTATGTCCAGCGTTTACAGTTATCAATCTGCGCCGGCGTGCCTTTGTTCCCGCAGAACGGGAAGATGACAGGCTGGTAAAGAGCTGTCGGCCGGTGACTAATGTGGAAAACGGCGCTAATAGATCAGACTAATACCGCTTGTTAAACAGCGGATCATCCCTCTTCTTCGGTGATGGAGTCTGTTTCTCGCGGCTCCTTTCAAGCAGCCGACGCACCTTTGATTCGGGGGTTTTCTCCGTAAATCCCTGAGGGAACATCAAAGGCCAGTCAGGTTGTGAAAACACTGGCTAATCAGGGAGACGTGCAGAGCCGGGACAGGACAGGCATAGACAACAACGCTGACTTCTGCTTTACGGGCCAAATGCAACAGAGACCCCAGCGAATAAAACCCCACGTTGACAGTAACTCGTCCCAAATCACTTCGACAACATCACCACCATAAAACAAAGCTTACGATTGAGTATGTAATCCTCCTACGCATAACAGGACTCCGATAATCAAGTTTCTGAACGAGAGAAGACCATTTCTCAATCTTGCGGTCTTCCTGTGCCATCCGTTACCGGGGAGGGCGGCCCTGTCTGACAGAGTTAAATGGCTCTTTGGGATCATCAGGAGATTAAAAATGTTTTCCTCCCCAGAAGGAACGGCGGAGGATGTAAAGGGATCTGGCCGTAATTGGAGATATGAAAGCCCAAGGTCAGAGAGGACATCGCTGGATAGGAGAGGAGCCTGCCGATCAACTGCGGCCTTCACGATTCAGTCCATACCTTTCCCCCCCGTACAACAGAAGACAGCAGGTTCTCATGAAGGGAGCATCTATGTACATCTAATGCAGAAAATGTGCTCTTTCATGGTTTGAGCTTCTCAACGCGAGATAAATCTTCCCAGCAGTGAGCATGCCACAGTGAGAAACATAAGAAAGTGTCCAATCGAGGGGAGGCCATTCGCCCCATCCTGCTTGTCTGGTGTCCATTAATAACTGAGTGATCAAGGATCCTATCCAGTCTGTTTTTGAATGTTCCCAAATTGTCTCTTCAGCCACATCGCTGGGGAGTTTGTTCAGATTGTGACGCCTCTCTGTGTGAAGAAGTGTCTCCTGTTTTCTTGTTGCCTTGAATGCCTTGAAGCCCAATTTCCATTTGTGTCCCGGGTGCGTGTGTCCCTGCTGATCTGGAAAAGCTCCTCTGGGTTGATGTGGTCGATGCCCTTCATTATTTTGAAGACTTGGATCAAGTCCCCACCTAGTCTCCTCTGTTCCAGGGTGAAGAGGTTCAGTTCCTCAGTCTCTCAGTAGGACTTTCCCTTCAGACCTGGAATAAGTCTGGTTGCTCTCCTCTGAACTGCCTCTAGAGCAGCGATATCTTTCTTGAAGTGTGGAGTCCAGAACTGCACACAGTATCCAGATGAGCTCTAACTAGTGCATTGTACAGTCTGAACATCACTGCCCTTGTGCTCAACTCTACACTTTTGACAATATACCCTAGCATTGCATTTGCCTTTTTTATTGCTGATGTGAGGCTCTCCGGAGTGGTGAGACCGGGACCGCTGCCGCCCCCTCACCCATGTATCGGAGGAGAGAGGAGATAATGAAGTGCGCCACGCCAGGCCAGTAGGATGTAAAGCCATCCATCCGTCTCCCGCCGTTTAACACCAAAAAGGAAAGGATGACAAAAAGTAATTTGTAATACACTCACCTAAAGGATTATTAGGAACACCTGTTCAATTTCTCATTAATGCAATTATCTAACCAACCAATCACATGGCAGTTGCTTCAATGCATTTAGGGGTGTGGTCCTGGTCAAGACAATCTCCTGAACTCCAAACTGAATGTCTGAATGGGAAAGAAAGGTGATTTAAGCAATTTTGAGCGTGGCATGGTTGTTGGTGCCAGACGGGCCGGTCTGAGTATTTCACAATCTGCTCAGTTACTGGGATTTTCACGCACAACCATTTCTAGGGTTTACAAAGAATGGTGTGAAAAGGGAAAAACATCCAGTATGCGGCAGTCCTGTGGGCGAAAATGCCTTGTTGATGCTAGAGGTCAGAGGAGAATGGGCCGACTGATTCAAGCTGATAGAAGAGCAACTTTGACTGAAATAACCACTCGTTACAACCGAGGTACGCAGCAAAGCATTTGTGAAGCCACAACACGTACAACCTTGAGGCGGATGGGCTACAACAGCAGAAGACCCCACCGGGTACCACTCATCTCCACTACAAATAGGAAAAAGAGGCTACAATTTGCACAAGCTCACCAAAATTGGACAGTTGAAGACTGGAAAAATGTTGCCTGGTCTGATGAGTCTCGATTTCTGTTGAGACATTCAGATGGTAGAGTCAGAATTTGGCGTAAACAGAATGAGAACATGGATCCATCATGCCTTGTTACCACTGTGCAGGCTGGTGGTGGTGGTGTAATGGTGTGGGGGATGTTTTCTTGGCACACTTTAGGCCCCTTAGTGCCAATTGGGCATCGTTTAAATGCCACGGCCTACCTGAGCATTGTTTCTGACTATGTCCATCCCTTTATGACCACCATGTACCCATCCTCTGATGGCTACTTCCAGCAGGATAATGCACCATGTCACAAAGGTCGAATCATTTCAAATTGGTTTCTTGAACATGACAATGAGTTCACTGTACTAAACTGGCCCCCACAGTCACCAGATCTCAACCCAATAGAGCATCTTTGGGATGTGGTGGAACGGGAGCTTCGTGCCCTGGATGTGCATCCCACAAATCTCCATCAACTGCAAGATGCTATCCTATCAATATGGGCCAACATTTCTAAAGAATGCTTTCAGCACCTTGTTGAATCAATGCCACGTAGAATTAAGGCAGTTCTGAAGGCGAAAGGGGGTCAAACACAGTATTAGTATGGTGTTCCTAATAATCCTTTAGGTGAGTGTATAACGCCTCAGTGTGGATTAAGTCCACGCAGCCCTTTGATGTAACCGCAGCCAGAGCCGTTTTAATATCAAATGGGTTTCAGAAATTACAGGGATTTCACATTTCTGGCATGAGAGCGATTTTAATTTTTTTTTAATATATAAATGTCGCTAACAGGGGTCGGTACTTTAGTTAAGTATGAAACAATCCAGGCTGTATTGCTCTGACTCTCACTCACACTGAAACACCATCTCACACACACGCACTCTTTCTGTCTCTGTCTGTCTCTCTCTCTCTCTCTCTCTCTCACACACACACTGTGTGACCTTTTTGGGCGTGTAAGCCTGGCAACAGCAGTGCCAGCGTGAACAGAAGGAAGCCACGACGGGGAGGCAGTGGCGGTTCGGCCCGGTTCCGTGTCTGTTCGCTCCCCCCCGACTGTCCCTGACCTTCATCGGCCGGCCTCCCAGAGGAGCAGAAACCCCCCCCCGCCCCCCCGCTCGCGTCAGGCTGACGGCAGGAGGATTGAGACGCCATGGCAACTCGAGCACTCTGTCGAGCACCACGACTCACAAGAGAGAGAGAAAAAATCCTTGAAGTTAAAAGGCCAAAATTAAAAGCCACACAAACAGGCCCACGCACCCCCGCCAACTCAGAGCAGCCGCTGCTCCTCACCCCTCGCAGCGAAATCAATAACTTTTAACTTTCACACACAATTATTCAGGACGGCTGCTGCCCACCGCTCTCTGTCTCCAGAGACGCTGCTCGGATGATCCGTCCGTCAGCCGGGTTTTAAGCACAGTTTATATACAGCTCTCGGAGAACAGACCATCTTGATTGTCAATTAACCACAGGTGTCAAATTGTCTGCCACTAGCCCGACTAATGGTCTAATTCGTGAGCTGCCGCTGTGCTGAGAGCTCAGAGTGTTCTCTCCCGGCACTGTGAAGCCACACTCTTGTTCCTATATAAATCGAACCACTCGGCAAAGTGCTCACTCGATGCAGGGGTCTATTTTTCAGCAGCTCGGTCCTCAGCGGCTTGTTCCTCACACACACCAGCCAATCTCAAAGCCGTGAGTAACGTAGTGATTCGGGGCGATCCAAACTTGACCAAAGATCCACCTTTGACCACCTGTCCTGGTTTTACCACGTCATCTGCTTCCCTGGGAGATTGTGAACTGAAAAAACACGCCGAGACCCCCATCCACATCGGCTCACTTCTCTCTAGGCGTTAAAAGCACAGAGGACACGCCTGCAGGGACCACTTCGACTAAGCTGTTAATCTTAATAGAGTGATAAGTGAGTGACAAAGTCAGACTGGTAATAAATAACACAACCCCGGCTCAGTGGTGCTGCGAAGGTTGTCGTCGTTTTGTACAGTTTGCCGAGGCAGACTCCCATTCAACGCAGCGGAAAGGAATAGGCCTCAGCCAACGCCACCGGGAAGAGATCCGTCTCACAGGCGTCTCCCACACAGAAACATCTGACAACAGCAGCTCAGATCATGCCGCTTTATTTATTACATCTCTCGTTTTCCAGAAATGGCTCAGAAAACACCAGCTCCCATGAGACGCTCCTAGGACCGTCCTGAGCCGATCACAGTGCCGGATAACCACCGTGCAGGACGCCAGCTCTCAATTACTTCATTGAATTTTAATTGAAGTGAAGTGATTTGGTTTTTGAATAAGTTCTTTATACAATGTTATACCTAACTAAAACCCCCTACTGTTTAAAATAATGAAAAGGCTCTGAATTAGGAAATTATCAGTTCAATTACGGTTCAATCAAGAACTCGGCTGGAACAAAAACCTGCAGGGTAGCTGTTCCTCCAGGGCCAGGGTGGGGAAGCACTGTTTTAGAGCAATAAACATCTGAGTGATGCCATCCCCTAATAAACCTCCCAGATCAGAGACTGGAGCAAAGGCAGGTCTTCAATCTGACATCACTGAGATGAGAAGACGTCATCCAGGGAGAACAAACGGACAGGTTCTCAGAAATGGTGACGGGCGACTATTTTGATGGGAAGTCACACAATCGCACACCTGAAGTTACTTAAAAAAACCAGCATATATGCGCTCAGTCCCTGCAAAGCACAGTACAATACACCTCCGTACAGCTGCCTCACAAAAGAGACCTCGACATATCAGTTACCTGTACAATAATAACGATTTAAAAAAACAGAGCTGTATTATTCTGTGATGATACTGTTGCCAGGGCGAGACATCTCTCCCGTCTCGCGTTTCAAAGCTCTTGATCCCGAGGTGTCAGTAATGCAAACCATTATAACATTAACTTCACACGCACCCCAGACCCGCCCGGATACTGGATAGTGTTGAAAAGGGATGAAGGCTGAAACACGGACCGCCATCACCGCAAATATATAGGCCATTACCGTTCAAATTACACTGTAATCTTTCCATCTGGGGAAATCGGAGGCCCGACGCTCTTCAGATGGGAGATAATCACGTACTGTAGGTTACCAAGCCGTTCCTACTTCCCTTAATTCACTTTCGCATTCTTCTAGAAGTGCCCGGAAACCTCGTTTAGTTGAGTTGAGTATCTTGACAGGATGCAATCAGGTTGAGAAGCTCATACCTACAGTGGGAAGTGTTTATTTCCACTCATCCCCCCTGCCCTAGATACAGGCATGCAGAGCTTCAACCGTGATCGCTAAACAGGTCTCAACCAGTCGCACCGGGTCCCAAATCGAAATCTTACTCGTGTTTCTATTATTAGTGTCAACTACCGGGTTATCTATCCTTCCACAGGAGGCTCAATCAGGACCAGAATATTCACAGCCTCGATGTAACTTCCTGCATCACGTTTTGGGTGCCTGCGAAAGTCTTTCCCCGCTCTCTGCCGTGTGAAATCCTACCCGACTCCCACTGTGGGGGACAGCGCCTCGCAGACACGAGTGTACACCAAAGCCCCGCCATCCTGGCAGCCCCTGCGGGGAGAGAGAAAAAGTTTCTCCCACTTTCTGTCACCGCTTACAAACAGGGTCTATATGGGAGACAGAAGCACAGGAACACGGCAGGGGGCCCCAGAGGGACGGAGAAAAGCGGAGATCGGAGACTGAAACCAAGAGGATACCCCCGCCGAGCCCCAGCTTGAGTGGATCAGATCTCCTAGCACGGCAGATCACGAGTGTGTATAGACCGAGAGAGACCGGCACAGACTGGGAGAGAGAGACAGAGAGGCAGAAGAGAGACAGAGACAGAAAGAGAGAGACTGGGAAAGAGACCGGGAGAGAGAGAGAGAGAGACACAGAGACCAGGAAAGAGAGAGAGAGACCGGGAGAGAGAGAGAGAGAGAGAATGCGATAACGCAGGCGTCTCTAAACAAGAGCAGGGCGACGGATCTCTCCTTGTTCGCCTCGTCTGCAATTGTAATAGAGGTGCTTCGGTCCCTTAACATGGTCTCCATCGCCAGCAAAACGCAACAGAAGTGCAAACGTTGCGCTCGTACTCTCTCCCCGAACAAGAGAGTCACTCTCCAGTTTGACTGAATCAGTCACCTTCTCCGAGAGTGCCATTATTCCTCCAGAAATGTAAATCTGTTGCCGTTTGTTTTCATCACCGTCCCCGGAGAGAAAACAAACTCGCAGGCGTGTGATGTGCAAATGCGGCCCCCGATTATTTTGTAGTGCCGGAGTGAAACAACGCACTTGGAATAATGTGACAACCTTTACGAACGTCGCCATTACAAGAGAAAACTGCGTTGACACCTGCCCTCCGTCTGAAGTGAGCGGCGGTGTAAATCAGGGAAATTTAAAGGCTTTTAACATCGCATTTCCCAGATGTCAGCGGCGCTTGAGTAACTACTGTAATACCGCTAAGAGAATAATACATAATTTATTCCCTCGGATTTATGATCGCTTTCTGAGTGACTGTAAATTAGATTGTATATTTATATTCCTCTCTGTGTGAAGACGCAATTACGTGTCATCGCCCATCAAAAGGTTTAGCGCACGTATACTCTCCTCGTCAAACAGGAAGATATAAAACGGGTCTGACAGGTAAATGCAATCTTCCGAGGCACAGGCATCCAGGAAGGACTTCATTTCGGGGGGAATCGCAACCGAAGGACGGGTTGGCATCGGTGAATGACATTCACGACCACTTTGAACACAGTCTCGACAACACTGCGATTGGCTCTTTTAGAGTTTAATGTAGTTGAACAATCCGTTTTGTTGTTGTTCAGATGACAACTTGTGAAACCTGACCTTTGTCATCGTTTCGCCATCGCCCTCCTCTCAGTCCAATAGGAATCCCCTGGCCCTCGGAAAGACCCCCAGAGAGAATTCATATCATGTCCACTTTGCCCCCCGCCCCCAGTGCATATACATCTATAGGCTCTCCACACAGGAACAACACCGCTATACACACACTTATTTATATACAATTTATACATGTCACCCTCGCTTTGCTGTTGGGCGCCGCGACTCGTGACAATGTAAAAGAAAAACAAAAAACACACAATACATTCCAATATGCATATAAATCCATAAACACTTCTTTTAGGTCTCCAGTACGAGTCTTCAGAAGTTAAGCTGCCTAATTCAGAGGCACCACTCCTCCAGAGATCAGAGCGGTGATTCGCACAACCCCCATCTCCTTGCCCTGGGCTTCAATGGAGGAAAATAATGGTCCTACAAAAATAAATAAATAACGATAATAAAAACGAAAGCCTCCACACACTTCATCCTTTTAAGACATCTCTCCTTTGATTTAAGGCTAATGTATACTTTGGCTCTCGGGAACGTTTTGCAGTGGGCAACTCTGCCGTGTGTGACGTGTGCTTAATGGGAGCGTCTCATGGCAGCGACGTTCAAAACAGGGGAGAGAAGTCCTCGGACACAGGACACGTGTTCCTCCCCAGCCAGCGTGTGCTGACAGCGTTCGAGCGCCCAGGGGTCGGCTGAAACGCCCCTCCGTGGAGGACGAGCGCTCCCATGAACTGCAGTCCCGTGCTGAACACGGACGAGTCCTCGACCCGTCGGACCGGAGCTGCTTTAAGGAGGACACACCTCCGGTCCGTGTTGGACTGCAAGAAAGCCTTTTTTCCGGTCACCCTTCTTCCGGCGGGAGGTCCGAGTCCGAGTCACCTGACCCATCACACAGAGGAGCCAAACACAGGGATATTTAAACTTCACACACTTTCCTCGGCTCTGGGATGCTTCACGGTCTCCAATTAAAGGCATTTACGGGTTTATTCATTCTGCCATATCCTGATCAACGCTGTCAGCACAGTTTTTAAGAACGTCTTCGCTCCAGCCTCCTCCTCTTCCTCTCAGAGGTGGTCCGTCAGGGGGGCCCCCGTCATCGCAACGATATACGAAGTCGAATTCAAGTCACTTGAGGCCGCGCCGGCTGCCGGGATGACCCCAGTGCCCCGACGGTCTGAAAAGATAGTCAGCGTGTTTCCCTTTCAGGCCGGCGGAGGAGGAGGAGCAGCGGGCGGACGGGCCCTTCGGTCCCTCGGGTCAGGAAGGGCCCCGCTCTCCCGCCAGCGGAGCTCTAGTAGCCGTCGTCGTCCTCCACTTCGTAGCCGTAATCTGCAAAGACAGAAGGGCGGGGAGACACATCAATAAGACACCGTACAGACTGACACCGTATGGACTCGGGTTCGGTCTCGTGTTGTGGAAATGCTCTGGCTTCAAGTTTCTGAGTAAGGAATAAGAACAGGAATATGAAAAGGAATACGGCCAGTGTCGGAGTCGCTCACCGTTGCCGCCCATCAGCTGCAGGGCGCTGACGCATGGCTCCTCCTCCTCCTCCTCTTCCTCCTCGTGGTCCTCCTCTCCGTACACCACCGGCCCACTCTCCACCACCACGGGCTGCCCGGGTTCAGAGGGTGCGGGGGCCGCAGGGGGCGCAGTCTGGCGGCGATGGGAAACGACAGGGTCAGCCGAGGGGACAGACACGGCACAGCCAGAGTTTAGTGTTTCATACAAGACTTACAGGCTCAATGATCGAGGAGGGGATAAACGTTCTCTCCCTCGTTCTCCCTCTCCCTCTCCCTTTCCCAGCCCATAGAAAGCCAGGCTCTCGCCGCACCCAGCTGGGCCGCACATTCCCACATTCCCTCGAGCGCAACGATACGATGAAAAGAAAGTAGACCCGATTTATTATCACGAAGAAGGGAAAAAGCTCAAAACTAATCACGGCTTGACCTCCCTGTAATCATCCAGGCAATTTCCACCGGGCCGTAGCCGGTGGACAAGCAAGCGTGTTGGAGACGGCGGGCTCTCCCCGAGTCCGGCTCTCCCTCGGCCCCCTGCAGAGGGGAGCACGTTTAAGCACAGCTTGGGTTCAGAAGTGTGTCTGAAACCTTTAATAACATACAAAGGAATAATTAAACACGGGCATCTGCGGAGACACCTAACGCCTAATGGGTTAATTGAATAGACTGATTACAATCAATTTCTGCAAGATCAGTTCGGCAAACAGGGTCATTAAACTGAGTGCAGCTACTCAGACTAAGACTGAACTGCAGGTGGATTGAAAAAAAACAAGCACAAAGAAGCCTGTCCGTCAGGTATTGAGCCTCCCCCCCACCCCGAGCACCGAGCGCTCCTCGTGCCGACTCCGAGGCCGAGACGGAAGCAGCCGGTTTGGTCTCCCCCTCGGAGGACGAGGGCAGGAGTTATGTAACGCGCCGTGCCTCTCCGCTCGATGTTGCCTGGCAGCCGAGCGAATGACCCTCAGATAAAGGTGATGTTTTCTTCCCGTTTGATCTGCTGTGAAAGTGCCATTCACAGCAGCCCGCCCCGCCCAGGAGCAACGGGAGGCCCCCTCCCCCCACGCGGCCGATCTACAGACGAGTTACTCCATGTATATACCTTTTATTATACACACACACACACACACACACACACACACACAGTGTTTGAGTAAAACATGGTAATGGTGTCGTTTTACTTGCTTCTGTAATAGGTTTTTACTTACAACCGCAAAGACCCGTTTATTGTTTTAACCAAACGAGCCGCCTCAATCTGACGAGGACTAGAGAGGCGCCTCATTAATCCCAGATCATATTTAAATATTCTGTGTATTTATTTTAATTAAGCCTGTTTTCATTCCCGCTACTCCTGTTCGAGCTGCTAATTACACACCGGGAGAGAGAGGGGCGCATCTAGGGAGAGGCAGCTGGCTGGCGTGGGAGGTTTACAGGAGAGAGACGGCCCCCCACCCCCGGCCCCGGCCCCCGGCCCCCCAGCGTGAGTGCAGGAGGGATGCGGCTCCCCCTGACTGTCACAACGGTAAACTCAGTGGCTGCAGGACAGAGCGGAGCCCAGTTTACCTGTTCCACCGCCATCTTCTTAATGGGCTGGGCGGACACCAGCGGCCGCAACCTGGGGGCAGAGGAAGACATGGTTAGACTGGGAGACCGGAGTGGGGACACGCCACACGCCTGGTCCCTCGCGGCTCGGCTCCACACACCAAGAAGCATACTGTGTACTTTGAAAGGGCAATTTTTTATGTGTATATCAGAAACCACTTAATCTGTGCTGTGATTTCCTGGGGCTCGATTGCCCTCCGGCTGAGAGAATTAAATCAGTGCAGGAATCTGTTCAGCTCAAACGCAGACTTCTTTTTAAAAGCGCAGGGGGGATAAGACAGGAACCCAAGTGTCTGTATATCCGGACCCTGCGCCGCACTGCCCTCTCGCAGCTCTATGGGGTCAGAAACAATTGAAGAGAATGGGTCAGAGAGCTTTTTCTGCTCCCGTCCCTTGCTGAACTCGGACCACGTTGCTCAACTTCGCACTGCTGACGGGGTCGACGCGATGATGAAGACAGGAATTCACACACAGGAATGAGCAAACTGTTGAGCTTTATTTAACATTTTACTTGTGATCAAATGCATGTAGCCGACTGTCCTTGCTTCGCCTCCCTGTGCAGTGCAGTTGTGTTGCTGCTGCGTGTGTGTGTGTGTGTGTGTGTGTGTGTTTGTGTCTGTGCTGGAGTCCCCGGCCCGCTGTCCAGGTGGACGTAGCAGAGCAATCACCACACCGATGTCTCCCCTCTCCTCCCCCACCGAGGACGGGCCTGGGGACCCCGGGGAGCTCCGCTAATAGGATTGGCGGTATTCAGATTAGACGTGATGCACTTCAGACGGGGGGGGGGGGGTGGGGGCAATGGGGACGCCGACTACTGGTCCTCCAACTACGACAGCTAAGCCGCAGCCCCCACCAGGACCGAGGGATAATCCTCCACGCTGCCAGCCGCTTCCCACCGCACTGACGATCGGCGCTGCGGAGGAACAGACGTTTGTACGCCGGTGCGCGACCGTGCCGCACACTTTCCCCCCCGTGGAAATGATACCAATATGTTTGAGTGGCGGTTAACTGCGTTCAGCCCTGAAATACGGCGACTCAAAGCAGGTTTTGATGGTAAAACGCGCAGTCGGTTTATTAAATAAAGAGCAGAAGGAAAACAAACACAAACAAGGAGCCGACGTTTCAAATTAGCATACATCTCCCAGACGCACTGATAGACTTTCCCCGGGGACTTACTGTAAGCACTTTACACACTTTATAGGAGAAACTGCATTTAATTAATCTTCTTAGGAAGAGGGATATGTTCAACACAGACTTCTCCTTTCCTTTTGTCAAACCTCATTAGGAAATGCATCTCGTACAGACCATCTGGTAAGACAGCGCGCCAGCGTAACAAAGAACCGACTCCAACACAGCGATCAGAAATACCTATTTTTCTTGGATTGAAATTCACTTTTCATGTTTTAAAGGACTAATTATAAATAACCCCCCCCCCCCGTTTCATAAGGAAAAATGATACGAAGTCCTCATTATCTTAAAGCGGTGCCAGTGAACCCAGTGCTAATGCGTTTACTAGGTCGCTCATGGAAAGTATGCTTTAAATAAAGATGAATTGGAAATCTCTCCACGGTTCGCACTCACAAAAAAAAACACAGGATGTCAATGTTTCAGCACCACGTTCGGTGCAGTTTAGTTCCTGTAATGTTCTCCTATTTGAATGATGAGCAAAACTCCAGTTACATAAATCCGAATTGACAGCAGGTCCTTCCTCAGCCAAGGCCTTCGAACACAGTGAATTTTATCAGGTTGTCAAATAGCAGGCTTTTAAAAATGCAGAGAATGTCTACCAGTAGCTTTTTAAAGAGCACAGTCTCTCAAACACACCCGTCATGCGAATTAAAGGGGCATACGGCTCAGTTTGTATCAGTTGTCAAACGCCTGCGAGGAAGACCGGTCTTTAGGGCAGAGGGTGTGCGTCCCCTTGGTCCTCTGAGGCCCGCGTGTCGGTGCCCAGGCTGGCCTCGGCTCCAATCTATCCTTCACTGGGGCCGACCCAGAAGCCTCCAGGGCAGCCTGGCACTGGGCAGACCTTGGCAGCATCACAGTCCG
Source organism: Amia ocellicauda (assembly GCF_036373705.1). NCBI lineage: Eukaryota > Metazoa > Chordata > Actinopteri > Amiiformes > Amiidae > Amia > Amia ocellicauda. The sequence goes on from NC_089870.1 coordinate 20,660,878, forward strand.
CTTCGAAGCCAGAAGGATCGATGCTTACAATCCCCCGCCGGCTAATACGAGAGCGCTTAACAAAACGAAAGGCTGGGGATATTGATTTTGTGTTTTCGAGGAGATGTTTGATTAAATATTATTCGCACCCAAGTTCAGGGAGCTCAAAACCGAGAAGTCTCTGAAGCCATAAAGAGGGTTAATTTAGAGAGAGAGTTCAGCCAATTAATTATTAAAGTGTGTGAGGGAAAAAACGTTAACGATGGAAAAATAATAATAGCAAGGAGTCTCTGGTGTCAAAAACCAAACCAATACAGATGCATAAAAATCACTGGCTCACCCGTCGGCCTACCGTCGGGGGTTTTGGCACAAATAGACATCTAGAGAGGAGAACCATACGCAAGGTGAATAAGCCACACATTCCCTGTTGTCCTCACGCTCTTCACTCGATGGAGGCTATAGATAGCACAGCATTGGACGACGGCAACGAGCACGGCTTTAATGCGTCTTATTCTGGTACTGTCACCGGCTCCGTTCACGTGGATCTAAAAGCAGCGTAAGCCGACTCAACGGAACGAGGTCTGTCCGTTCGCTGGATACAGCACACTGGCAGGTGTCCTCGTGTAATCCTCTTATGGGGAGCGGTTGACATTCCTGCCAAAAGTTCAGGAACGTTTATTTATATCTGAATGCAGCCGCACCGTATAGTCTATTGAACACATTTAAACTGGGGAGGGATAACAGCATAATGTACAGAAAGGTGACCAAGTGCTTACATAACGAGGGTGGGAGTGAACTGCGACGGCACAGACAAGCGGCTTTGTTAATTAAACACAGGAACGCCTTCACAAGCAGGGAGAGTGGCAGCCCGCCCGTCCCCAGCCTCCCACCCGTCCGTCACTCAAACAGGCGCAAACGGGTGACAAACACCCACAACTCAACCCACCCCGGCACAGAACCGGGGGGCAGACGTCGGCGGCGGGGCTGGATTGACCTCGGCCACCACGGCGAAACAGATCCGCTCGGTATCTGACAGACACCTCAAGAGTTATCGACAAAAACATCCGGCAAGTCAAACCAGACAACAGAAAATGGAGCAGGTTTAACGGTCTGCAGGGCACCCGGGCGACAGCTGAGACGCTTCTCGCGGGGGAATCCCACAACCAGGGCTCAGGCATTCATACGCCTGGACAAACCCAGCCAGCTTCGATAAGAATCATCTTAAAAATGTATTTGTATTTATTACATTTTTTTTACTTCAACTGTTTCTCAAAGTGCAGTCTGGGGCAGGGTGGGATGTTGCAACACCCTACAACAGCCAACGCAGTGCTGATTAAACAATATCGTTCAACCACTTCTTTGCAAGTCTTTGTTTGAGTCTGCGTTTCGTTTCTGGAGCAGTTCAGCATACAGCAGAGCATAGCCACTGATACTGGTAGATACTACGGTCCATCGCTACTGCTTTGGCTTCAGGGAGGAAGAGCGTTGAAGAGAAGTGCCCAGAAGGGTCTCGCTTTCATGGTTTTATATTCAGACTCTGCGAAGGGCTTTAACATGATCTCCACTCTGAGCTTCTCCAGAGGAGGGCCTGAGGCACGTATGAAGAAAACACACCATTCAACACACTGCAAATCTGAGCTACAAAGGGCCTGCATGGCTGCACAGCATGTTGCACAATCCGGAGCGATTCGATTCGGCGTTCACGGCCCCTCCACCGAACACCGCTCTCGACGCCGAACGGCTCTATGACAGCAAAGACGAACGGATGAGTATTTGGCAAGGACGGGCGATCACAGGATAACTGGAAGCCTGTGGTACCACCGAGAACACAGCTGGTAAGCGGTGGTAAGCGGTGGCAAACGGTGCCCAGCGCATTTCCATCACAGATCCAATGAAGTAAGATCTCAAAGCATTCCAGCTGCATCACATGTTTGGGGTTTGTTTTTGTTTAGAAATATTAAAACCATTGCAACACAGGGACATCAGATTGCTTCTCTTCGCTCGCTCATCGACCCTGCTCTCTCAAGCAACCCATATGTCACGCGTTAATAATGCACAGCAGTTTAATATGACAGTGGAAAATAGCAGGTCGGGCATCTTGGCGTCCAAGACCCACCCAGCCAGTCAGCACACAGGGAAAAGGAGTAACGTTTGATTTACTCAGCTATGATGGGGCAGGGAAGTCTGTCAATAGTAAAAATCATGAGAATTAAATGTTTGACACCCGACTGTCTCATTATTTCACGGTCAGTTCCCCTGAAGTCTACACGGGACACAGAGAGCAGCGACTTCCTGGCTCATCTGGGCCGAGGAGAGGAGCCTTTTAATTTCCTAACAAGCGTCTCTGTGCGTCCCTCGCCGCACACGTCTCACGGCCAGACGGTCGATGGGACCGCTAATGGAAACGGTTCATGCAGAAATAAATCTGCCACTTCCAATCAATCACCGGGGACTGCTGGTCGTCAATAACTTTGGGATCTCCCTTTCCTGGGCCGCGCACGGTTTATCCACCACACAGACCCATAAATCTGCCGAGGGACGGATTCCTCACTCGATCATCGCCGGTGTCCCGCGTTTTAGAGGAAAAGGACAGTTCTGGGAAACTCTTATTCGAGGGGGTTTATGAACTTGAAAGCCCCATTAGAGTCCACCGCAACGGCAGTCAAACCCACCCTATCTACCCTGTTATCTAAACCACTCCAGAAGCAGCAAATCGCTTCCCCCTATATGCCTTTAATTACACAAATGCACCACTTTATCGCGGGCAGATACCATCATTCTACTTGGAGATGAATGATCATTAGTGTAACTGATTTGATATGAAGAGTAGTGGATGGAGACAATTAACAGAAGGACTCATAATGGAGCCGTCGTCAACTATCACATCATATGATAGTCCAGCTTGGTGCATTAAGTCAAGTCGGGGGGAGTGACCCTAGTTTAATATCGGGAATTAAGCTAAAATACCACACGTTAAATGCCACCGTTCACACTGCGGCATCACTCTCTTAACCATTAGCCGTGATGTCATCATGAATATGGAGATCGGGGGGACCGAGGCCGACTGCGGATGTTAGACAAGGTCACTCGTTTTTAAATGCCACCTTCTCAGCGCACAGGCTCGGGGGCTCGAACCCCAGTGAACCGCAGAGGATTAATAAGGCAGAGGTTCTCCGATGTTAATAGGACGGGGTGGGACTGTGAAGGATCAGCCGGTTGACAAAGAGAAAGCCGCTCGGAGATGGCGGATAGAACAAAGGGCAGGTGGCAAACGGGGGCACGTGGCCCAGGGGCGAAGCCTCTTGCGTCTCATTAACACTGCTTTATACGGAGGCAGAGACACGCGTTCATGAGGGCAGTCACACAGCGGGCACTTAATAATAAAACCTGTCACCGCAGCGACTGCCGGCCGCTCACCTGCCACATCATGCTCCCTCTTGCATAAACAGGCGCACGATTAAGCAGGTTTTAAAAACGGAGAGCAACGGTGTCTCTATAAATCCAGCCCGTCCGATCTCTTCACCCCTAAGTCAATAAACGCCGGTGACATTTCCGCGAACGCCTCCTCCTCGGCCGACCCGTGGAACCGGCAATTAGCAGGTCAGCGGAGCCTGGAGAGGGTGTGTGTGCCGTGAAGTACGATTTGTCAGCCTAGCTAGTTTTAGTGGTTTATTGTAGAAGTTTTGAAGTCAGGATGACAAATACCCTGTTGTGCACCAGTTTCGAGTCAACTCTCAGCTGGCATTGCGACACGACATACGGAGGGACGCCATTTCATTCCCAATCCACGCAGATCCATGGGCACAAAGTAGGCCCGAAAACTGGCTTTTCCAAGACTACACACATACAACAACACACACTGCTTCAAGGGAGAAAAGGCATTCAGACCCAGTCGACACTCTATGCAGTACATTCTCCATCCCTGCTAATGAACGCAAAGGGTGTAAACGTGATATGCACCCGTGATAAACAGAACGGATACACAGACAGTGTTGCAATTTCACTCCTCAAAGAAAACAGCGGCTCAGTTTCTAACGTGTCTCTACTAGAGCAGAAACGATCACGGGGGGTGGAGGGGGGGAAAAACCCTCAAATAACTGCTCGGATTTACATTTCAAACAAAGGAAAGCAGACAAATATTTCTTCTGCGTAAAAACATCCACAGTTGCGTTCAAAAAAAGAAATTTAAACTGCTGCAGGGGGAGAGAAAGAGCAGAAAAACGGAGGGCAATTATCTTTGCTATTTCTGGAAGAGTGCTTTTAATCTCGCCCGAGTGGAAAGAACACAGGCCCTCTGTTGAACAGCTTTACTGGCGGGGCGAGAGGCCCCCCGTCCCACACGGCCGCTCTGCTGCACTGAGAGGGGTTCGTAGCGCTCAGAGAGACCCCTGCCACAAGAGAGGGGGAGGGAGAGAGAGAGAGAGGTAGGAGAGGAAGGGACTGAAGCAGAGAGGACTAAACTGAAACACTCCCATCAGCACAGCAGTCATGAGGGCATCTCTGCTGTTTATGCTTTTAGCACTGAAATGGAGTTAAAACCCAACGCAGCCATGAATAACGTCGATAAAGGCCATGTTATAAATGTTACATCATCAAATAAACGTCCGGCTCCACACTATGAAGCTTTCGCCGAGCACTAAAGCGCAGGTTTTCACTTCCGAACGTCACGGTGAGAACTTTAAAAAGCCCAGCTCTCATTCAGTAAAAGCCCGGGCCGCGTGCGTTGCCATGAATGATTCAGTGACCCTCGGACGGGCATCAATGATTCATGGTCATGAATGTGTTTTAAGAATTGGAAAAACAACACAACATGAAGGCGCTGCGCGTTTCCCGCTCTCCTCAACACGGCGATTCATCAAACTGCTTCGCAAACACTTCAACACGTTGAAAGAGACGACCTTGTACTCGTTAGATCGAAATCTGAATTGTAAACAGTTCAGGGGAAATTCTGCAGTATTTAAACCACAGCCAATGGAAAGGAGAGACGGAATCCCGAGGATCAAAACACAGTCAGGACTATTTACAATAATAAAAAAAAGTGAGGCCTTGATTAAACTTGTTTGCATTTGTATTACACCAGTCTGTTTTTCCAGGCACTTTTTCCAAACTCTATTATAGCTGCAGTGCTGAAACTAAATATATGTTTGTTGCCTAATTTGTTCCATATTGTCACCAAATTTGAGGCTAAATTTACTTTCGGTAGTTATTTTAAGACGGCACTGCAAGGTCAACATGCAACAGGCTGCCCCCCCCACGCCTGCGTCAGCGGGGAACGGCAAATTGAAACCAGATGCCCACGGCGTGTGGCAAAGTGGCAAAGGGAGGGAACTGCTTGTAGGCCGAATGAAACGCAGTGAAATATACAACCAATCCCACTCAGCCGGGGTTTGATTCTTGTTCTTTAAGAACTCTAATAAGAATAACATTTTAAAAATACATTTCTGATCCGCACCACCCCAGATCTACACAACGAGCAGCAGCCGGACCCCTGACCGCCCCCCGTCCAGGCACAGTGGCCCGCCACCCCTTGCTGCTCGTGCGTTCGTTTGACACGCTATGTACCGCGTTAAAATATTTCAATTTCAAAATTTCAAGTTAGATTCCACGTCCTGGACTATTTTCCAAGAAGTACAAATACACAGGCAAACAAAAATAGCCGTCGTCAAGATTGTTTTATAATCGTGTTAAACCAAAAAGCCCGAAGCTCTGAAATGGAGACCGTACATTTAACTGACAAGCCGAGGAACAAGAGGACTCCTGCCTCTACATTGTGCAAATTAAATCCACACAACTTAAAGGACACTATCTGGGGTCTTGATTTATTCAGGACCCCGGCGAATGCTTCTCTCGACTCAAGACCTCAAATTCTAACCACGCGCTAGGCCAGATAACCCCGAGAGAGATGGCAGTTTGGTCAGACACCGGATTAACTCCTGCTGAAAGACAGACGCATGAACCAAGGTAAGGACGGAAACTACAAATCCCAGAGGTAGAAAAGGAGATCTTCTCGGAGATTAGGAGATGGGCGAACCGTCATCTTGAGCAGACATCGCTAAACTGTGCCGGGCCGTCCCGTTATGAAATGTTAAAAACCATACCGCCTTGCCAGAAATGGGTGGGATTAAAAAATTACCTCTTCCCCATGCTGCTGACGGGGCTGGCCAGGCCTCGCCCGCCACTGCCGCCGCTGCTGTGGGACTTCCTGCGGCCGGCGACCCTCCTGGCCGCCCCGGCGCCGCCACCCTCCCCGCCCTCATCCGCCTGCGGTGCCGGGCTGCTGCCGCCCTTGCTGTTCAGGTCGCGCAGGACGTCGTAGTTGATCTTGCTGGAGATCTTCTTCTGCTCCAGCATCTTCTCGATGGCCTCGCCTGCCGTGCTGGCCCGGATCGGCTCGCGTTTCTTCCCCGACTTCTTGGGCTGGAGAGACGGAGAGCGAGTCAGCGGAGGACTGGGTAAATAAAAGCAAACCGTCCTACACCGAAGAGAGTAGGTGTCCCGGGCTGAACCGTTACCTTCTGCTCCTTATAGATCCCCAGCTCCTTCTCCTTCGCGATCCTCTCTTCCTTTTCTAGAACAAAGATGAATCAATTAACGTCAGTGGAATGTAATTGGGATGATTAATCAAATACACATCAGTTAATGGGGCCAAACCTCGCAGGCATCACACGGGGAATGCTCGGGGGGGCGTTCGTGTGTCCGTGACTGATGGGAGGCTGCTGTCACAGAGCTACAGACTGGTCCCCCCAGTTCTGAGAGCACATCGATTTGTCCCACTCAATCATAGGTATCCCAACCACCCAGTGAAAGTTATGCCGCCGCCTCTACTCACCTTTCTGTTCCTTCAGGTAGTCTGCGTTCTCCTTCATCCACAGCTGGGTTTTGATCTCCACTTCCTTGTCGTTTAAGATGTACTGGAATGAGAAACAACACCAATTACGCAACTGACGAGAGAGACGCACATCGACAGCCACGGCCAAATGGCGGAAGCTCAAGTCCTGATTATTGCATGAAAAAAAGGTCTTCCCCAATTAAATTGATTCCAATCGTTAGAAACATTTCACTTGATCACCTAAGAAACCCGTACCGGAAACCCCGTGACACGGTTCAAGACACAACGTCCCAGACTCACCCTCTCAATCTCATCATCGTCTATCCCATTCAGGTCCAGTTCCCCGTTCTCCGAATCCCCATCTGTAAAGGCCGGGAGAAATCAAGTCAGCTTGGTCGATTGCTCACAAACCCCACGCGGCTTCACCGGGGGGCCGCTTGTACATCAGATAAATGTCAGAACTAATGCCTACCAGGCGAACCATTATGAAACAGGTTATTACTTCGAAATGAAAGACTCCTCTCGCCTGATTACAGCGCGCTTCTCTCTCGGAGACTTAAATGCCTGTTTGATGAGGTTTATTGGTAAATCTCTGCTTTGCACCTTCTTATAATTATGGCCAATATACTTAACAGGGCTTTCTAATTAAAATGGTTTGGTTTCATCAGGCATAAAATTAACGACGTTGATTATTAAATAAAGCTGTAGCTGCGATGCCACGGCACGCGTTATGGAATAAAAAGTGTGCTAATATAAGTGCATCGACTTACGCCACGAGAGACTTTGACTCCTGCAAAACCTACATGTTGACATTGTGTTAATGATTTCCTGACGGGTCCGTGCTTGTTCAAGACACACACACACGCTCTTCAAAAAGCCCTCCTGCAAAAATAAAAGCTGCACTTGTGATTACAAAGAGCTCCAAATCTCTCTCCCATTTAAAAAAAAACATCAATTACACCTGGATTGATGGTCAAGTATGTGAACTGAGATCACACTGGATTAAATTAGTTTACTTTTCCTCCAAAACTAAATAAATCGAGTAACACTTGCCTTTCAAAATGAAGACAAACATGTCAGTGAAAGTATTAAACTGCTCAGAAGTTTAAAAGACACATTCAAACACAATCCACTCTTTGTATTCAGTCCAAGAAATCACTTCAAAGTAATCATGTTTGGTTGGGGGGGGTAGAGCTTCACAGGTAATTAGTTGTGGACAGGTGCACCAGCACTAAAATCCCCCAATTTATGGCTTCGGGGGAATTTAGTTGAAATATTGCTGCAATTTAGTTAGGCTTTTACCGATGTGAACCTCAGCAGCTGTTCATTACCAGGCTGTTGATACCAAAGCCGTTTCATAAGATCGTCTATTGACTGTTGGTGGATCTGCCTTTGTAGTCGCACACATTTCAAGAGCTGTGACTCCAAGAACCACGAATTTACATGAAAAGGTTGTGGTGGATGAAACTGACACAATGGACAGCCTTTAAAAAAAAGAGTTGTGTAAATGGGTCAATCTGCCGAGCAAAGCCACTGAATCACTTCATTAAAGACATGGCACGGAACACACAGAGCACCTATGGAAGGAGCTTGGTCGTCGATCCCCACCGCTGCTGCAGTACGGTAGCGCTTTAAGGACTGGATTGCCGCTAATGGGTTCCTCACGCGAGACAAATGTGTGAAAGGCGATCCGTAATTGGGGAACAGCGTCGGAGCTGTGATTCACGGTCCGAGCAGCACGACGCTGATTAGAAGCAATTACAGCCATGTGTGTTATTGAAACTGCCAAGCACGGCTTAAGAGAAATAAATCTCCCTAAAACAAATGCGTTGGGGAGCATTACTGTGGCGTCTAGAGTTTCAAATTAAAAACCAGCCACACTGGGAGCTGAGCATCAGAGGGTCTTTTCATCTCCCTCTCAGCGACGGAGGGACACCGCGGCTCTCAGCGCGCGCTGCGTTCCCTCAGATTATTTCATATTCATCTCAATGGCTCGCTTGTTTTAAATTACACACAAAATAGGCATGTTGGTTTAGCCTCGAATAGAGCTCTATATGAAAAACTACACACTTAAAGAGTGCGATTTAGACTGCATAGTCTAACAACTCGAGAAGATGTGGATAAAACCTGAAGATAAGTAGATCCCCATTCGCCATCGCACCTCAGAGTCACGGCTCCGAGCACAGGTAACCTGACTGTGTGATCTGAGCTTTTGGGAACAAAAAGAAACCCCGAGAGGCCACCGATAGGCCGCTTAAATCACTTTCCAGAAACCAGAGCATCCTCTCCGGCCCTTGCCTCACAAACCCTAACGCTGCCCCCAGGCTCTCCCCTCCTCCTGTGGTCAGCCTCCCTCTTTCAGGCGTCTCATATGGTTGCAGACTGGACAGTGCATCAGCAGCGCACGGTTGGGACGTCTCGCTAGGCCTCAAGCCATGACCTCTAACGGCGCACTCAGCACGACGACATCAGGCCCCAGACATTACCTCCATGATGGGGGAGTTAAGGGCACTTATCTACATTGTCCAGCCTGCAGGCCTAATCCCAGCTGTGCGCAGGATTAATGGCATTAGAATAGAATAACAAACAGGCTCCCATCAAGAGAGTACGATGGTGTTGTTATTTATAAAAGACTAAAGGCTAAAAACGGCCCTATGTCTCTGGAGGCTTTGGATCTGCTCTCTGTAGATCTTCGAGCGATCATGAACCGGCAAGCCTTTAGGAATGCATTAAACCAGCCCCTCCAATCAATTGTGTGACCTGTTGTCTGTGAGCCCCCCAGACCTCTGCCCCCAGTCTCGATAAAGGCAAGATTCCTGGAGTTTTATGCGGGAGACAGAGAGCTGTGAAAATATAAACTAAAAGTCCGTAATTTCATAAGCATTCAAAGGCATTTCACGTCGCACCGAGGGATGAAACCTCCAAGAACTCAGCCAGCGAATTCCACAGCTAATAAAACTGGAAGCAGAAAACAACTGTGTGCAATGACACACACTGGGAGCCAATATTTACAGGCCAAGCGCTTGCTTCAGCTCCTCCGACGCTTCTGGAAACTCTAAAAGATTAATTTAGCGACTCTCCAGTGACCGGGCTGTCGAGTGTCTCGAGCCGAGGCCGGTGTCTGCGGCCCAAAGGCAGCGCCGCGTTGGCCGGGAATCAGGCGTCCTTTTTCAGCCGGGACAATACACTTCATTTTCATTTGATGTGTGAGGCTGCCGTTTAGTAAGCAGGGCGGTACGTTGTGCCAGTTGGCCAAGTTTCGTCAACGCGGAGCCAAAAATAAATAAAAAACGAAGGATACATTTATTGCAAACAGAAACCTACAGATGCTCACCAACACAAGGCATAGCCATAAAAAAAAAGGTTCATTTTCACCCCAGTAGACCGAAACGCCTGTGACAACAGCCTCTTTGTAATGTTCATCACCTCGGGGGAGCTGCCGAACAGGAACAGCACATCAGGGCCCCAGTATTGCTCCAAAAATCAACACTTTGACTCCCCCGCAAATCGCAAATCATTTTGATTTGGTCTAACCCACAGTTCGAGAAGTTTATCTCCGTGCTGAATTTTAAAGAGTGGCCGGGGGAGACTTGGTCAACTAGAAACCGAGACCTCACTCGCGTCGTTCCCCCAAAGCCCTTTCTGTTCAGAGGTAAAAAAGGTTCAGTTCCCGGAACACATCAGTGTAAATCAATGTTAGACCCAGGCATTCGTCTCTCATCTGCAGCAGTGATACATCTGCGGTCTGGGGCCTCGTAACCATTGAGCACAGGTGGCACAGCAACGTCGTCCATCACGTCCTTTTAGACTGATAACGGGGAAAGCAGATTCCTCACCAGGCATAGGCACGCATCATTCAAATAGGAGGGGGAGAGGAGAGAGAATACATCATTCTAGAGTCCCCCTTTACTCCTGCAGGACGTTTTTCTGCAGAAGAACGAAAACACACAAAAAGACCCCGTGTTCTCAAGCACGTCTGTGAAGAGACCACGAGACGGAGCAGAACATTCGTTACGTGTCACAGATGTCCGGGTTCTGACCAGATTAAAACAAGCCCGAATATTTCAGCGGTTTCGATACAGCACCATCTTCATGCGGGGCAAAAAAACGTTTCCTCCGAACAGAAGCAGCCTGCTGTACAAAGCGAACCGATATGAGCAGCAGCAGATTTGAGGAGGAGGCAGCAGCAGCAGCCGTGTCTGTGATATTTCACCACAAAAGAAACGGCAGCCAGGGCTTTCACTGAAAACATCCAGACTCCTGTCAGTGGCGAGATCACCTTACAGAGAGGGGAGAAGCCGGGCCCGTCTCTGGAGTGCCGTTTCCCTGCGCACGGTTTCTCATCGCTGCAGGTCAGGCTGAAATCTGAGATGCTTCTCCGTCTCCACAAGGATCTCGAGCGCAGAACGCAAGGTTGGGTCATTCGACAACAGCAGCAGCAGCAGCAGCAGCAGCAGAGAAGAGAGGGCAAGAGAACGCCACAAGCCTCTCTTTCGTTTCTCTCCAGTAAACAAAGAGGGTTTCTCAGGGACGGCGCAGGTTGGCAAAAGCCTGGCGGGAAATTCAGTTTGGCAACAGCTGAGGCAGCATCGCAGCACCTGTACCACACTGCACACCTCGGAGCGCCACAGGGCGACACCAGAGCCGACTTGAGAGTGATTTCTAGAAACAGGAGGAGCTGGATATTGTTGGTCACAGTCACACAGGTTTTTTAAGGTACAAATGCTCTCTCACAGTGGCTGCTGGGGGAGGACTAGGCCACTATTAGGATCACCTATAGTTCACAGACGGTGAGAACGGTCCAATATCACGACTGCTCTCTTTCAGTGTCAAGCGTGCATTTCTTTTTGTGACACCCAAAGGCACACCGAAGCGCCGGGCTCCGCTGCACGACTGAGGAAGGTGCGTTTCTCGTTCCTGCGAGTCGCAGAGAGCACGACCGGTTCTACGTGAACACGGACACGTCTCGACGCCGCCTCTCTGTGTGGCTGAGGCAGGCGCTCGGCAGATGGCCCGGCGCCAGCGGTGATGTCACGGTAGTAAAACAGCTGTCTAATTACATCAGGACGGGGTCAGACTGCAGCCGATCGCTCTGTTGCTCGGCAGGATGTTCAGAACTCCCAGATTGGTTCATTTTGAAAGGTTTTAGATGTCGAGCTCTATTAGCATGTTTCCACTACGTTTTGTGTTGTTTGTTTGTTGTATGATGCACATGCCTCCTGGCAGTGTGGTAAACCGTGTGGGAGGAGGCTGTGCACGTACTGCACAACATCACTGTGGCAGGACTACACGTTTACCACCCTGGTATTTTTACTGTGTCGACATTTTAAGCTCAGTGCTGCATGGACTCAAGTCTTATTTTGTGTGATTGCACTAAAACCTCTAAGGCAGGATTGGATATCAGCTTAAAGTGGACTTCAGTGCTCTCTCCTTTTGTTATTTAAAGTAGGCAGTTGAAAAGGAATAGGAGCGTTTCATTTCCATGAAGCAATGTCAACAAACACTGCAGCGGCACGTCTGTGTCTGAACCGCGGTCGAGGCCTCCAGTGAACGACACTGTGAAATCTCACCGACGCTACAGACTCGCTCCGCGGCTGCAGCTGCTCTAACTGTCGTCAAACGATACGAATGTTGCTCTGTCAGAGTAAAACACATCTGCCTGGACTGAATCGTAAAAAACAACCTTGTCGTAGATGCAGATGTTTAAACAAACGCTTTCTTTCCTTCAAAGACTGACTTTAGATCTAGAGACTTAAGATATTTGCAGTGTTAAATCTGGCTTTTCCCCTGAAAATGAATATCCTTTGAAATCGGTGTCAGGTGAGACAAGGTCATCACTGGAGACTCTCCTAGTTTTGCCAGATTTTTATTCAGGGCAGCAATAAGACTTGAAATAGACATATAATCCACCATCAAGAACTGACCTATAAAACACTCTTCTAAGTATGTCAGCTGCTCAAACACAAAGAAACTCTTGCCCGGCACCCAACTGTACGCAATCTTCCCCCGTTTAAAAACATCAATGTTTCATACAAATCTACCCTGTGACTCATCCTCGTCAACAGCAGAACTTAATTTTTAAAAAGGAAACCAATCAGCCTAGAGCAAGAGAAACAAGTAGCTGGTATTTCTGTTATCAACTATTCAACGCTTTTTTTTTCTTTTTTTTTTTTTTTTAGGTCAAGCACAAAAAAAATTAAATCCCAATCGCTCAGCGTAAGATAACGATAAATATATTTCAGCTGCCTTTACCAGCCTCCTCTCATGGCAGTGTGATACAGGGATCGAGAGGATGGGTGATGCTCTGTGTGACCCTCCGCAGGTCAACACAGCCCCCGGGCAGACCTGAACCCGCCTTGCAATACCATCCATATTGGAGAGAGGAGGAGGGAAAGAGGGAGGAGGAGCAGGAGAGAAAGAGATGGAGGAAGGGAGAAAGGGAAGAGGAAGAGAGAGACGGGGAGGAGGGGGAGAGAAAGAGAGAGGGAGGAAAAGGAGGAGAGCACACATTCTCCAACAAGTATTCAACTCTTCTACTGGTGGCTGTGCAGGCCCAAGCTGCAGAGCTCTACACCAATCACAAACGGTTACACACATCACACATTGCCTAATCGGATTCCACCTCTTCACGTTGTTTTTTTACCAGCATGTCAGGTCAGGATCAAGAGAAAGCTGGTTAAGTTAACCTAATCCAGGGCAGGAAGCACAGATTCACACATCGGGCAGCGGACGCTTGAAAGAGTTTACCGAGCCGTGTTCAACACACCTGGATCCTGCGGGAGACGCTTAGAAGTCATAGTGAAACCAGTTTGATTTCAGCCACCGGGCTCCCGGGCCTGGCCTGGGTTCCTCGACCTCCTTGTGTGATCGTCAAGTCTGCCTCCCTATGGTTCAGACCAGCCAGGTTTATAAAGGTCTGGAGGCAAGAACGTGCTTCTCTGCCCTCCAGGCGGCGGCCCCCGGACACACACTTGAAAGCCGCAGCCTTCGGCGTTTCTCTTGGCTACTGGGTTTAAAATGTGACGCGGTTCTCCCATTTTTCTGTGAATATCCCATCTTATATATCTTTCATTAGGTAAAAAAAGAACACTATCGGTCACCATAAAGCCCCTCCGGCACAACTGGGCTTTACGGTGACTGATAGCGATGGTCGTTAAATAAAATACTAATGAATAAATCAATAACTTTCCGACAAGGAAATACAGCGTTACTCCTGTGGTCGAGGGTTTGTATTATAAGCTGCGCACCAGCCGAAAGGGCGAGGCTCCGAGAGTGCCTCCAGCTCCCACCAGAATAAAACAACCCCCGAGCGCACAGATGACAGAGCGCAGAGCTAATGACAAGGGGCCGCACGCATTGGGGGGGGGTTCAAAGAGAGAACGGCTGCTTTGTATACGAGCAGACCAACCTCCACCACAACTGGGAAATTCCCAAGCAACGACTCTGAGATCACTAACAGACTTTGTGAAGAGGATGTAACTAATAATATTAATACAAACAGAGGGATCACAGCGCTGAAGAGAGATGCTCCACAGTACACTGGGGAGTGCGTTTCTTCTGCTTCAAGGTTGCTGCGCTCAAAACAAAGTATTTAAAGCTAAAACCCTTAAAACGTCAAGATATCATACCCAAAACTAAAGTGGAAAAAGCCCAGGAGACTCTCGCTCTCGTTCAACCAGGCATGTCACGTCGTCCAGAATTTCATTTCCACACTTAATCCACCCTAAAACATCCGAACAGAAGACGGCCGGCCGACACCACCAGAACATTTTCACTGTTTACTACGTGGCTGGAAGGAGGGAGAAAAAGCCTTTATGGGCGAGAAGAAAATCTCAGCAGCAGCAAATCCCCAGATAGACTCCTGACAGCTTCACCACAAAACTGCCAGCACCATCAGAACCAGAGAGCATCCCACAAACGGAGACCAGGAACACTGCGTTCCACCAGGCCAAACAACACCTGCAACGTCCTTCTCTCACAAAGGCTGGCTTTAGAGGAGAAGAAAAGCAGGAGCTACACTGACTATGAACAGACGGGGGATTAATACACGGCAGATTAATCCTTTCCGCAGAAACGTTGCCACAGAAATTCAGTAGCTAGTTTTGATGGAGCATAATATTGAAATTCAAACGCAGATAAGTCTGCCTCCTCCTTCACTTCCTTCCATCTGTGGCACCGTACCAAGTGGCGGCCAAAGCTCCGGGGGTCACTCACCGTTCTCCTTCTCGCCGGCGATGCACTCACTGATGGACTCAGTGAGGCCGAGGCTGGCGGCGGTGGGCAGGGGGCCGAGCAGGGAGGCGAGGGACGGGGGCTGGGGGCGCGCCGGCTCTGGCCAGTCCCGGGCCTCCGGCGGGCTGCCGTCCCCGGGGAGGGCGTCTTGGCCGAAGCTCTTGTTCAGGTGGTTCGCTGCGGCCTCCAGTTCCTCGTCCTCTCCGTCCTCGTCACCAGGGGGGCCAGAGGACTGCGACAGGGTGTCCAGAGGGTCTGAAATCACAACGGAGACCCGTCTCAGCCTACGTGTCCAACCCCTTTATAATGTAGGATACGCACGCTGTTGTACAAAATGTGCGTTTGAGCTTGAATTCCACTTCTGAGGCACAACAAACAAATGAAAACTTATTAACTGCAGAACTTGGGCTTGTTGCAGAGCCGGGTAATTAATGATGGACCAATCGCGTCCCAGGACTAACCGATGACAGAGCTCGCTTTCTCTGCGGACCGAGGGGCGATTTCAAAAACGAGCAGCTGCTCCTCCGTACCTTTCTTGGCGTACGAGGCATAGGGTCCCTTCATCTTGGGTCGGCTGATCTCCAGCTCGTTCTCGATTTCATCTTGGTAGCAGCAGATCTCACCTGCGGAGGGGAAAGGGAATGAACTGCTCAAACGTGCTGGGCGGGTTTCGCATCGGACGGGTCTTAGTGTCAATTTAAACAGCTGAAACAAACGAACGAGAGAGTCACCTTCAACTTCATCAAGTTTCTTGGCCAGTTCTTGTTCAAGCTGAAAAAAAAATAAAATGAGACGAGGAGAAGTCAGTGAAGATTGATAGAAGACACAGAGATAGGCTGTCAATGCGGATTACACACAAGTGAAGCAGAGAATTTGTAGATTAAGTGAAATCAGTCACACATACAGAGCAGGACAAAGACACAGAGAGAGAGACGCACACAGAGAGAGGGTGACACAGAGACACACAAAGAGAGAATCAGAGACACGGAAAGACAGAGAGAGAGAGAGACAGACAAAGAAAGAGAGAGAGAGACACGTCTACGGACAGCTCGGCGCACAACCTGCTGCAGTTTCAGCTTCCTCTGCCCTGCAGTGAAGGATGGGGGGTCGCACTCCTGCTCCAAATCCACCTTCATGAACTCGTCGATGGTCAGCTGGCTGGTGGGTGTGTCTTCGAACTCCGTCAGCCTGGGAAGGAAATCCGGAGTCAGAACCTAAACCCATATCGGACACAAACGTCCACAGCGCGCCGCCGAGACGGTCCGATGCACGGGACGATCGCCCTACTCTGCTCGCCTCACCCCCGTTCCTCCGCCGGCCTCACCTCTTCCTCAGCGTCGCCTCACACACCTTCACCACGCTGATCACCTCCTTCACGGTGCGCCGGAAGTCGTGCATCCTGGCGGCCACGAGGAGCGCTGCGGACACAAGCGTAGACACAGAGGAGCGTCACACGTCCGGCACAGGTCAACCGCCCCCTACGACCATCTCTCACTGCCTCCACGACACAGAGGACCGCCACGAGAGTCAGATGCTGGGAAACGCGTCCGGCAAAGTCATTAAGATGCCGGAGAGAGAGAGGGGAATTCTGGGAAATTACCAGTTTTTGTCGGTGATCAAATGAATGCAAGGAGCAAGTTCAACCCCCTCAGGAACAGATGGTCCTCACGTGCAAACGCAGTGTTTTGGTGACACAGCTGGGGCCTCAAACTAGGTTCTTTTCACCAGAATAAACAGACCGCAATACGGCACACTGAGACAGTTACATAAGTGTGCTTGTTTTTTTTTCCTCCTTGCATTATTTTATTAAATGTGAAAAACATTACTAGAAAAACAAACTCATGCTGAGCCTCCTGAACAGGCAGACGTGAGGAAAGGAATCAGTTACGTAACCCGACTTATTATGTTTCAGTTGGTTACAAGGATAGGTTCCATGTTACAGTGGTCACTTTTATAATTAATTAACACAATGAACAATAACGACATCACCCTAGGAGTGAGAGGAACTCCAGTAACTACATTTGAAAGGTTTCTCACATATCGCTCGATTAACATAACTTTGACCCCGTGACACGTGACCCCATATGGTGAGAAATGGAAGCTCTGGATTTAACGGTAGCTGAGGTCAGAGGTCAGGTGAAGCCGAGGATCGGTACCTGCACCGCACAGTCCGGACGGCCGGCGGCCCGTGTGCATCCAGTCCCTCTTCATCCTCTGCAGCAGCCGCAGCGCCGTCATCGACACCTCGTGGTTCTTGTTGCCGAACTCCAGCATGTGGGCGAAACGAGGGATGTACAGGCACGGGTCTGGAGGCACAGGACAGCGGGGGGACACCGCAGTAAGACTGCACGTTCATATTTACCGTTCAAATAGAGGGCTAACCACAAAACCACACACAATTCATCAATTCAAGTCACCGGTTCACATCAGCAGTGCTTAAGAATGTTAATCAAACTCATTTAGCTTTCATTTGACCAATTATTTTAACTTCTATGGATCAATGATGCTCAAGTTTATATTAAATGTTTGGAAACTACCTTAAGGTAATTTATACAGCTAAACTAATCTTGAAAAATATGAGCAGCACTATTTTCAAATATGCATCGTTTAACTTCAAGATTGGGTTATATATATTTGAATATAACAATATTCAGTTCTAGCTCTGACAGACACACAGCACTGGAGAACTTCCCGTATCAACTGCCGAATTCCTGATTATTCAGCCCAAAACCTGCACGGACAGCATTCAGAATGAACTGCTGTTCAGACCCAAGCGCATTTCCTTGGCGAACGTCGGGAGACGGGAAGAATGCCGGTTAGAACGAACGTTACTTAAACACACAAAACCCGGCTCAATTAATACCCAGATGGCGCTGGCTTTGCAGGAACAGCCACTATTCTGCGGCCTGGCAAGTTGTAAAAAAAAAAAAAAAAAAAAAAAAAAAAAAAAAAAAGGAACAAAAGACCAAGAGAAAACACAGCCCTGAGCCCCGATCGAGGGCACAAAAGACATATTGTTCAACCTGGTAGGCTCCTTCTGAGGAAATCTTTTCCCACATAAATCATACATGTAGGCGACACAGTTTGTCTGTGTAACACTTTCAGTTTTGTACTGTATTCCAATTATTTGTGTTAAACCTCCCTACAGTACGTAACCTTATCACTATGTGACTTCACACAATCGCTCTCTGAGTAAGAGTGCCCTTGGACAAAGGACGATGATGTCAGCCAAATAAAAACAACAATGCCTCCATTCTGTACTGCGGAGACGGTTTACGATGCGGACGAAAAGACGGGTTGCCTGAAGAGAAACTTATTCGACAAGCCTTCAGTATCACATTATAATACACATTGAGCAAGTACTATGTTTACTATGTTTTGCGACAGAGAGACGACTAGATTGTTGGATTCAATAAGACCCCCGGCCCCTCTCACCTGCTCCCTCATTCCATGGTACAACAGAAGAGGAAGTCAGGAATAGTGAAGACCAGGCCTTAACATTGTCCATCCATGTCCTTAAAGCCACTGACATTAAAATGCAACCACATTTTCTCGAAGTTACACAACAAAACTGTCACCCCTTGTAGGGATGTACAGTGCTTTGGCCTGGAGTAAGATTAATATATTCTCCATAGAGAACTAATACAACTAATGGTATTCTGGGAGGGAAATGGCAGGAAAATAAAAGTTAAACCAAGTGTGGAGAAGTATGCAAGACGAATATTGAACAATGCCTACCCTAGAGTAAAACGGATTGCAAAATAGAGCTCATTTGGGGGAATTAAGTATAGTAAAGGCACAATATTATTGCATTGAACTAAATAAGAACGGGTGGTGATCTTTGAAATGTTACCGTGTTGGATCTAGACACATAGTAACAAATAGACTGTAAAGCTGCAAAATAACTAGTTTATGTTTGAGCTACTTCATTAGACTTCTTAGCATCCAGGGCAAAGTGTAAGTGTAACAATATCATGAATTTTACATACAATTACCCATTTATACAGCTGGGTTTTTACCGGCACAGTCTGGCAACAGCCATGTCCCCCACCTGGGATTGAACCCACGACCCTTGTCCCTGTCTTTATTCAATGCAGCCCGTTTATTGCCATGCTGCTGTGTGCACAGGCGGATTGCGCATTGTGCGGCGGCGCCTGTGCCCTCTGTCGGTGATCAGCTGGTAACTCGATACTGCAAGCCCAGCCCCCTCCGCAACCCCATTTCCAGTTTTAACATGGCTCCTGGCTCCGAGGAGGCTTCCCGAAACAAAACTTCATGCCCCTTTTCTCTGTAAAAGGGACTCGTCGCAAGCAGGTAACGATAATCTTGTGCACATGCATGCGTTTGCGGAAAAGCGAGCCGTAGCGCAGGGCGCCGCTGGGCTGCCTGTCGACCACAGCAAGTCCGACGCTTTGCAGGATCTGCTCGGATATACTCTGTATGCACTTCGTCACGTCAGATGCTTTAACGTGCCATTTGTATCTGTATTTTCTTCTAACTGGTAGCTCTCCAATGCAATGACTGGTTGTAGAGCAACGCTGATGTGCAATACTGTGCATTTGAATGGACAGCGCAGCGCAGTGGACTCCCAACTGAGCGGCGTGTGCGTGTCGTGCCATTTTAACATCGCAATACAATACACTTTACATTGTGCAATTCATAAATGCATGGGATGGAGCCAGTGTAGTGCGGAGAAAATTAACCAGTATTGTGATGTGCGCAACGGGATATCGAGGGGGGTCTCCACGAACTTTTAAAGCGATGTGACCAACCTTGACCTATAAATCAATTATAAAAACACATTCGCGCAGATGTGCGTATAGTGGGATGAACGCAATGCACAGTGCGGCTCTGGGCGCAGTGTCCGGCCGGCAGCGGTGGCCGCAGCGCCGGTGACGTTGTAACCCGCAGCAGCTGTCGGAGGGGGAGGCGGCCCGGGGCGGCTGACGTAGGAGGCCCCGGCGCAGCGGATTGGTGGCGGGGGAGAGGGGCGGGGACGCGGGTTAAGCAGCCCCGCACGGAGGACGCGCAGCCCCGCAGAAAGCTCGGTGCGGGACGGCGGCGGCAGCGCGTACAGCGGTTCGCACACATCTGTCCTTCGGGCTCCGTCCCCACGTCGCCGCGGTGCGTGCGTTTTCAAAAGCGGACCGCTGCTGTTCCGATAAAGATGCGATGAAAAGGAAAAAGAAAATCGTCCGGATTAAAGTGAAAACTGGATGCACCCGGCCGGCCGGATATCTCGATGTTGCTGTTCAGATGCATACAGGGTCGGTACACTGCCGTGACGCGCTGTGCGTACTGGGCGCTTCCCCGGGAGAAGACACTTTGCGTTTGCAGTAACTGGATTATTACTATTTAAAAGTCTTAGCAAGCTTTCGCCTCTAACTGTGCATTGTATTCATTTTACCCGCTGATGCCAACAGCTGCCGATTGCCTTCATGGCCGGATCATGAAGTGTTTGACTTTCTTCCTTTTGCTTCCAGAAACCTTGAAAAAGTCCAAAAAGAGTGTGAAGCACCCCGGCAAGCTGCCAGTATGCTATGAGATCGTAACTCTGTCCCTGAAGAAGAAGATGGCTGCAGAACTGTACCCTGCCAGCACAAACACCAATCTCCCGCACAGTAACGGCACCACAGTGACTGCGGCCAAGAAGAGCATCGTCCAGGTCAGCCGGACAGTGACGCCCTGCACGGCGGCCGCCACGCAGCAGAACATCAGCAACAACAACGTCGAGACCGCGAACTGGCAGTCCTCCCACCCCACGCTCAGAGAGAGGTAACCCGGCCCTCTTTGCCCATTGCACATGCATGCAAAATAAAATGACCTTATTAATAATCTGACCCGCACCGGTAATAGCACCCACTTCCGCAGTTGTGCACATTTGAAGCAATTATGTGAGGAGCAAAGTGCAGATCTGTGCACATCAGTCTACAGTGCACAGTTAGGGAATATGCATTGATTTCAGCCCGTAAAAATAAGAGATTTAAAGCTGCAACACGTTTTAAATGCAGGATAATCCCGTGCGGGTGCAGATTACTTTTGCTGGTTAAGTGAGCGTGTTGTCCTTCCTGTCCCTGTTTGCAGGAATGCCTTAATGTTCAACAACGAACTCATGGCGGATGTACACTTCATCGTGGGTCCCCCCGGGGCTTCACAAAAGGTGCCAGCACACAAGGTGAGAGCAGGGGTCCGGTGTGTTAGACCAGGCAGGTTGCACAATCCTGCCCATGCACCTTTCACTAGCGCTTGCGATTAAGACAACACACAAAAAATGTCATTTCTGCATTATTCAATTCCTTCTCCTTCTCCTTCGCAGTACGTGCTGGCGGTGGGCAGCTCAGTTTTCTGTGCCATGTTCTATGGCGATCTGGCAGAAGGGAAATCGGAAATTAATATCCCAGATGTGGAACCTGCTGCTTTCCTTATTCTTTTAAAGTAAGTTGAATATCCAGCCTTGTTTCAACAATTACGTTTGTTCTTTAGTTTAGGACTGAGAAAGTACTGTAAAGCTTTTAAAGACGTGAATAATTGTGTATATATATATATATGCACTACATTTAAAAACTATACTATGTTTCCATGCATTTTTCATGGAGAACGATGTTTGAAGGCTGACATTTCCCCTTTCCCAGGTACATGTACAGCGATGAGATCGACCTGGAAGCCGACACAGTGCTGGCCACTCTATACGCCGCCAAGAAGTACATCGTGCCAGCGCTGGCCAAGGCCTGCGTCACCTTCCTGGAGACGAGCCTGGAGGCCAAGAACGCCTGCGTGCTGCTGTCCCAGAGCCGGCTGTTCGAGGAGCCCGAGCTGACGCAGCGCTGCTGGGAGGTGATCGACGCGCAGGCCGAGCTGGCGCTGCGGTCCGAGGGCTTCTGCGAGATCGACCAGCAGACCCTGGAGATCATCCTGACCCGGGAGACGCTCAACACCAAGGAGGCGGTGGTCTTCGAGGCGGTCCTTAACTGGGCCGTGGCCGAGTGCAAGAGGCAGGGGCTGGGCATCACCACGCGCAACAAGAGGAGCGTCCTGGGAAAGGCGCTGTACATGGTGCGCATTCCCAGCATGAGCCTGGAGGAGTTCGCCAACGGGGCGGCGCAGTCGGACATCCTGACCCTGGAGGAGACGCACAACATCTTCCTGTGGTACACGGCGGCCAACAAGCCCGAGCTGGAGTTCCCGCTGGCCAAGAGACAGGGCCTGACGCCCCAGCGCTGCCACCGCTTCCAGTCCTCGGCGTACCGGAGCAACCAGTGGAGATACCGCGGCCGCTGCGACAGCATCCAGTTTGCCGTGGACAAGCGCATCTTCATCGCCGGGCTGGGGCTGTACGGCTCAAGCGGGGGCAAGGCCGAGTACAGCGTCAAGATCGAACTCAAGCGGCAGGGCACCACCCTCGCCCAGAACTTGACTAAGTTCGTGTCGGATGGCTCGAGCAGCACGTTCTCCGTGTGGTTCGAGCACCCGGTGCAGGTGGAGCAGGACACTTTCTACACCGTGAGCGCCGTGCTGGATGGGAACGAGCTGAGCTACTTCGGCCAGGAGGGCATGACAGAGGTGCAGTGCGGCAAAGTGACCTTCCAGTTCCAGTGCTCCTCGGACAGCACCAACGGGACGGGCGTGCAGGGGGGACAGATTCCCGAGCTGGTCTTCTACGCATGAGTCTCGGGGGCGCGTCGGACTTTGAACCGCATTCCACTACTGCTAGTCGAGCACACGGGAGAGCGACACAAAAATGGCCTTTAAAATGACGTAGCGGAGAGGAATACGCACCACTCGACGCCTGTTAATCCGACAGACGGTCATAAGTGAAGGAATGCTCTTCGGTTTTATTTATTGAGAAAAATGAATATTTGGCTTAATTATTAATGCTGCAGCATGCAGTTGTATGTACAGAGTTGTATCGCACCGCTGGTGGGAGGTCCCCCGCAGTGCATTGTGTTTTTGTATATAAAATTATGCTGATTTGTTGACAGCTTGAAGCTGGTCGACAAACAAAATTGTTCTGTATTAGAGCGCAGCCGACTGGAACTGCAAACTATAAAAGTTTTTATGTGACTGGATTCTCAGGTGTTATTTCTTATTCTGAACCGTCCCAGCAAGGGCCAAGGAAAGTAGAGAATCTATCTACACGTGTGTGTGTGTGTGTGTGTGTGAGAATCATGTTAGAGGATTACTATAGACCAACACAACAACTTCACTTATATGGGTTTCGCCCCCCAGCTCTATGCTACACATTATGCCTTTCAAAGATCAAATCACCTGCAAATTATTCAAAGAATTGTTTTGGTCGTACAATGTGAGCTACAATTAACATCCTATAATACAAATGGTAACGGAATGACATCGTCAATGAAATACAGTCGTGTTTAAGGACTGCCAGCTTGATCTAAACGCCACAGAGACAGAGGCTCATTGCAGAAGTGATGCATCAGACATCAACCAGGGTATTTATGCTCTTTGTAGATCTGTCTTTCTATAAATAGGTGCTGGTAACAGGGCAGCTTTACACTGCCAACTGCCTGGTTGTCAAGCTCATTAGAACGTACACAAGTTGGTGTGTATGGTGTATTAAGTGTGTGTAACAGGTCTGTTATGGGTGCCAAGCTGAAACCCCTAAAGATCGACAAGAAATGGAGAACCACCCACAGATATCCCACCTAATTTCTGGTGATATAGCGCCCTCTAAGCTACCTTAAGGGTACTGCAGTTCAGTGCTACAATTTCAGTCTCCCACTCTCTCTGTCAGTTTAGGATTTGTCTTAAACAACTGAGCAATCCATTTAACATTGTCCAAAGGCACTGGGCAAACCCTGGGCAAACCCAGTACCTTTGGACAACGTCAAATGAATCACTCAACGTTTCACGAGGATGTAATCTTTTACATGAATCAAAAAGCTGTCTCACAAATCAAGTCAACAGGAATGCAAATCGATGGCGTTACCTATTGCTGGAGCGTTAATGCACAGCTCTCTGGCCAGGAGCAGGAACGTCTTTCCTAAGACATATACATTGACCTGTCGAAAGGAAGTGCACGGGTTAGAGACACAATCGGACAAAACGCAATTTTTTTATTAGCGCCGATGCGGTCAGGTTTACATTCAGGAGTAATTTATAAAGACAAAGGCTTGGACAGGACTGAACTGGATGGGTGTCAAAGGTTTCTGGACTCGTACCCGGTCCTGTAAATCAGTCACAATCTAATTTTGGTGAGTTGGGTTATTAGGAAATGAGCAACCTTTCCCACCGGATCAATAGACTGACGCAGTAACCTAAAACCAGTCCACACCGGGTGCCGGCATTCCTGCCCAAATTGTCCGGACCCGAAAGCAACCAGGAGACCTTTCAGACCACAGAGGTCACGACCCCAGCATCGAGGGTCTCGGGAGTCGTCGTCATCGCATCCGGCACCCCCCACACGACGCACTGGCCTGGTAGGTCTGCGCCGACCGAGGGCTCATGGGATATTTATAGTCGCGCTCTCGGCCCCTCCTTGGCCGAGCTTTTACTCCGCAGCTTGATCCTGTTACTGAGGGCGCAGCTGGGAATATAAAAATAAACTTCACCAGCTGTGCTTCTGAAAAATGTCCCACTACTGAATTATTCGGATTAAATCGGCAAACAAATGTAAACCTAATTTTATACGTCCGCAGCTGCCGTTACACACAGGGCCTCGTCCGAATCTGGAGGGAGGCGGGGTAGGAAAACGCAGGAGCTTATTTTCCATCAACATGGCATACTTCAGGGCATCAGAAAGAGTCCCCTTTAAAGCAGCAGCTACTTAATTAATAAAACCTCTGGCCACTGAAGGAGACTGCGGATGACGGCTCAGACTGGAGTTCGAAACATCTATTCCTTGATTAAAGGTCTATTGCGATGAATAAGCAGGCGTTTTGTACCTCATGTGCATTATTGCGAGTCCATCACCGATTTGAAATCTGGTTTAAGATCTATAATTCAACAAGGAAATATTTTAATCTTAAATCTGTGCCAAGAGTGAATTATCCTCGCAAAAAGCCTTTCCTATAATGACTGTTAATGAATAACCATGTTAGAGCTCAGCTAAAAGGTCCAGATAAGAGTTGTGTTCTGTTTCTCTCCTCCATATGGTGCCCACGGATGTCTTAAGCACGTTACCGATCATATCGCAGGGCTATCAGCGATGATGTCACAGGGATATTACTGGTAATTCAATTGCAAAGGGGGAAGCGACTGATACGATCCCTCACGTGAAATGGACACCCCCGTTGTTGTTTGTCGGCTTGTTTATTTAAGAAGCTCTTTGATGTGTTTTAAGGGCACAATGAGGAATAAAAGCGCACCTACCTGGAGGAGATCACTCAGGTCGAGGAGCATATCTGTGGGCTGGTTAGGGGAAAGATAAGTTAAGCGTGGGCAGCTTTCACAACATCGGTGACTTACAGTAGGGTGGATGTGGAAATAAAGACATTTAGTAAACAATACACTGAAGATAGCCCTGCTGTGCAACCATGATTACTGTAAATTGATCCTTCATGTGGGGAGCCTTTCCATGTCAATAAACACTGATCACAGCTTTAGTTTGAGATTAAAATCTGTATCCATTTCTATCCTTAACCTTGCACATTTCCATTCCTAATATCTTAGTCCTTCACAGGTCCAATTACAATAGAAAGATTCAGTTCTGCACATTGGTATTGGAGCGGCACTATTTTGAGCGGGACTATTTTAAAGGACAACAAACAACAACAAAAAAATGGTCACAAACCGATATCAGCCTATAAATGTTATGCTTTTTAGATGTATAATTAATGATGTGTGTGTTTACGAGGGCATGCGTGTGGGTGGGGGGTTACAGCGATTCCTACCTGGAAGAATGAGACCCGGTCGATAAACGAACAGAATGAAGCACTACATTTAATCTGGGAACACAAAGCCTTGCCAAGCCTGGTTACCAATGCCGAGACGACAGAGCGGAGCTGCACAGCCAACATTCAAGTAAGACATTCAGAAGCATCGTCGTCGGCCAAATCTTAATTATGTTACAAATGTAGACAATAAACAATACCAGACGCATCGTGGTTATCTTCGCAGGGTCGGCCTTGTCACTGCGACACCAAAATCCCCCAACAATCGCACCTCGGGTTGTGTATGCAGCAAACAACAATACATCTCATTCAAAACATCTGTATCTGATTGCTGGGTAGCCGTGCCAAGACGGATCACAGTGGCTGCTGCGAGACACGGAGCTGTAGACCTGCTCGTCACGGCCGCGTCCCCAGATGACAGTTAAGAGATCGTTATCTGCAAAGGATGGGGTATAAACCGGAGCTCAGATCACAACAGAGGAGAAAGTCTGCCCACAGGCAGAAGATATTTTAAGGTGACCTGACTGTTGCAGCCAGTCTGCAGGACAACGGAGAGACTGTGGAAGACGATAAATAAAAAATAACACCTTGGGGCGTTACAAAGGATCTAAAGTTCCTTCATATATACTTTTAAGGAATACAAAAAAGAAGAGTTTGACACTAAACTCCCACACAGCTACCGTGGGGAGTTTAGCCCCAGAGCCGGGCGCTGCTGAAATGCAAGTGTCAAATCCTCGGGACTCTCACTGTATCCGTGAAGAATATGTATATTTAGCCTCGCTGCGTTAAAAAACGATATTAAAGCAACTTCAGCGATGATTGTGCTGGCCGGGAGTATTGGTCTAATTGTTCTGAAGTCTTCTCAGCTTAGAGTTATGACCCTTAATATTACTTAAACATTTTCCTCAGCTGAAGAGTTCCTGGATGAGGAAGTCAATGAAGCTAAATATAATTCGCCTCTAGGGAATAAGGGCCAGTAAACAATGCGCTGGGAAAGGGTTTAGTTCCACCCTGTTCCCATATAAACCTCTTCACCACCACGGTGCAGTTTTTCCATTAAATTAAGCTCGCCGGTCAGGAATGATATCGGTTTATCTCCGACATGCGCATTCAGCCAGAGGTCTATATCTGGCCGAGGAAACCGAGGGTGGACGTTTCAAATGCTGCGACTTGGAACAAAATAAATGAAAACCTTTGTTTGCCGAAATTGAATGAAACGCAAGTTAAATTTAGGTACGTACATTGTCAGATTCCATCGGAGAGATGTATAGCTCCCCCCCAACTCCCTGGGACAAGAGACGACAGGATCGGTTTTCTATTCGGCCTAAAGGACACAAATTTACACCACACAATTGACCCCTATAAGATAATTCCCATGTTAATTTACAGAATGTGGTTTAAAGTTATCAGTCCTTTCCCCCCCAGTACAGTTGACTAATTCCATTAAAAAACTATATTCATTATAATCAAACGCAGGGTTGCCCATAAGGATCTCTTTCGAACCCCTCTGTAGGACTCAGAGAAAGGGCCGATCATGCTATTTTAATCTACCTATTCTATCCCAATCATGCTAAAGGACTAAAGCTTAGCCAGACACCTCCTAATAGCAGTCACAATTCTGATCAGCTGTATTCAAACTTATATGCAGATCCCAAGTCAATTAATTTCAATTTTCTATATCATTAAACAGTCTTCGGAATGCGATTTAATTTTCCAATCAAATGCAAATGCCCTTGAAAACCACAGGCTTGAACCAAACCCCCGGTCTGCCCACAGTGGCACGCTTCTCATTGCGCGTCTGTTCAGCCGGTTGCTCCGCAGCTGGCATGGTTGGCTGGTCGTGGGGGGGGGGCGTGCACCCGGCTCGGGGCTGGGAGGGGGCCCGAGATCTTGCTGACAAGCTGCCAGACTTCCTTTCAGCCGGGATCAAAAATAAATGAATTAGCACAACCCTTCCCAAGCTCCTGGGTACACCACACCCTCGCGCATTTCCGCATTGTGCCGGGGCTCCAGGGACAAGAATAACGATCCCCACCCGCCTGTCCACACTCAGGAGCTGCGTTGCCTTGTGTATCAATTATGTATAGGAGGTTTTACTGTAAGCGCATTTCATACAGAGACCAAATGTGCACTTCCACTGGACTATACAACACACACACACAAAACAAAAGCATTACACTCGAAGAAACCTTAATTGAATCTCCACCCTCTACACCACAACATCTTTCCTAGAACAAACTTAATTAAACGGGTAAGAGAGAGAACATTAAACAGAAGGGCCCCAAAAAATGTGATTGATATGAATAATTTAGCAGCAGCGAGGAGAGATTGGAAACGCTGACCAAACTTCCCAATCCCCGGCTCCGTTACGAGAGGGGGCTGAAACACAGCAGACAGCCTGCAGGAAAACCGAGACACCGGGACCGGGGCGAAGATCCCACCAGATCACAGGCCTCACTTCATACTCACTCAGCCGCTAACCAGTCACGGATTCTGCACATGCTCTGAAGCTTCATTAGAGGGCCTGTGTGCTTTAACCTGCTCTGAGCAGCTGTCCGAACACTTTTCCAATGTCCAAGCACACAACAAGGGACACACCCGATCCCTTTCAACACACAATTAAAAGACACAGAGGCCTGCCATACCACAAAGCCTGAAAGTACAGAGGAGTGACTCAGCCTCCTGTCTATTGTGCCTCATGAGCGCTGGCTATAGTGTAACAGTAAACCTTCAGCCAGGTCCACAGACACCAACTCACGAACCCAAAACTAATCCTATAATGACCCATTCATCTTTTCAAACTCCAAATATGCAGTCACAATGGACGACAATGTACACATAGATACTGCAGTTTCCACTGTAAAGAGCTGGAGTCACACAAAAAAGGCCTTCAGTGAATCAGTTCAACAAACAAAAACTACATCAGAAAAATAGATTCAGTATATAGCGTGATTAAGGTCACCAAACAATCACATCTTAAAAGCAATTTATGACAATACGAGACTTCATAGTGAAATGTCAAAACTGAGACAAAGCAACAGCGCCACCTGTGGTTACTAAACAGTAAAACAAAAACAAACAGGCAAGATCCGCAAACCTTAACTTCATGACGAAAAAAAGATGTGCCTTTAAAGGACTTTAAAGCTAGAAACAGTAAACAAAACTCATGAAGCCATTTAGGGTAGTACGCACACTTTCAATTCATTTAAAGACCACATGACTTTTGAATACCTTCATCTGGAGTGAATTATGTACAGTTAGGTCCATACTTATTTGGACAGTGACACAGTTGTCATCATTTTGGCTTTGTACGCCACCACAATGGATTTGAAAGGAAACAATGTGCTTTAAGTGTAGACTTTCATCTTTAATTTTAGGGTAGTTACATCCAAACTGGGTGAACAGTGTAGGAATTGCACCCATTTGTATATGTGGTCCCCCAATTGTAGGGGCTCAAAAGTACACTGCTAAAAATCAAAAAATCGGATCTCGATGAACGAAATATATTAAAGATCAAAAACTTTACAGTACATTGTGTAATTCATTGAGAACAAAATGACATAACGGTCAATGGAAACCAAAATCACCAACCGATTGAGGGCTGGAGTCAAACTCACACCGAAAATCAAAGTAAACAATTGAAATCACAGGCTGTTCCAACTTGCGTGAATTCAATGTCAATGACTGCCTGAAGTCTGGACCCATAGACATCATCAGATGCTGGGTTTCTTCCCTGGTGATGCTCTGCCAGGCCTGCACTGCAGTGTCTTTAGTTCCTGCTTGTTCTTGGGGCTCTTTTGCCTTCAGTTTTGCCTTAGAAATCAAAACAAACTAATCAGAGAGAGAGCAAAAACATTAGGTGTGGCCAAATCAACTCTTTGGTACATTCTTAAAAAGAAAGAACGCACTAGTGAGCTCAGGAACACCAAAAGGCCTGGAAGACCACGGACAACAACTGTGGTGGATGACAGAAGAATTCTTTCCCTGGTGAAGAACAACCCCTTCACAACAGTTGGCCAGATCAAGAACATCCTCCAGGAGGTAGGCGTATCTGTGTCAAAGTCACAATCTGAACAAACTCCCCAGCGATGTGGCTGAAGAGACAATTTGGGAACATTCAAAAACAGACTGGATAGGATCCTTGATCAGTTAATGGACACCAAACGAGCACGATGGGGCGAATGGCCTCCTCTCGACTGGACACTGTCTTATGTTCATAATCAAGAGACACCACAAGATGTAAAACAGGAAACAGGAAGGCCAGAGTTTGCAAAAAAACATCTAAAGAACCCTGTAGAGTTCTGGAACAGCATCCTATGGACAGATAGACGAGACAAAGATCAACTTGTACCAGAATGATGGGAAGAGTATGGAGAAGGGAAGGAACTGCTCATGATCCGAAGCATACCACCTCATCTGTGAAGCATGTTATGGCATGGGCATGTATGGCTGCCAAGAAAACTGGTTCCTTGTATTTATTGATGATGTGACTGCTGACAAAAGCAGCAGGATGAATTCTGGCGTGTTCAGGACTATATTATCTGCTCAGATTCAGCCAAATGCTTCAAAACTCATTGGACGGCGCTTCACAGTGCAGATGGACAATGACCCGGAGCATATTGCGAAAGCAGCCCAAGACTTTAAGGTGATGAAGTGGACTGTTCTGCAATGGCCAAGTCAACCACCTGACCTGAATCCAATTGAGCAGCATTTCACTTGTTGAAGGCAAAGCGGCCCAAGAACCAGCAGGAACTAAAGACACTGCAGTGCAGGCCTGGCAGAGCATCACCAGAGAAGAAACCCAGCATCTGCTGATGTCTATGGGTTCAGACTTCAGGCAGTCATTGACTGCAAAGGATCTGCAACCAAATATTGAAACTCATAATTTAATTCATGATTATGTCAGTCTGTCCAATTACTTTTGAGCCCCTAAAATTGGGGGACCACATATAAAATTGGGTGCAATTCCTACACTGTTCACCCCATTTGGATGTATCTACCCTCAGATTAAAGATGCAAGTCTACACTTAAAGCACATCTTAATTGTTTCCTTTCAAATCCATTGTGGTGGCGTACAGAGCCAAAACGAGGACGTGTGTCACTGTCCAAATATTTATGGACCTAACTGTATATATATTTTAAAATCACAATTTTTACAGGAAATACTAAACTTGTCATCCTAGTTGTAAGGGGTGAAGCATCACCACAGATATGAATGTTTTCTTGGAGAAAAGAAAACGACTTTTAAAATAACGAATACAACTTGAATACTTTAAAATACTTAGTCTGCCAAAGATTTTTATCAAGAATATATGATTAAAACGGTATTTATCCCAGGTCTGAAGCAGAACAAACGGGGAAGCTGCTCTGTGACGGACAGTATTTCTTTAATGTGATCCTAGGAGCCCACAGGGCCAGTAAAGGACTGTAAATTTCCCAGCTTGAATTTCAGTCCCAATAAGATTTTATTATTATTAAACCATTATGTTTCTTGCGTTAACAAAGCTTTTGCTGATGTACATCTGTCAAATGTGAACAGTCAGTCATGATCGACACTTAGAAAACTCTCCAGACTGGGGACAGGACCCGATACTCCAGTCAAACATGCAAAATAATGATTGATTTCAATAATATAGAAATGTGGAACCGTAAGCCAACCTGGGAAATTTGTTTGCAGGGCGTTTGAGCCCCTGGGCTCCGTCACAGTGAGGAAAGGATACGAGGCGTCCCCTCCGTGCGGCACACCAGGTACAGACATGCTGCGATCACATGGGCCATCTTGCGGCCGCGCGTCAGGTGCTTGCTGACAGCCATCTTGAAGAAATTGAAGGCCGTGTCCAGGCAGTGCTGGTTGAGCTGCAGCTGGTTGCCCAGGTTGTGAATCTGCCTTTTCCCTGAAATAAAGACAGACACAGTCTTGAGGCACAGAAAAGGCGACGCTATGGACACAGATCGATACCACGCAAAGGTCATTCACTGCAGCGTTCACAGTCTTACACACATTCGGATAGAAAAACAAACTAACCCTTTATTTTAACCACCAAACCGGCTGCCCGAAATACATCATTCTGTATTGAATCATAATAAAAAGTACAACTATCAGTATAAATACCAAAATCAACACACCCTGACCACAATTTGAAATCAAGATTAATAATAAAGTCATTCAGTCACAGCCTTAATTCAATCACACACACACACACACACACACACACCATTACAAGAGGCGGCCTGATCATAAGGGCGGATTGATATGAATAAACAAAATGCTTCATCAGATATTAATCATTAAAGATTAGGGCTGTAACGATACACAAAATCCACGGTTCGGTTCACACCTCGATTTCTGAGCCACGGTTCGGTTCATACCTCAATGTGTTTTTTTACTTTTTTGGGGGGGTGCAGTGAATAATTGTTGAACCTATTGGTGATTTAATAAAGAGACTTTTTTTCTTATTTACTTCGTCATAAAGTTTAGGCAACACATTTTGGGTGAAATGCGGTCGGCTTGGCACTACATATCTGGGTCCCAGCACGCGGAGCACATTTTTTAATACGTTGTTTTCAACCACTGAAAAGGGGCACATACACTCACCTAAAGGATTATTAGGAACACCATACTAATACTGTGTTTGACCCCCTTTCGCCTTCAGAACTGCCTTAATTCTACGTGGCATTGATTCAACAAGGTGCTGAAAGCATTCTTTAGAAATGTTGGCCCATATTGATAGGATAGCATCTTGCAGTTGATGGAGATTTGTGGGATGCACATCCAGGGCACGAAGCTCCCGTTCCACCACATCCCAAAGATGCTCTATTGGGTTGAGATCTGGTGACTGTGGGGGCC
Organism: Amia ocellicauda; assembly: GCF_036373705.1. Lineage (NCBI taxonomy): Eukaryota > Metazoa > Chordata > Actinopteri > Amiiformes > Amiidae > Amia > Amia ocellicauda. The sequence goes on from NC_089870.1 coordinate 20,693,615, forward strand.
AGTTTAGTACAGTGAACTCATTGTCATGTTCAAGAAACCAATTTGAAATGATTCGACCTTTGTGACATGGTGCATTATCCTGCTGGAATTGCCATCAGAGGATGGGTACATGGTGGTCATAAAGGGATGGACATGGTCAGAAACAATGCTCAGGTAGGCCGTGGCATTTAAACGATGCCCAATTGGCACTAAGGGGCCTAAAGTGTGCCAAGAAAACATCCCCCACACCATTACACCACCACCACCAGCCTGCACAGTGGTAACAAGGCATGATGGATCCATGTTCTCATTCTGTTTACACCAAATTCTGACTCAACCATCTGAATGTCTCAACAGAAATCGAGATTCATCAGACCAGGCAACATTTTTCCAGTCTTCAACTGTCCAATTTCGGTGAGCTTGTGCAAATTGTAGCCTCTTTTTCCTATTTGTAGTGGAGATGAGTGGTACCCGGTGGGGTCTTCTGCTGTTGTAGCCCATCCGCCTCAAGGTTGTACGTGTTGTGGCTTCACAAATGCTTTGCTGCATACCTCGGTTGTAACGAGTGGTTATTTCAGTCAAAGTTGCTCTTCTATCAGCTTGAATCAGTCGGCCCATTCTCCTCTGACCTCTAGCATCAACAAGGCATTTTCGCCCACAGGACTGCCGCATACTGGATGTTTTTCCCTTTTCACACCATTCTTTGTAAACCCTAGAAATGGTTGTGCGTGAAAATCCCAGTAACTGAGCAGATTGTGAAATACTCAGACCGGCCCGTCTGGCACCAACAACCATGCCACGCTCAAAATTGCTTAAATCACCTTTCTTTCCCATTCAGACATTCAGTTTGGAGTTCAGGAGATTGTCTTGACCAGGACCACACCCCTAAATGCATTGAAGCAACTGCCATGTGATTGGTTGGTTAGATAATTGCATTAATGAGAAATTGAACAGGTGTTCCTAATAATCCTTTAGGTGAGTGTATAACATCTGGATGCTCTATTGATGATTTGTCTCTTGCACTGGTCTAGTCACCGAGTCCCAGTTCACAGCGCTGTGCAAAAACTCAGCTTTACACAGAGCAGGACTGAAAAGACGACGTGCGAGATTGGCGGTGACTCACCGTTCTGCAGGGTCTGAGCCCGGGACTCCTTCCCCAGGCTGGTGTGAAATCCTGTTCCCAGGGCTGGAGCTTTCCCTGAAACTAGAAACGCAGAGCACTGTCACCACACGGGTACGGACAACTCATCAACAACACTTCATCTATAATAAACAAACAGATGCATCCATTGTATACATACACACATTTGCTTAATAAACAAGAGCGCAGTTTTATTCTAAACAATTGTTCTTCTGCAGCAAAGTTCATCAAACAGGGTGCGGAGCTGCAGAGAGACTACCACCACCTGCTGCTCAAACATGCTCACTGCAAACACAAAACGACATCAGATGCACTGATAAGCTGAAAGGGATGCATAACCACTGAGGTTGGTATGATGATTATAGACCAGTACGTTTCCTCGCATTTCCGCTGCACAGCCAGGTCACATATATAAACAGCACTGATTAACTTAGATCAGCTTCAATATCTGATTAACTTAAATGGGGAAGAATACAATACTTTTATTCTAAATGATTTGTGAATGTGCGCTAGTGTCCATGCTGAGAGGACGTCTCCTCTCCACAGTGCTGTCTGACACGAGCATCACGGTGTGGCGGGAAGACAGTCGACAACCTGTGTTTCTGGACAGAACTTCTCTCACCTGCCTTGTGTTGGGTTATTTAGCGTCTGATTCACACGTTCTTTCTGTATGTTTTCATTGGAGAACCACAATATAACCCAGCATACAAAACCAGTGTCATTTAGCCATTTTAATGTATTTTAAATATCAATCCTGCTACGTGAACATCCATTTTAATCCCATTTATTAAGGACATGGTAAATATTTAACCCATAAATACCCAGTGTGTTCTGTGTGGGGGACACATCTCCCTGGCTGCGTCTGCACTGAAATGCAGCAAGATAACCGACACCACTGCCCCCTGCAGCTCTCCACAGACTAACTCTTATTCACTCTGCACTAAGTGCTGTTTTTAAACTGTATTTTACTGCTAATGGGGCCGTTGGATATTTGTAGAGATGCCAGCTCTGTGAGCTGTTCCTTATAATTCCTACTGCCGCACTGTGCACAGAGCCCCACACTGCCTGTACTGTAGAGCGCACTGTGCACAGAGCCCTACACTGCCTGTACTGTAGGCAACACTGTGCACAGAGCCCCACACTGCCTGTACTGTAGGCAACACTGTGCACAGAGCCCCACACTGCCTGTACTGTAGAGCGCACTGTGCACAGAGCCCCACACTGCCTGTACTGTAGAGCGCACTGTGCACAGAGCCCCACACTGCCTGTACTGTAGAGCGCACTGTGCACAGAGCCCCACACTGCCTGTACTGTAGAGCGCACTGTGCACAGAGCCCCACACTGCCTGTACTGTAGAGCGCACTGTGCACAGAGCCCCACACTGCCTGTACTGTAGAGCGCACTGTGCACAGAGCCCCACACTGCCTGTACTGTAGAGCGCACTGTGCACAGAGCCCCACACTGCCTGTACTGTAGAGCGCACTGTGCACAGAGCCCTACACTGCCTGTACTGTAGGCAACACTGTGCACAGAGCCCCACACTGCCTGTACTGTAGGCAACACTGTGCACAGAGCCCCACACTGCCTGTACTGTAGGCAACACTGTGCACAGAGCCCCACACTGCCTGTACTGTAGAGCGCACTGTGCACAGAGCCCTACACTGCCTGTACTGTAGAGCGCACTGTGCACAGAGCCCCACACTGCCTGTACTGTAGAGCGCACTGTGCACAGAGCCCTACACTGCCTGTACTGTAGAGCGCACTGTGCACAGAGCCCCACACTGCCTGTACTGTAGAGCGCACTGTGCACAGAGCCCCACACTGCCTGTACTGTAGAGCGCACTGTGCACAGAGCCCTACACTGCCTGTACTGTAGGCAACACTGTGCACAGAGCCCCACACTGCCTGTACTGTAGGCAACACTGTGCACAGAGCCCCACACTGCCTGTACTGTAGAGCGCACTGTGCACAGAGCCCCACACTGCCTGTACTGTAGAGCGCACTGTGCACAGAGCCCCACACTGCCTGTACTGTAGAGCGCACTGTGCACAGAGCCCCACACTGCCTGTACTGTAGAGCGCACTGTGCACAGAGCCCCACACTGCCTGTACTGTAGAGCGCACTGTGCACAGAGCCCCACACTGCCTGTACTGTAGAGCGCACTGTGCACAGAGCCCCACACTGCCTGTACTGTAGAGCGCACTGTGCACAGAGCCCCACACTGCCTGTACTGTAGAGCGCACTGTGCACAGAGCCCCACACTGCCTGTACTGTAGAGCGCACTGTGCACAGAGCCCCACACTGCCTGTACTGTAGAGCGCACTGTGCACAGAGCCCCACACTGCCTGTACTGTAGAGCGCACTGTGCACAGAGCCCCACACTGCCTGTACTGTAGTTATACAGGTCTGCACTCACCATCTGAAGAGACAAACTGTCCCACAGCCGACGAGCCGCCGCCACTGTTTTCCACAAACTGCACCTCTGACACAATGATGTTGTCCTCCAGCACCGAGCCGCAGCCCGTGCACACGGCATCCCCCCGGGCCTGGTCGATGTCGATGTCGGTGCAGCCGCAGTTCTTACACACTCGGGCACTCATGGCTGCGGGCTGCACAGGGTCTCACCTGCAGAGAAACCTACAGACAAGACATACACCACTGTGTGAATACAAATATAAACTGTAGGAGCCAATTAGTTGATTTGTCCATGTTATTATTTAGAGGAAATGTTCATAAATTTAAGACATCAACTTGTGAATAACTTTCTAATTGATACAATGAAAATCGTATAATAGCTGTAAATACTTAACCTCTTAAATAAGTTAGATTTATTTTACCAAGTTGTCTGAGTGGATAATGACAGCCCAGGCTAAACCTAATGTGCAGCTATTAGATAAACTCTGATCATCAAACGTGTCGCCTCCTATGTCTGTATGTGACATGTGCATGGCGTGTTCAATGATGTTGTTTAGGTCTGTGATGTGAAACGCGAGTTTGCCTGACCTAGGCGTGAGCTCTTTTGCGTGCCCATGTGTGCCCATGTGTGCCACCTTCAGACACTGAGCCGCGATGTAAACACACTGGCCCGGCACTGCGGTGTCACACAGAGGGGAGTTTTAAAGTGTCGTCAAATGCACAGGAAGCACCACCTTGCACGAAACAAATGCGTACATTAGACGCGCATGTGCGGCATCAGCAGCAACAAATGCACTTTGAAATGAAGGCAGTGAACAGCGCCGGTACAGCACAGTGCTGGTCAGAGCCCTCGTACGGATCGGCGCCGACACCGCAGATGCAATCATTACACACAACACGCCGAGTATGTCTGCGGGGCTGCTGCTCAATGCCGACACCGGAGGGTGTAGGTACCGTGTGGAGAAGGGCAGTCCCCGTCCCCGTCCCGTCCGCACGCACAGCCGGGCAGCTCCGGCAGGAAACACCCAGGCGTCGCCGCCGTCCAGAGGGCCTTACGGATCCCGTGACGTAATCCAAAGCTAAAGTGACGCGGCGCTGCTGCGTGTTGCTTCACCGCCGAGCTTCGCGTTTTCCGTTGCAAGCGCAGCCTCCGTGCGCAGAACTGCACCAGCGCTCCGTCCGCATGTGCGCCCACAAAGCGTGCCCCGGGCCGGCCCACCGGACGCCAGGCGGGGGGGTGCGGGTCGGTGTACATCGAAGCGTGTGTTTTCTAAAATGACCGGGTGCACACAAAGTACTGAAACCTGACGATCTCTGGTTGTTATTACACGTCCGTAAAGGAATCGCTATTTGTTTTTGGGGGGGTCGTGAAGCAACTGTTAAATACCTTTCTATTGCCCCCCCTGTGTGCGCACGCATTTCGGCTCTTCCAGCGCAGACCTGTCAGAGGGAGGCTGTTCGGCGCGCTCAGGGACGTCAGTGACGTCAGCGACGTGGGCCGGAAGCACAACACAGATCAAAGGAAGAGAGGACCGTGCTCTTCCTCTCGCCCTGATGCCCGCAGCTGGGCTCCCCCCAGAAGAGAGCTGCACGTCCTTCCCAGCCCAGCTTTGAGAAGTTTATTTGCTGCCCCCCTGATCTAGTAGAGGAGGCAAATTACATGCAATGTGTTTCTAGAACAGGTATGTCTTGGGGGGCTTCTTTATTCCAACAGGGTTTCTCAATTATTTAATTAGGCCTTTAATTAGTATCTCAGGCTCATGTGAGGGTTTAGCAGTTTATTCTACTGCTGAGAATTTGAATGTTGAATATAAAAATATGGCACCCACCAAACATTTGTGACCCTTGAGAGATGTGTTCAATTCACCCACTTAATCAATCAATTAATTAGAGCAATTAAAAAGCTGAGAGCTGGGCTGAACCAAAACACAAGATGGGAATTTATTCCTGTTTTAGTTGTAGTGTCTCTCCCAACCATAAGGTGGCGACATAGGAATGCTAAACAAAAAGGCAATTAAAGGTGTGAGAATAGCCAATGCACTACACACTGAACAGAGTGGCAATTATAACAACATAAGAACATAAGACAGTGTCCAGTCGAGAGGAGGCCATTCGCCCCATCGTGCTCGTTTGGTCTCCATTAATAACTAAGTGATCGAGGATCCTATCCAGTCTGTTTTTGAATGTTCCCAAATTGTCTCTTCAGCCACATCGCTGGGGAGTTTGTTCAGATTGTGACGCCTCTCTGTGTGAAGAAGTGTCTCCTGTTTTCTGTCTTGAATGCCTTGAAGCCCAATTTCCATTTGTGTCCCCGGGTGCGTGTGTCCCTGCTGATCTGGAAAAGCTCCTCTGGTTTGATGTGGTCGATGCCTTTCATGATGTTGAAGACTTGGATCAAGTCCCCATATAGTCTCCTCTGTTCCAGGGTGAAAAGGTTCAGGTCCTCAGTCTCTCAGTAGGACATTCCCTTCAGACCTGGAATAAGTCTGGTTGCTCTCCTCTGAACGGCCTCTAGAGCAGCGATATCTTTCTTGAAGTGTGGAGCCCAGAACTGTCCACAGTATCCAGATGAGCTCTAACTAGTGCATTGTACAGTCTGAACATCACTGCCCTTGTGCTCAATTCTACACTTTTGACAATATACCCTAACATCCTGTTTGCCTTTTTTATTGCTTCACACATTGTTTGGATGGAGAAAGTGAGGAGTCCACGTAGACTCCTAGGTCTTTCTCATGTGTTACTTCATCTAGTTCTATTCCTCCCATAGTGTAATTATAGTGGACATTTTTGTTACCTGCATGTAATACCTTGCACTTGTCCACATTGAAGTTCATCTGCCAGGTGTCGCCCACAACTGAATATTATCTGAGTCCCTTTGAATAGCCTGAGCTGCTGAGATGGTATCTGCTGAGCCGCCTATTTTAGTATCATCTGCAAATTTGACAAGTTTGCTAACTATCCCAGAGTCCAGATCATTAATATAGATTAGAAAAAGCACAGGCCCTAGTACTGATCCCTGTGGAACTCCACTAACAACCTCACTCCTAATCCTCTAATAGACACCCTCTGCTTCCTATACATCAACCAGTTCATAATCCATCTACTTACATGACCCTGAATGCCTACAGCTTCCAATTTGAGGATCAGTCTTTGGTGTGGAAATATTCTATACAGGAACTGACTCTTGAACCAAGCTAGCCACATATGTTGCGTTTTCATGCTATTTTAATGGAAATAAGTTGGTGTACAGGTTATTCTACTTGTGAGGGAATCCAGCATAATCTGTTTTAAGATCCTGTTGCTGGACTTTTAGTTCCTGATCATCGGATATCGGGTATCAGAGCAGTCACTGTAGACAACGTCCAGCAGAGGACAGTCCTCAACAGTAAAGTTACTGCAGAGTGAAAAAGCAGACCAAAATAAAAGCCACTAGATCAGACTTGACCACTATACCACTTGAACTCTGAATTACAAGAACAACAAAAAACTGTTTTACCAGTTTGTGATTTTTTTATTATTTCGTAAGTCTCAAACACTTATAAGAAACAATGATAAAGAAAGCAATATTCAAACACAAGTGTTTCGACAATATGCTTCATATCTCGCCAGCATTGCTGTCCAGCATGCAACCTTGGCATTACACAGTTTATTTTGTTAATACAAAGACATTTGAAATGTATTTTACATAGTCTGTGAAGTGTGCTCATGTAATTTACACAAGGAATTAAAGAATCATATTCCGGTATCATACACATCGATCTGGGGTCAGAGTATTATAAACAGAGCAAAGTTCAGTAGCAAAGACCAATTATTTCCTCGCACAGATATACACACCCCAAGTCTTTGCTTCTCCCTTGGACGTGCATCTGGTCAACATTTGCAGGAGTCAAAACGAGTCAGGGTGTGACAATGATCCACACACACCTTTTTCCCAACACGTCTGTAAATATAGTTTTTAACACTCAGTTCAGACTTTCAGGTCGCAATGTGTCAAAGATGGGGATTATTTTAATTGGTTTGTTTGGGGGACTGAACTGGGACAGAATAGGCCTGGAATATTATTACAATGACAAAACATACAGCCACAAATTAACAGTTCTGTATAACCATTAGCATCATGTAATCTACATCTATGTTATACTTTAGTCCCCCATCATATCACAGCTTTTTCAGCCATCTGTAACAACACATGCTCCCGTCTTACAGAAATCTGAACGTAACAGTGTCTAACCATACACTTTAATGACAATAAATAACAACAAACACATTCATTGGTCTGAATTAAACTCCCTCTTACAAACCGTAAACGTCATTTAAAATTTCCGAAGCAAGATCGTGCGCTCTCTCTTTTTTAAAGGGACCCACTATTCGATTGCAAGCAGTAAGTGCAAACAACTGCAGTAGTTGAGAAGGGATTGAAGTGTTAAGTCTGACTGGGGGTCGAGGGTAGTAAATGTAGTGGCAAGTGTTTACTTAATAAAAAATGAAAATTTAAAAAGTGTGAAAAGGTGTTTTAGAGTACATATTTACAAAGTATAGTACAATTGAGTTTCTCACAGTTTGTACCAAACTTGTAGTGGGAGAAATGGGTGACGAAACCTTTTCCACAAGAAGGCACAATAAGATTTGCAGACCTCTATCACGGTCGACTCATTTCTTGATATTGAATGATTCCGCACTAATCCGCATTATATGCAATGCTTTGACAAGTGGCACAGCTAAATAAATATTTCAAAATAAACGGGGAGGGTAAAATCTAATTCTCATCAAAAGTCATTGCACATCTTACAAGTTAATTAATTTAAAAATACACAACATGCAAAAACGTATGTACACGTTATGTCCACTATTTGCGATTTATCTACAATATAGCCTTTCAAAGACTACACGAATTGCCATCTGTAAATCAATTGGCCAGGTCTGATGTTTTTTTAACAGGTTTCACTGCTGCAAACTTTATACAGTTCTAACACAGGGATAAACAGCGCAGTCATCCAGTTTCACACATACTCCTGGTAAGGGATTCAATTGTTGTGGGATTAGAACAGAAATCTTTGTTTTCTGTGGTTACGGATACAATATAGATTTTTAGTCCAAATTATAGGTTTGTACCAAAGACAACGATGTATGAAAAAGCAGCAGAATGTATACAGTATATTCTGAATACAGTACAATAAAATAGTTCAGGCAGGTTCAAATCAGCAGACTTGTCACTCTTGAACCACTGCAACATTACAATAGTTAAAGAATAGTTAAAGCGTGTCAAGTTCCCCTCTTCACATTGCATATTTCAATGATTGTTTTTTCCACAGCTTGTAACGTAAGAAGTCAAATCCTTCTCTGAACAAGACGGAGGGAGTGAGAAGCGCAGCAAAGGTTAAATGGGCAAAAGTTTCGGCGGAAAAGATCCATGGCAATTCCACAGGGTCATATGTGTGTTCAGAAATCAGAGGACATTGCCCACGGCCCACAATGCACCTTGCTCTTCAGTAAAAACGTAGAACTTCACAGCTTCATCCTTACGAAAGAGAAAGCCGCGGCCAGTACCATCGGTGCAGTATGTACACGCCAACAACAATAATGTACAGCAGTGCCGTAGTGTACAGGAAAATACTACTCTTTGTATCTAATGAATATGCACAGGGTTTCTGAACACGGCTGTGATCCAGTCACATCATGTGGAGCAGCTCCGGTCTTGAGATGTCGCTAAAAACAAAACAAAACAGGAAATCCATCATTAGCAGAAGCTTACTGTAAGCAACAGATTAAACCATAACTTTGAAAGTGGATTTTCACACGTTACGCTTGAGGTGCTATAGCAGGTTACATGGGTTTTATAGAGGTGGTAAACGCATGCGTCTCCCCACTGGGAATTTACCTGTTAAGTCTCTGAACTTCCTCTTCGCTTCAGCACGCTCTTCTGAATCAAAATACCACACGGTTATAGCATACCTGCACAAAACACAACACAAAGAATACAATCAGCCTGGGCACAATTAAACTGACTTACTGACCCTTGTGTACTTATATTCACGCTAGGAAGGGGCTTCACGGTGCTTGTGCCCCCTGGCACTTGATGGCTTTCCCAGACCAAAAATCAACATTTCACTACTGGGGCTGCCGTTTAGCTATAACTGGATTAAGCTGGTTGACGTTTACGCTGACCATAAAGAAGTTCAAGACACCGGGTGCTCCTACTCGGCAGATCCGTACCTGGTAGCATAAGAAGGCTGGACTTCATGAGGGTTACGTCTGTCCGACCAGAAGAATAATAACCGGTCAAAAATGGGCTCAATGTCGGCTACGTAGGACTTTCCTTCAGGGAAGATGCGGAGAACTCCACCATGCTCCTGCGGAGAACGAGAACAAAAAACCGTCAGACTCAGATTCTGGCAGACGTATTTATTACCTTTTGTTCCTGGGTCAAACACACATCTTAATTAACCATTAATCAAGTCAGACCCAGTATCTATAATTCTAAAAATCAACAACAGCTCTTCTTAAACACAAATCGTTGGCCTGCGTAGTTTAAAATATCACAAGTTTAAGACATTTTCATAAACTCCCGTGACAATTTAAGGAATTGACATCTCTAGGTGCAAAATTGTTCGGTGGTTTGTTCTACAAAATCCATTGGAACAAAGTAGGTGAAAAGGTTAAAATATTTTTCAGTTATTTTAAAGAGCAGAAGCCGATACAAGCTGCATAACTGCTCGGCATGGTTGACACAAACTAAGGGCACCAGCGGGCAAAATCAGAATGAAGCGTACGCCCGAGAAAAGATAAAAATCGATAAGGCGAACGGGAAACCGCATTAAAAACTCCCCCCGCTCAGCATGTGCTCGGCCTCACCTTTGCCTCCCAGTTCTTGTTCAGGTAGTAAATGCAGGTCACGCAGCGCCCGTCCCCGTTGGGGTTGTCCACATGTTTCACGTACCCAGTTCCGTTGCCCGGATAACAGGCTACCATCGCCTGGAAGGAAACAACAGAAATGCCACATTAGTGAAAGTGGAACAGACAGGATAACTTTACTTCTGCTCAGTAGACAGAACAGGTCACTAGGGAGAGAACAGAAGTTTGAAATCGCATTGACTAGTCTGGTCTAAGGGATACCGCAGTTTTACCCCCATATTCCTCCTGCAGTTAAAGGGTACCATTAACGCCAGCTGGACTCGAGATTGTGAGACTGTTACGAGTCCATAAACAAAAGCACTGGGATCTTCAGAGCACTGTGGACATGTATAGAGGTCAAATGACGTCATTTCACGGACAAAGACCGTTTTGTCTCAAACTGGCATGATTCAGATACCGGGGTTGCTGTCCATATTTTAAATTGATTGTCGTACACATCTGCTGCTGAAAAAGTTGCAGTTTTATTTGGCGTACGACATGAACACCTATCTTTTGTGTCAATTAACCAAGATGGACCTTTTCAGAGTCTTCAGAGATGTTACCAAGAGAAGTGCAGCCGAAATGAAAGCACGGATCCAAGAATGTCCGTCAATCACACGTGACCGACCCCCGGTTGCTTCACCTCTCAGATGCTTTCGTCGCGTCTTTGCCGTAGGGGCCCCCGAGGCGCTTCCCAACTGAACCGCGAGAGAAACCGAGCGAGCATCGAAACCGGGCGACGCCTTGTACGTGGGAGAATATAAAATATGTTCCTTTAAGGTGAATAAGAGAGAGAGAGAGAGAGAGAGAGAGAGAGAAAAGTCTGAGGAGAGGGAAGTGACTGAGGTGACTCTGCACTGCTCTGGAGTACGTGCGTGCAGTCATGAAGCTGGAAGTCACCGAATTAGCAGCTCTACTCAACCACGACCAATAATCTCAATGCTGCAGATAAGGCTGAACAAAGAGAAGCCACCGCAGAGATTCAACCACGGCTGCTGGTGGTTTACATGAACCGCACTGGTGAAGTTTCCTAGCAGCCCACCGACCTGGGGATTCATAACCACCTCAATTTACAAGGCGAGGCGAGGCGAGGCGGGGGGAGAGGTCACTGCAAGAGTTCCAGGCACCAGTGTGTTTTTCCCCACTGGCAGTGATTGTCAGGGTAAATCAAAGCCGGGGCACAAGGGGTGGGTTCTGATCTGCCGCGTTCAAGACACGGAGCGTCCGCCGTGCCTCTGCGATCGAAGAGACGGGGGACTTTCTCCAGCTGTGACCCAGATCACTCATGTGGAAAGTTCAATCGGTCAGAACAGTTTTCACTCTGTACCACCACGGCGTACCGTGACTGGTCATCGCCACAGAGCGGAGATGCCGGATTATAAATGATTTAAAAATAACTGCAGTGCCATAATTACAGTCAACATGGCACGCATTCCTGACGCCACCCTCTGCACCTTTACAAATCGCACATCGCTTCTCGTCTTCACCAGAACGCTAAAATGGTCGGCTGAATTCGATCCCGTTCGAAGGATTTTTTGTTTTGTCGATAGAAAATAACGGAAATGAATGAGGTCCTCGTTTGAGGGTGTGCGGGAGAACAGAGCCGTCCCTATGAGGGCCGAAACAGGCGACAAGTGCTGTATGCAATTAAAAGTGTGGGGTCGCCATATGGAATGCATGTGCGCCGCCGCCTTTACAAGCCCGGGTGCAAAACTGCTATTCACTGGTGAAAGATAATGGGGCCCAACCTTGAGCTGTGATGAAAGCCTCCTGTTGTTTGAGCCCCATAGATTTTACTGCAAGTGACCCAGCAGCGAAAGACATACATTTATATCTGACCTGGCAATTTATAAAAAAAACAACACAGATAATCTTTTCCATTAAAGTATTCTTATCAACCTCACAGGGTATCCTTATCAGCACAGCATAAATACTGTGCAGCTGTGACATGTTCGTGTCGCGGGGCGCGGCTCGTTATCTGCCGCTTTTAACCTCCACAGACGGGGCCCCGGCACCGCCGATACTCGGGCGATCTGCGCGAGACGCCCAGTCCTATCAAGAACCGGAAAATGTATAATCCCAGAAGTGATAAAACACACCCGGCCAGGAACTCGCTGTGATCACTTGTTGGAAGACAGCCCCGCTGGCTCACAGACAGAGAATAAATGTTGCTTTTTCAGGATGCACGAGAAACACCTACCGCCCAAACACTCATCGCATGGGAGATCGGGAGATAGCTTACTGACATGGATAACAATGCTTTCGAATCGCACGGCAGGGTCCGCAGAGGTCATTTATAAACCGCAACGAGCTGCAACTTTAATGTGATGTTTTAAAATTTATGTATCACTGTAAAACCTGTGTCCTTTGCCCCACTTTGCCCGACAAAAAGCAAATGAGACACCAGGCATATCTTTTAAATACATTTTCAACTTAAAGAGGCCATACAAACATGAAACTCAAAAGCCTAAATCGAAATTTTTATTATTTTATTAGTATTCCTGCTCCTTGTTCTTTGTGCAGCGGTCGTTCCAGACGATTTACTCCGGGAAACAACACAGGCACTTCTGATATTTAAAGCTAAGGGGCCATGTCATTAATAACTTCCACTCAGGATACACATATTTAGCCTGTCATTACTAGGCTGTGTAAACAGGCCGTGGAGCAGCACTGCAGGGACTGGAGCCATTTCAGCAGAGAGGGGTGGTCCCTGCGACGGGGGTGGGGGGGTTTGGCGGGCCTCCAGCTTACTGACGGTTTAATGACAGCGCTACGTGCGGAGCGTGAGGCTATTGAAAGTCGAGAGCTCACTTAACTCTTTCATTGCACAGCTCCTGGCACAGCACACAGAGGGGGAGGGGAAGAGAGAGCTACATGGACACACAAGCACACACACACACGCACGCACACACATACACACACGCACGCACACACACATTAACTGACTCATACATACAAAGTCCAAGTCCAAAAATAGAAACACAAATAAAAACAAACTCCTGTTTTTCCAGTGTTTTTAAATCGACACTCTCTGTGTGCACCCGTGACCCGACACAGTCACACTCACAATCACAATCGTTCCCTCTCCTCGGACGGCTCGTGTATATAATCGACGTGCGTTTCTCAAAGGCTGTCAATTTAATTATATTGCAGCCCAGCAGTGAAAATAGACAGCTTTCTAAAATCACTACACAACAGTGTCCGTTCTGTTTCTTTGCCTCCTCTCAGTTGAAACATTGTTCCTTGTTTTTAGCAACCCCAGATTTCAGCAACTTTGATAAAGCAGTAGAGGATTCAACACATTACCAAGAGTAAAATCTAGGGAACGGGAGACGAGGAACACTCAGGGCAAGACTTTAATTAGAATCATACCAAAGCAGTTTATTCAGCTTTAACGAAGCCACTGTCGGACAGTCGGGAAGGGAAGTCTTGTCTAAAGCTTTTCTTAAAAGCACACCAGCACATAGGAGAGGACTCCCTTAGCAGCTGAGCAACGGCATGACCCAACCCCAAACTTCTTCACAGACTCTGGCCTTAGATGAAAATGTTATTTTTGTAAAACTCGGCTACACAGACTGGCACCTCATACTCATACATGGGCTACACAATCTTGCTACAACAGGACACAAAGAATATGTTTGGCACCTAGACATCTCTAGAAATCCTAAAAGTGGTTTTAGAGAACAACATTGCTGCGTCAACTCTCCGGAACTGGACGCCAGCTTCAGATCCGACCCGGATAAATCTGGATTCCTCCCCACTCAACTGTCCAAAACATCTGACAAATAAATTGTGCAGCTGACGAATGCTAAAGTTTTAAAACATATAAACCCTGAAACATCATGAGGTTGGTCTTAGTAATTTGTCAATAGTGTATTAAGATAAGCACTCTTTTCCACTTAACACTTAGGGTTAATAATTCATGAAAATATTTTTTCCATTACTTAAAATAATCTTATTTAGATCTCACTACCCCCCCACCCACCCCCCCCACATACACACTACACTGGTAATCAGTCATGTATTGAGACTCGGTTCCCTTTTTTCCTTTTCTTGATATCACATACTGGACATTTTCCACTACAACTGTACTGAACGCCCACCCCACACATCACACAAGGCCCTTTACGTGATCTGCGGTCACGCGAAAACCACATTTATTTGAGCAAATGAAGGCACGGGGCCCTGACTCATGTCTCAATCTGTACTTGCAGGATCTCTGTGGCTGCACAATGAACTGCAGTCGGTCGCACAACCTGTACAGTGCGAGATCTCGCTCTCCTTCCTGCCGCCGGACTACAGGCTTCCTGTTCATGTCAACAGAAAAACAGAACCACCTATAGTGTCAGGAGTCACGTACTGCGAGAAATAAACCGTAAGCACCGAGACGGAGACACGTGTGGCTGCTGGGTTCATGGCCAAATAAGGTGCTCAGGGGACAAACTGACAATGTCTCTAAAATGTTTCCATTAAAATACAATCTGTCATGCTAAGAGGCTCTCAGAGACGGGTTTAAGAGTTGTTATCATCATTAATAATAGTCATCATAATAATGTTGTCCATTAAAAGTTCATTAAAAGGTCACAAATTGTAAGAAAGTTGTGTATCTTGAAAACCATTTTCAATCCATTGGTAAAATACAAAATTTCTTATGTGCCAAGTAAAGCTTTCAGTCAGACACAGTGTGATGACTGACGCCCAACACGCTTGTAATGCAACCAAGTGGTCTTCACCCTCCCAGGGTCAACTCTCTGTGGATCCAAGTCACCGAGCTTCAGCTACAGGACTCAACACCTGAGGCATAGTGTGAACTGGAAAATGGGTCTCTGACAAGACTCAGACAACAAGTAAACAATGAAAAGTGAGATCTTAAAGACCAAGAACACATATAAGGACTTGGAAAATGAAATCAAACGGTGTGTGCTTGTGAGCTCATACTGAGCCATTCCAAGAAAATGAGGCTATAGGTGTTGTTTTCTTTTTCTCTTTTGACTCATTCCAGCTCCCATTTCTCCACAGAAACTCATCTTGTAACCTGGTTCAGTTCCACGTCCTGTGCAGGCATTACTCACTGCCAGGTGTTAATAAAGTGTCCCTTTATTTAGGGAAAATTACTTCACCGCATCCCTCCAGCTCTTCCCGACTCCGTAACCAAACAGCTTGTTTTCACAGACGTACTTTTGGTGCCATATTGTGTTACAGAAAAGTCCACAACCAATACCCTCCGTCTCCTGCAGCAGCATCAACACCAACCACGGCTGGGTTTTGCCCTAGACTGGCAGCAATGCACAAAGCATGTATAGAGAGAATCAGTTCTGCAACCCCACTTCAGCCATTTTCTTAATAATGCAACAACATGGACATGGATGTCTGCTTTTTAAATCAAAGGCAGCGCTTCTGGGAGTGTGGAGCACATGCAACACACATGTATTCAATAAACGCAATAAACTCAAGTGGTGGCACGATGCTGCTGAAACGCACGCACAGTCCAGCGCCTGGTCTAATCACAAGGGCAAAATTGTGTGCACAACCTGGACTATGCGTCCAACAGAAAAGTATTTATGTGTGGAAAGTTTACCTTGGATCGCTCCCGGATGTTGTTTTTCCCCAGTCTCCCAATGCACAGCATCACAACTTTGTCAATCAGAGACAGGAGGAAGTTTACAGCCTCGCAGCCCTTCTCAGTCCCACCGACCCAGGCGATCTTATCCCCTCGGACGCTCCTCCTGGACACCCCCGCCCGGCGGCCGGCCAGCTGTCCGTCCTGCAGCAGCCCCGCCGAGTGCATGTCCTTCACCTGCTCCAGGACACAGTCGCCCACCAGCTCGCCCAGGAAGTTGTCCAGGTAGAAGAAGCCCTGGTCGAGCAGGCACGGCACGATGTGGTCCAGGGCCAGCTTCTCCAGGTCCAGCTCCATGATGTGCTGAAGCAGAGGCATCTTCCCCCCGAGCCTGAGCCCCGGTGTCGCCTGTCTGGTGTGCGGTTGCAAGGAGCTGGGCAGCCGGGACGTGCAGACGCTTCCTAACACGCTTCTGTATGTGGGAACTGCGTGCAATGAGGAGACCGCGCTGGACGCATCGCCTGGGGGCTACAGATGCTCACACATACGCATACACATACACATACATGTGGTGCTGCGCTGCTCTTGGCGTGTTTTGGCGGCGATGGAACACAGCCTTCGAGAACGTGCAGGATGTGTAGTCGCCGCCGGTGGGCGGGGCCTTCCAGTGGGCGGGGCCGCACGTCCGTCTTTCAACCAATCACGGGAGGCTCCGGACGTGTTCTCGGGCAGACGGCTGCAACATGGTCTGTGATTGGTTCTTAGGTGCAGATCTGCAGAATCCCAGCGCGCCCATTGGTGCAGCCGCGCAGACCATACGCTGAAATGGAGGGGCGTGTAAGGGAGGCGTGGGAGCAGCATGTGCGGGGCGGCTCCTCCGCCATTGCCGATCCCAGCAGCGGCATGTAGCCCCACCGCAGGCCGCTCACGATGCACAGGACCGGCAGGCACCGCAGAAAAACACACAATGTTCCCAGTCCGGGTGTTGTCGGCGTGTGGCGCACGTATAGCATGAGGACGAGGAAGATGCATTCACATCCCATGACTGCAAACGGGAAGACCCCCCAGGCGGTGTTCAAACTAAAACTCAGCTGTTTCAATGGCCACAATGCTGATGCTGATTGATTCATAGTCTATTATTGAGCAATCTCACATTAAACAATTGCACACGCAGACCCCATCACAAACATCAGCAGTCTATATGAATGTGCAGGGCCTCTCGGGTGGAAATAATCTTTCCAGTGGTTTGAACACTGTCTCTGCTTAACCAGGCTGTCATAGTGTTGTGTGTTTTTTTTGGTTTTGGTGTTGGTTTGACAATTATTCACTCATCACCCACAATAAACAACACCCAGCCAAGTAGCGCAGTTCACAACCATCCCACGAGCTTGTTTTGAGTGAAAGCCTGCAGGAATAGTCTCGTATACAAGGCACAGGGTGTGGAAAGCCTTTTTAAAATGTAATCGTCCAATTAGTGATAGCAACACTTGTGTCACATGTTTGATGTGAGAAATAGAATTGTTGATGTCAAAAATAGAATTGCTGATATCAACAATTGGATTTCTGATATCAACAATTCAATTTCTGATATCACTAATCCGATGATTAAATGTTAAAACTGCTTGCCGCACACAGAGCCAGTGATGTGGACATGCACCGGAGACGACCCACTCTTCCCCCTCCTGTCATACTGGGCCATGTCTTTCCAAGCCTGGGAAACAATACCACAGGCAAGAGATGCCACCGAGCGGATTAGGCTCAGTTTGGGAATTGGTACCAAGTTTAGGAGAGTGCACATATAAGGTCACCTCTGAAATACCAATAGTTTGGGAATTGGGACCGAGTTCAAGAGAATGCACATATAAGGTCAGTCCTGACATCAATACAACAGTGTAGGAGACACACTCTTAATCACACTGGTCTTAGCCAGCAGCGGGGGATGAGGTGAAAGGGCTGTGTCTGTCATGGAAAACGTCCAAGGAAGCTCAGAGACTCGAGACGATTTGTAAGAGACCCAACCAGGAGAGCAACAGGGTCACACTGTTAGAGACACTGTCTCATATGGGAATCAGTTTCCTGGACAAACCGCTGAGCCAGACGGACGGTCAGAGTGAGACACGCGGGACTTGGAAGTGACCTGGAGTTGTCCCATTCTGTTAAAAGTCCCAGGGACGTTTAGTGTTTTAACATTCTCGTCAATAAAGTAATGTACGTGTACAAATAGTGTAGAAAGGAGATTGCTGGTATAGGATAAATACCGTATTAGGGTTCTATTAAAGTCCATACACGCACGCACAGAGAGAGGGAGGGAGGAAGGGAGAGAAAATAGTAAAAGAGAGACAATAAAATAGAACATATTTCTTGTTACTTCTGTTTGCTAATGAAAAATCGGAAATGTATGTATATGTATGTGTGTATTATCTATTTTAATTATTTTATTATTTTATCATTAAGATTATTTTCCATGCAATTTATATTGTATTTTTCTTTAAAAAAAATTGTCCTTTATTTCATTCTGTGAAATATTACATTTATGTATGTAGTACTTTGGCATGGGAAATATTAAATAGACAGATAGATAGACAGATAGATAGATAGATAATGAAAAAAGTGAATTCAAGGGTCTCTCTGGCACATTTCGGAGCATTTCCCGCTTATCCATGAATGTGGACATATACTTAATTAATCTGACATTTAATTATAAATACACATCCACTAATACTAATTAAACCCCATCTTTTAAAAATCGTTAAACTGATATAGGCTACTATTATTCTTTTAAAATGAGTGATTAAAGACTATAGGCAAAATACATTGGAACCATAATTCTTTAATGTTATACTATTTGTTTCGCATAAACCGTGGCTTTACTGCGTCTAATATAACTTTAGTAGTAGATTGTATTACTGTACAACAGACTATGTTACATTTTACACTCCCACCCAACTCCCTCCAGTTTAAAACAAACAGCTGTTCTAGTTCTCGCTTTACAGGCCGATACAGAATAGTTTGCGCAGAAGAAACACATTTGAAAGCAACAGAACTTGTGCGTTAAATCAGATGACACCGCGCTGGTTCAACACAAACCCCGCGGCCGCTGCGTGAAGAACAAACTACTTTTCAAAAGTATTGATCAATTAAACAATTATAACCAAACCTGCGTGCATTACTTTCTATTAACATTAATAGCCTACATATAATAAGTCAATAAACACCATCGGATAAGCAGTGGATTTAGTAACCAGTCGCACAGACCGGGATCCCGTGCTCGCCCACCTTGTGTCTGCCCCGGATTTTGAAGTTGCCCAGCTTGCCGTCCGCGTAGGTGATGAGCTTGTCCATCCTGGTCAGCAGGAAGCCGATGTTCTCGCAGCCGGGCTCCGTGCCCTCCACCCAGGCGATCTGGTCCCCTCGGATGGACTTGCTCCTGCCCAGTTTGCGGCTCGCCAGCTGCCCGTCCTGGAGCTTGCCACCCTGGTGCAGGTTCAGGACCTCTTGCAGGACCCTCTCGCCGACCCTGTTGCCCAGGAAGTGGTCCACCCGGCACAGCCCGTAGGCGGTCATGGAGGGCACAATGTACTGGGACACCAGGCGCTGCGCGCTCGGGCGCCGCTGCTCCCTGTGCTGGGCACCTCTGCCGCCGCGGGCTCGGTTGGGTGGCAGCCTGGGCTCGGGCGCTGCGGTGCTGCTGCCATCAGTGCAGGTGCTGGCGGGGTCCTCCCTGCCCCGGACCGGCCCGGCCTCTCTGCCCAGGGGCTGCTTCTTGAGCACCGGCTGCGTGCTGTCGGCTGCCTCCCCTGTGCCGTGGCGCGCACTGCCGTCTTGCAGAGATGCTGCCATTGCCGCAGAGTGTCGGGACAGTGTCGGACTGGTGCGGGACAGTGTCGGACTGGTGCGGGACAGTGTCGGACTGGTGCGGGACAGTGTCGGACTGGTGCGGGACAGTGTCGGGACTGGTGCGGGACAGTGTCGGGACTGGTGCGGGACAGTGCCATGCGGCAGCTGCCACACCGGCTCCGCCCACCGCCCCCCCGCCACGGCCACGCGCCCTGCGGCTCGCCCCCGCGCCACGGGGCTGGTGCACGCACTCTCGGCGGCGCGCGCGGGACTGAGCTGGTGTCCGTGTTTCTGTCCACGCAGCCCCGGGCTATCAATCATCCACTCACCCCCCCGGGACACTGCGAGCAGCCCTGCACACACTACACACACTGCACACACTACACACACTACACACACTACACACCCTGCACACACTACACACACTGCACACACTACACACCCTGCACACACTGCACACACTACACACCCTGCACACCCTGCACACCCTGCACACACTACACACTGCACACCCTGCACACACTACACACACTGCACACACTACACACACTACACACACTACACACACTGCACACCCAGCACACACTACACACCCTGCACACACTACACACACTGCACACACTACACACCCTGCACACACTGCACACACTACACACCCTGCACACCCTGCACACACTGCACACACTACACACCCAGCACACACTACACACACTGCACACACTGCACACCCTGCACACACTACACACTGCACACCCTGCACACACTACACACACTGCACACACTACACACACTACACACACTACACACACTACACACACTGCACACCCAGCACACACTACACACCCTGCACACACTACACACACTGCACACCCTGCACACCCTGCACACACTACACACACTACACACACTGCACACACTACACACACTACACACACTACACACCCAGCACACACTACACACACTGCACACACTGCACACACTACACACACTGCACACCCTGCACACCCTGCACACACTACACACACTGCACACCCTGCACACCCAGCACACCCTGCACACACTACACACACTACACACACTGCACACACTGCACACACTACACACCCTGCACACACTGCACACACTACACACCCTGCACACACTACACACACTGCACACATTACACACACTACACACCCTGCACACCCTGCACACACTGCACACCCAGCACACACTGCACACACTACACACCCTGCACACACTACACACCCTGCACACACTACACACACTGCACACACTACACACACTGCACACACTGCACACCCTGCACACACTACACACACTGCACACCCTGCACACCCTGCACACACTACACACACTACACACCCTGCACACACTACACACACTGCACACCCAGCACACACTACACACACTACACACACTACACACACTGCACACACTACACACCCTGCACACACTACACACACTACACACACTACACACACTGCACACACCCTGCACACACTACACACCCTGCACACACACTACACACACTACACACCCTGCACACACTACACACACTGCACACACTACACACACTACACACCCTGCACACCCAGCACACACTGCACACACTACACACCCTGCACACACTACACACCCTGCACACACTGCACACCCTGCACACCCTGCACACCCTGCACACACTACACACACTACACACCCAGCACACACTACACACACTACACACACTGCACACACTACACACACTGCACACCCTGCACACCCTGCACACACTACACACACTGCACACCCAGCACACCCTGCACACACTACACACACTACACACACTGCACACACTGCACACACTACACACCCTGCACACACTACACACACTGCACACCCAGCACACACTACACACCCTGCACACACTACACACACTGCACACAATACACACCCTGCACACCCTGCACACACTACACACACTGCACACCCTGCACACACTGCACACACTGCACACCCTGCACACCCTGCACACCCTGCACACACTACACACCCTGCACACCCTGCACACACTGCACACCCTGCACACCCAGCACACACTACACACCCTGCACACACTGCACACCCAGCACACACTGCACACCCAGCACACACTGCACACACTACACACCCTGCACACACTGCACACCCTGCACACCCTGCACACACTGCACACCCAGCACACACTGCACACACTACACACCCTGCACACACTACACACCCTGCACACACTACACACACTACACACACTGCACACACTACACACACTGCACACACTGCACACCCTGCACACACTACACACACTGCACACCCTGCACACCCTGCACACACTACACACACTACACACCCTGCACACACTACACACACTGCACACCCAGCACACACTACACACACTACACACACTACACACACTGCACACACTACACACCCTGCACACACTACACACACTGCACACACTACACACCCTGC
This sequence comes from Amia ocellicauda, assembly GCF_036373705.1. Lineage (NCBI taxonomy): Eukaryota > Metazoa > Chordata > Actinopteri > Amiiformes > Amiidae > Amia > Amia ocellicauda. The sequence continues at coordinate 20,715,928 of NC_089870.1, forward strand.
ACACACTACACACACTACACACACTACACACACTGCACACACCCTGCACACACTACACACCCTGCACACACACTACACACACTACACACCCTGCACACACTACACACACTGCACACACTACACACACTACACACCCTGCACACCCAGCACACACTGCACACACTACACACCCTGCACACACTGCACACCCTGCACACCCTGCACACACTACACACACTACACACCCAGCACACACTACACACACTACACACACTGCACACACTACACACACTGCACACCCTGCACACCCTGCACACACTACACACACTGCACACCCTGCACACCCAGCACACCCTGCACACACTACACACACTACACACACTGCACACACTGCACACACTACACACCCTGCACACACTACACACACTGCACACCCAGCACACACTACACACCCTGCACACACTACACACACTGCACACAATACACACACTACACACACTACACACCCTGCACACACTACACACACTACACACACTGCACACCCTGCACACACCCTGCACACACTACACACCCTGCACACACACTACACACACTACACACCCTGCACACACACTACACACACTACACACACTGCACACCCTGCACACCCTCCACACCCAGCACACCCTGCACACCCTGCACACCCTGCACACCCAGCACACACTACACACACTACACACACTACACACACTACACACCCAGCACACACTACACACACTACACACCCTGCACACACTACACACACTGCACACAATACACACACTACACACACTACACACACTGCACACACTACACACCCAGCACACCTTGCACACACTACACACCCAGCACACACTACACACACTACACACACTGCACACACTACACACCCTGCACACCCAGCACACACTACACACACTACACACACTACACACCCTGCACACCCTGCACACCCAGCACACACTACACACACTACACACACTACACACCCTGCACACACTACACACACTGCACACCCTGCACACACTACACACCCTGCACACACTGCACACCCTGCACACACTGCACACACTACACACACTGCACACCCTGCACACACTACACACACTGCACACACTACACACCCTGCACACCCAGCACACACTACACACACTACACACACTACACACCCTGCACACACTACACACACTGCACACCCTGCACACACTACACACACTGCACACCCTGCACACACTGCACACACTGCACACACTGCACACACTACACACACTGCACACCCTGCACACCCTGCACACCCTGCACACACTGCACACACTACACACCCTGCACACCCTGCACACACTACACACACTGCACACCCTGCACACCCTGCACACCCAGCACACACTACACACACTGCACACACTACACACCCTGCACACACTACACACCCTGCACACACTGCACACCCAGCACACACTGCACACCCAGCACACACTGCACACACTGCACACCCTGCACACCCTGCACACACTGCACACCCAGCACACACTGCACACACTACACACCCTGCACACACTACACACCCTGCACACACTACACACACTACACACACTGCACACACTACACACACTGCACACACTGCACACCCTGCACACACTACACACACTGCACACCCTGCACACCCTGCACACACTACACACACTACACACACTGCACACACTGCACACACTACACACCCTGCACACACTACACACCCTGCACACACTACACACACTGCACACCCAGCACACACTACACACACTACACACACTGCACACACTACACACACTGCACACAATACACACACTACACACACTACACACCCTGCACACACTACACACACTACACACACTGCACACACCCTGCACACACTACACACCCTGCACACACACTACACACACTACACACCCTGCACACACTACACACACTGCACACACTACACACACTACACACCCTGCACACCCAGCACACACTGCACACACTACACACCCTGCACACACTACACACCCTGCACACACTGCACACCCTGCACACCCTGCACACACTACACACACTACACACCCAGCACACACTACACACACTACACACACTGCACACACTACACACACTGCACACCCTGCACACCCTGCACACACTACACACACTGCACACCCTGCACACCCTGCACACACTACACACACTGCACACCCTGCACACCCTGCACACACTACACACACTACACACACTGCACACACTGCACACACTACACACCCTGCACACACTACACACCCTGCACACACTACACACACTGCACACCCAGCACACACTACACACCCTGCACACACTACACACACTACACACACTACACACACTACACACCCTGCACACACTACACACACTACACACACTGCACACCCTGCACACACCCTGCACACACTACACACCCTGCACACACACTACACACACTACACACCCTGCACACCCTGCACACCCTGCACACCCAGCACACCCTGCACACCCTGCACACACTACACACACTGCACACCCTGCACACCCTGCACACCCAGCACACACTACACACACTACACACACTACACACCCTGCACACACTACACACACTACACACCCAGCACACACTACACACACTACACGCCCTGCACACACTACACACACTGCACACAATACACACACTACACACACTACACACACTGCACACACTACACACCCAGCACACCTTGCACACACTACACACCCAGCACACACTACACACCCAGCACACCCTGCACACACTACACACCCTGCACACACTACACACACTACACACCCAGCACACCCTGCACACCCAGCACACCCAGCACACACTACACACCCAGCACACCCTGCACACACTACACACCCTGCACACACTACACACACTACACACCCTGCACACACTACACACACTACACACACTGCACACCCTGCACACACACTACACACACTACACACCCTGCACACCCTGCACACCCAGCACACCCTGCACACACTACACACACTACACACACTACACACACTGCACACACTGCACACACTGCACACCCTGCACACACTACACACACTACACACCCTGCACACACTACACACACTACACACCCAGCACACACTACACACACTACACACCCTGCACACAATACACACACTACACACACTACACACACTACACACACTGCACACCCTGCACACACTACACACACTGCACACCCAGCACACACTACACACACTACACACCCTGCACACACTACACACACTGCACACAATACACACACTACACACACTACACACCCTGCACACACTACACACCTTGAACACACTACACACCCAGCACACCTTGCACACACTACACACCCAGCACACACTACACACCCAGCACACCCTGCACACACTACACACCCTGCACACACTACACACACTACACACCCAGCACACCCTGCACACCCAGCACACCCTGCACACACTACACACACTACACACCCAGCACACCCTGCACACACTACACACACTACACACCCAGCACACCCTGCACACACTACACACCCAGCACACACTACACACACTACACACCCAGCACACCCTGCACACACTACACACCCAGCACACCCTGCACACACTACACACTGCACACCCTGCACACCCTGCACACACTACACACACTACACACACTGCACACACTACACACCCTGCACACACTACACACACTACACACACTACACACCCTGCACACACTACACACACTACACACCCTGCACACACTACACACACTACACACACTGCACACCCAGCACACACTACACACACTACACACACTGCACACACTACACACCCTGCACACACTACACACACTGCACACACTGCACACACTGCACACACTACACACACTACACACCCAGCACACCCTGCACACACTACACACCCAGCACACCCTGCACACACTACACACCCAGCACACCTTGCACACACTACACACCCAGCACACACTACACACCCAGCACACACTACACACCCTGCACACACTACACACCCAGCACACCCTGCACACACTACACACACTACACACCCAGCACACCCTGCACACCCAGCACACCCTGCACACACTACACACACTACACACCCAGCACACCCTGCACACACTACACACACAGCACACCCTGCACACACTACACACCCAGCACACCCTGCACACACTACACACTGCACACCCTGAACACACTGCACACCCTGCACACCCTGCACACCCTGAACACACTACACACCCTGCACACACTACACACCCAGCACACACTACACACCCTGCACACACTGCACACCCTGCACACACTACACACACTACACACCCTGCACACACTACACACACTACACACCCTGCACACACTACACGCCCTGCACACCCTGCACACACTGCACACCCTGCACACACTGCACACCCTGTACACACTACACGCCCTGCACAAACTACACACACTACACACACTACACACCCTGCACACACTGCACACCCTGCACACACTACACACCCTGCACACACTACACACACTACACACCCTGCACACACTACACACACTACACACCCTGCACACACTACACGCCCTGCACACCCTGCACACACTGCACACCCTGCACACACTGCACACCCTGTACACACTACACACCCTGCACAAACTACACACACTACACACACTACACACCCTGCACACACTGCACACCCTGCACACACTACACACACTACACAACCTGCACACACTACACACACTACACACCCAGCACACCCTGCACACACTACACACCCTGCACACACTGCACACCCTGTACACACTGCACACCCTGCACACCACTACACACACTACACACACTGCACACACTACACACACTGCACTCAGCACGGAAATAGCTGCAAAAACGAATGAATTAATAACTGTGCCGCACAATGTGTGCCATGTGAGATCTGAACGCCACTGCTATAGTCTGGGCTGCATGGAGCGGGTCAGTCTAGTACTGATGATGGAAGGTAATCCCTCACAATTGAATACAGAATGATTGCATTTACTGCAGAAGCGGTGGGAATGAAAGCACACCGATTCGACACACTTGCATTAAAATAGCAACAACTTACATTTCTTCAAGTGTTTTGGAGAGTCTAAGCCCCCCACAGTGCCATCAATCCGTGAATATTAAACACATGTATTAACATAAGGGGGGTTGAACAAATTTTACAGTGTTCTACATGTTTTCCAAAAGTCCTTTCTTTAAAATACTGAAATACGTTCTTGTGAAAATATATTACTACTTTTGTTGAAATGTGTTTGGAATGATTAGGGTAATCGGTAATATAGATGATTTGGGATATTATTTTCAAGATAGACCCTATTTTAAAAGAAGCAATTGAGAGCTTTGGCATATAAAACATCAACTACTTACTTGATCTGTACAAAAGTAGAGTTTTCATAATCCAAAGTGTGTATAGTTTGGACTAGGGACTCTTTGTTTACAAGAATATGTATATTCAATCTTTAGTATGTTTTGCAACCACAGTTGATGAGCACATGTCCACAACAGGGTGGACGCACTTTTCAGTCCACGTAGGTAAAAACTGTAGGCAGTTAGAGGAAAACAAGTTCCCGACATGGGAAAACATCTGTTTCTGGAGGTTGGATAACGTTTAAGTGCGTTTTGAAGAATTTGCGAGGGGCACAATGTCCTCTATTCGTGGAATGACCCATATATCTTATTAAAGAAAGTCACTGACGCAGTACCCCAGCTTTAACAGCACTTAGTTATTAATTCCACTGCCCGTGCCAAGTGCATTTCACAGCCAGCATGAGCCCAGGCCGGGCACGGGGGCTTCGAACGGCACAGGGCACAGGGGGCAGAACAGGGCTGACGTGAGTGGGGGGCAGTACTAGCTCTATGTCTGCATGTGCACTGTGTGTAACGCACTGTTTTACCCAGAACATGGCTAAGACAGGGTACAAGTTGAGTATTGTAGTAATGGAGTACCTCTAAACACTTGCAGAATACATGTAGGACTTTAGACACTTTCCTTGCCAACAGCTCAGTTGACACAGGGCTGCCATGGCCGAATAAACTGCTCACAGCCGAGCCACCCGTCGCTCTTCCCATCCCCGTGAGCCAGCTGTGGGAAGTACCCAGAACGCACCTAAGCGCAGGGTGTCTATGCAGGGTCACGGCTCCGCTCTCGGCACCTGCTGTCCTGCGCCGGTGCGTGCCAGGGCTTGCCACGAGTCAGAAAGGGATGTTTTCAGGTCACGCCACCTCTCCCGTCGCGCGCTGCAGTCGACTGTGTTGTGCAACTCGATGGAAAGAGCAGGGCCTAGGGGACACGGGGCAAGCGGTGGCAGCAACGCAGCGCCCGGGCAACTAGTCAACCTTTGAAAAGTACACTCTGAGGAATGCACTTCGGTTTTATATAACAAGGGGAAGAGAAATCTGAATTGCGCTGGGTTGTTATTGATATGTTCCTAGTATTGTCTTGGGTGTTTTTGAGCAGCAACGATGAACAGATATTGACTTGTGTCCAGGTACTGCTGACATTGCACTTTCCTGTTGTTTACTGTACCTTTTTTATCCTTTCAGATCTTAGGACAGCTCTTAAGACCTCTGTGAAGAGCGCCAGCGAGGCCCTGCCGTGTCAGCCTACTGTCAAAAACACTGCACTTACATAAACAGTGCTTTCGTTTTTCTCTTGGACTTTGCTTTAGGTGAGGACTGTGCGGTGTGTGCCAGAGAAAACGCAATGCAGCGTTCATGACCCCAACAAAACATTTGTGAAAGGGGAGGGACGGGGGGTAAAACATTCAGGGTCGTGACTGTTGTCGAGGAGAGGAAATTAAACGAATATGTGACGGTTCCTTCAATCTTTTGAACAAATGCTGTTTTCTCCTGAACTCCGCAGCGTCCCGTCAGCGCTTTGTGCTTCACAGAGGGCAAGAAAATGATACGCTTGAGAAACCACTCAGTCGGAGGATTTTGAGAGGAAATCGTTGGCAGTTTTCTTCACCTCCGTGATCGGGTCAAGTTTTTGGCCGATTTTTCATCAGCGCGTTTGTCCTTTAAAGTACTCGGTACACAAGTCTGGGAAACAGTCTAAAGAAACAAATAAATAAATATGATTCTATGTAGACTACACAACATGTTCTCTTCTTAAATATTCCTGTACACCTCCAATGTATTCCTTTTCTCCTCAGTCTTCACGCTTCCTTTTACTTTAACCTTTTTATCTTGGGCTAGAGAGAGTGATATCCCATATACACTTACATTATGTTTAAGTATACGTGTATAAGCAGCATATACAACGATTTTGTCGCTGATATCATTCGCTAGAAACGCCCTGGGAAGTTTCGTGGGTATTTTGTTTTCAGCACGAGAGTCAGCAGTCCTTTTTTTACTGCTGTGTTTCTTGGATCTCTGACAACCTACCCCCATTGGGCTCCTCCAGCCTCCAGAAGGCGCAGACTGGGGCAGATCAGGTTCCTGGTTGCCTGCACTCTGATCAGAGGTATGCAGGCATACGTGAGGCATGGCACACTGTAATGCAACAAGAGCCTGCTTTATTAGCACTTAGGCTGATAAAGAATTCAGTGTGTGAACAGAATTGGCTGCCAGTAAATAGTTTCATAAATTAGACATGCATACTTCTTTTTTCATTTTTTTTGTTTCCCTGGGTGTGCTTGTTTGGTTGATCTGATAACAAGCACACCCGTCTGAACGCATAACGTGTCTCTCCGTGTCCTGCCCTCCAGTCATTGCTTTTGTTTCTGGAAGTGTCGGGCGGATGAGCCGCAAACATTTCTGAGCAGAGAGAGAGGGAGCGAACATGGAGGCCGGAGCCCAGACGACACAAACTGCAGTAACCTCCCTGTCCAGCCCAGGGTGGAATATTTAGATAATATGTGTTTATTTTCTTCCTGTCATCAGCTACAACCCAAAAAAAGAAGTCAATACTTTCCCAAAAACATTTACTTTACAAGCTTCATTAGCAGATAATTACCTATCCACCCACCCAGATAACTCCTCAGTTTTAAATGATGTCAATATTTTGATGTGTCTGTCCTATTCTTATCTGAGTCCCACATCTGACTGCTGCGAGTTAATTCTGGCATGTGCCGGACGAGTCCCTCTTAGCTTGTGTTCCTGTAGCTTGTGGGGTCACCAAAGGGCACGGGGGGATTTCTTAAACCGCTCCGAAGCAGCAGAGGAAGTCTTTCCTTAAAGGTTACTTCATTCACAAAGTTATAATCCGTCCCTCATGTTTCTTTTTCTTACCAGTACTAATTATAATCTCCATTAGTTGATCGACTCTATCCCTGTATTTAGCACTAAATACGTCTCTGAGGTACATCCCTAAGCAACCGTCTACAGTTCAACCGTAATCACCACAAAGCCTATCTTCCCCACCACAGACGTTTAAGCACACACCACCTGCAAATCATTAATCTCCCCGCCTGCGACGGCGCCGCAGACACGCAGCCGTGTACATGCAGAATGTGAAAAGCACGACCGCAGATATCGTACGTTTTTTTTGTTTTGGTCGTGGCGCTTCAGCACCCCGGACTTCGTGTGAGTTTGTTTCGGAGAGAGAGAGTTGGATGTGTCAGCCTATATATCAACCCTACGGCCAAGGAGGGTTACTGGTGCAGGGAGGCAAGGTGTTTAATGAGTCTGCCTTGGTATAATTATTTATTATTGATTTGTTTATTTATTCGCAGACACCCTTATCCAGGGCGAAGTATGGTTTACACAAGAAACATTGCAAAGCATCACAGTGCAGTAATACGATCGGTACAAAATACAATGAGCTACCAAGTGCACACAGTTTTGTCCTGAAGGCAGGGGCAGGTATAGGAGAAGTTACAGTAAAACGAAAGTAGTGCTAAGAATAGATAAGTAGGCAGTGGCATGAGGAAGCAGGGTTTAATAAGATTGCACAAGGGTGAGAGTGCGGGGCAGCCTGGGGGATCGGGAGTCTTCGTTGCCTGACATGTGACAAACATAGTGGCACAATCAGGCAGCGTAAACGCCTCCAGGATCTCGTAAAAGCCTTCGGTGAAACACGATTTTAGCTGGAGCGCCAGCATAAAAGCACACTGTGACCAGCTTTACAAACCCGGGTCTGTGGCACCCTGCCAGGTGCGTGCGGAGCCTGTGTTTTATCTGTAACGCCTCAGACCAAACACGCAAAACCGTTAAAGACGTGTTCGTGTTGCGGGTCATGGATGATTTGCAGGCTCTAATAAGGTATGTTCGCAATGCTGCTCTCAGAGTGGCTTCCTGTGTGAATGACGAAGCGTTTCTGCCGCACACACAATGGCGTTCCCAGCGGTTCACTGGGTGACCGCTCACTGCCCACCCAGCGAACCGGCCTGGTGGCGCAGGCAAGAGGAACTGGTCTTAGGGAGCCCCTCCTGAGCAGCTGGACAGTGCGGCTGTTTCCTCTGCCCTTCCCCACACATCATCGTTCAGCACCTGTCCAGAGCCCCGCGCACAACCACAACAATGTCCCGTCATCGCCAGGAAGAGGCCAGCACTGCCGCGACACGTACAGGCTTCCTGGAAGTACACGGACACACACTCGCTCTTAGACACACACACACATTTACATAAATATAGGATGATGCCGATTCAAATTGCGGAGAGGGGAAACTTGAATTTCCTCCTCTGGTGCACGACAGGATTACACTTTGTCATCACCCCGGGGACAGGGCCTGAACCCGGGCTCGGTGCCACTCGGTAGAGTAAGTCCATTCCTCAGCCCCGCCGGGACGGCTTTGCAACTGGAGACGTGACCCAGCAGCTGAGGCTGGGCCGGGGTGCGCCTTTTTGTTTCTGGTGCTTCTATTCACAGAGACTGCAGATCTCAGAGGAATTTGGGTTTAAAGAAGGAGCACGGCCCATATCAGTAACAGGGACCGGGAAGAGGGGTACAGGGACTCTTAAGAACATAAAGTGTCCAACCGAGAGGAGCCCATTCGCCCCATCGTGCTCGTTTGGTATCCATTAATAACTAAGTGATCAAGGATCCTATCCAGTCTGTTTTTGAATGTTCCCAAATTGTCTCTTCAGCCACATCGCTGGGGAGTTTGTTCAGATTGTGACGCCTCTCTGTGTGAAGTGTCTCCTGTTTTCTGTCTTGAATGCCTTGAAGCCCAATTTCCATTTGTGTCCCCGGGTGCGTGTGTCCCTGCTGATCTGGAAAAGCTCCTCTGGTTTGATGTGGTCGATGCCTTTCATGATTTTGAAGACTTGGATCAAGTCCCCACGTAGTCTCCTCTGTTCCAGGGTGAAAAGGTTCAGGTCCTCAGTCTCTCAGTAGGACATTCCCTTCAGACCTGGAATAAGTCTGGTTGCTCTCCTCTGAACTGCCTCTAGAGCAGCGATATCTTTCTTGAAGTGTGGAGCCCAGAACTGTCCACAGTATCCAGATGAGCTCTAACTAGTGCATTGTACAGTCTGAACATCACTGCCCTTGTTCTCAATTCTACACTTTTGACAATAAAATCTTCTTTGATACACAAGGTTGCTGTGGGTACATTGCGCAGGTTCAATATGGGTTAAGATGGAGGTTGACACCCATGAACCTTTGGTGGCACCTGCTGGGTCCAGATCACTGCATTAGAAGCTGACAGCTGTGGAAACTGTGTTCCTACAGGCTAATAATTATGGACAGACATTAATTTTGTGGTTCGGTAAGTTATTGCTTGTAAATGTAATCTAATTGTAGTTGTTGCAGTTCAACCTGGTCCCTGACTAAAGAAAGAGATCCACCACCCGTGTGTTTATGGATAATTAAGATCAAAGCGGTGAAGAACAACAACACAGGAATCCAAAAAGGCAAACTCTGGGGACATGACTGAAAAGACACACCCATTTGATTCCAAGACACAAACAACCGAAAGTGTCTGTGTTTGATAAACCATATGAAAAGAAAACTTTAATACAACTCAGGTTTCTCCACAACAGCTCAGCTGTCGGGATAAGAGTTCCTCCTGGCAGCTCGAGCAAAGGTGCCAGGGCTTTGCAAAACTCCACTTAAGCATCCAGAAATCGCCAGATCTGATCTGCGATTCCTGTGATGGATTGCCTTCTTCCCGAGTCCCACACAAAGCCCCCTATCTCCCAGACAGAGAGGAAGCGGAGATCTTTCCAGCTCATCAGAAGCCAAGACGTGCACCGCCAGGAACATGCGGTGAAGACACCAGGCCTGGCCAGCAAGTTCCCAACAGAAAGAAAGGCAGGAGCGGATATTACCCAGCATGCCCCACTGCCAAGGCAACATCGAGTATTGGAAGTAGTGGAGGCGACTAAAAAACACGCACAGAAATGCCTGCGTAGGGGGCAGAGATGCTTTTTTTGGGAGCAGTTGTCCGCGAAGATGAGAGCAACAGCTGCGCGGCGAGTTCAGCTTAAACGGGCTTATTTTAATTACCGCGCTGGCTGCTGCCTCAGCGCTCAGCAGCCCTGACAGACGCTCAGCTGCGCGCTTCCTCGTCAGGGCGTACGTGAGGCTGAGCGCATCCGGCGGTTTCAAACGCAACCGGCTTCCATTTCAACTTGAACGGCTGCCAATTTGCTTATACTGAAACTGGCATGGGGAGTCATTTGACAGCCGCTCTGCCTCCGAGCGGCTCAGATGACTGCAGGTACTGCGCCCCCATCGGTGCCCAGGCCTCAGCCAGTCGCTCGCAGTCCATTTTTTCCACGGTGTTGAGTTCAAGGCCTGGGATAGACCGACATCTGGCATGCATGCAAGTTGCGGAGCTAATTTTCAATTTCCACTTTCGGTCACGTCTCCGGCTCACGCACACAGTACCTTTGACTTCACAAACAACATCCCACGTCTCCTTGTGGAGAAACGTGACACAATTTCTCCTGGAAGTCTCTAACCAAGGTGTGAGGCATTTCCCTGTTCAAGGGTGACACTCTTCAGGGCGGTGCAAAGCAAACAAACACTGCCTCTCCCTTCACTTCCCTGGAAGGAATTAGTTTCGGTGTAGTTCAGTTCATTGACATTACATTTTCACTTAGCCAAGCATCCTTCATTACAAACTAACACAGAGCTTCACACACTAGGGGAACAAAAGCAAGCAAAGAAAACCGTTCGGATAAAATAAAAAGAAGATAAAATCAAAGTCTCTTCTGGGAAAACCAGAGTCATGGGAGAACATAAATCCCTGCTGGACCACAGCTTAAGGCCTAGTGGTTCCCTCCCCTCCAGGAAATATAAGAAAGACATACGATCGTGCACAAAAATCAGAAAGTCCTTCTTTGTTGGTGTAAGGATTTCAAATTGTACCTTAACAGTTGGGATAAGGTCTGAGAGGGTGACAGGGTCCGGGGGGTTAGATTTACATGTGCTGACTGTCTTAAAGGGCGTCAGTGTTCTCAGCACAGAGCTCCGTTGACTCATCTGCCGTGGACTTTTAAAAGGTCACTCCTGCTTTGTATTGACCAGTCTGAAGCAGTAAACAAGCAGAGGAATTTGCGCTCTGGTATCATGGGCCACGGGTTTGTTCTTCGAGGAACTGCTGTCTGTCTGTGTATGTGTGTGTTGTTGGTTAAAGGGTAATGACCTTTCACAGAGACCTCCGTCCCAGTAGGAGGAGTCGTGGAGTATCTGCTGAACTGTCCTCTGTATCGAGGCATCACACACTTCCTCTCTCTCTCTTTCTCACACACACACAAGGTTAGACTTCTTGTGTTAATAGTGTGTGGAGTGTGTAAGCACAAACGCACTCTAAATGCAGTCAGTTTGTCTTTCTAAAGTCGTGGCCGCTGTGTGGATGCAGATGACAAAGTCCTGATGCGATCTGACTAGAAAACAATTCTGAAAATGGGAAAAAATAACTGTACATTTGCATTTTTGTTGTTTTGACCCTGATCCTGGGAGGCGTGGTTTCAATCCACCGATGTCAAGTAATTACTGCCTAATCAGGACCACTTTAACGGCTTTTCCAGGTCTAGATGTGCTGATGGAGCTGCAGACGTTATTTATATAAACGAACATAGAGAAACACTCCGGACAGAGGCGCCTCCCTCAGTGGGCCAAGGCGGGCAGCCCGTCTGCTCACAGTTCCTGTATCTCGGGGCAGAGAGGGTGGTGTTGTGTGTGGAGAACATTTCTTACATTTCCCCCTGGCTCTGTGACAGAGGGACTCCACCCGGATAGTTTCCTAAATCCCTAGCGTGTAATAAACCAAAGTCAGTGTCAACGATAATTGAGCTCAGAATGGGCCACCTAAACACACGCCCTTCATACCCACTTACACAGTTCCGCTTGCTTAATTAAGGGTTTCGTTTTAATTACTATCCTGTCCCTGATACACAATCTGAACGATTAAATCACAGCCCGTCGGGAGGACCAGCCAGTGATTTCATCCTCATCTCCGTCGCCGAGGAAGACAACCTGCCCAGACCGGCAAGAGAGCGCTCAGACTGTACTCCGGCTCAAACAAGAGCCCAGCGCTGAGCAGACAATAGGCAAAGGCGTCCGCGAACGAAGCAGAAACGTCCCGTCCTCGCCTGTGGCTTGACAGACAGGGCGATGCACTAGTGGAGCCGGTGGCGGCGTGCAGCGGAGGGTCCTCCTGGGTGGCAGAGCAGATCTGGGAAGTGATAGAGCTGCTGGGAAGACGGGATTATGCACGGGCTGCACGCAGGACACAGTGAGCAATAGGGCGTGAAATATGAGGCGTGTTGAAAGCCCAGAGTGACGCACTGCTGTTGAAATGTGTCCAGGGTGATGTGCCCCCACCTAGTGTGCAGCCACCCAGCGCACCCACCCCTGCTGCTCTGTGCCAGGCTGAGTCAATCCCCACGGCCAGCGGGTGTTGACACAGCATCCCTGGGGGGGGAACACTTCACACCTTTCAACAGGAGACGGTCTCAGGGTGCCAGGGTGCCAGGGGGCCAGGGTGCTTCTACAGACAAATCACTGCGTTATTTCCAACAGGGACGCAGACTCAACCTGCAGCTACAGAGACACGTGGGACCAGTTGTTTTGGCAAATCTGTTAGTGTTTCAAGTCATTGTCTCAGAGCTACAGTATCCCACCCTGCCGAGGGGGTCTGATAACAACACACAGTTATATCTTGACAATATATGTAATACCTTAAAGTTCTTGCAGCTGTCACTTATTTTTTAGCACTCGTACATTACACATTGTTTACAACATTTAAAAGATTTAAGTAACACTAATGAAGTGGCACCATCTAGGGGCCATTCTAAGTACTTGCTTTGTTTTTGAAAATCAGTGTTGTTGGCAACTGCCTGACCGAGAGACAACAATACTGATTCTCATGCTAGACAAAGACATTGCGAAGCAAACAAAACACAAAAAAAAACATCAGTTTAATCATTTCATATTTTGCACCACTTGGGTTTCTTTTAATAAAGGAGACACACCCCTGACACAGTGTATTGCTAGGTGTGCCAAGGTGTGCTGGAGAGAGCGTTGCCTCAGTGCCCTAGAGACGACACACAACACAACCGTCTGGAGCTTTACCGGGTGCATCTACCTGATGGCAACAGCTACCAAACATTGCTTTATCCTGATCGCCGTGAGAGTTTGCAGAAAAACATCTGGGTTGATAGAATACTTACAAAAAGTAATTTGGTGTTTGGAACTTATATTTCCACAACCAATTAAGCAAATTGCTCATCTCCAGAGACAGACGCAGCTGAGGATCGGACAGGCATGTCTGCACTCAGCAATCTAAGAAGTATTGCCCAAAATATGTGTGTGCTTGTATCCACACCAGCCCACAGTGGATCATTAAATACAGACAATGCTGTTAAACTATCTGGAGTCGGACCCATCTGACTGATAACCAACAAGCGATTTAAAAGATCTTCACACTGATGCTCCAACAAAACCTTGACATTGTTCCCTGAGGAGCAGGGGCCTCTGGGACAGATTGCGTTAGCCCGCTTGGCGGTGCCCGGCACAGCCCGGCACAAAGCACCAGGCACAGAGTGCAGACGGGACAACAAAGCCATTATTGAAAAGGACCCTTCCTTCAACGTAAAACGAGATAAAGCAGAGAGAGCGAATGTGGAGTTTGATCAGGCAGGGGAGGGACGTTGACAGGCAGAACACATTTTATCGAATAACTGGAATCGTCCCTGGTAGAAGTGTGGCAGTAATATGCTTTGTGTAGCCTGTGTTGACGTATTACTGGACATGTATTTATTACAGAAATGGCGATGGCTACTCAGGAGGCCTCCTATAGGTTTATACCTCACGGGGAATTAATTGTGGCCGCCCCACCTCGAGACTGAGGGTGGCGTAGTCGTACAATAATTGGTCATTAGCGTTTTTGTCCCCACATACCCCGCCCAGTACATGTTACACAACCTGTGTTCCCTGGAAGTACGCAAACTCCTTTGAGGTTCTTCTTCAGAGAGGCGAGGTAACCACGAGAGGTGATCCGGATCACACTGCGCAGGGCGGGTAGCAGGTTTTATCACATTCCTTGGCTGACTCATGCGATCGAAGGCAGCTTCTTCCGGGACCAGTTTTTCAGAGTTTAGGACTCCCTGGGTCTTCAGACGTCGTCTCCTCAACCAATCAGAACTCTTTTCTCAAGCCATGACATCTGTGAACGTCAATTAAGCTGAACCAAGAACTTTTGATTTACACGAGACACCTTCAGATAAAAAGTCGCTTAGCTCAGTCATGTTGTTTGATGTGTTCTTTGTGTAAGCCTCCTATACTTGATACAGGATTAAATATTGCTGTTTGGGAAAAGCAGGATGCAGATAATCAGTAGGGCACTTTATTTAGGTATTATGATTAATTATGTTTATCGGTGTGAAGAATCAGTATTTCATCGCTCTGGCACCGTTAGTGTTTAAAGAGATGCTTGAATACAAAGGAAATGACGCAAGGAGAGTCTTATGTTCATAAAAGCAGGACATTTGGGCAGAGTGGAAATAAGAACATAAGACAGTGTCCAATCGAGAGGAGGCCATTCACCCCATCGTGCTCGTTTGGTGTCATTAATAACTAAGTGATCAAGGATCCTATCCAGTCTGTTTTTGAATGTTCCCAAATTGTCTCTTCAGCCACATCTCTGGGGAGTTTGTTCAGATTGTGACGCCTCTCTGTGTGAAGAAGTGTCTCCTGTTTTCTGTCTCGAATGCCTTGAAGCCCAATTTCCATTTGTGTCCCGGGTGCGTGTGTCCCTGCTGATCTGGAAAAGCTCCTCTGGTTTGATGTGGTCGATGCCTTTAATGATTTTGAAGACTTGGATCAAGTCCCCAGGTAGTCTCCTCTGTTCCAGGGTGGAAAGGTTCAGGTCCTCAGTCTCTCAGTAGGACTTTCCCTTCAGACCTGGAATAAGTCTGGTTGCTCTCCTCTGAACTGCCTCTAGAGCAGCGATATCTTTCTTGAAGTGTGGAGCCCAGAACTGCACACAGTATCCAGATGAGCTCTAACTAGCGCATTGTACAGTCTGGACATCACTGCCCTTGTTCTCAATTCTACACTTTTGACAATATACCCTAGCATTGTGTTTGCCTTTTTTATTGCTTCCCCACATTGTTTGGATGGAGAAAGTGAGGAGTCCACATAGACTCCTAGGTCTTTCTCATGCGTTACTTCATCTAGTTCTGTTCCTCTCATAGTGTAATTATAGTGGACATTTTTGTTACCTGCATGTATTACCTTGCACTTGTCCACATTGAATTTCATCTGCCAGGTGTCGCCCACAACTGAATATTATCCGAGTCCCTTTGAATAGCCTGAGCTGCTGAGATTGTATCTGCTGAGCCGCCTATTTTAGTATCATTTGACATAAATTTGACAAGTTTGCTAACTATCCCAGAGTCCAGATCATTAATATAGATTAGAAAAAGCACAGGCCCTAGTACTGATCCCCTTTCCCACACTCGAGACATCTCTGACATGCAGGAAACTCGTCTCTCCGAGTTCATCTGATCTGTGTTTTAAGAGTGATCTCTGCAAAGAATTGGTTTATCCGTAAGTACTTTCCCTTTGCCTTTCACGGAAAAACACAGTTTGTCTTACGGACAGTTCTGTGTGAACTTGTTCAGGTCGTAAGTAAATTAAAAAAGATCTCAAGATAAGAAATACCAAAATCCGGAGATATTCATATTCATTTTTACTTGGAAAGTAAATGAATAGTGAAAATAATGGCTTTAAGGGAGTAACAGGGCTTTAGGGGAATTTCAAACCAGCACCTAAAAAGGGATATGCATTGATGACAGTTTAGAAGTCTCTGGTGCCGTGGCTGGGGAAGTGGCATTTACAGGAAGGTTTTTATTTGCTCTGCCCTTATCTTCCACTCTGCTAACATTACAAACAATCACAGAAATGCAAACAGCTTCTATAGTAACAGACCTCACAGGCTAAAGGGGCGTCGGGACATGTTTCAGCTCTGTCACAGAAACCGCAATATTTATTGTCCCTAAGTTTCGGTCTGAACGCTCCAGGCAATCATCCTAATGTCACTGGATTAAGCTCTAATAATTAGCACTCTGTGAATCAGGTGTGCGTCGCTTACTGTACAAAGTGTGAAGAGAAATGAGAACTCTACAGCACTACATTCACTTTGAATACCAACTCCTCGGTATCCCTACACAGACGAGCATAACAGTCTTGTTCAAGCAATATATTTTCAGAAATGTCAGTTGCATAAAAATATAACCGAGACGCTCAGTTTATACATATTACAAATAAACATGTTTATTACATTAAAAACACACAAAAATAGGTTCTTTGGTCAGTCTACATGAAAGGACCTTGATTTTTTTTTTAAAGTACAAAATGCTCTATTGATGCCTCCAGAAAAATTATACATCTGATCATTTGACCAACAAACGGCTACAAAAAGAAAACTCTCAAACCATTAAGACAAGTCTTGGAAAGTTATAAAGGTAGGAATGTAGGTACAATCACTACAAAATCTCTGATGCGAAAACTTGTTTGAACACTGACATCAGTGCGTACGGGCCACAGGGACGATGAAATAAAAGCCACAGCAACCCCCACTGCTGTACAATAGCAACTCGAATGAATTCAACGGGACAGTTCTTCAATAAATAGGAACCTCCATCGACCTCCCCTCCTTCTCAGTCCCTCCACAGTAGTTCTGCACACAGAGCAACAGAATAAATAATCCAGGAGAAAAATAAAATAAATGTCCGTCCGTCCATCCATCCGTCCGTCCCTCTCTCTCATCGTCACCCAGTCCATCCCTCTCACGGTCCCAGTCGAGGACCGCTCCTGTGTCACTGTACGACCTCGAAGTAGTGCAGGATGGCCATGATGTGTTGGGGCATGAAAACGTAACCGGTGTAGACCGCCATTCCTGCCACTGAGACCAGGCAGGAGTCTGGACGAGGAAGTGAAGGAAACCGGAGCCATTTTGTTTATTCCCAACCACGACCACCGCCCCCATCCCCTGCCCAGCCGTCCCACTAGAGGGATGAATACGGCACTAAAACAAATTGGATACTGGAAGTTTGTTTTTTTCAAAAAGTAAAAGTTACAATGAAAATGGTGGATGTGACTCATTCGGAGCAGATATTTGCGATTAATGTTTGCTGATGGTGACAAATGAAAGAGGTAAAGAATAAAGTAAAGCGCTGAGTATAAAAGAGCAACACTGAACTGGTTTACACATCACTGAGCACTAACACTTCAACGACACCCAAGCGCCGGGGTGAGTTTGCACACTAGATGTACAGTGGGCAGAGAGGAGTGTGGGTTCATCATCCGTCATTCACCACCACCTCACAAACAAACCGTTCTCTCGACATCTGGACGCCCTTGACAGAAATGGCTGTGAATTCACTGCTGCACCACAGTCTGGCTCCTGACCCAGAGTGCGGTTCAGCTGGACACTCCAGAAGCAGGCGATCGTTTCCAGTTTGGTGTGGTTTTTAGCCAGGCACAGATTTAATGTTGGCCTTTAGCACTCGGAGCACTGCAGCGGCGCTGTTCAACAGGCACTGGATACCAGCGAGGAAACACACCAGGCCAAGAAACCTCTTCATCTGCGTCGTAGAGGATCGTGGTGGAGAGAATCTAGACGCCAACGTACTTCCTCCGCAGCCAGGAAGCTGCACCTCTTAATGTAATGCCCTGCGTTTTCACAGCTTATTTACGTAACCCTGTTAAAGCTTAGCTTTTACATTTGATTCATATACCTGAATGAGAGCTCAAATAAAGCTGAGCTGTGCGTTCTACTATTTTGAAATGTAAAGGGCTCAGTGTAAGGAAGGAACAACATAATTCAACCTAATGACGGCAAACTCCTTATTTATTCACTCTGAACCAATGTCTCAAATATAACTATAGCAACAGCTTCCTCATTCCTGTAACCTTGTCAGGAAACAAATTAAAACTCTTCCTCACGTTTAGTTCCAGTAAACCGTGAAATGCGTCCTAGTTACATAGGAACCAAGGCATATTGTCCATCAGTAATATGTAATTGATATACACATGTATTTGCATCTTAATGTTTTTTTAATCCGCCATTGTACAGATTAACAAATTGTGTTTTCAATAAACCACAGAGGAACAGTTTGAGCGTATATAGCACTTCAGCAGGGGAGTATTCAAAAATCAAGAAAATAACCAAAATAGAGTCTCTTAAACGCAACAGGAAAAAAGACAGAGCATTGATAGGGAGTCACTGGAGGACTCTGCCTCGCATTATTGCACAGAAGTTATGAAAGTTGCGCAGCAGCTCAGAGGTGAATTAGTGTCAAGATCAAACCCACAGCAGCTGCTGCCTCTTCCTCTGCCTAATCAGTAACCAATTAACCACCGCCAAGGTGTGTAACAGAGTGGGTGGAGGTCCTGAAGGGATCGATAACCAAGCCTGGGTTAATTAAAGGTCTCATCTGACCTACATAACGCGGCGCAGATTTCGTGGCAGTGAACTGTTCCTGCAATGTGATTGGTTCCAAGGTGCAGAGCTGCGCAGAACTGGGGGAATCTGCGTCGGTCGCGTTCTTGTTGCGCAGATTCCCCCCGTTCTGCGTAGCTCTGCGGAATCCCACCGCCCCCATTGGTGGAGCAGCGCAGACTCACGCAGACTTGCGCCACACAAACGCGATTACACTCCCCAACCAACTGTTGAGCTTCGCCTCCTCTCCCCCAACTCCCAACTGCGCCAGACCACCCTCTTCCTCACAGCCCCCGACGTGGCACCGTACCCAGACACGACCCACGGCCGGGGGGATGGCGAAGTGACCGAACCACACCCGAGGGCGCAGCACCCTCTCTCTCCCCGTCACTGTTTACATCACTGTCTGTCCTCCGAAAAAAGGATACTGAACACGGTCCGCTCCCAGGGCTCCAGCATGTACAGCGCGGTGACCAGCAGGTACTGGTAGTACAGCCACGACATCTGCTTCCAGGCGTTGCTCAGCGCCATGATCATCCTCCTCTCCCCGTGTCTGGGTCTCCCTCCGCCGGGCCTCCAGGAACCGCCTACACTGACGTATTTAATGAACGCCCTCCGCCTACCCGTAGGTAAGTCATTTCCTGTTCACGCCCATGACGTAGCGGAAGCTCTACTGTTGGTTCGGCGGCCATCTTGAGTGATAATACAATCACTGCTCTGCAAGTACGAAGTATAGAATACATAGTAAACAGTTGGCGGTTTGAGATCCAACAGAAGTTCCCAATTACTTAATTGGTCATGATTTACTCATCTAGGCTTATGTAAAACTGTAATATTTTATTTTCTGCATTAATTACCCAAATCACAAACCCACAGAACATTCTGGTAGAGAAGCGTTCAGTTCATTCAACCATTTAATCATTTAATTAGATCAATTAAGTAGCCAAGAGCTTTAGTCTGACACCCCCGTTGTAAAAGATGAATACGATATTAAATGATAAACCATGCTTGAACAAACACACACCTTTTAGTTTTAAGAATAAATAAAAACTTAATATACATATAGTAGCCTCCAAATGTATCCATACTCTAGTTGAAGTGTAATATCAAAATATGTTCATAAATGAAACAGTGTTATTGTTAATTATACAGATCTGGAAAAAACACTCTGAACTAGGAGTAGTCTCTTAATTTTTTCCAGAGCTGTAAACTAAACTTAATGTAAACATCTGCAGATATCGATTTAAATCGAGAGAGTATTGTTGATGGTTGAACCTGTGAAATTATTGCAAAGACAACAATTATTAGCAATTTCTGTGAATTTAATTAGGATAAAAGACTAGAGAGTGGGACAGTTGGCTTCCGGTCATCTCACTTTTAATACAGCTGTTATTTGACACTATGGAATTACAAGGTTTGCAAATTTCTGATAACAACCAAAAATACAAATGGTCAGACTCCCGTCGTCCGTGAGCTGTAAAGTATAGAGATGCTTATGGCAGACGCATTTTTATGCTTAAGCACATATTGAAAGCATCGCAGCCGCGGCTTATAGAAGGACACACACGCTGTGGCTGCACTGTAATTAAAACAAATGTACAAGAACGCCCGTGTTTTCAACAGCGATCAACCAGGCGATTGCGAGATGAAAACCTTTTTCAAACGATTTTTAAAAATATACAATTAAATAAGAGTGAAAAAAAACACTCTAGCTGTAGCTGGCCAGGATGTTGAAGAAGTGATAGACCTCGTCCTTGTCGTACACGGCCACCTCCGTCGAGCACTCGGTACACTTCACCGGGTGGAAGGTCTCGCCCGGGTCCGCCTGGGGGCCGTCGGCGGCCGCTTCGGGACTCGGCTTGTGCTTCTTGCGTCGGTTCCTCCTCCCGGCGTCCGACGGCACTTTGTATTTCAGGACTTCCTCTTTGTCGACCGTGCAGTTCATCACAAACATGGCGCGATACTGAGTTCTGTATTTCTCATGCCTGAGGATATCAGATACAAGAGGTGGGGTTAGTCTGCGTGACTGTGCTTTGAGTTCTGCGCCCCGATGCGCTTCAAGAGAGGGGGAGAGATTAGAGAGAGAGAGAGAGATCTCACCTCTGGCAGTCCATGCACAGCGTGGTCATGCAGGCCGGACAGTTGAGCACGGCGTCGCTGCTCGGGAGCGGCTGCGATTTCGGTGTCTTCCCAGCGGCGCCGGGCTGTGGCTTCCTCTGCCTCCTGTACCTAATCAACACACACGGATTAATGAGAATATTCAAAGAGTTATTAACATAGAAACAACTTCAAAAATGACAGTAAACTCAAATTAAATTAATTCAAATGAATCCAGTCCCAGACGAAGGCCTGCCCCCGTCTTCTTCTAACCAGATAAACTGCTGTCTTGGGGTCTGTGAGACCCACACATACAGAAGGGCAGCCACCTCTCCCAGCCCGTCGTCTTCTTACCCGCTCCTCAGGGCGTCCACCCACGCCTGGTCCCGGTCGTCCTCGTCCGGGTCATACAGCAGCTCGTCGTTCGTCAGCACCCGGCGGGACTTCTTCTTCCTGCCCTGCAGATCGCCTGTCGGATCGGGACCACAGTTACCCCCACGGTAAATAACGACATGGTCAAACACAAGAACATTACCGGGTCCAAACACTTCATTTTCCTGAAAGAGCAGGACGACAGCATCACTTTCCAAGCCCGTTTCTGTACCGTCCTCACTCACCGTGCTTCTCGTCATCTTCAGAGTCCGAATCGAAGTAAATGTCATCGTAGCACTCGGGAATCGTGGCGGGCCCGGCGCTGGCGCTACCCTCGGGGTTCTGCGGCGCGCTGCCCGACGGCTCCCCGGCTGCTGGAAGAGAAACCGGACCATCAGAACCTGTGGCACCAGAGCTCTGCACCACAGCCACCAACCCGGATCACGGCCAACGCTGGCTGTAAGCAGGAAGGGTAATAATATCACCATTTCTATAGATTAGTTACATTTACACGCCCACAAGAACACAAACCCAACCATCTACCTATAATTTCAATTTACACTGCATGATGGGTAGGGGGGACTCCCTCCATCTGCCACAGAAGTACAGCCCCCTAAACTATTCATGGACACCCCGTTAGTGGTTGGACAGGGTAGGAGACACACACACCTGCTGTGGCTGTGGCCCCCGGCGCCGTCCAGCTGCACTCCATGGACTTGATGGTGGAGCTGAGCTCAGCCTCCATCTCCTTCTCGAACTCGTCCTCGCTGGAGGACTCGCTCTCCCCGGTCAGATACTCCCGCAGGAGCTTGCGCTTCTGCTCCGGCGTGCCGTGGAGGAGCACGTCCACCTCATCCTCCGAGCTGAGTACACAATCACAGATCACAAGATATAATACACACACACACACTCACACAAACACAGACATACATAGACACACACACACTCACAGACATACATATACACACACACACACACATACACTCACCTAAAGGATTATTAGGAACACCATACTAATACTGTGTTTGACCCCCTTTCGCCTTCAGAACTGCCTTAATTCTACGTGGCATTGATTCAACAAGGTGCTGAAAGCATTCTTTAGAAATGTTGGCCCATATTGATAGGATAGCATCTTGCAGTTGATGGAGATTTGTGGGATGCACATCCAGGGCACGAAGCTCCCGTTCCACCACATCCCAAAGATGCTCTATTGGGTTGAGATCTGGTGACTGTGGGGGCCAGTTTAGTACAGTGAACTCATTGTCATGTTCAAGAAACCAATTTGAAATGATTGGACCTTTGTGACATGGTGCATTATCCTGCTGGAAGTAGCCATCAGAGGATGGCTACATGGTGGTCATAAAGGGATGGACATGGTCAGAAACAATGCTCAGGTAGGCCGTGGCATTTAAACGATGCCCAATTGGCACTAAGGGGCCTAAAGTGTGCCAAGAAAACATCCCCCACACCATTACACCACCACCACCAGCCTGCACAGTGGTAACAAGGCATGATGGATCCATGTTCTCATTCTGTTTACGCCAAATTCTGACTCTACCATCTGAATGTCTCAACAGAAATCAAGACTCATCAGACCAGGCAACATTTTTCCAGTCTTCAACTGTCCAATTTTGGTGAGCTTGTGCAAATTGTAGCCTCTTTTTCCTATTTGTAGTGGAGATGAGTGGTACCCGGTGGGGTCTTCTGCTGTTGTAGCCCATCCGCCTCAAGGTTGTACGTGTTGTGGCTTCACAAATGCTTTGCTGCATTCCTCGGTTGTAACGAGTGGTTATTTCAGTCAAAGTTGCTCTTCTATCAGCTTGAATCAGTCGGCCCATTCTCCTCTGACCTCTAGCATCAACAAGGCATTTTCGCCCACAGGACTGCCGCATACTGGATGTTTTTCCCTTTTCACACCATTCTTTGTAAACCCTAGAAATGGTTGTGCGTGAAAATCCCAGTAACTGAGCAGATTGTGAAATACTCAGACCGGCCCGTCTGGCACCAACAACCATGCCACGCTCAAAATTGCTTAAATCACCTTTCTTTCCCATTCAGACATTCAGTTTGGAGTTCAGGAGATTGTCTTGACCAGGACCACACACCTAAATGCACTGAAGCAACTGCCATGTGATTGGTTGGTTAGATAATTGCATTCATGAGAAATTGAACAGGTGTTCCTAATAATCCTTTAGGTGAGTGTATATACATACATACATACATACACACACACATACATATACATACATACATACATACATACATGCACACACACACAGACACATATACACATACATACATACATACACATACATACACACAGACACATATACACATACATACATGCATACATACACATACACACACATACATACATACATACACACACATACACACACATACACACACATACATACATACACACACATACACACACAGTGCTGTCATTGGTTCTTACTGGCACTCAGTGTAATAGGTGCGAGTTACTCAAGTGGACAAATAATGTACTAAATCAGAGTCTATTCATTTTCTCAGACAGGGGGGGGTTAAGTATAGAATTGTATAGAGAACTTATTAAAGAACCAACTCTTTTATGACAATTTAAAACGTCAAGATTGTTTCTTCAATTAAGGTTCAATTAAGTAATTGAGAGAGTAGGGGCCGCTCCAGGACCAACCCCTGGTCTAGACCAATACAATACAATACATGTGTGCAAAATGCTTCCCGAGAAGAAGACAATAAATCAACTTTAAACAGATATAGCACCAGCCAGTGTGTTTACGTCGCTCGGCTCTACCTGCTCCCGGCTCCCTCCTCGTCGCTCGGCTCCTCGATGGCGTACGAGTCGTAGTCTTCGCTCGGGTTCATTTTGTGAGGAAGATTCATGTTGGATGTAAAAACGTGATGTTTTCAATGCACGGCCGACGTGTTCTGGACACCATTGACTTGCTATGGACGTGGAAAAATAAATACGTCCGCGTTACACAGCATGAGGTCCGACGCCCTTTCCCTCCCCCGGCAGCGGCGACCCGGGAGGAATAGTTCCGCCTTCAAGCGGGCCGGGGGGACCGCGGCTGGTAACACCCGAAGAGCCTAGACAATGACAATTATACAAGTTATAATTACGATCCCTATATTTAAGGATTATCTCATAACAAGACTCTCTAGTTCACTGAAAAAAGTAAATAAATAACATCATATTGCTTTAATTTGAAGTAGCAGAATGAGTCTTATGCAATGAACACATCTTTCATAATCATTACATTATTATTTTTTAATTGTAATTCTAACCAATTTAATGGTAGTTCCACTGACCATTTACCTTAATTCTAACCCTGCCCTTACCCCAGCTATGCTTAAGACTAGGAGAAGGAAACTGAGTAGGGTTCCCATTAATAAGTACACAAAACTACGCCTAGTGTGGGGTTAACAGTTTAGTGATCCTAAATGTCCCATGTTTAACAGTGACTCCAGGCCTCCTGTCACGATGAGTGCAAGACCTACTGTTGGCAAAACCTGTGTTGGGGAACACGGCTACATACCCGAGTGCAGTGGTAACCTTATTGTGTGTTCATATCAGGGAACCGTCCACAAAGAATTTGAACAGCGTATCTTTTCAGGAAGACAACTCTGTACCTCCGAATGAAAGGCTGTTAGGAATGCAGACAAGCCTTTATCCGTCCGCCTGAACCAACACCAGCTGCCACACAGAGCCTGAACTGTCACAGAAATGTTCGAACTGGAACAAAACTGAACCACAAAAATGATTTGGTACTGTGTCAATTAAAAACGTGTTACTGAAAATTGTGCATGACTAAAAAGTGTTATAGGTATATGAGCATAAAGCGTCTCAAAACATTGTAGAGGCAGTAAAAGCAAGATCTTCTATTTTAAGTTCAGGGAGATAAAGACCCGAGTCTGAAACAGGAAATGGTATTTAATACACATGCAGTAACACAATCCAAAACCACGAACTAGCTTTCTCTCTAGACGCAGGGAAGTGTGTCGTGTCACTCAAGCAGAGCGAGTTGATCTCCGATGGAAAATAAATCAGACTTCATCCGTTTCTTTTTCTGTCCCGTCTTCTTTTACAGATACACAATAGGACTTCATTTTGTGCAGTGGGGTGGCGCATAAGCAGTACACCATGTCCTTCCACGTGACTAAAGTGTCAAAGATCGAGATATCTAAACACAAAAACTGTACAGGCTGGTTCCACAGTAACGTGTACAGTTTATTATCGTTATTAATAAACTCGGCATTCCTCCATTTCCGTCAATGGCAGCTTTGGTCACAGAAGTGTGAAAACATTCATATACAGTGCACGTAAAACAGAAAAAAAAATCACCAATTTAGCGTTTTATTTTTACAATAATTATTAGGATTAGTCTACATTTTAAGGCAAACATACTGAAGAATTTGCTCGCTCTGAAATGAAAAAGAAATTACATAAGTTGTACCCCCAAGATTTATGAAAGGACCGATTCATATTAAAAATAAAAATCAAGAGACTAATAATCCGATTAAGATGTTCATTAGCAGTATAGTAAACTAATACAACATGTACAAGGCTTTTAGTGACAATACACTTTAATAATCGTAACAATCAGCTCAACTGGAACAATGTAACTGAGCAGCATCACAAAAGATTACTGACCCTATATTGGCCTCTGTAGGTAACACTAAGCGAAATCTGACATGGATGGCGCGTGATATTTATACTGTGAATTCCACAAAAACAATATTCGATTGTTAACAATTAAAAGTCTAGGTGATTAAATAAAGATATACTTGTGCTGTGCGGTCTTTTGACTTCGGGTATGCTATCCACAGCAGAGAAAATCCTCCTGTTTTCGGTGATGAGAGGGAACAAGGCGTCTCAGCTTGTGATGCATGTGCAGCATTCGGTAGATAAGAGATCTATGAACACGCTCCATCTCTCGAACCAGGGTGAGACCAGTTGGGTGAAGCCCTTTGCGGTGTCCAGCCACGGCGCGCTTATGTCTCTCCTTTCAGCACCCCGAGGCAGCTCTGCAACAGCTGTAAATTGCCCTGAAACACGGAAGAGAAATGCAGTCACCGCCCAACAGCAGGTTATGGATAATGATTTATATAAAGAGATGGATGGAGAGATTACCTTGGAGTGCTTCAGCTCCAGTTCAGCCAGTTCTACCAGGTTCTTCCTGAAGGCAGCCACCCGTCGCGTCTTAAAGTCTATAAGTTCTGCAATTGAAGAGCACAAGGTATCACCTTTTCACCCTGGAACAGAGGAGACTACGTGGGGTCTTGATTCAAGTCTTCAAAATCATGAAGGGCATCGACCACATCAAACCAGAGGAGCTTTTCCAGATCAGCAGGGACACACGCACCCGGGGACACAAATGGAAATTGGGCTTCAAGGCATTCAAGACAGAAAACAGGAGACACTTCTTCACACAGAGAGGCGTCACAATCTGAACAAACTCCCCAGCGATGTGGCTGAAGAGACAATTTGGGAACATTCAAAAACAGACTGTGGAGACCAGACGAGCATGATGGGGAAACACAGGGAAGTGGGGGAAGGATGTACCTTGTTTAGCAGATTCTGAGATCTTCTCGAACTTCTGACAGCAGACCTGCTGGCTGGTCTCCGCCTGCAGGACGTCCCTGTTTTTGGCTCTCGCTTTGTCCAGCGCCTTGTTCGCGTTCTCGTAATCGACCAGCGCCCGGCCCCGTCTGTACAGCAGATCCTGTGCAGACAACACGCCCAGATCACACGGACGTTCACACCGTCTCACCCACAAGTGCAAACGCTACACAGCTAAAGATCTTTAACAATGCAG
Source organism: Amia ocellicauda (assembly GCF_036373705.1). Lineage (NCBI taxonomy): Eukaryota > Metazoa > Chordata > Actinopteri > Amiiformes > Amiidae > Amia > Amia ocellicauda. The sequence goes on from NC_089870.1 coordinate 20,744,141, forward strand.
GAAGGAATGAAGCAAAACCGCAACCATCGCCGCCAACAGCGGAGGATCATACTGGCAGGAGGGCCGGATTAGTTTATTCAAAAGGAGTTCATTTCAGTAGCGCAGTGACAGGGGCGTTGACAAAGTGTACGGTGTATGAAAGAGTTGTGTCTTTGTTATTGTTGTGCCGTGTCTTCAGTTATAGTGATAGATGGCGAGCGTGCGTACCTTGGCAGCTTGCGATTCCCTGAGGTAATACTTCAGCAAATCGGCAAGTTTCAGGTCCTCGTCTGCAGCCACACGCGCTTCTATTTTCTGCAAATAATGACATGTTTGCCAGTTAACGAATGCTTAAAATTCAAACAGGATGTAAACAAGATGCAAACTGCTTCACTTCAATAATTATGATTTAATAACACTTTTATGTTAAACGAGCATTGTGAAATTTCCCACACTTCAATTTTACCGTAAATAAATAAGCGTTTAATCCTCCGTCTTTCTGAAATAAGATCCGAGTGCGACTCCTTCCAGACTAATTCTGTCCTACGATCAGAGTCAGCTCAATTTATCAAAACTCAGCTGTCGAGTACGGGACACAGAAAGGACAAACTTAGAAAAATAACTCACCCGTGTTTTTTCAAATAACTCTGAAACTTTTAGGAAAAACCTGCGAAAGAAAGTGGAAAGTTGCCGTTATACTTGAACTTCCTGCAGGTGCTATAGTCAACATTGGAAACCGAGGCGCATGTTGATGAGCAATAAGACACAGGAGAGTCTCTAACCCCCACGAGGGCACGGCGCTGGAACGCAATACAAGGAAACGTTCCCCCGGATGTCTATTGACACATACTTGCACACATCCGTCGAGTCTTGGGTTCCTAGCGTGTAAAGCGTGGAGGCGATTCTGTTGACGTCGTCTGCGGCACCTGAGGGACAGAGAGGACGGGGACGTGTGACGGGCGGGCGGGCGATGGGGAAGACCACCCAGCACCCACAGCAGCGGTGGTCTTGCCGTTAACCCCCTAAGCGTTTTTTATCTGGTTGTGGTGTTTAAAATAGCGTCAGGGTTCCTCTAGGCCAGCGCTACACATCCCAGACCGCAGTCAGAACCGTGATCTGAAACTCTAGATCATTCGTACATTCCAGATAATTAGAGGTAGCTTTTTCTAATATATAGTATCATGTTTGATCCTGTGGAAATCAAATACAGACTATCAGAGGACTGTACATGCATCGTTTATTCACTTCTGCTCTACGCTGTAAATACGGGCCAGGTCTAAAAAAGGCTGCAGGACACTAACAGGAAGGCAGTAATTATCAAAATACAACTTTGAGGAGAAGCTTTTGGTTGCAAACAGTTTGCCATTGATGAGGATATAAGCTATTTTAAAAACCATAACTTACCCACGTCCATATTTGTCAGCAAGACAATGTAAAAAAACAAAAAAATCTAAGTACAATACAAAGCACATGACAGAGATATTTCCACGCAGATTAACATGATACTATATATTAAAACAATACGATCGGCTAGTCTCCTCCCCGCACAACGTGTGACCAACCTGACACCGTCAACACACAGTACACGGACACGCGTGACCGCCGGGATCCCGTCGGGAAGCGAGGGGCGTCCCTTTCAAGACGACACGCGGGAGAAAACTTACTTTTGTGAGAGCGGATCATCCTGTCGGACTTGGCCGAGGCGTCTTTCACCCGGTTGTGGTACTCTAAGAGGAAGGTCTTCTCATGCTCGAAGAAGTCGTCTACGTCCTGCAACACGGATAATAAAGCGCGTTCAGAATCACGGGAGCACGTGAACACCGGACGCCGACGATGGGACTAGTGAAGAAGGCCTGTCCCTCGGACCGCCCCTCTCTCCAGACTCACCTTCACTCCGGCCACCAGCACCCCGTCCGCAGACTTCACCACGTTTTTAAAGAAGTCCTCCAGCTTCTCCTTCTTGTTTTTGCCTCGGACGCTCAGCTGAGTGGGATAAAACGAAGAGGTCAGCGTGGGACACCACAGGAGCCAATCAAAACCGGCCGGGATCAAAGAGAGACGGCACGCTTTAGGACCTCATTTCGCCCTGAATTGCGGTGCTTAACTCAATCGGCAAAGCTTTGATTAAGAGGGAAGACCGGAACGGCGAGTCTTGTGAGACGCTCCTCTGTGATTGTAATGGGTTCAAATGGCTAAAACACATCACACGCTTGCAATTAATGAAATCGAACTCATAACCCTCTCGTAAAAGCACCGTCCGTCTGGCACCCAAATGAAGCACAGCAAGAGGCAAAACAATGCTCTCATATGGACGGTGGAAGATGATTATCTCAAGCAAACAGAAGCCTCTCTATTCTGCGTCACCGATACCAGTAATCATCCGGGACAACAATGCGTCTCTGGATATACGATCTGCGTCAGAGAGGACAGGGGTTGCAGCTTCTACCTGGAAACCCACACTCGCACCCTGACAATAAACATACGTGTCGGCCATAACGGATTAACAGACGCGTCCCAATCTAGGTTTATGATCTGCACAGCTATGAACTATCGAATCAAGGCTCCATCGAGAGTGCGGTTTGACTCACATCCTGGTTATATTCTAGAAACACGTGGAAGTTCAAGTCCTTCCTCAAGACCGGATGAGCCGCCACTCGGCACAGGAAGACTTCGTGCATCGCAACCGTCTTCTTGAAGATGGCCAAGTATTCCCTGGGGCAAACGAGAACAGTCGCTGGTTTAATATTGCACAGATATCTAAAAACATTCAGACAGAGAGCCAGAGACACAGAGAGACTCACGCTTCTAGCTCCTGTTTCATTTTGGTGAACTCCTCCTTGGTCATCGAGCCTTCCCCTTCTCCCAGCTTCTGCAGCTTCTCTCTGGACGCATCGAAGTCCGGCCTCGGGGGAGCCGGGGGGATCTGTTGGGTGGACAGAGGCTCGAAATGAGTGATGCTACACAACGTACGCATGAAGGAACACTGTTATCAAGTCACCAGTTGTGCATCTCCAAATCCAAGGGCCGATTCAAGGAAACCATTTCAATCAACACAAGTCTAAACTGGGGCTGGAATTCATTCTCTGCGCTCCGTTAAGGGACAACATGTGAGCGTGATTAAGGTAATTCCTCAGCAAGAAAACCAAAGCCCCCATTCCACTGCGAATCAGTGGATTCCACCCACTTTGAACGTGATGTTCGTAAGTCACGTAGTAAGCAGGCAGTTTTGAATGGGTCTCCTTAGAAATCATAACTGGTACTGACGATGATAAATATAATAGAGCTGTTGTAATGACTGCAGCACGTGAAAGAGTGGAAACCACGCGTTTCAAAGTGATCAGACAAATCCCTCATGTGACGCGACTCTACCCGGCCCTGCTTACTCATATCAGTTTTCACTTCTGGGAAAGCCTGATGCAATAAAGCCAGCAGATTTGGGTTATTAGAGATTCATATTTGAGAAAATGACCAGTATATATAGTTCTCAATCACATGTGGCGTCCGTGACCTACTTTTAGAAATCACACGTGTTCTGAAAGCAACTTTTACACGACCACAGTGTCATTCTGGAATGTAGTTAATGGTCATATCGTGGCACATGATGTGCAATTGTTGTCCAAATACCAACAATCTTAACACACGTTGTTTGTATTGCAGCCCATCTAAGATATGCCGAAATGAATACAATGAATTGTTACACATCAGTACCAAGAAAAGGTACAATGACATCTCTTTGTACTGTAATGATCCAAAACAAATGTGAACAGAAAAACAATAACTGAACCAAGCTTCACAGAAACCATTCGACAGTGATTTGCATGGTTTCTTAACCTCCTCTAATGCTCAAATAAATATAAAAACCATCAGCCTCATCCACCCTTTAAAAGCTCATCTATTATTCATGTTCCTTCACAATTGACTTACTATTTTTGAGGCTCCAAAATCATCTACAATACTTAAAATCGATTACACCAAGACGCCTACAAGAGCTAAAAACAAAAGCTACAATTAAGAATATGAGCTGCTTAGTCCTATTATTAGAATTATAACTTTCCGTTTTGCATTTCCATTTTTACATCCACAGATCTATCCAACGCTGGACGAAAGTGAAGACAGAGGGAGGAAAGCAGAACTGAAACTCATTAAGGTTCAAGAACCCCCCCCCCCCCCCCCCACCGCGGTACTCACGATGTAGCCGGCGTATTCCTCGTTCTCCACGAAGGAGTCGTGCAGCCAGATGAACTCCTCATGCTGCCGAACCACCGAGAACTCGCTCTGCTTGAAGTTTGGTAAAGAGCTCTGAAGTGCGGGTGGAGGAAAAAAAAAAAGAATTCACCGGCCAGAGTTCACACAAAAGCTGTTAAACTGTTACTACTGTAGTAAGCGTCACGGACGGCTGCCCTCGGGACTCTGGGACTCGGTGTCGGGCGGGCTTGTCGGGGAGGCTCTCTGTGCCGTGGTCAGCGTCACGTTTACACGGCTCCTTCTCAAGAGCGCGAACATACCGGCCCGAGAGAGCGAGGGAGAGAGGGAGAGAGGGAGGAGAGCGGGAACCTACCTTTGTGTGAACAGTAAATTTCACTTTGTCTCTTTCACTGAGCGCATCGGAAATGTCCACCTGGAGCGTCGCGTCAGTCTGGAGATCCACGTTAACCGCCCTGGGCTGCAACAGGAATATCAGTTAAAGAAATTAGCTGCACAGGTGTGAGAGTTGGGATTGGCCATAGATCAGTCACGAATTACTCTGTGGCTTAGGAGTGAGGGAGGAAGTAAAGAACAATGCATTATTTCATTTTTTTAAGTGTCCTTTTCAAACATTCAACGGCTACTAAAACTTAAGTACGCCAAAGCAAGGGTGCCCGAAGATAAAGATACTTTCCTCAGCTGTACCAACTACTGTTTCACTACATCCCTTCTGTAACACGAATTTTAAAACATACAAGTGAATATTGAGGTATCACACAAGGCTCTGCAGGACTGAACGATGCACCACGACCCCTGCCTGTCTCAGCAAAAGAAAGGCGGCCTCAGAGATTTGCGTTTGGCAGAAATTAATCTGACATCTTTGATAAGCCTCACACAGGGGCTTTCCGACGGGGCGAGCCACTACTGGCTTTCAGAAGACGAGAAGAGGAACCGAAGAACGCAGCGGAACCGAGTTACTGTAGTTTCTCCGAGTGTAAACAGAGGCTCAGGTGGTGGGGGGGGGTGCATAAACGCATCACTCTTCTCTGGTCTTCAAAGGCTGCTCTTGATTAATGCCATGAAGAGCTCAGACGGGGTTATTTAGTTAAGCCTTGGTAGCAATTTATTGTGGAAAAGCAAGTTTTGCTGGGGCACGGTGACGACAGCAGAAAAGGGCGGATTGGGGAGAGGCAGTTTAATGTGAAAGCCAGAGGATGAGGGCTGAATCTGTGAGTATGCAGGGTCCGACTTTGCAGCAGCACTGAACGACTTCAGAGACGTTAGGGGGTCCGCAACGGCCTCCCTGCAGACCACAGTGCCCTAGCAATATCACACGCCAACAACCTGAACGCTCCAGTTCTCTCTTCATGCCACCCCTCACTATTAAAACTCTTCCTCCAGGTCCCCTGCTGACACACGGCCTTTACATCCCCGATCTCGGTCTCCTAGACAGAAGCACTAATATAACGTAAGCACCAGCTAAACCAACCTCGGCAATGCATTTCTGTCCGGCTGCACCATTAATGGGTCTGCAGGTTTATAATTCACTCTTAATCAAGTGCATACCCGTCCCTGGGGGCTGCCACTCAGGCTCAGGTGATGCGTGACAGCGGGGCGGGACTCATGCGTGACCTCCAGGTACACGGGAGAAGGAAGTGGGGGGGGAATGCGAGCACACACGATCAGCATTAAAGCAAGGGCACAGAGGGGGCACAGAGGGGGCACAGAGGGGGCACAGGTGCATCAGACCTGATCAGAGACACGTCTGTGCTGGGGAGCAGGAAGTCAAAGTGCCCACTGACAGGCTGGCTGCAAACCTGAGACGCACGCAAAGCACACACACACACACACACACATACATACATACATGTCATTATGCACGCAGTGAGGGTGTATTCTCCGTGTTTGTATTTGAAAAGCATGCAATGGCGCCCCCCTTTACAAACGGGAGGAGCTGTTTTGATTTTAAATAGGCGGAATGAGGGGAAAAATGATACAGGGAAAAAAAACAACTTACTCCTCTGTCCTCTTCAGAGAGGAAATCGGGACCGTCGTCCAACCCTTCTTGCTGCAAGAGACAGAGAGACAGACCCGGGGGGCCGTGAGCAAGCGCGGCGGGGACAGGGGCACGGCACCGGCGGGCTGCGGGCGAGGGGACAGGGGAGGAGAAGAAAGGCAAACCCGGAGGAGACGGGTGACAAAACACTCACCATCATGGCTGCGACTGCGAGCGGAGTTGTGGCGGAGCGGTGACGCGGCGGTGACGTGACGCGCACACGGCCGGCAGGAGGTGGCGCGTCGGGGGCGGCGCTGCGAACAAGGCCGGGCCGGGGCTGGGCTGGGCTGGGCGGGCCGGGGCTGTGTGTGGGTGGCATCTGATCTTAAACACCTGTGCACTATCACACATTCAGATGCACCATTGCAATCCTTCAAAGTCGCACTGGTGTGCTAGAGTGGGACTGACTCCAGGACGAGCCTTTATGAAGAGAAAACACATACACGCATCTTCACGTATTCATTTATTCCTGAGGAGTGCGGTGATTTATTTTGGGCATGTGTCCGCACACTGGGATGCACAGGACCGCCAGACCGACCTGACCAGCATACAAACACACGCGTTCTGACGTCATCATTACGCGCCGCGTCTGCGCTGGGCCCAGGCAGGCTTTTCGGGGCTGCGCAGTCCAGCAGATTTACATCCGTGTTGCGCAGGTGTCCGCACTGCTGGGGATTGTGCAGACCTGCGCAGAACTGAGCCGCTGCCAGAGAAGGGCATGGGCGACCTTATTGGGTCATTACAGCGGCTGTCGCCCCCTATCCCCTATAAATTATTTACACCCTTGGATACAACTTCTCACGCCCTTTATCTTCCACTAAAAAACACAAGAGAAGCAATCACTGCATGCATTGCGTATATAGATTATATGAATATGACACTCACTCACAGTCCGCAATGCATGTGAAGGACACTGGACCAGTGCAATATTATTACTGTTCAAACATTTCCAAAATACAGCTGGTGTGGGTTTCATTCATTTAGTGTGCATTGTGTCCAGTGATGAACTATGGTCTCTATCTACACATGCAATGATAAGTTATATATTGGAATGATCGTTTGCAAAATAACAAGGCTGAATAAAAAAGCAAACCATGGCGGGTGCAATACACAACACCCACAGCAGATGTCTCTATGGTGCTTTCTTTTCCCCAAATCAACTTTTGGACATAAGACCTCTTTTCACGACATGTTTTTTGTGCGCTGTTTTAGGTTCTCAATTAACACAGTAGGACAGTGTGTGGCTGGTCAGTTTTATGGTGGTCATAAATCTCATAGGATCATTTATTTTATAGACCACATCATGCATCTGTTACAGCAAAATCCATGACTTTGAACATGTCTGTATAATAATGTATCCTCACCCTATTGATAATTTACAGCATCTTCACACCAATTAAACTGTTCCTTCCAGTGATGGCCTTGATAACAGCTTAAGTCTAAGCTGGTGGACCGTGTTGAGTTTTATTTAAAAAAATGTCTCAAACAAAACTATTCTTCATTTGTATTGTACTCAAACAGAGGCATCTAGGACACTGATGCGTAAATTGGGACTAAAACTTGTGAAATATGTTTTTAGCTAGTGACCATTTCACCAGTAATCTTGATTTATGTCTTGGTTTGCGTTTGGCCTGACGAGCGGGGGTCTTGGCAGATGTCAGGATTGCGGGTGTTTGTCCATTGGGGTGTCAGGTGGTCAGCTTGTGACCCGTGTCTGGTGACACGACCTCTTGCCCATTCACAAAGACTACAGGACAACATCAGGGGGGGAAGTTACCGTCGCCTGTGCGGGGCTGAAGAAACGAGGACACTCGGGCGTATCAGTTTCCGTCCTGATGACTCTCCTTTTACTGAATCACAGTTCTCATCAAAACACTTTTATTTATGTGGGCCGGACAGAGACAGCTATTGCGTCCCCGTCTGCCACGTTGTTCCCAACAGTGTGAAGCAACCGGGATTGTAAACCAACACCCTTGTGTAACTTCTCATGTTATTTACAGACTAATGTTAGCTAATTTGTATCTGAACCTAATGGCATATGTCATTATGTGTCGCAACACTGCAGGATTCATTTTGCTCAAGCAGTTTTACTTGTAGCGCACCCTCACACCAAAGCCAACCCATCCTGCACAATAACACAAAACACCAGCAGACTCTGAAACTCCTTAGATAGCTTCATGGCACCTACTGTTGCGGTTTATTGTGCCACACAACTGAGTTTCTATGAATAATAGCTTGTCCTGGGAGTACTAGGGCCATCACAGGGCTCAGTACAGAGAGTTAAAAGTCCTCTATTTAACAATAATCACAACAGGACTCGTGCTTATGCTGTTGTGTGGTTGCCTGCTTTGTGTCACAGTGGTTAGGGCGAACCTCAGAAGCCCATATAGACTCAAGAAAATTGTCATTCCCCTTCTCCCGACACACAACACTGATTTCTTTTGGTATTTTTAAGAATTATTTTTTAAAGAGACAGTCCTACTTTTTATGGTAGGACTAAATGACTCACACTAAATGAGAAGTTTTCAGACAAGTGTGCGACTGCTGTAACCTTCGCTTCAGTCCACTGTTGAAAGCCCCAGTGCGGTAAATGTTTAAAAATATATATTTGTTCCTCTGGGGAAAATGCAGACTGTATGAGGTGAAATGGATTGGATACGTTAATGTTCCTGCGAGAAAGACCGCTGTCACTGTTGGGTCAATCTAATAAAGCGCTGGAAGATTCCCAGTCACAAGGCAGGTCAGACACTGAACTATTGAGTTCGACAGGTCTTACAATGAAAAGAAGCGATTGTGGCATTTAACTCCTGACTGGAGAACCACCCAAAACTGCCTCGGAGTCACAGAGAACATTTCAAACTCAATTCATTAAAAAACAATAGAGAAACAATACATCTAGACTGAGATAATGTGTATGTTTACCTTAAATATACATCTATAGGAGTGCGCATTATAGCTGACAAATTATACTCCCTAAGTGTTCTCATTACTTCAGTTTACAGAGACAAACATTCTTTGTATCGGCTGTAGTGCGCTGCCATGTGGGGCTTCCCTTTCGCAGTGGGCTGGAATCATGTCCAGTTTTGCCATTTGTGGACAACGGTGACAAGATACAAAAGCATGTGTTTGCCATAAATAGCTCTGGCTGCCCGAGGATTGCTCACAGCCCCGCGGATCAAATTCTCTACAAGGAGAGCAGCCCCTGGCCCGGGCCCAACTCTCGCTCTAATGTAAGACATGCCTGCTTCATAGAAACCCTCGGCACCGGGACTGGAGAACTCGAGAAGCTATTGAATCCGTTACACCTCTGTCACTCGGGTTTGATCGACGAATATAAGTACGGGGTCGGGAGAACCGTGCCGGGCTATAATAGCGCGGTAAAGACATTAAATAAAGGTGTAAAGGCCTCTGAATTGTCCTCACTACATCCGAGCACACACACACTTTTCTTTTAAGCGTATCCACTACAGCTAAAACTTTTAGGAATAGAACTGCGCTCATTTTTTTAATAGATAGACAATATATTCGAAAAAATTGACACTAACAATTGTTATCCTTTTATGGGATTGTTTTTCTTAGTAAATAAAATCTTCAGAGGTGCCTAGTATCTTACTCACCAAAAACCAGGCAGCGGACAGTCAGCTTTTTTACATTCATTTCCTTCCCTTCCCTTCCCATCCCATCCCTTCTGGTTAGGAATATCTGAATATTTAGTCACCAGGAAGACAAAAACAAGTGCAAATTGAAGAATGGACCGGTGGCGTCCTGCTCTCGGTAGCTTGGGGATATTTCCTGATCATCTTTACACACAGAGGACTACCATTCAAACCCCACAACCTTCACTCCTACAGTCCAGGTCTTCACTCTGAGCCGAGATTTCATTTTTAAATGTGTTTCTACTCTGTATTTCCTGGGCCATGAAGAACCTTAAAAAGGGCAGCTTCCTTCCCTTTCCAAAACGCTTCTTTTGTTGTTGTTATCATTAATAACATGACTACACAGCTCTGTAAAGGCCTGTTCGACCGAGATAAGGACAGCGCTTCAACACAAAGAAGAAGGCGTCTCCCCAGCATCAGCCACAAGGTTTTATTGCAGCGTGGCGACTCCGCTGATCTCAAAAGAAAACCCTCCACTTCAGGATCCATTCATACAGACACTGTCATCTTCAATGACATTGTGTTTTTTTCCTTGCGTGTTGAAAACTGCGGTATCCGCCCCCCCCGCCCCCTCATCTCAGCCAGCAACGGACACTCGAGCGACAACCAGCGGGTGACCGAGCCGCTCTCTCGCCTCTGGTCGCGTTCGCCGTCCCTTCGGTTGTAAAAGATGCAGAACAGGAATGAAAACTGAGGTACTTTAATTGGTAGATGACATAAATACAGAAACTCAATTGGCATTCCTTTTTTGTTTGTTTTTGAAGTGTCTGAACAAAATATAATTACAAAAAAAGTGCTTGTTTGTATGCATAGTGTAACACGTGTTTTGCCATGTCAAAAACCCAGGGTACTGAGGGCTACAACAGAACACACGCCTCAGGGATACTCAACCGAGTGCAATTTGGTAACACGGACACTGGCGCCCGCTCGAGCAGTGGGACGCATTGTCCAGCCGTGCCGAAAGCTCGCTGGTTTTGTGCTAAAGCTACACAACGTAAATCATCGCTGGACTTTGTCGTGAGGAATGCGTACGACGCCGGACTCTGGTGTTCTTTTTTTTTTTTTGGCAAAACGTACAACGTTTACGCATTCCTCGAAGTTCTACGTGTATTTAATCTACCAGGATTAGATA